>NC_136233.1:4327500-5527500 GCF_963402885.1 Antedon bifida | reverse complement strand
CAACAGGTAACTTATACTAACAACAAAACAAATTGCAATTGTGTCGATAACCTATCGGATATATATATATATGTTTACTTTTATAAAATGAACATGTTGGCTCACTTTGCTGCTTCGATGTTTAGACTTTATTGGACAGACGTTGATGATGAGTATTCTAAGGTTGAGTCATGTGACCTTAATGGATCATATCGACGCATTCATTTCAGAAAGCCCAGGTTTACATCTGAGTTTTTTAAGTTAAAAGTACATAAGGTAATAATGCAGAGTAAAATTTAGATGGCTTAGTTAATGAATAGTTTAAATAGCATATTACTATTACTAACTTACAGGTAAATTTTTAAAAAGATAACGTTTGCTGCTTTTGTTTTAAAAGAGTCAGACTTACGTTCTCAATATTTTTCAGGAACATGTTTACATAACTGATTGGAATCACAAAGTATGGGGTATTCATAAACCGTCAGAACAGGTCTATTTTTACGTAGATTTGGATTGGCGCCCATATGGAATTTCAATATTATTCGAAGATGACAGTCAAGTAAATCAACAATGTATGTAAGACATTCTAACAACGCAATTGTAAAAAAATATATTGTTGGTTCATTACAAACGCATACAAATAATTGACATCTTCCTAATTTTATGTAGGAGTAATCTTAAGATTGCATTATTAAGTTGGTAATTTCTTCATCTTTTTAGCCCCTTGTTTGAGCAATCCTTGTTTACATGTCTGCACTAGTGCTGAAAATGATGATTACAGATGCGTGTGTACAGACTCATTTTATCTGTTGCCTGGTGGAAAACTATGTCAGCGTGGTAGGTTAAAGAGAGTCAACAGCAATAAAACAAAAGTTATAGCTTGCAGTTTGTTGCTTCATAATACAGTTAGCAACAGTATTTTTAACTAGAAAAGTGTTATTAAATAAAGATGAATAAATGTATTAGAAAAACAATTGAATTGCCTCTTTATCTCGTCCGCTTAATTTTGTCTTAATCTATAAGCTAATTGCTGTTGTTTTTTCCTAGATGGATTCTTCCCCACGCCAGCTTTACTATACTCAAATCAAACGTCTATCCGAAAACTCGAAAACTTTCCGTATGCTCTCTCACCAAACGATGCTATTGACGAATTGCTATACAACCAACATCTTATAATTGCATTAGAAGCAGACGTCACACGACAAATTTTGTTCTTTTCGGATGAAAATGTTAAATCAATC
This sequence comes from Antedon bifida, assembly GCF_963402885.1. NCBI lineage: Eukaryota > Metazoa > Echinodermata > Crinoidea > Comatulida > Antedonidae > Antedon > Antedon bifida. The sequence goes on along the minus strand of NC_136233.1, from coordinate 5,526,280 downwards.
TTCAGCTTAGATTTAAAGATAGCTGCTAAACCAAGGCTGATTTCTACAAATTTGGGTTCAGTGAGAGGTATATTTGCTGTATAAATCATAATACCTTCTGGTTCCGTGTAACTATTTATTTGTTTTATTGTAATGTTATATTAATTTTCTTAGGTATTGCTATCGACTATCTATCTAAAACACTGTACTGGACTGATTTTACTAATAATCATGTCATGATGTCATTGTATGATGGACAGTATCGTCATGTTGTGATTCATACAGTGCAGCCAACGAGTATTGAAGTTGACCCAATTCACCGGTAATTGTTACAAAACAAGTATTATTATTAATTTAGTGTCACATTTTAAAGCATAAATAAAATTAAGAGAGCAAATTAATTTTAATAAAACAAAATCTATGTCCTTTGGTAGATATATATTTTGGATAGAGCTTGGAATATATTCACATATTGAGCGTGCTAGACTTGATGGAAGTGAAAGGAAAATTATTGTGAACTCCCAACTGGGTAAAGCAAGTGGAATGACTTTGGATTTCAAATCACAAAGGTAGAATAGAATATTTCTAACGGTAAATAGATGAGTATAATCATTTTTAGGACGACGACTTCCACTTCTATAATCTTTTGACATCTAATTCCAACAACAACCTCCACACGTTTACGCATTTAAAACATTCTTGCTTTAAGACTGTACTTTGCTGATATATCGTCTGGTGCTATACAATCGGTTGATTTTGATGGGGAGTCAAGAAAAGTTGTATACGTTGAAGCGGGCTCTGTTTTTTTCTGACATGGACATTTTTCAGGTAATAACAAGATGACAAACATTGTATTTCCTGGATGATTCCATCCCCAACAACAAGGCAGCATTTCGATTAAAAGGAAACTTTAGGTCAAAAGTTTAGCGACAAATAGGTACACCTTTTAATATAAAATAAAGTCAAATTGAATAAAAATAAAACATAAACATAAAGTAATGTTTTTATTCTGTATAACAAATTTGTTTCAGGTATAAAAAAACACTTATTTCGAAGGATCTTTTGATATGGAGCGAACTCGAAAATGGTCTACATTTCTTTTAATCGAGAAACTGAAGAGTTCTTGTATTCTACACCAACTCCTGGAAGAGTGATGTTCAAAATAAGGTTGGTCTCTCTCCACCATGTATATGTTAGATCAAGACACAACTTTGCGCTGATTACTAGCTGCATTATGGTAGTATGTTTCCATACGTGTTTGATCAGGAAAAAATGACTGGGGTAATAATGTTCAACGCTTAGAGGTTTCACAACATTAGGCGCTATATAAATCCAGGATTATTATTATTTTTCCCCCGGTTTATGAACTCTTACTTTCATAACTTAATACATCTTATTGAGTACAAGGGTTAGGGCGGCTTTACTAACCATTGTCACCCAGAGGGATGTGTTTTTAATTGGTTAACTATGGCAGCCGAAATGAACCTCTGTCACACAAAATAATAAATAAATCCAAAAAAAGAATTATTTTTTATAATTAAAAATACTACATAAATTTATTTGTAAAAATACAAAAATAAATTATCATATTCGTATATACATTTAGTATCAAAACTCAAATGTAGTAATTTTCTTTTAGTTTCTTGATGGAGTAGTTTGCAAAAATAAATTACTCCGTAAAGTTTCTTATGACTTATGACTTTTCTCAAAACTATGTAATCCTTTTCCAGATTTTAATTGTAAAATAGTAGATCTAAATTTTTATTTATATATATATTTTTTATATTTTGCTTAATTTAACATTTCAGTTATTTTCTATTTTTCAAATTTTCTTATTCGGATTTTTAGTCTTATGTAATTAATTTTATTTTTTTGGTTTTTCTTTTACTTTTCTTTTCTTGTTGTTTTTTAGTTCACTATGTCGGTCGGTCTGTCGGTCTGTCTGTCGGTCCGGTATCACTATGCGTTTTATCGCTTTCTGACCTTATCTTGATATCAGTTTAATCTAGCTAAGTCAATTTTTCACAGTATATTCCTTATGGCCAGGAATCGATGTGGTTATGTTTTCACGGTGCGCAATAAAAAATTACTCGGTCTACGCACGATTTAACGAAATCACGTTTGTAGTCATATCTTCACAATTAAATAAAATTTGGTACTCATAAATTTCAGGGCATAAATCATCATAGGGCAAAACAATTACGTGCGTAGCGCATGTAACGCATGCGTACGCGCGCTTAAAATTTTCAAAATTTATTTTCGATGAAATAAAAGTACGTTTCAGGCAATTTTAAGCGTTTACAAAATTGCCATGAGTGCGTTAAATGTTATTGCGCACTCTTTTTGCCCGATTTCTGTTTTCTTGACTTACTTTTCAACTAGAAATTACGTTATACGAGCACGTCAAAAGTGACAGGCTACGCACGTGTAAATTAAAAAAATATAAATGTTTTTAAACATTTCAACATTTTTAAACATGTTCAGTAATTTCGGTCAGTATAGTTCACTATGTCGGTCGGTCTGTCGGTCTGTCTGTCGGTCCGGTATCACTATGCATTGTAGCACGCGACTTAATGGCTGTTGGCCTTGTTGTATATTGTATCTGTTCTGAGGGTCCCAAATGATCAGCAAATGCTGGATGGATCACCCTCATTAAATATGGTTAAAATAAAAATAAATAAAATAAAAAATTAAATAAATAAAATTTAATATTTTAACTTGGGATCAGGTGCCGTTTTCGGCCACCTCGACTTATATGGACTATACCATTATTATGATAGGGGTGTGGTGTATTATGTTTTATGTAGAGGAGGGTGTCTATTGAATGGGAAGACAATACAATTGTTCTGTATGTAACCTACAGTACAAACTACAAGGAACAATACAAAACATCAAAAACTAGCAATGCATGTACTTTTTATAAGGCATGTTATTATTAGGTACTGTGTTAGGAAATGATTTTGTAACAATATTACTATATTAACTAAAGATATTTTAAATAAAACAAATTTTATAGACAAATTTAATCAAGAACCATCTACTAACTGGATAAAGCCATTTAGGAAAAATAATAAACAAGTTGATCATAACGAGTGGTTTTCAAAGGCCCAATGCAAAACAACGTTAACGGAATATACTATGTATAAAGGAACTCCAAACCTTTAACAATATTTGTTAGATAAAACTAATTTTACGAGTATGAATTTAAAAATTTAAAGCAACATCAAACTCTCTAGATCTTGAGGGTCGTAGGCAATCCTGGTCAAATCATAACACAGGATTATGTAAGATGTGTATTACTAACGAAAAAGAAACAGTAAACCATTTTTTATTTAAATGTCCTTCATTAAACTCTGTTAGAAATGATGTATACTTGGATCCTAAGAACAACCTCATAGACAATAATTTAAGTATGTACTGGGATAATTTTAATTGTGGATCTAAGGAATTAAAACACCACTTATGCTAGACAATTTATTCACTGAAAATGAAACATTAGGAGAAATCTTTGATTTTTATTGTAAAAAATATTTCATGAAAGCATGGGTTACTAGATCTACAATTTTATCAGCATTACCCCTCTCAACTAATTGATTAATAATTATAGTAAACAAGCTACAGACATCTCTATGAGGATGTTTTATTTATTTATTAGGCCTATTCTGTATTTTTGTAGTTAGACCTATATATATTGTACAATTTACGTATTATGTATTTTCATACAGATCTAATTAATGAATTTGTTCACATTTTTTTTGATGTTATGTATTAGTATTTAGAACTTTGTGGCTTATGTTATTTGTAATTTTGTCTGTAAATTGGATGCACCATTAACTGATAAATGTGTGACACTGATATAAAGGTGATTCCTATGAATAAATAAATAAAAACTATATAAGTAGGTATACTTACTTATTATATATAAAAACTAAACTAAACACTACAGTATAATCAAAATTAAAGCATATTAATTAAATACTAGGCCTATGTTTTCCTATCTGGATTTAAACACTTTAAATTTTAGTACAATCGGATTCGAAATTAGAAAATCTTAAATACTACAATACAATCGGAATTAAAACATGTTACTACAGTACAATCGGAATTAAAACATCCTAAATACTACAGTACAATCGATATTAAAATATCCTAAATACTACATTACAATCGGTTAAATTACCTACACTCTATAATGTTGTAAAATATGTAAAAGAATGTTGGCAAATGCATTCTAATCGGCCCAATCCTATCGGTAGATAAATCATATTTTTTATTTGCAAGGGATAAATCCCAACAACATGGATTTAAACCCAAGAACCTGGAATCATTAGACAAGCACAATTGAAGATTCATTGACAGAAACGAAACGATTGTAGATACAGAAACAAAATGGTAACAGATTCATTGAAGACATAATTATATGTGTTTCTATTTTACGACGACTCTGCTATAGTTGGACTTAAAACAACGATTATTCTCTGTATCTGATATTATTCGATTTACCGATTATGGCTACAATTTTCTTGAACTAAACATAAATAAAACGAAAGAAATAAGGATTGATTTTCGAAAACATAATTGATCTGACAGTATACAAGCGGGGAGAGTAATTGGTTTGTCTATGCAAATGCTTGACTCGTTCTGACAGCGAACGGCTTGCCGATGTATTCCATGCTATATTGGAAGACACCAATCATCCTGATCTTCATGGCGACATTATCAGCCCCGGTTTGCATTCGCTATTATAACGTTTTGATGCAAATGTTGTTCAATTAGAACATGTATTTCTACACAGAAGACGTTTAAAAACGTGTTTAAAACGTTTTAGAAAAACCAAACCTAAAAACTTGCAATGTCAAACGCTGTGTTTTCTGGGAACAAAATGGTACAGATTTATTGACAAAATTTTTTATTTGTAACTGGAATAAAAACTTTCTTTATATATTTTCTGTATCTATAAATCCGTAAAAACTATTCAATATCCACCTTAGGGAATCCACCTAATATATTAGGGAAGGATACCTAAAAATTATATAGAAATAAAGAGCCATAATATACTGTATTAACTTGAAAACTTGAATTTAATTCTACAGCATGCAGGGCGTAGTTGTTTTCCTTTTGTTGCTGAAACATAATGCACTAAACAAAAGAACAAAAGCAGCTAGCAGTATTTTAACACATCAACACACTCAATTAATAAATGGGACACCCCTATTTTCCCATCTTTTTATAATGGTATAGTCCATACAAGTCGAGGTGGCCGAAAACGGCACCTGATCCTTTAACTTGTAATGTTTTAACTTTTTAAAAACCTGAATTTTAACTTTATGAATCTACTTGTAAATTTATGATTTCAGACTTTAACGACTTGTAACGTTAATTTTTTACCCCCTTTTCCTGTCAAATCGTTGAATATGTCAACTCAACGCAACTTAGCGCAACTCAACGCAACTTAACGATCGACAGGAAACATTACAATAATTTGTTTTGTTTTTTGGGCCTATTTAATTTTAGTGCGTTGGGCTCTTATCACTTGATCTCAATCTGCTCCCTAACACAGTGGTGGTTAATGAACCATGTTGGGTCGTCCCACTTTGCTAGGAGGTAACTTTCAGACAGTTAACAAAAGTTTTTAATGAAAGAAAACAAAACAATACAATAGATACAAAAGAACAATGTTAGAGTGCTAAGAACTATTTATTAGGAGACTACTCCCCTTAAAATAACTATGGTGCATTAACAATAAGTATTGTATAGGAGAAAAAAGCCCAAAAGGGCGGAGGCTGATACAGGGTAATAATAGAATTATCAGATGTTTCATACTGAACTACGCTCGATAGGTAATCTGTTCCATAGGCATAGTGCGTACACTTAATCTGTTAAATACATTATATTTAAATTATTTCTATTTTTTAGCAATCTTCAAATATTGCACAAACAAATAAAAGTAATAATAATTTTAGTAGAACCAATGGTATACCAACTCACTGTGTATACAATTCATTGAAAAATCACCAAAACAAAGTGCAGCATAACGGCATGTAGATGCTAACTAGTACAATATGAATATATTATATATTACATAGAGATACTAATAATATATAATTAATTTTACATTAGAAAACAGAAATGGAAACCATATAGGGTCAAATTCAACGTTTTATATATGTGCTACAATCCTTTTCCTATTAGTAAAATAGACGAGTCCGCCAATACGGCAAAACCACGCTGGTGGTTTTCAAATAAACCAAGTGTTTTAATACTACTTATATAAAATATCCTGTACCCTAATCTTAAATACATTTTACATATTACAAATAAGGGATAATAACTCTTAACTTTCGTGAAAAAATAAAGCGTTTTGAATAAGTAGTTTTTCAGCAACTGTAATTTTAGTTTTAACGTTACGTTCTGACTGCTCAGGAAAGGTTTTTGCCTATCCTTTAACACTAGCCGGTCACTGACAAACCAAAACACTGCTTCAAAAAAGGGGCTGTGCCGACGAAGTATCTGAACCAATCACATTTTACTTTAGGTCATTAGAAAGCTTGATTGATTAGCTTTTGCATGGTGGAACAGCCAATATCATTGGATAACTAGAACAAACGTTTTTGTAAAAATCTCAACAAATTGGCAAAACAAGCCTATTCTTTAACACAGGGCAATTTTCAAATCGTCTAACTTTAAAAATCAATGCCGACGACGACGTTTTAAGTTTTTTTAAAATTAAAAATAACATGACATTGTAGGTACTTAATTAGGCATTACAATGTCGAAACAGCCATAAAAATCGGTCAATTAATAACAAACTTACATTGAAAAAACCTCCAAAAAATAGCTGTTTTTTGGTGATTTTGTGCCGTTTAGCGGAAATCGCCCGGATTTTTGGATACATAAAACAAATTGTAATGACAGGCTTTATGAATCTACTTGTAATTTGATATTTGAATGTCTTTTTGTATAATTGTATAATGTTTTCAAAAGGTCCTCTTCAAGACAGTTGTACTAGTACACCTGTTAGAGCTACCCTTGTGAATCAAAATTGAATAAATAAATGTAGTAAATAAATAAACTGAGAAAGCACGGGGAATGTCAGCGCTTTATGGCCTGCGCTCGCTTTTACACATATAGATAATTGTGTAAAGATATGGGTTTACTGATGAGTTAATGGGAATAATAAATGTTGCTGCCCAAACGTATATATCATCAGGAATTCTCCACCACTCCATCTCTGAACAAATTCCCATTACTATGATGGGAAACCAGCAACAGAAATCGGTGAAAACAATAAACCCTAGTTTCACGGCCATTTTGATTTCCTCTTCTCGTCTCTGCCTTCTGTTAGCCGTAATTGCAGATCGTTTAACGGAGAGGAAAATCGTCAAATAACTTGCTGCGATAACAAAAAAACCCAAGCCATTGAATGCGATGAATATGGCAGTGGCGTACTCCCAGCCTGGTAATCGATGTCGTGTTAGTGGCAACGCGAGACACACACTTTGTTTTCCGTAGTAGTTCTCGCCAAAATACGGTATGGCGACATGTGACTTGTTAGCTACCAGTGGAAGGAAACTAATACAAAGCCATACTAGCCAAGCAATACCGATGATAATTTTGCATTTCGTACGTTTGAGCCGCTTGGTGCTGAATGGATAGACGATGTTTATAGCACGGTTAATACTCATAAGCATCAAGGTTGACACTGAACACTGGCCAGACAGTGTTGAAATAGCACCGGAAAACGAGCAGAGAAAGCTGTTTTTCCATTCGCTGGCAACCTTCGCGTATCTTCCTCTGTAGTGTATATCCGCACCTGCGATGATCAGCAAATAAATTGCCATCAGGAGGTCAGATGCGGCAAGATTAGTGAGTAGAATAGAATCAACTGTAGACCTATTTTCTTTGTTTATCCTTCGCGATATGATGACAATCAAGTTACCGATAAAAGATGACAGTCCAATAACTATCATCAATATCCTAAGAATTTCTCTCTTTAGTAAGTCAGTGCAGGACGCAAAAGCATCAGTAGGCTCACATACTTCAATTTCTCCAACAACGCAACAGAGACGAAACAAATCTGAATATCTATGTTAAAAAAACAATTGAATTTAATGGAAGTTGTTAAATACAGTAGTAGCCTACTATAACAATGTTTATAATGGTTTTAAGTTTATAACAGGTGGAATAACGACTGCTTTACAGCCAATCAAATCTACTCGTATAGCAAAAGTATGACGTGTACGACCAATTTAAAAGATAGAAGTGAAGGAGAAATTTAAAATAACCTAAAAGCTGTAGGCCTACATAAACAATTTTGTTGGGCCACTGTCGGCATGCATGTGGAATTGGTAACTGTGTTAAAACAAAATAAAAATATCATTTAATGAATATAAAGAATTTCTAAATCCGACATCATACTTACAATTCTGTTATATATTTCAATTCTTCAAAAGTACTTTCTCTGTAAACTTGTAAATTGTTGCGTCTGATGTCTCTGTAAAAATAAATAAATATGGAAACAAATTTCAAATCAGTGTCAATGAGTGTAGCTCACATGTAACTAAATATCTACGAGTATGTCTCATTTGGATAGCACCGATGTCGTTTTAGTGATATCGTATTCATGAAGGTATACCACAATCAATTTAGTGTCTAACTGATGCAATGTAGTCTCAAAATAATATTTTTATCACCGTCGGCACTTAAGATAATCCTTCTACTTATATGTTTAATTATATAAAAAGTTGTTTGTTCTACTTGTTAGATTAACTTGTAAAAATTTACCCATGTTTAAAAAATGTATGTAAACCTATCCTGTTGATACCGTTATTTCTTGGATAACATGTTTATAGCATAAGAAAAGTACCTAATTGAAGTGATTAATTATTTCGAGAAACTGCATATGAATTTCAGAATAAATTACTTACAGTTTTCCAAGTGATGAGGCAAAAACAGAGAAGGCGCCTTGATCAATAGTAGTTATATTGTTGTCCTGTAAATACCTGTTTAATTAAGCTAATAGTTAATGTATATTGGTCAATTCTTTGAGGAGAGGTATTTCGTCACAACAAATAAGAGTGAGATTAAATTGTAATAACTTTGTAAGAATAAAAACCAGGGCTGGTGTGTCAAAATGAATGAATAAATACGAATAAAATTAAAAATGTCTTTTTAAATCTTATAGCTTACTAACTTAAATTTGATTCACAGGCTATAACAATGCTAAATATTCCTAATATTGGTAACAAACTAATAAATACTATAATTTTGATTTACTCAATAATGAATTATTATGAAAATAATCCATGTCGACAAAAGTAACCAAATAAGGTTACGATGTATGTACAATGTGTATAAAACATGATATACAGTATGGAGGTACGTATGTGGATATGATGTAATAACACTTACAGGTCTTTCAATGATTCCAAACCAGCAAATGCATTGGCTGCCAATGTACTAATTTGATTCCTTTGCAACCACCTTCAAAATTATGAAATGTAAAAGATAGTTTTTATTAATTATACCATACTATATAACACCTGAATATTTCCTGTTATTTGATTGAAAGATATGATTTCATTAAAAAAGCACACACCATATATCTATGTATACATATTGTGTATATTGTTGTTTTATTCATTACACCACAGGCCTACTATGCTGCTAAATACTTATTTAATATAACAATGAACCATTTTTAGATTATTGAAATATAAATTAAATATAGACTGATGTGGATTACTGACTGATGAATTATCACCTTTATTAAGATTTCTCACAATAACACATTTATACATCATTGTGTGATTAACAGAAAATAATTGCTAAACTCGCCATTTAATTTACATTTTGCAACGGAAAGCCTTTACAGTTTCAGGCTCAAGTTTGCTTTCATACAGTTTAATATTGACGAATTTCATTTTGAATATGACACAATAAGCATAGGCCTATATTAATGTGCTAGTTTTAACATATTGTTTTTAAATATGTGTATATGTGTATATTGTGCAGTAAATAACATTATGATTAACGTATGTAAACATAAACAACGTCACTTACAGTACTTTCAATGATTCCAAACCAGCGAATGCATTATCTGTCAATGTACTAATTTGATTGTTTTCCAAGTACCTTCAAAGTTGTGAAATATAAACAAAAAGTTGTATTCATGATACCATACTACATACTATATTGCTAAATAATTCATTAAACAATTAAAAGACAATCAACATTCTTTTTTAATTATTCAAATGAATAAATATAGACTGATGTGGATTTTTAGCAATGAATTATCACATTTAGTAAAGCCTTACAGTTTCAGGCTCAAGTTTTCTTTCATACAGTATTGAGGAATTTCATTTAGAATATGACACAATAAGCATTGGCCTATATGTATGTACTAGTTTTAAAATATTGTTTTTAAATGTGTATATATTGTGCAGTAAATAACAATATGATTAACGTCATAGGTAAACATAAACAACGTCACTTACAGTCTTCTTAATGATTCCAAACCAGCAAATGCATTGGCTGTCAATGTACTAATTTGATTGTCGTACAACCACCTTAGAAGTTGTTAAATGTAAAAGATATAGTTTTATTAATTATACCATATTACACTGCTAAATAATTCATTAAACAATTAAAAGACAATCAACATTTTTTTTAAATTATTCAAATAAATAAATATAGGCTGATGTGGATGCTTTGCAATGAATTATCACATTTATTAAGATTTCTGACAATAACACATTTATACATCATTGTGAGCATATCAGCAAATAATTGCTAAACTCACCATTTAATTTTACATTTTGCAACGGAAAGCCTTTATAGTTTCAGGCTCAAGTTTACTTTCATACAGTTTAATATTGAGGAATTTAATTTAGAATATGACACAATAAGCATAGGCCTATATTTATGTACTAGTTTTTAAATATTGTTTTTAAATATGTGTATATTATGCAGTAAATAACATTAGGATTAACGTCATAGGTATGTAAACATAAACAACGTCACTTACAGTCTTCTTAATGATTCCAAACCAGCGAATGCATTGGTTGTCAATATACTAATTTGATTGTCGTACAACCACCTTAAAAGTTGTTAAATGCAAAAGATATAGTTTAATTATTATACCATATTATGCTGCTAAATAATTTATTAAACAATTAAAAGACAATTAACATTTTTTTTAATTATTCAAATGAATAAATATAGACTGATGTGGATTTTTTGCAATGAATTATCAACTTTATTAAGATTTCTGACAATAACACTTTTATACATCATTATGAGCATATCAGCAAATAAATGCTAAACTCACCATTTAATTTTACATTTTGCAACGGAAAGCCTTTATAGTTTCAGGCTCAAGTTTGCTTTCATACAGTTTAATATTGACGAATTTCATTTTGAATATGACACAACAAGCACTGGCCTATATTTATGTACTAGTTTTAAAATATTGTTTTTAAATGTGTATATATTGTGCAGTAAATAACATTAAGATTAACGTCATAGGTATGTAAACATAAACAACGTCACTTACAGTCTTCTTAATGATTCCAAACCAGCGAATGCATTGGCTGTCAATGTACTAATTTGATTGTCGTACAACCACCTTAAAAGTTGTTAAATGCAAAATATATAGTTTAATTATTATACCATATTATGCTGCTAAATAATTTATTAAACAATTAAAAGACAATCAACATTTTTTTAATTATTCAAATGAATAAATATAGACTGATGTGGATTTTTTGCAATGAATTATCAACTTTATTAAGATTTCTGACAATAACACTTTTATACATCATTGTGAGCATATCAGCAAATAATTGCTAAACTCACCATTTAATTTTACATTTTGCAACGGAAAGCCTTTATAGTTTCAGGCTCAAGTTTGCTTTCATACAGTTTAATATTGAAGAATTTACTTTTGAATATGACACAATAAGCATTGGCCTATATTTATGTACTAGTTTTAAAATATTGTTTTTAAATATGTGTATATTGTGCAGTAAATAACATTAAGATTAACGTCATAGGTATGTAAACATAAACAACGTCACCGTTACCTAATATTGGTAACAAACTAATAAATACTATAATTTTGATTTACTCAATAATGAATTATTATGAAAATAATCCATGTCGACAAAAGTAACCAAATAAGGTTACGATGTATGTACAATGTGTATAAAACATGATATACAGTATGGAGGTACGTATGTGGATATGATGTAATAACACTTACAGGTCTTGCAATGATTCCAAACCAGTGAATGCATTCTCTGTCAATGTACTAATTTGATTCCTTTGCAACAACCTTAAAAATAATGAAATGTAAAAGATAGTTTTATTAATTATACCATACTATATAACACCTGAATATTTCCTGTTATTTGATTGAATGATTTGATTTAATTAAAAAAGCACACATCATATATCTATGTATACATATTGTGTATATTGTTGTTTTATTCATTACACCACAGGCTTACTATGCTATTAAATATAACAATGAACCATTTTTAGATTATTGAAATATAAATATTGTGGATTTTTTGCAATGAATTATCACATTTATTAAGATTTCTTACAATAACACTTATTAACATCATTGTGTGCTTATCAGCAAAATAATTTACATTTTGCAACGGAAAGCCTTTACAGTTTCAGGCTCAAGTTTGTTTTCATACAGTTTAATATCACCATATTGAGGAATTTCATTTTGAATATGACACAATAAGCATTGGCCTATATTTATGTACTAGTTTTAAAATATTGTTTTTAAATATGTGTATATAGCCTATTATTGTGCTAAATAACATTAGGATTAACGTCATAGGTATATAAACATAATCAACGTCACTTACAGGCTATACAATGATTCCAAACCAGCGAATGCATTCTCTGTCAATGTACTAATTTGATTGTCGTACAACCACCTTAAAAGTTGTTAAATGTAAAAGATATAGTTTTATTATTATACCATATTATGCTGCTAAATAATTTATTAAACAATTAAAAGACAATCAACATTTTGTTTAATTATTCAAATGAATAAATATAGACTGATGTGGATTTTTTGCAATGAATTATCAACTTTATTAAGATTTCTGACAATAACACATTTATACATTATTGTGAGCATATCAGCAAATAATTGCTAAACTCACCATTTAATTTTACATTTTGCAACGGAAAGCCTTTATAGTTTCAGGCTCAAGTTTGCTTTCATACAGTTTAATATTGAAGAATTTACTTTTGAATATGACACAATAAGCATTGGCCTATATTTATGTACTGGTTTTAATATATTGTTTTTAAATGTGTATATATTGTGCAGTAAATAACATTAAGATTAACGTCATAGGTATGTAAACATAATCAACGTCACTTACAGTTCTTTCAATGATTTCAAACCAGCGAATGCATTGGCTGTCAATGTACTAATTTGATTGTTATGCAAAGTCCTTAAAAGTTGTTAAATGTAAAAGATATAGTTTAATTAATTATACCACACTATGCTGCTAAATAATTCATTAAACAATTAAAAGACAATCAACATTTTTTTTAAATTATTCAAATAAATAAATATAGGCTGATGTGGATGCTTTGCAATGAATTATCACATTTATTAAGATTTCTGACAATAACACATTTTTACAATCATTGTGAGCATATCAGCAAATAATTGCTAAACTCACCATTTAGTTTTACATTTTGAAACGGAAAGCCTTTATAGTTTCAGGCTCAAGTTTGCTTTCATACAGTTTAATATTGAAGAATTTACTTTTGAATATGACACAATAAACATTGGCCTATAATGTACTAGTTTTAAAATATTGTTTTTAAATTTGTGTATATTGTGCAGTAACGTCATAGGTATGTAAACATAATCAACGTCACTTACAGCCATTCCAATGATTCCAAACCAGCGAATGCATTCTCTGTCAATGTTCTAATTTGATTGTTGTGCAACCCCCTTCAAAGTTGTGAAATATGAAAGTTTGATTAATTATACCATATTATACTGCTAAATAATTCATTAAACAATTAAAAGACAATCAAAATTTTTTTAAATTATTCAAATAAATAAATATAGGATGATGTTAATGCTTTGCAATCAGTTATCACCTTTATTAATATTTCTGACAATAACACATTTATACAATCATTGTGAGCATATCAGCAAATAATTGCTAAACTCGCCATTTAATTTACATTTTGTAACGGAAAGCCTTTACAGTTTCAGGCTCAAGTTTGCTTTCATACAGTTTAATATTGAGGAATTTAATTTTGAATATGACACAATAAGCACTGGCCTATATTTATGTACTAGTTTTAAAATATTGTTTTTAAAGGTGTGTTTGTGCAGTAAATAACATTAGGATTAACTTTATAGGTATGTAAACATAATCAACGTCACTTACAGCCATTCCAATGATTCCAAACCAGCGAATGCATTCTCTGTCAATGTACTAATTTGATTGTTGTGCAAATCCCTTAAAAGTTGTGAAATGTAAAAGATATAGTTTTATTAATTATGCATACTAATACTGCTAAATAATTCATTAAACAATTCAAAAACAATCAACATTTTTTTCAAATGAATAAATATAAATTGATGTGGATTTTTTGAAATGAATTATCACATTTATTAAGATTTCTGACAATAATACTTTTATACATCCGTTTGTGCTTATCAGCACATAAACTCACCATTTAATTTACATTTTGCAACGGAAGAATGAAGAATTTAATTTAAAATATGACACAAATAAGCATTTGGCCTATATATTTATGTACTACTACTAGTTTTAAATTACAGTATTGTTTTTAAATAATAATGTGTATATTTGTGCAGTAACGTCATAGGTATGTACACATAAACAACGTCACTTACAGTCCTTCCAATGATTCCAAACCAGCGAATGCATTCTCTGTCAATGTACTAATGTTATTGCTGTACAAACCTCTTTAAAGTTGTGAAATGTAAAAGAAAGTTTAATTATTCATTAAAGAAATATAAAAACAAACAGAAATAAACGTTAAGGGCCTAGAGTGTGAGAATTACAAAATACAATGCTTTTTTTTTTCTTATTTTAAAACTAAAGTAGACTTTATTAGGCATTTCTCTCTCTTAGCAGTATCAGTCCATTTCACCCGTGTTTTTGAAAAAATATCAGTAATAAATCATTGTCTATCTTGGACGATTTACAATTCTGTAATTTTCTTTCTTTGATTTGGATAACGTCATCATGCCATTAAAACATATACGGGACCCGTGTATATTATAATTATACCTTATATATTCTATGACTACACAATAGGCACAACTCAGCAGCACTACAACGCTTTGCGCTCATATTTTAATACTAGATGGTTCTCGAATACACAGTAATTTCAGCGTAACAAAACTGGCGATTTCAAATGTACTTACCGTACCGCATGACTATAATGCATTGTCGTTTACAGAAACGAATAAATAGACACGATGATTTATGTAGTCAACTAAAATTAGCACCCTAGTCCTGGGAATTACTTCCGAAGGAGAAAATTATCACAAAATGAGTCCACATTTTTGATTTGGAGTCATTTAAAGAAACCCAATTTGTGTTTTGTATGTAACATTAGGGTTGAGGGATGGGAAAGCGGATAGGTACAAAGAGGAACAATTTTTAAATATATTCTTTATCCACTCAGTAACGAAATATTTTTTTCATGTTTTATAGGCCTATAAATAATATACCTATAAATACAGTAAAACATTTGCGATTTAATACTTTGTTAAAACTGTCACTGTCATAATCGATTGAAATATTAAAGTACATGTCACGATACACCACTACGACGTTTATATTTTTGGTAATTATTAATTAATACAAACGTTGAGAAGGAACTGTCAGTAGAAAGTTTATTTGTATATAATAATGTGTTTATATATCTAACAGTAGAGCCTATCCACAATCTCAGTAATAAAGTTTATTTGTGTATATTTTTATATTACATCTAACAGTACGAACATTCACAGTAAGAAATGTTCGATTCAAATAAGGACCAACAATAGTTAATAGGTATTTACAGTATTGTCAAAGTATTGCAAGTTTATTCTCAAAGGGCCCATATATTTACCTTCCGTATGTGTTAAACCAAGGGCTCATAAATTTACCTACTTGTGATAAACCAAACTCTGGCAGACTGAGAGATTGGGATGTTCCATTCAACGCAAATCAATACATTTGTATAATCGTATATTAAATCTATCAAAATAGTATTTTTTAAAGAAATTATGATGCTGTACTCTAGCTGTTCAACCGGTTTTCAGCTATTAAAAACAATTATCGTAGGAGGAGATAGGAAAATGCGAAGCCTCCTCGCATTTCTTTGGCGGGTATTTTTCAAGATGGACATCCATTAGACAGTGTATACCACGATCGGAAAACACCCCTATTTGGGGCAAATCGTTGAACCTAAATTCGTTTTAATCGTCAATAACTAATTATCTAACTTAATTTAATTAGTAAACAGGGTTACATCAGGTGGTTAAAATCAGTACCGAAAGTACGAACCAACTTTATATACCATCGAGTACAAATTCTAAAAGTAAGGCGCGATTTACCGAATTTTGCCCTTACGTAAATTTATATATAGATATTTTTTTATCACAATGATCACCTACAATTTGTCAAAGTGACGAAATAAATTCTACTTTTTTATGTTGGTTCGATGGGGTTTGCTATGTTTTTTTAAGGTTTTCGGTTTAGCAATACCCTCTACATTGAGAAATAAACAAAGTTAGCGTTTATCACCAAAAAAAGTAAATTCTGTATTTACTTAAAAGCAACCGCATGTACACTGCAATACTTACAATGATAATATGGTGCTTTGTTTATTATACTTAATGAGTTCTGCAACTGTATTCATGTTCCATGGCGAACAACCTACACCAGTAGGTAAAGCAATCTTGCGGTCATAGCAACCCTGTGGATAAACTGAACATTTTGTTTGTGAAGTCTATACAGAACTATTCGTCGATGTTCACCAATAAAAAAAAACATTAGTCAAAAATTAATTTGTACAGTAGGTATGCATAAATCAAATATTATATTTACATGAATACAACTTTTAAAATAATCGGTTGGTTGGTAAACACTAACTTGAGCACGCGACTGCAGCCATGCATATGGCCTTGTTATATAATATTAATTTAATAAGTTCCAAAATAAGATTGTCTTTAAAACAAAGGTATTCGACTGTGTCCGGTACCGTATAGACATCGCCATACACGCACACAGTGATACGTTATTGCGGCTGTATACCACAGGATACAGATTAATGTTACACTGATGTATGGTGGAAACATGGACACTGACAGAACCAAACACGATGCAAAAACCTGATCGTGTATTCAACACTGTTGTATGGTGGAAACATGGACACTAACAGAGCAAAACACTAACAAAATGCTACATGTTTTCAACACTGTTGTATGGTGGAAACATGGACACTAACAGAGCAAAACACTAACAAAATGCTACGTGTTTTCAACACTGTTGTATGGTGGAAACATGGACACTAACAGAACAAAACACTAACAAAATGCTACGTGTTTTCAAGACTGTTGTATTGTGGAAACATGGACATTAAAAGAACCAAACGCTAACAAAATGCTACGTGTTTTCAATTGGAATGTTCATATGTAACAGGTATGCTTATAGTTTATACCCAAATACTTGAATGATTTATCTGCTGAATCTGACTTGAATCTGAGAAACCTTGTGGGACCCATTAAAGTAAAACCTGGAATGATAAGTGACCATGCTATAAATAGATGAGTCACCTCATCCAAGTGGCGGGAAAATGGTCATGAATATTTAGTGTATAATGTTTCAGTATGGGTCAGTTCATAAATGGACAAGGGATTTTGTCAATTGATTTGCATTTTTAATAGTTTCTTTTTTTGTATAACCGAACTTTAAATTGATAATTACATGTGTATGACTCGAGTTACAATACAATCGGTCTGTAAACTACGAAATAACGTTATGGTAAATGTATATACCATCGGTTAAAAATTGTCATAGTACCTAACTGGGAATGGATGACACTTACTAGTGCCTAGCCCAAAGTGAAGGTTTTCATCTCCTTCCGACTGGTTACTAGGTAAGCATCTATATTTTTATCTCTCTTAATTTTAGAATTGTTTTAAGTTAATATAGTTGATTAGTTATTTGATTGTTATACTAGACACAACGCAATAGTAGCCTATACTGTCGTTAATGATACGATTGATCGATCGATCACTGATATGTTATTTTAAATATAGTAACACTGTTTTTATTATATCTCCTTCCGACTGGTTACTAGCTTCAATAAAAGAATTTAACTTTTCCAAATCAAGAACTGTCTTTGTGGATGATTTTATTGTGTTTGTGCCAGTGCTGCAGCTCCGGAAAATACTACGCGATAAAGCTACGACGCTAGTAGTACGAACCTGTTACACATATCAATAATCTAATATCTAAAGCTAATCGAATGTTAGGCTTTATTTTTTCTGTAGCCGGAAATTGTTCTCCAGACGCGATTTCGTGTCTGTACAAAACTTTGGTGCTGCCTATTCTAGAGTATGGTTGGCCGGCGTGGGGCCCCAGAAATGGAGGACACATAGAACGCCTCGAACAGGTTCAGCGACGGGCCTCTAGACGTATTCTGTGACCCACTGCGAACCTATATCATACGACGAACGTTTAATAACTTTGGGTTGGTTATCTTTACGTGATAGACATTTAATGATTTTAATTTCCTTTATATTTCGTTGTTTTTATAATGTAACTTTTTGTAGTACTGTAAATAATAATATCCATATCAATCAACGCCATCCTGAATTACTCACATTTGTCCACCCTTTTGCACGTACCGATACTTTAAAATATTCGTCTATCAACAATTTTCCTGTTATATGGTCATCACTACCCCCCATAATCAAAGATCAAACAGTTACTCTTCCTTTGAAAAATTTCCTGTCGAAATTGAAAAAATATCTGCTTGATAAACGCTAACTTTATTTTAATTGTATAGGTGTATTTAAAATTGTGTAACACAGTAATACAAATTAATTAAATTTTTTTTAAATATTCTGTTGTTTACATTTTTACCTTGTATTATGTTGTATGTTACAGGGGTTGCGGACACAAATGTGTTATGGCGCTCTGTTGCTGTCGCAACCCCTGGACCGCTTGTTGTCGAATAAAGAAATGAAAAAATAAAATGGACACTAACAGAACAAAACACTAACAAAATGCTTGGCTGCCACTCCAAGGGTCCTGGGTTCAAGTCCCGTCACATGTCAGGATCAAAATTACAACTCCACTAAAAAAATTGTAATAAGACTTTGTTTATGTAGAGCATCTTGTGTATATGTTTGTCTTGTGAACCTCTGAGGGTCCCTAATGAACAGCAATTGCTGGATGGATAAACAAAACACTGTTGTATGGTGGAAACTTGAACACTAACAGAACCAAACACTAAAAAAAATGTTACGTGTTTTCAACACTGTTGTATCGTGGACATTTGAAAACTAACAGAAAAACACTTTGAAACAAGATTGAATACCTTGAGATGCGGTTTATCCGTATAAAGTTTTGACAATTTCACAAAACCTGAGAACAATCGGCAAAAACCGAAACATCTATGTTTTACAATGTACAGTATTAGAAAAAAAATGACCCAACATAACATATGAACAAAAGATATAGTTATTATAAGAATGCAGAAAAGATGAATGTCCATGATCACCAACCTACTGTGAGAAGACAGTCCCAGAACAGATAATAGTATCTAAAATATCTAACATTGCCCATGATTATTAAGACACAGGCCTACTTAGATATGATAGTTAATGTTTAAGCAGTCACTTAGTTCTAAATTTTAAATGCATTTAATACATACCAGGTCTGGCTTTATTTGTGAGACAGAATGGCAATAGTTCTAGTACTAGGCCTAGTACTAATATTCTTGCGTCTTTAAAGATAAACATCTTCTTACATACGTATTAAGTCGGTAATAGAAATAAGCCGTTAGTTTTTGAAAAGCTCACTAGTATAATGCATAGGTCTTATTATTTTATAATTTATTCATTCATTTTTAAGATGACATTCACTTAAATCACATTACCGGGCGCATTCAATTATTGTTTGTGGGTGTAATATGATTGAATTATTGAACCTTGTTTTTCTTTTGATAATCCATTATTTCGATTTGTGGAGCTTCACACCTCATCATGTATAGAGTGTATTTTACAGCTGTAACTAAATTTTTTAATATAAAGATATTGTCCCCCTGAAAAAATAATTTTTTAAATGTTTTTTTAATATGCCATTTTAATGTCACATAATAGTTTTTCAAAAAATTGGATCTAAAAAAAGTCTTTTTTTTAATTATTATTCATTTTTCATGTTTTTTAAATACAAATAATATTTGTTATTTAAAGATGTATTGTCCCTTGAAACACAAAAAAATGAAGGTCAAAATATTCTAAATTTAAATTGGCCATATCAAAGTAATATTAAAGTTATTCACTTTAAGTCGAAAATTTGAGCCAAAAACAAACATTTTACGTAATTAACAGTTAATTAATTTGATTACATTTCGTCTGGAAAATCGTCGCGAGCAAAAGTAAACAAAGATTTCAAACCATGAGTATACATTATGCATGATGGTAATTAGGATTGTTTACAACTCGTCACGGTTGAGAAGGTGTTTTCACACAGATCGCGAGGAAGTTTTATGATTATGCATACAGAGTAGCCAAATAAGCGCGTTGCATTATGAGACATGTTTTGATCGAAAACTTTGACTGGAAGTCAAAGTTATTTTTTGAACCAAAAAACGTCTGTATTTCAGTTAAATGATTTTTTTTCCCACTAATTTTTGGTGAAAGTTAATAACTATTATGATACTTCAAAATTACCCACTTTTTTCGAAATGTTTTTTTTTTTTTTTTGGGAATTTGACAAAGGGACAATACATCTTTAATATATAAAAAAGAAAGTATTTGTCTATACAAAAAAAGTATTAGTCTAAGTAACTAAGGGCGCGTTTATACAACACGCTATTACACGCATATTCAACACGCCTACGAGAAGTGTGTTGTATAACACCGAAGAGATTCCGTGTAATGAGATTTTAATTGCAAAAAAGGCTACTTGGTTGAATCCTAAAATTTGTGGATTCCTGGTTGCTGTTGGCGTGTTGGAAGTGTCCTCAGGGTATTGTATTGACCTCTCGTTAAATATAAGTATGTGCTGTGAAAATGTTGACCAAATCTAGTAGATAATTGTGCTTTTTTTGCATATTTTAACTGATTTAGCACTTAACATTAACGCTAATTAATGTTGGCATAATTTGGCAAAATGTAGCATAGTTTTATCCTAATTCTAAAACATTTTTTTTTTAATTTCAAAAGCAGATTTAAAAAATCAATAACTGAATAAACTAAATTTTAAACGAAATCATCCATTTTATTAAAATCCTTAATAAACTCATATTAATTCATAATGCATACGAGTATATATACAGTTAGGATTATGAACCAAGGTATAACACGGTATTACGATTTAATGTATAACTGCAAGGTTTTTGTGGGGTTGACCTCGGCCCGTGCAACACGCTAAAAATTAAAGAATTGTTCAAATTTAGGGTGTTGTATAAACACAGCCTAATTGTCATTCTTTAGTCCGTTTATGTATATGTATCTTTTTAATGGGATTTGCTGACAACTGACATTTCATTGTTTTTACGAAGACAAATAAAGTTTCTTGTATCTTGTTGCAGACAATTTTTTTTTACGAAAAGAGGTTTAAGCATCAGCTCCGTCTGTAACTCAGAATTAAATATGAACAAAACCGCTTGTCGTGGCTGAAATGAATCTAGTTGTTATACTGAATTCAAAATCAGTATTTATACTTAAAGCAAAGCAGTGTTGAGCATCAGGCAATGTAAGTTCTAGAAATGAAATTGAGAATAGAAACTTTTGGGAATATAATGAATCTGTAGGTGAGTGGATTTTGCACTGTTAATTGAAAATACAAAACTCTTAGAGTGAGGATGAATCTACAAAGGAGTGGGTTAATTATGGCCACGTGCAATTTAAATATAAATTAGATAATACCATTTTAGTATGTTGAAATTTTGGATATGAATGGAAATAAATTTATTTTTAAAAGCACAAGAGGACACCCATAAATTAAAATATAATTTTAGGTTAAAAAAAAACATTTATACGGTCAAAATTGTTTTCGCTTCGGTTTTTAGTCACGTCCAACGCAACTCTACAGCTCACTATGTCGGTTGGTCGGTAAACACTAACTTGAGCACGCGACTGCATGCAGCCATGTATATGTCCTTGTTTTATGATGGACACATTCGATTAGGATTACCATTGAGTTAGGCAACACTTTCTCAAATATCACTGAATACAACAGAATCGGTTTGTTCTTGTCTCAACGAAATATTTTGTTTTTTTTGTACAAATAGAAATATTCATCCCTGGCAGATGATGACATCGGGAAAAGCAGACGACGAGCAAACAAAATCATATTATCACTGTAAAAATAGTGTTTAGATCTTAAACATCTATTTGTACCAACGTTTTCCACACATTTAGCCTTAAACATGTTTAGATATGAACATGTTTAGGTTCTAAATACAATATAAACATGTAGTCTGTATCCAACTTCACACATCAGTATCGTGTTGATCGATCATGTGGAGAAATATAAAGACAGGTTTTAAACGTGTTTAATGTGCGATGTGTGGAGCTCATGTGTGGCGCTTTTTTCCGCCACAGTAAAACCATATGCGCTGCACGCAACACTAAACACGTACCTTAACATGTTTACTGAACATAATAGTGACATGTTGACTGCTAAACGAGTGGAGGAAAACAACATGTAGCTATAAACACGTTTAGGTTTTAAACACGCTAAACATGAAAAAGTGGGTACAAAATATTTTACAGTGTAATAATAATAAATACATTTCTAATTTCATAGTAAATTGGTCGCGTTGGTGGCTTTTAAGATTTTAATTATTCATTAGATTAACTATCACTAATTGCAAAATTACAAAAACACATGTAGGCCTAGTCAGATAATATTATTATTTATTTCAAGTCCATGAAATATTGATATCCGACAAATTACAAACACTTATGTTTGGATCATCGACAATGTATTTCTTTCAATATATTTCGTTGTATCCCATTAAGTTTAAACCAATCAGTAAGTTACACACATTGATTTGGTGTTTGCAGCCCATGTTAAAGGTTATAGACGTCAAAAACGTGTTTGTATGAGTTAATAACGCATTTCCACGAATGGTAACGCATTTCCACTAATGGGAAAAGTTTAAAAACAGATACAATGAAACTTGTTTTATAAGATACAATCTTTCTAATAATACAATTACCGTAAATCTTCTAATAGTAACCCCCCTTCTAATAGTAACCCCCCTTCTAATAGTAACCTCCCTTCTAATAGTAACCCCCCTTCTAATAGTAACCCCCCTTCTAATAGTAATCCCCCTTCTAATAGTAACCTCCCTTCTAATAGTAACCTCCCTTCTAATAGTAATCCCCCTTCTAATAGTAATCCCCCTTCTAATAGTAATCCCCTTTCTAATAGTAATCCCCCTTCTAATAGTAATCCCCCTTCTAATAGTAATCCCCCTTCTAATAGTAATCCCCTTTCTAATAGTAACCCCCTTTCTAATAGTAACCCCCCTTCTAATAGTAATCCCCCTTCTAATAGTAAACCCCCTTCTAATAGTAATCCCCCTTCTAATAGTAATCCCCCTTCTAATAGTAATCCCCCTTCTAATAGTAATCTCCCTTCTAATAGTAATCCCCCTTCTAATAGTAACCCCCCTTCTAATAGTAATCCCCCTTCTAATAGTAATCCCCCTTCTAATAGTAATCCCCCTTCTAATAGTAATCCCCCTTCTAATAGTAATCCCCCTTCTAATAATAATCCCCCTTCTAATAGTAACCCCCTTCTAATAGTAATCCCCCTTCTAATAGTAATCCCCCTTCTAATAGTAATCCCCCTTCTAATAGTAATCCCCTTCTAATAGTAATCCCCCTTCTAATAGTAACCCCCCTTCTAATAGTAATCCCCCTTCTAATAGTAACCCCCCTTCTAATAGTAACCCCCCTTCTAATAGTAATCCCCCTTCTAATAGTAATCCCCCTTCTAATAGTAATCCCCCTTCTAATAGTAATCCCCCTTCTAATAGTAATCCCCTTCTAATAGTAACCCACCAAGTCAATCTGTAATAATAACTACTCTAATAGTAACTCATTGGGGTTACTGTCACAAAAATTTATGATGCAGTCGTATTTTGAAAATAAGGAGATAATGCAAGTTGATCTTGGGAGTGGGGGAGGATTGAGTGTTTATGAGTACAGTTTATAAAATAAAGTTAGAGTTCAACCAATGTTGTTATTCGTACTGTTTTATTATTTTGCTATGAGTTGCTGACCGGAAAAGCTGGGGGTGGGTTACTATTTTCAGGTGCCTAATTTAAGATTAGCAATAGTGGTACTACTCTAATAGTAACCCCTACTCCAATAGAAACGCCCCCCCCCCCCCCTCCCCTTCTAATAATCAAAGAATAATAAAGGGTTACAATTAGAAGATTTACGGTAACCGTCGTCTGGAATTAAATAATAATACAAAATCTTACGCAGGGTGCGAACAAGTGAGGATGCATACTATTCTCTTAAAATGTAACAACTACAGATTTATTCTTAGATCATTAACATCAAGTGTGGCTTAATAAACAATAATAATCTGCCTAATGAGCGGCGCGACATTTTTAGTCGCGTGGACGCGACTCTATAGTTCACTATGTCGGTCTGTCTGTCGGTCCGGTATCACTATGCGTTTTAGCACGCGACTTATGGCTGTTGGCCTTGTTTTGTAAAATACTTTAATTAATTCTTGATTTGAGAAACTTTCTGTTTGTTATCTATTTTACAAATTCGTAGTTTAACAGTTACCCTAGTTTTCCTGGATTGTTGTAGTAGTTGTCCTTTACCAACTTTTAAATATGCCGTAACCGTGTTTCGAATACAATTAAATTTTAAAAAAATATCTCCTTTTTTATTCATATTTGTTATAGAAATTATTTTAATTTGTGTTCATTTAATTTATTATAGGAGCCATTATTGGAATCATTAGTTTGTGAATGTCTATCAATCGCGTTGCACCAAATAACATCTATATTTGATTTATTTTATTTATTTGATTGCCTTGGTTATCATATGAATTTAACTTTAATTAAATAAATAATTTAATACGTACCAGGCTGACACACACCATCAGACGAAAGAGAATATGAATCTTTACATAAGCATCTGTAGCCATTATTATCAGCA
This sequence comes from Antedon bifida, assembly GCF_963402885.1. Classification (NCBI taxonomy): domain Eukaryota; kingdom Metazoa; phylum Echinodermata; class Crinoidea; order Comatulida; family Antedonidae; genus Antedon; species Antedon bifida. Next base: position 5,500,851 of record NC_136233.1, on the reverse strand, counting down.
CTAGTACAAACATGCGAACACGGATTAGGCCTACTTAAACAAGGAGCTAAAATGATGAAAAGTAAATAGAAGCAGCATTTTACAAGTTATTAATCATATATGATTATAAGTCAAATGCAAATTACCTTTTATTAATCTTTTCAGAAATTCATTGCTCGTTTTACAAACATATACAAATATGTAACAATACTAAATGTAAACAATTACAAAACGCCAAAAACATGAGTAAAAAATTAACAATAAACTTATTGAAAACCACTAGTTACGTTTAAAATGTTTATTAAAAAGTTAAATGACTTGTGGAAGGAAGGAGAGAAGGTACCGGTTGGTGCAAGAGCTCGGTGTCCAGAAGCGACCACTTCGGACTAAGTAGTGGGAGTTAAGTATTGTAAAGAGGGTGGCCGGTGTCATTCAAAATAGATTGAAATATTCTGGATTTGTTACTATTATAAGCCTCGGACAACGACCCCTGGCAACAACCAACTGTCCGCTCAACCTTCCTAACAACATCGTTAATTCTGTCAGTTGTATTGGTATTCCCGGCCCAACCAGAAATACAGTATTTCCAGGTTCGACATATGACTTTAATATAAAAGATAGTAATGATTTTAACATAAACATTGAAAGAATCATTTTCCAGACAGTAAAGAATTAACCCTTTACCTGATACAATATGGTCACACCATGTGAGTTGATCATTAAAAGTAACACCTAGATATTTAAATTTATTAACTTGTTCATCTGTATCATCTATTATAATAGGACAGTGGACACTTTTTTTCGGAAATAGACGATGATCTCTTTTGTATTGTTGACATTTAAGATAACTATTTATTTATTTACAAATGCATTAATTTCACGAGAGTAGGGAGAGATATCATTATCTCCATTAAGTAAACCTAGGTGAAGTAAAAAGGTAATGATGAAAATGATAAACAAATTTTCCTTACATGTCTGTTCTACTTGACCATTGTTTCCATATATTGTAATTCCATAAGGGGGTGAATCCAATTCCACGTTAAAGTAAGCCTCTTCAGTTTTTTTATTAATAGACCATAGAATACTACTCCTCCTATCAGTTATATAAACGTAATTCTAAACGAGAAGAAAAATATTTTTCAATGACAGCCTATCCATTCCACTCCAAACAAGGGAGATGAGATCATTTCATCTATATATAAATTTACGTAAGGGCAAAATTCGGTAAATCGCGCGTTATTTCTAGAATGTTTACTCGATGGTATATAAAGTTGGTTTGTACTTTTGATACTGATTTTAACCACCTGATGTTAACCCTGTTTATTAATTAAATTGAGTTCGATAATTAGTTATTGACAAGTAAAACAAATTTAGGTTCAACGATTTGCCCCAAATAGGGGTGTTTCGTGGTATACACTGTCTAATGCATGTCCATCTTGAAAAATACCCGCATACAATAATACGAGGATGCTTCACATTTTCCTATCTCCTCCTACGATAATTGTTTTTAATGGCTGAAAACCGGTTGAACAGCCCGAGTAGGCCTACAGCATCATAATGTTGAAGACAGGCCGATTTTTTTTTTAAATACTATTTTGATAGATTTAATATACGTGTATACAAATGTATTGATTTGCAATGAATGGAACATACCAAATTATTTGGTTTAACCATGGTTGCATACCTCCATGGTTTAACACAAGTAGGTAAATTTATGGGCCCTTGGAGAATAAACATAAATAGTATTGTAATGCTATACAATACTGTAAATAGGTATTAGCCACTTTTGATCGCCATTTGAATCGCAAATTTCTTATTGTGAGTGTTGGTACTGTTAGATATAATATAAACAAATATACTGTATTACTGTGAGTGTGGGTAGCCCCTAAATATTTTGTTACTGAGTGGATAATAAAGAAAAATAAAGAATATATTAAAAAATTGTTCCTCTTTGTACCTATCCTAATCCCCAACCCACTCAACCCTAATGTTAGATACAAAACACAAATTGGGTTTGTTTAAATGGGGTCCACATATATATAGTCCTGCGGTACGTACATTTGAAATCGCCAGTTTTTTTACGCTGAAATTACTATGTATTCGAGAACTATCTGTGGGCACGACCTAGATGGTACGCGAGCGAAGTATTATAAAATTAATGAATGTTTATGAGTTGGACGGTGAGAATATTTCATGAGTTGAAAAATAGAGCAATCAATTTGTAATCTTATGAATTCTCTCCATTCATTGAATACAAAACGCTCATTGTTTTTTAAGTAAAACATATGCTTTTATTCATTGTATCCATCGTAAATCATTGGCGAATGCTAGGTCGGGCGGGAAGGAATCCAGGCCATCCAAAACTACTCCAACTTCAAACGTGAAGTTATAGACGACGCGCACTAAAACGTAGCGTGGCCAAAAATTCTCAAAATCTTTACAGGAAGCTGAACGTGCATTAGAAGATCCGAAGAAAACAAGCACTAATTTAGCCCCGTTTACTATGAAAAATCAATCTAATTTCACTCTGAATTACCTTATAAACTTTTAACTTAAAGAATTCTGAAGTTGCCTCTGACTCATTGTAAAATATGCGTCGATCGGATCCATCAAGGTTGCATGACTCAACTTTAGAAAACCCATTACCCACGTCTGTCCAGTAAAGTCTAAATAATAAATATTGTAATGATTATGTAGTCCTTGTTGTATATAAGCTAACATTTCTAATTTATAATACAAAGGCAATATTATACAAATAATGAATGTTTACTATTAGTCCGGTGGCAGGAGGGGGGAATCACCACCCGAAAGGGGACAAATTGCCATCCAACTTTTCTAGACCAGAATTTTCCGTAGATTACGAATATGGAAGGATCAGGATAGGAAGCGTTTTCGAGATATAAGGGGTCAAAGTTCAAAATTGACCAATTACAACAATGTATTATGTATATGTATTATAACAAATTTATTGAAGCCCAATTTGGTCTTTTATTACATTTTTATGATTATAAGTGTCTATTCAATCACCTTATGAAAAAAAAATTCTTTGTAATTAAGGTTCAAATGTCAATATTGCCCAATCATAGAATGTACCTATAAAACCAAATAAAAACTTATATTTAATAAAAATTGGATGTTTTCTCATCCTGTTAATCAATCATACGCAATGTAAAAGAGCGAATACATCATTTCATCAGTTGACATAAGGTCAATTTCATCAGTTGACATAAGGTCAAAGGTCAACATTTTAATACACGTATTAGTTAACAAATAAATGCAAAGTTGTCCAAACTATGATATTGATGGTTTTACAAGTAATCAAATTATTTGATTAGTAAAGTTATGTTATTTCATTATAATTTTGATTAATATAATTATAATACTGTATTTAATCAAATCAGACTTTGATCAGGATAGGAAGCGAATAGGAAGAGATAAGGGGTCAAAGTTCAAAATTGAACAATTATAACAATGTATTATTATATGTATTATAACCAATTTATTGAAGTTCAATTTGGTTTTTTAATACATTTGTATGGTTATAGGTATCTATTCAGTCGCCTTATAAAACAAATACTTTTCAAATTAAGGTCAAAAGTCAATATTGACCAATCACACAATTTGCATATAAACCCAAATAAAAACTAACATTTAAGACAAAATGTTATGTTTTATCATTCTGTTAAGACATCTATCAATCATACACAATCAAAAGAGCACATTTATCATTACACAAGTTGACTTAGGTCAAAGGTCAACATTTGAACAAGTGATATACTAAATAATGCAAAGTTATTCAAACTATGAGATCGATGTTTATAAATGTAATCACGTTATTTGATCAGTGAAGTTATGGTATTTTTATATTTTTTCTAGTGCGCATTTAATATTTTAAATGTATTAATATAATACTGTAAAATAAATAATAAAATTATTAATATTATTAATATTATGACGGTTAAAATGATGTCAAAATGTTACGCTGACCTTCAATGATTTGCCACTATACAGTTGCATTAATTAGGGCTACAATATTCGTTTTTGGAAAATAAACTACTATTCATCAGAACCAGAGAATACCAATTCGTACAGGATAGGGCATAGGCAGATCCAGGTGGCCAAACTCAATCCACAACTCACTACACAGACAGACCACAATTTTTATATAGCCACAGATAGTTTGGCCGATACAGGAAATAGTTTCCTGTACACAAAAGATTCTAAAATAACCCGAATGAACCCTCTAAGGACCCTTTTGGGATCTCTATGTGGTGTGCTACATAAGGCCCTGTATTAGAAATTAATATGGGGTAAATAGTTCATAGATGAACTATGGAATAAAACTAAAATGTTCACCCTCAATCTTTAAATAACATTTATGGATTTGCCCAAATGAACCCAAGGGCCGATCCTTCATGGACCTTTCGGTGTTCTCTATGTGGGCCTACAAGAGACCCTATATTGGAAATACTGTATGTGGGGTGAAAATGTGGGTTCATAGAGATATAATAAATATCCCTGTGCACCCTCGATCATCCATAAGGAACATTTTATGGATTTGCCCAAATTACCCCAAGGGCCGGTCGTTCTCCATGGATGGACATTAAGCCCCATAATGGAAATATAAGGGGTGACACTGTGAGTTTATATAGACAGGCGCGGCCCATGGAATAAAGCTGCCTGTGCACTCTCGATCCTTAAGGAACACTTATGGATTTGCCAAAATTAACCCCCCAAAGGCCGGTCCTCCATGGATGGACATTAAGCCCCATAATGGAAATATAAGGGGTGACAATGTGGATTTATATAGACAGGCACATGGAATAAAGCTGCCTGTGCACTCTCGATCCTTAAGGAACCGATTTTGATTTTGCCTAAAATGAAACAACAGCAGGTCATCTATTTAGACCCTTCTCTACTGTATGTTCAGTTCTACATTTGGCCCCTATATCGGATCAATGCATTTGGCTACATAAGTTACTGTGTTAGAAATATATCGGGTAACTAAAACTGTGGGTTCCAATATTAAGCCATGGGAAAAGCCTGTCTGTGCACCCTCAATCCTTTTAAAAGGAACCCATATGGATTTGCCAAAATGAACCAAGGGTAACTTCTGAATTCTCTATGAACCGTACATTCCGTTTATTGGAGATACATGGATACCTGAATGACATTTCTCAAATGTTTCTGAAAGACATTGTACTGTATAGTAGTAGTAGTATTCCCCTTCCACACCTCTTTGAATTAAATCCACCCCGATAGGCTCTTATGTACATGATTTCAAAGCAATAATCACACTTGTATTTTTCAAGCAGTATAATCTATTAGATTGAATAAAAATATCTATTATGTAAAAGGCTCTAGCCTCCCTAACTTGTGTGGGATTGCGGTTGACACGTGCAGTAATAATACCAGGTAACTCGTCTGAACAAACATTTATTGGCATAAAAACAGGCAAGCAAAACAGCCTCTATAATACAGATATCAAAGATAAATAGTTCAATGCAATATTTTCATAAATTAGGCTAGTCATTACTGTAGGCCTCCTAGGGTATAATGTAGGCCTAGCCTAGGCTAGTTAACTTGTACAGTAGTTTTAGCAATGTTCAACCTCACAAAATATTAATCCTATCAGGCCTATAATGTAAACCAACTATAAGAAACAAAAATAAAATATAAGTCATAACAAACTCTCACTAACCAGTTTATGGCAGTTTAATTAATTAATTACAAATTCTAGCATTTACTGTATTTGCTTTAGCCAGGAGAACACTACTATCCCTGCCAGTCACCCAGGCCAAAGAGAGAGATGTCTCCTTGGATACAGCTCTCTAGGCTTGGGTGTCCAGCAGGGTTCCCATCCCCCATGGACTATTCCATTATCACAAAATCAAACAAAATCACTGAACCATAACATGTTCCCCGTGATGACTATACTTGGCCCCCAAGTATTGTAATCTGACACACTGTCGCAAGATAAAGTATACTAATTATTAGATACCCGATTGTTGGTTGAAATAGCATTGGGATGCCACCCCCCGTTAAGACATTCTGCAATGGACTACTAACCATCATGTCATGCCAACTGTTAAAGTGAAGATACTAAATACGGAGCCAGTACGGTCCCTCCCAATAGCAGAAGTATGAGGAATTTCCAATGCGAGTCCACCCATCATGGCCCTTGTTACCATGACACTCACCCGATCAGTAAAGTTCTGATCGCACCTCATGACCACTGCTAAAGGTTCACCCATAAGACTGCTTTCCAACGCAACTAACAGCTCAAGGAGCATGACCAATCCAATAGGTGCCACCATACGGCTTCATACCCCAAAAACTATAACTACAACAACTCATAGGTTACCCTATAACCATTACTCTGTGACAGATCGATTCATTATATAATACAAGCTTCAGAGATTGTGGTACTTTAAACCATTATTATCAGCTTTCCAATCATCTATAAATACATCTCATGTTACATGATACAAGAACCTGTGTGTACCTAATTATTTTCAAAATACCATATTACGACACCATAACATGCTGTACTCTTAAACTTAATACCTATTAACAATTAGGTAAACAATAGTAACATAATTATAACAATAACTCCTATGCGGTAATATTGATGAACACCAAACACTTTATCATCATAGATTATTTAGCTTAAAATGGTTTAACAATTACAGAAAAGTAGCACAAACCAATAGAAGGTGTGCATACATAAAATTCAAGTTCATAAAATAATTAAGTCAACACTTAATGGCGAGAAACTGTAGACTTTGGCCATTTCTCAGGGTTACTATGAAAACCTCTAGTTGATCTTGATGATCGTCTGAGTTGAGGTTCTACTGGTTGGTGTCTTGCATTTTGCTGTGGTAAGTCATGATGTGTAAATACCCAGGTTGGCATATCATCTTCTTCATAGTCACTTCCTACAATGTCTTCAGTTGTTGCTTCCCTTGGATCAACAATTAAGAGTTTTCTATTTACAGTACGTGTCGGGCCACCCAGAAGAGGCCGAATCTTGTAAACGTCTCCAGCGTCGTTAACCCAAACTATGATGTAGGCATCGTGATGAAACTTGTCTTCTAACTTGTGTCTGCCTTCAAAAGCACACCTTTTCAACAGTACACGATCTCCAACGCTCAGTTGTGGACTCATCTTATGTATATTCTGCTTCAGTGTAGAGTTTTCTAGTTTCCGTTCAATGCTATCTTTTGCCACTTGATGGGCTTGTTGTATAGCATCAGCTTGTTGTTCGATAAAGTCATCTTCCCAGTTTTCCCGTGAATTGTTGAGAAGTTGGTCTAATGGCGTAAACGGTTCACGTCCATATAGTAGGCGAAATGGTGAAACACCAGTAACACTGTGGGGTGTTGAATTATACAAGAACACTAAATGTCCAAGCAGCTCTGGCCATTTTCGTCGTTGTTTATGATCAATAGATCTTATCATTCCACAAAGGGTACGGTTAAATCTCTCTGTTTGGCCATTGCCCTGCGGGTGGTATGGCGTGGTCCTGGATTTGTGAATGTTGTAGAGTTTGCAAAGTTCCTTAATGACTAGGCCTTCGAAGTTTCTCCCCTGGTCGGAGTGAAGCCGCTGTGGTGCACCATAATAATTGAACCACTTCTCTTGAAGGACTTTCGCTACTACTATGGCTGACTGATTTCGGCAGGGTATAGCTTGTGCAACCTTAGTAAATGCATCTGTTAGAACCAAGACATCCTCGTAACCACCTTTGCCCTTATCAAGTTTGAGAAAATCAATAGCTAACAACTCAAATGGACGGAATGCGATTAGATGGCGTCTAGGCATGCGAATCATGGGACAAATTGTCTTGGATGTTGTGCAAGTGAAACATTTCTTAATATGTTGTCATCATCTTGTCTTTAAAATGCCAATAGTCCTATTAGCACCTTGATGACCCCATCCATCGTGTGCCATCTCTAGCATTTTGTTGCGAAGACTATGTGGAATGAGTAGTTGTCGACAGTCACCTGTGTTACATTTAACTTCTCGGTATAGTACTCCTTTCCACTCCTTTAAATGTGTTATCTGTTTTAACCATCCTCTTAGTCCAACAGAGTTATCAGTAATTGGTTGCCCAGGTTTCCAGTTGATTTGCCAATACTCCCAAACCTTTGCCAATATTGCATCGCTTCTCTGGAGGTTAGCTAATTGTTGGTGAGTGTAGGACGGAAACAAACTATGTGTTTCATCTTGAGGGTGAATTTCTTTAGTAGTTTGATTTGCATTTCGGATGTTGATGGGTACTAAACTACAGGCTGTCACTTCTTTTACCATTACTGTAACATCACATACTTCAGCATCTGGACATCTGCTTAGTGCGTCTGCACACTGATTGCTCTTCCCAGGTTTGTACTTAATGTCGATATTGAAAGGTGCGAGCTGAGCCACCCAACGATGCTCCGTTGCTCCTAACTTGGCTGTCCTTAAATGAACTAATGGGTTATGATCTGTAAAGACAGTGCATTTTGATCCTCTAATGTATGATCCAAACTTTTCTGTTACAGCCCATTTCAGAGCGAGAAGTTCTACTTTGAAGCTTGAGAGATCTGCATAATTCTTTTCAGCTCCACGAAGGCTGCGGCTGGCATATGATATGGGGTGAAGTTTTCCATCTTCGTCTGCTTGCATTAAGCATGCTCCTAGACCATTGAAAGAAGCGTCCACTTCTATAACAAACTCCTTACCGAATATGGGGTAGGCCAAGACAGGTGCTGTTGATAGTGCTTTCTTCAGTGTCTGGAATGCTGTTTCGGCTTGTCCACTCCATTCAAACGATAGCTTCTTCCCCGCATTTCTGGTTTTCTTTCCGGTCAATCCATGTAATGGAGCAGCAACTTTCGAGAAGCCAGATATGAATCGTCTATAGTAAGATGCAAGTCCCAAGAATGAACTCACTTGCGATGAATCTTTGGGAGTAGGCCACCGCATAACTTTCTCTACCTTACTTGGGTCTACCGATATTCCATTTTTGTTGACGATATGACCTAGATGAGTTACTTCAGTCTGGAACAACTTGCATTTTCCACCTTTTAACTTCAAACCACACTTCTGTAGTCTCCTGAATACTTCAGCTAACCGGTCCAAATGTTCTTCAAAAGTGTTTGAAAATACAAGGATGTCATCCAAATACAATATCAATTTTTCAAGGTTTAGATCACCAAATATATTTTCCATAATTCGCTGGAATGTTCCTGGACTATTACACAATCCTTGAGGCATGCGATTGAATTCGAATAACCCCCAAGGAACTCGAATAGCTGTTAATGGGACGGAGTCTGGGTGCATCGAAACTTGAAAATATCCATGAGAGAGATCCATAGGTGAGAAATATTTGGCTCCACCTAAAGCTTCAAGAGTCTCGTCAATCCGAGGTAACGGGAACGAATCCTTGATTGTGATTGCATTGAGTTGTCGATAATCCACACACAGTCGCAGTGCTCCTGAGCTTTTCCGTACAAGTACTACTGGGCTAGCATACGGACTAGAGGACTTCTGTATAATTCCTTTATCGAGCATGCCTTGTAGCAGCTGTTTGACTTCGGCCATTTGTGATGGTGGTATTCTACGATAGGGCATACGGATTTGCTTGTCAGTGGAGACTTTGATTTCATGAGGAATTAAATCACAATATCCAAGGTCGAACTCGCCAGTTGAGAAAACCTCTTTATGATCTACAAGCAATCTTGCAACTTGGTCAATTTCATCAGGATCGATGTTATTGAGACTTACTCCAAATGGTAGTTCCAAGATTGTGCCATCTCTACACACATGTCTCTCACAGGTATTTATTTGCGTTAGTGGAATGGGTGAGCTGTTAATTACTTGACTCTCATCAGTATAAACTTCTCTAACATCTACTTGTAGAACATCATCTGTCTGGAATGTAACTACATGAGCTTGTTGAACTAGCTCTACTGCTGCTGCTACCATGGTTTTGGGTTTTAAGATTAGTTCTTCGTCAGTCGAATTCGAAACAAGCAGACTCACTTGTGAAACTCCGGATACACAACCTTCAATTACCTCCAGACCTTCTCTATCACTGGATGATTTAATTAACCATAGACTCTTAACATCATTATCAAGCCTACATGTGGCATCAAAACAGCATTCTAGTCTTTTTACTGATCGTGGGGGAACGACTTCTAACAAATCTTTGGTTAGTACACCACGTTTCCCACATGTTACTTTGGACTCTGCTGTTTCATTAGACATCTTCAGGCTATTAATCACCATGCTTAGGTTTTCATCTGGTGTATCAATGAATAATCGTAGGGCATTACATCCTAGTATCAAAGGAAAATCTTGCTTACGTCCACATTTAGGTGAATTGCCTTCTACCACCAGAAACCCAACGACGACCGTCTTATTTCCTATGGTAACAGGTATCTGTACATAACCTTCAACTGCTATTTTGGTTCCTGTAACTCCAACAATCTTAATGGCGGAATCTAGGTTTTCCATTGGACCAATACGAGGCTTCAGTATTGAATTGTATACATCAGTTGGGATTATTGAGGCTTCGGCTCCTGTATCAAGAATGCAGCCGATCCGTGCACCAGCAATATCCAACATCATTTTTGGGCTCGGCGCCAGTAGTCCCAACCTAGTCGATTCAGTTTGATCCTCACTTTTCACCCTACTCTCATGTGCAACAATAGGCAGTTTATCACTCCCTCCTACCACCTTGCCTCTGATGGCGGAGGGCAGAAGTTTTCCGGGTGCTGTACTCCTGCCGACTGCTGCATAGTTGGTTGTGTGGTTCGCTGTTGCTGCATGGTTTTCTGAGATGAATAGTTCATCTGCGGCTGGTAAGTTGCCTGTGGCTGATCAGTTAGTGGTGGTTGGTATGTTGGTCTAGGTTGATTGACTACCTGTGGCTGGTAAGTTGTCTGTGGATGACTAGTTATTGGTGGTTGGTAATTTGGTCCGGGTTGATTGACTGCCTGTGGCTGGTGCATCTGTTGAGGTGTAGGTCGAATTTGGTAGGCTCCTTGAAGTTGGGGAACTGGTGCTTGGTGGTAAGCTGGTTGAGATTTGAAGCTTGGCTGTGGTTGGTAGGATCTTTGTGAATAGGTGTCCTGTGACCGATTTGTGTTATGGCACTGGCGTTTATAATGACCTTTCTGCCCACACTCGTAGCACTTAGCATCTTTAATTGACCTGCTTTTAGTACTTGTACTCCATGGCCTATCCATTTTCTCGATCACCAACCTTAATTTGGCCATTTCATCTTTCATCATCTTTGACCTCTTTGGATAACTCATGACTCCCGGTTGATTGGTTGTTTTGGTCACGATGAAAAGTATTCGCCACTTGGTCAGCATGCACCTCGTATACACCATGGGACCTTCTAGAGATTGGTTCCTGATCTTGGAAAAAATCAAGTGCACTTCTACGCATTTCCATAAACGTCCTGCCCCTGCAATCAATTTCTATTCGCCGCAACTCCCGCTGCACCCATTTTTCGCGGACACCTCTAACCAGTCTTTCTTTCAGAGTATTATCTTTTAGTCTTGCCATTGCAGTTCTTTCACCAGCATCTGTCGTTGCTGTTTCCATTTTTCCATACAGTCTCATTAGTGCTAAACTAAACTCTGCCAGGCTTTCTCCATCTTGTTGTACACGATTATGTAGAGTCTCACTCAACGAAGCATTTGTCTCAAGTGGACCAAAACGTTCTTTCAACACATTGATTATTCGCTCATGGTTGCTTCGCACATCAACCCCATAACACATCAGTTCTTCTTTAGCACTTCCACCTAAATGGTCCAACAAGGCTTGAGCTTTCTTGGCATCTGCCAGTCCATACTGATTTGCGTAGGCTGAGAAATCTTCCAGCCACTCAGTCAACGAAGGTTCGTTGGTTGCCTTGGAACCTCTAAACTTGGTCAACTTGATTCCAGGATGAACATGATGGACGTTGATGCCTTGAAGTGCAGTTGCTATTGTTTGTAAAATCTCCTGTGTAGAAGGACCTTCTCCGTTTTCCATAGCCATCATAAATAGTATATAATAATTATGATTATGTAAAAAGTATAGGTCTTCCATAAACTGAGGCTGCTTCCTTGAATAACGTACTTTTTACCTTTATCTTGTCTTGTGTTCAATCCCACTTCTGACACCACTGTAAAAGGCTCTGGCCTCCCTAACTTGTGTGGGATTGCGGTTGACACGTGCAGTAATAATACCAGGTAACTCGTCTGAACAAACATTTATTGGCATAAAAACAGGCAAGCAAAACAGCCTCTGTAATACAGATATCAAAGATAAATAGTTCAATGCAATATTTTCATAAATTAGGCTAGTCATTACTGTAGGCCTCCTAGGGTATAATGTAGGCCTAGCCTAGGCTAGTTAACTTGTACAGTAGTTTTAGCAATGTTCAACCTCACAAAATATTAATCCTATCAGGCCTATAATGTAAACCAACTATAAGAAACAAAAATAAAATATAAGTCATAACAAACTCTCACTAACCAGTTTATGGCAGTTTAATTAATTAATTACAAATTCTAGCATTTACTGTATTTGCTTTAGCCAGGAGAACACTACTATCCCTGCCAGTCACCCAGGCCAAAGAGAGAGATGTCTCCTTGGATACAGCTTTCTAGGCTTGGGTGTCCAGCAGGGTTCCCATCCCCCATGGACTATTCCATTATCACAAAATCAAACAAAATCACTGAACCATAACAATTATAAACAATTTGCTGTTAGAAATCTCTATGCCATTTCGTTTTTTAGATGAGAAAAACAGGTCAAAGGTTAAAATTACAGAAAAATAGTGTTTCAGTCACTTTTTGAAAAAAATGTTGCATTATGGCAAGTATAAACATATATATTGTGAACAATTTGATACCAAAATTGGCTCCTTACGACAAATATTTATTAATTTATGTTTTTATAACCTTATTCAATTATGTCAAAGGTTAATAACCACACTTCCGGTCATTTTCAAGCAATATCATCTGTTACACTGGATATAAATGTATATCTTGGGAACAATTTGCTCCTATTTTTAATTCTCTCCGACCTGCCGTTACTTAAATATAGCAAAAAGAGGTCAAAGGTCAAAATTGTTAAAAATGGGTCAATTTTACAAAGAAAGTTCTGTTAGAGCTAATATAAACATATACATTGTGAACAATTTGACACCAAAATTATCTCACTAGGTCCAGAATTTCCAGAGATATAGCATGTTTTTATATTGGTCAATTTTGAACTTTGACCCCTTATATCTCGAAAACGCTTCCTATCCTGATCGATTACCTTCCATATTCGTAATCTACGGAAAATTCTGGTCTAGAAAAGTTGGATGGCAATTTGTCCCCTTTCGGGTGGTGATATCCCCCCTCCTGCCACCGGACTATATGAGAAAGATGGTGAGAATACTTAAGTATATAAGTTGAAACATAGAGTACTCTATCTCTCTCTTTTTTCATCTCCATTTAGGCCTAACGAATACAAACATTCATTATTATTTGTTTTATAACACACCTACTTTTATTCATAAATTAACGAATGCTAGGCCGGGGAGCTAAGCTTAAAGACCAATTTACACTAGGGCGATAACGATTACTAACATCAGCTTTCAATATTGTGAATTTATTCTTTTTATCTCCAATTTCAGCCATTTTACTACCAAATCTGCAATAAATTACATTTTTAAAGTACATTGAGAATACTTGCAAACAATTTCGCAAGTAATTCTAGGGTGGGACTCAAACCCACGACCTCCAGATCACTATCCTGCTGTTCATACTGTACCTATAGACTACAGTCGAGCTTGCACTGATAGCTAGATTCAAGCCCAATTACTGCTTACTTGGGCTCAAATCTAACCCCTATCCATCAGCGCAAACTTATTGGTCTAGAACACAGGGCTTTAAAATAACAATGGGCTCGTATAGACACACACATCGACTATCTGATCCGTCAACAATTATACTTAAAATACAGCCATCGTTAAAAAATCAATTAACAATTGAATAATATAAAAGACGTTGAATACACTTCCACGTCAAGATTAGCTGAGAAAGAAGAAATAACAAAAAAGATAAAAAAGATCGAGTTCTACTAGCCCCCAGAATCGCCTACTCTTGACTCTGAGTGCGTGGACCCTGATGAAACCGAAGTGGGTATGCTGAACCAAAACCATCCTTAAGGGTAAGCTAGATTCGATCATTTTAAATCAGGGGGCCTTGATCAAACGAATTGACAAGATCTAACACAAACGGAACTTGAAAAATTAATCACATTTACCAGTGATTTAATTGTAGAAATAGAGAAGAAAATCGTTATGGGAGCGAATCACTAGAATGGGGGCCCAGTGGACGACACCCCCGGAAGAAACACATCACGAGATCCGATGGGATGACTGTGTAAATCCATTCTTTCAATTTTAAAAATGAAGTGACCTTTAAAGTTCAATGCTTTCAAAAAAACCACAAATAAAATGATTCCAAAGTCGTGTTTCCACAAAATATCAGATGAAAGTTTGTGTCTGAGCGCATCATCTAATTTTGAGTAGTGAGGGCACTTTTTGTGTTGATTTTAAAGTCCGTTTTATTATTCCAATACTTGCATCTTAATTCTATAACTTAATTCACATTTATATTTTATCATTAAAATGTTTTAATCTGCCGACTGATTAACAGATGTAACTTTCTGATGCGCACCCTAGATTAATATTCTCACAGCACAAAGTCAAATATTGCGCTTTTATAATACCTAATCATCCCATGCGAACTATTATTAAGGCAGACAAGACCGTGCGGAGCACAGGTTATTACTAGACCACACTTATTACAAAAGTAGCAAATAGGTAACAAATCTCCCAAACCAACAAAATTGCAAAATATTAAAACCATTGAAATGTTTTTATTTTGATAATTTGTCAAAGTACTTTTATCAGAGTGCGCTTTTATTATACTTGCCCATGTAAATTATATAAACACATATTAATTAGGCAGAAAAGACTGTGCAGAGCACGGGTTATTGCTAGTTATTATAAATGAAGATATAAACGATATTCAAACAAAAAACTATGGTATCGCCGACATATACATGCAAATTTTACAAACACATGCAGGAGGTGTAATACTATAGACGTCATCTTTACCTGGCCATGGACAATGATCGTATGTGTTTTGTCCATTATTTGACACACATAACAAGTGCATGTTTTTCAAACAGGGAATCCCCGTCAGCAAAATAACGTACTCTTAGAAGAAAGCTGCACGGTCATACAAGGCGCAGCTCCGATATGGTTTATTTCAGTAACTCGCCTTTTAACCATCCGCATATATGATCATTTTACTAAAAACTATTTTAAACATTAGAAATAAAAATATACACTTGATTTGCCTCAACAATAATTATACACCTAATAACATCCTACATAACGGACAAATAAAATAAAAATAAGGTGATCGAATAATATGTTGTAAACGACATTGATATGATATCTGCCGCCACATATGCAATCGGTGATAGTATAAAATGGATACGCTGGCTTTACGGGCTATACATTGTAAAACATTATTGTTTTTTAATAAAATGTTCTCTTTTACGTAAAATAAAAGACACTATATATTCTCTATATAGGCTAAAATATATTAATTACAGTAGTACATATAAATGGAGTTACCATATTCACTGTATATGCCTAAAATAATATTTAGACGTGTTTAGAAATGGACATTTTGAAACACACAGATTCTCTGAGACCTGTAAAATAAAAAATAAACAATTTTTTTTATGGATAATAAATATTTATTTAATAACCAAATTGGAGAAACAATTACTGTGAACAGACCAAAAAATTCCGCTTGGATTTGTAAAACTTTGGCAACTTATTAATTGGTAACGTTTAACTGATTTAACGGATATACTTTAAACTACTCAACATGCAAGTTAATTGCATCTTTATTAACTTTAAAATGACTCAATAATCCAATAATCATGATTGTTCTCACATGGCTAACATTATTTTTTGAAGGACGCCACCAACATAATTACAAACAGCAAAACACAAATAAAAAATATCCACATAAATTGGTGCAATGCAGTTTCGTACCCACCCCTTAAAATTACTCAAAATTGTTTCAATACTTCATCTAACCTACCTACAACATTCTGCAAGCATAAAATTGTAAAACAACGATCATTTCTTATTTATAACTATTTTTAATCAATTAATATTGAGCACCCTTTAGAAATCCATCGCTAGCTTAGCTTTGTGAAAATCATCGCTAGGTCTGCCGATAAAAATACGGAGGACATCAAGAATTTTGGCGATCTATAGAGGACGGCTGTTATGGTCATTATATGGCTATAACAAATAATATTGTTTACATGTTCTTCGTGAAACAAATTTATTTTTTTTTTATTTAATTATTTTGTTAATTTTTATAAATTCTATTTATTTTTTTAAAGTTTATTGCTGTATGTTATTCTCTTGCCCAATTGTATTTTTGTGAGGGTCCCTAATGATCAGCTTCGGCTGGATGGACCACCCTCGTAAATATTGTTAAATAAATAATAAATAAATAAATGAATAGTTGCATCATTATTTAATGTTATATTTTATTTGTTTTTATGTTAACAAATAGTAGATTTACACAACAGGAAAGAAGATAAACAAAAAGAAGAAATGAAAGACATGAAATGGCCACGGTGTATTCAGTGTCAGCAGAAGTAAAATAAATTCTAGTAATTGGATGGAAAATGCCTCATATCACGTTTTTATCTTTAAATCCTGTTTTTGTTGCATTTCTTATTTCCATGTATTGTAAGAGGACTTTCATAGGTGAATACAAAATGTAAATTATATATTTAATGCTATACAAATCTTAAAACTGGGAAACCATAACATTAGCGATTCTAGTACAGTGAACATTACTAAAACAATTAAGTTGTCATAAGCTTCTTGTTTATTGTGTTATAACATTAACAATGTATCTCAGAACTGAACGAAGTACTGTATAAATTGATGATACATTTCAATTCATTTTATTTATTTATTAAACTAAAACAGAGGAAAATTGGTCAGTAAGAAGTACATAATTATATCTTCATTCTTCTTTCCTGTGTGAAATTCTAACCTATTAAAATGAAAAAACAAAAAATATAACATGATGTTGATACACACAATGATGACTACAACAATATCATTTCTTTATTAAAAAATACGAAAAAACTCATGTCGGAATTAATGTAAATTATTATTTAGTGCATGTTTAAAACATTAGTAACTACGCCCTTTATAGAGCGCAACCATACTCTATCAATAGAGTTAATGTCCTGTGAGGCTTCCATACTTTTATCGGCAGGCCTGCGATGACTTTCACGAAGCTAAGCTGGCGATGGATTTCTGAAGGGTGTTCAATATTAATTGATTAAAAATAGATTTTTTTACAATTTTATGCTTGCAGGATGTTGTAGACAACTTGTGAGTATGTTGGATGAAGATTTGAGTAATTTTAAGGGGTGGCTGCATTATTAGCGCCTAAATTAAATTAATCTAGTTCCTAAAAAATCTCAATTTTAGGCCTAAATCTATAAAAAACGAAGAAAATGTATATCCCGCTTGCATGCATCTCGCTCCATACAAAATAGCGCGACCGATTTCAAACGCGACCGATATCATAAAAAAGTGCCGGAAGTTGATTTTATGTATGATTAGAATTAGTTGTTTTTCATTATACAGTAAGTACTATAAGTAGCATTTGTTCCCATATTATTGGAAATCCCTGTTTTAGCCTGGGTGCAGAACAGTTAATATACACATTTGCGGGAAAAAAGTATAGGAAAATTTTTTTGTAATTTTTCTGATAGAGTATACCATATAGAAGGTCAGAAAAAAAATCCCCATCCCAGGGTCTTGGGGAAAATTTGTTACGGCACTTTTAAATTTTGGCCTATATAACGCACACAAATTCCTATTAACACACACAAATACCAATATATAGGGGATAGGGAAAATCAATTAACGGTTTTTGTTACTTGCAGTTGTGTTTTAATGATTAAAATTAGTAGAGGCTTACTTTAATAACTACTTCTCATAGTAGTTGATAAATCGAGTCGATACGATGACACCATCATGCCTGAATCCAATATGGCGTCTAATTTGGCAGGAAAAACAGGGTATTGCTAAAAACCCCGCAAACCTCCAAAAAAACATAGCAAATCCCACCAAACCAACATAAAAGTGATTGAATCATGGAGTGTATGACCCACTGGGTATATAAAATATTAAATTTCTACTGTTAACTACTTATTTTGGGGATAAAACATCATTTTTTGGTTAAAAATCAGCAATCATTTTTTACCAAAAAATGATGTTTTACCCCAAAAATAAGTAGTTAACCGTATAAATTTAATTTTTTTTTTACATGGATATACCCAGTGGGTCGTAAACTACATGATTCAATCACTTTTATTATGTTGGTTCGGTGGGGTTTGCTATATTTTTTTGGAGGTTTGCAGGGTTTAGCAATCATTTTTGACCAAAAAAGTATGTTTTACCCCAAAAATAAGTAGTTAACAGTAGAAATTTAATATTTTTTTTTACATGGATATACCCAGTGGTTGTACACTACATGATTCAATCACTTTTATGTTGGTTCGGTGGGGTTTGCTATGTTTTTTGGAGGTTTGGGATGTTTGCGGGAAGTTAGCAATACCTACGCTCGCGCTAACCGCTCGCCAATTCGCCAATGGCGACTGGAGTCTCCATTTGGCGAAAATAATTATTGCCTCGTTCGCCAAATAGATGTCTGTGAAGTTGGTTACTAGTTCCTAGTTCCTAGTTCCTTATTCAAATTCAATTAAAGGGACATTCACAAATATTTAAAAAAAAACAGATTTTAATACGTAATAACTGTCTAATTGAGTTGATATTGCACCAACATGTTAGCCTTGACCTCCTCTACTTCTTCCGGTCAAAGTTTAATAACATTTTATGCATTTACGCCCTCTACGGCGAATAAGTAACTGGCTTTACGAACGTTATAACACTTGACCTGCTTAATTTTTTCAAAATATTTTGGTATGAATCGATCACCCTTGACGTACTCTACCTTTTGCCACTCCAGTTCCGCGAACTTTTTTGCGTCTACGCCCTCTACGGCGAATAAGTAACTGGCTTTACGAACGTTATAACACTTGACCTACTTAATTTTTTCAAAATGTTTTGGTATGGATCGATCAACCTTGACCTACTTTACCATTTGCCACCCCAGTTCCGCGAACTTTTTTGCATCTTCGCCCTCTACGGCGAATAAGTAACTGGCTTTACGAACGTTATAACACTTGACCTGCTTAATTTTTTCAAAATATTTTGGTATGAATCGATCACCCTTGACCTACTCTACCATTTGCCACTCCAGTTCCGCGAACTTTTTTGCGTCTACGCCCTCTACGGCGAATAAGTAACTGGCTTTACGAACGTTATAACACTTGACCTACTTAATTTTTTCAAAATGTTTTGGTATGGATCGATCAACCTTGACCTACTTTACCATTTGCCACCCCAGTTCCGCGAACTTTTTTGCATCTTCGCCCTCTACGGCGAATAAGTAACTGGCTTTACGAACGTTATAACACTTGACCTACTTAATTTTTTCAAAATGTTTTGGTATGGATCGATCAACCTTGACCTACTTTACCATTTGCCACCCCAGTTCCGCGAACTTTTTTGCATCTTCGCCCTCTACGGCGAATAAGTAACTGGCTTTACGAACGTTATAACACTTGACTTACTTAATTTTTTTTTAATAGTTTGGTATGAATCGATCACCCTTGACCTACTCTACCATTTGCCACCCAGTTCCGCGAACTTTTTTTGCGTCTACGCCCTCTACGGCGAATAAGTAACTGGCTTTTACGAACGTTATAACACTTGACCTACTTAATTTTTTCCAAATAGTTTTTGCATCGACGCCCTCTACGGCGAATAATTAATTTGTTATGGGTAGATGACCCTTGACTACTTTACCATTTGCCAAACTAGTTCCGCGAACTTTTACCTATGTCCTTTTACGGCGAATTCATTTTAGTTTTGTTTTGACTTGTTACGATTCTAGAAGATAATTTCTGAAGCAAACACAAATACAACAGTTTGGTTAAAAACGATAACCACAAGTTATTTATTCCGTTTTATTCATTAACACTTTTCAACACAAGTAGAACATGACTACCTGAAATTAAAACAGCATTTAAAGTAGGCTCTATCGTAGTATATAAACTAAGAACTAATAAATAACTTCTTACGTCAACATGTGACGACACACTGCATAGTCATTCAATACCACCCCACTTCAATAAACAGTTGCAATCGATCCCAATGTAATATCTTTTTAAACTTGCTTACAGTACCCATTTTATAAAAGCGCACAAACCAAATCTGAACTGACGGTTTTGTTAAATGTCATTACAGCAACTGTTACTTAAAAACAGTTTACACTACCTTATAACAGCAAAATTAACATATTATTCATTAATACTGTTACCGTTAATATTAAAAAGCGCACAATATTCATTGAGTGATAATAGTCGTTTAAACACAATATACAGTAATATTTTTAAAACTATATTTGTAGTACCCGTCTATACCTCACAAACTAAACAATTGGGTGAAATAGTGTTTGAAAAACGGTTTAGGCTTATAGACTTTATAACAACAAAATTAACATATTGTGAAATATGCCTTAACCTTTAATGTGAAACATATTCATTAATAATCCTTTATTAATTAACAATTAAAAAGCGCACATTCCCTGGGTGATGAAAGCTGTTTTAAAAACAATACAATAATTGTAATGTAACGAATGTAATGTTGAACTGTAAGTAGCTGAAATAATTTTTTATTTAACAATTTAAATATGCCTATTACTACTCTTTCATAACTTATATAACATTATACAATAATTTCTTTCAAAACTGTCAAAAGCAATTTTTTTTCCCATTGCATTTTGTTTCCTAGGTAATATGATGTAGGAAGATAATTGTATCTAAATGTTAAGCATCACATTAAGTTGTTTAAATGGTGTTCTTACGCATATCGTTTATGGCATAAATGTCTTTTATTATAAAATCTATAAATTACTAAATGTTTTACCACTGTAGACCTAGAATGTTTGAACAAATCTCTGAATTAAAAATCACCCACATAGGCCTACAATGACATCATCTTACAGTACCCATCTATAAGCGCACAAAAAAAAACAAAGCTGAACTAATGTTTTTTTTTTCAAATGTCATTACAGCAACTGTTACTTAAAAACAGTTTACACTACCTTATAACAGCAAAATTAACATATTCATTAATACTGTTACTGTTAATATTTAAAAGCGCACAATATTCATTGAGTGATAATAGTCGTTTAAACACAATATACAGTAATATTTTTAAAACTATATTTGTAGTACCCGTCTATATCTCACAAACTAAACAATTGGGTGAAATAGGCACTAATGTGGATTTTTTAAATTTCATGATATCAACTGTTACCTGAAACATATTCATTAATAATCCTTTATTAATTAACAATTCAAGCGCACATTAGTCCTTGAGTGATAATAGTCGTTTTAAACACAATACAAACAATATTTTTTAAACTATATTTTCTACAGTACCCGTCTATAGCGCACAAAAATAAATGTTGAAATAATGTTTTTAAAAAATACCTGAAAACGGTTTAGGCTAATAGACTTTATAATATCAAAATTAAGATATTCATTAATAATCCTTTAACCATTAATATTGCCAATTAAAAAGCACATATTCTTCCATGAGGTATAAAAGTTGTAAAGAGAATACAACAATTTTGATCGAAAGTAATTTTTTTAACTAAGTTGTTTTACCTAATACATTACCCATTATAGTGTACAAAGAAAACAATTATGTGAAATAATGTTATTCATACCAAATTAATTTGAAAACATTAAGTAGGTCAAGTGTTATAACGTTCGTAAAAGCCAGTTACTTATTCGCCGTAGAAGGCGTAGACGCAAAAAAGTTCGCGGAACTGGGGTGGCAAATGGTAGAGTAGGTCAAGGGTGATCGATTCATACCAAAATATTTTGAAAAAATTAAGTAGGTCAAGTGTTATAACGTTCGTAAAGCCAGTTACTGATTCGCCGTAGAGGGCGTAGATGCAAAAAAGTTCGCGGAACTGGGGTGGCAAATGGTAAAGTAGGTCAAGGGTGATCGATTAATACCAAAATATTTTTTTAAAAATATATAGGTCAAGTGTTATAACGTTCGTAAAAGCCAGTTACTTATTCGCCGTTGAGGGCGTAGACGCAAAAAAGTTCGCGGAACTGGGGTGGAAAATGATAGAAAAGGTCAAGGGTGATCGATCTATACCAAAATATTTTGAAAAAATTAAGTAGGTCAAGTGTTATAACGTTCGTAAAGCCAGTTACTTATTCGTCGTAGAGGGCGTAGATGCCAAAAAGTTCGCGGAACTGGGGTGGCAAATGGTAAAGTAGGTCAAGGGTGATCGATTCATACCAAAACATTTTGAAAAAATTAAGTAGGTCAGGTGTTATAACGTTTGTAAAGCCAGTTACTTATTCGCCGTAGAGGGCGTAGACGCAAAAAAGTTCGCGGAACTGGGGTAGCAATTGGTAGAGTAGGTCAAGGGTGATCGATCCATACCAAAATATTTTGAAAAAATTAAGTAGGTCAAGTGTTATAACGTTCGTAAAGCCAGTTACTTATTCGCCGTAGAGGGCGTAGACGCAAAAAAGTTCGCGGAACTGGGGTGGCAAATGGAAGAGTAGGTCAAGGGTGATCGATCCATACCAAAATATTTTGAAAAAAGGAAGTAGGTCAAGTATTATAACGTTCGTAAAAGCTAGTTACTTATTCGCCGTAGAGGGTGTAAATGCATAAAATGTTATTGAACTTTGACCGGAAGAAGTAGAGGAGGTTAAGGCTAACATGTTGATGCAATAACAAATCAGTTAGACAGTTATTACGTATTAAAATCTGTTTTTAAAAATATTTGTGACTGTCCCTTTAATATGTCTGTGAAGTTGGTTACTAGTTCCTAGTTCCTAGTTCCTTATTCAAATTCAATTAAAGAGACAGTCACAAATATTTTTAAAAACAGATTTTGATACGTAATAACTGTCTAATTGAGTTGTTATTGCATCAACATGTTAGCCTTGACCTCCTCTACTTCTTCCGGTCAAAGTTCATTAACATTTTATTCATTTACACCCTCTACGGCGAATAAGTAACTAGCTTTTACGAACGTTATAACACTTGACCTGCTTAATTTTTTCAAAATGTTTTGGTATGAATCGATCACCCTTGACCTACTCTACCATTTGCCACTCCAGTTCCGCGAACTTTTTTGCGTCTACGCCCTCCACGGCGAATAAGTAACTGGCTTTACGAACGTTATAACACTTGACCTACTTAATTTTTTCAAAATGTTTTGGTATGGATCGATCACCCTTGACCTACTTTACCATTTGCCACCCCAGTTCCGCGAACTTTTTTGCATCTACGCCCTGTACGGCGAATAAGTAACTGGCTTTTACGAACGTTATAACACTTGACCTACTTATTTTTTTCAAAATATTTTGGTATGAATCGATCACCCTTGACCTACTTTACCATTTGCCACCCCAGTTCCGCGAACTTTTTTGCATCTACGCCCTCTACGGCGAATAAGTAACTGGCTTTACGAATGTTATAACACTTGACCTACTTAATTTTTTCAAAATGTTTTGGTATGGATCGATCACCCTTGACCTACTTTAACATTTGCCACCCCAGTTCCGCGAACTTTTTTGCATCTACGCCCTCTACGGCGAATAAGTAACTGGCTTTTCGAACGTTATAACACTTGACCTACTTAATTTTTTCAAAATATTTTGGTATGAATCGATCACCCTTGACCTACTTTACCATTTGCCACCCCAGTTCCGCGAACTTTTTTGCATCTACGCCCTCTACGGCGAATAAGTAACTGGCTTTACGAACGTTATAACACTTGACCTACTTAATTTTTTCAAAATATTTTGGTATGAATCGATCACCCTTGACCTACTCTACCATTTGCCACCCCAGTTCCGCGAACTTTTTTGCGTCTACGCCCTCTACGGCGAATAAGTAACTAGCTTTTACGAACGTTTTACACTTTACCAACTTAATTTTTTCAAAATAGTTTTTGCATCTACGGCGAATAAGTAATTCGTTATGGGTAGATGACCCTTGACTACTTTACCATTTGCCAAACTAGTTCCGCAAACTTGTACATGTCCTTTTATGGCGAATTCATTTTAGTTTTGTTTTGACTTGTTACAACATGCAATTTTAAAAGATAATTTCTGAAGCAAACACAAATACAACAGTTTGGTTATAAGCGGTAACCACAAGTTATTATTCCGTTTTATTCATTACAACTTTTCAACACAAGTACAACACGACTACCTGAAATTAAAACAGCATTTAAAGTAGGCTCTATCGTAGTGTATATAAACTAGAACTAATAAATAACTTCTTACGTCAACATGTGACGACACACTGCATAGTTATTCAATACTGCCCACTTCATTAAATGTTATGCCGGGCTATTTTTTTTCGTTAATTACAACAGTTGCAATCGATCAAATGTAATATCTTTTTAAACGTGCTTACAGTACCCATTCTATAAAAGCACACAAACCAAATCTGAACTGACGTTTTTTTTAAATGTCATTACAGCAACTGTTACTCAAAAACAGCTTACCACCAAGCTCGGTGGTCTAGAGGTATGAACGCCAGGCTAGTGATCTGGAGGTCGTGGGTTCGAGTCCCACCCGAGAACTACTTGCGAATTTTTTCGCAAGTATTCTCAAATGTACTTAGTATAAAGTACAAATTACGTCAGAGTAGGGTAAAACATCTAATTAATCCTTTATTAATTAACAATTAAAAAGCGCACATTCTTCCCTGGGTGATGAAAGGTTTTAAAAACAATACAATAATTGTAATGTAACGAATGTAATGTTGAACTGTAAGTAGCTGAAATAATTTGTTATTTAAAAATTTAAATATGCCTATTACTACTCTTTCATAACTTATATAACATTATACAATAATTTCTTTCAAAACTGTCAAAAGCAATTTTTTTTCCATTGCATTTTGTTTCTCATGTTATGATGTAGGAAGATAATTGTATTTAAATGTTGCATCACATTAAGTTGTTTAAATGGTGTTCTTACGCATATGGTTTACGGCATAAATGTCTTTCATTATAAAATCTATAAATTACTAAATATTTCACCACTGTAGACCTAGAATGTTTGAACATTTAAAAATCACCCACATACAATGACATCATCTTACAGTACCCATCTATAAGCGCACAAAAAAAACAAAGCTGAACTAATGTTTTTTTTTCAAATGTCATTACAGCAACTTTTACTTAAAAACAGTTTACACTACCTTATAACAGCAAAATTAACATATTCATTAATACTGTTACCGTAATATTAACAATTAAAAAGCGCATACTATTCATTGAGTGATAATAGTTACGATAGGTCAAGGGTGATCGATTCATACCAAAATATTTTGAAAAAAATAAGTAGGTCAAGTGTTATAACGTTCGTAAAAGCCAGTTACTTATTCGCCGTTGAGGGCGTAGACGCAAAAAATTTCGCGGAACTGGGATGGCAAATGGTAGAGTAGGTCAAGGGTGATCGATCCATACCAAAATATTTTGAAAAAATTAAGTAGGTCAAGTGTTATAACGTTCGGAAAGCCAGTTACTTATTCGCCGTAGAGGACGTAGATGCATAAAAGTTCGCGGAACTGGGGTGGAAAACGATAGAGTAGGTCAAGGGTGATCGATCCATACCAAAACATTTTGAAAAAATTAAGTAGGTCAAGTGTTATAACGTTCGTAAAGCCAGTTACTTATTCGCCGTAGAGGGCGTAGACGCAAACAAGTTCGCGGAACTGGGGTGGCAAATGGTAAAGTAGGTCAAGGGTGATCGATCCATACCAAAACATTTTGAAAAAATTAAGTAGGTCAAGTGTTATAACATTCGTAAAGCCAGTTACTAATTCGCCGTAGAGGGCGTAGATGCAAAAAGGTTCGCGGAACTAGGGTGGAAAATGGTAGAGTAGGTCAAGGGTCATCGATCTATACCAAAATATTTTCAAAATATTAAGTAGGTCAAGTGTTATAACGTTTGTAAAAGCTAGTTACTTATTCGCTGTAGAGGGCGTAAATGCATACAAAGTTATTGAACTTTGACCTGAAGAAGTAGAGGAGGTCAAGGCTAACAAGTTGATGCAATAACAACTCAATTAGACAGTTATTACGTATTAAAATCTGTTTTTCTATATATTTGTGACTGTCCCTTTAATTGAATTTGAATAAGGAACTAGGAACTAGGAACTAGTAACCAACTTCACAGACATCCCTTTAATTGAATTTGAATAAGGAACTAGGAACTAGGAACTAGTAACCAACTTCACAGACATGCCAAATAGGCGAAAATACATTTCCAAGCCTAGGCCTAGCCTGGTCGGCGTGACTTCTTATGGGAGCGAGAATTCGCCACACTTCGGTACTTTCTGACTCGGGTACACTTTTTACCACCACAGCATTTTATGTGACGATGTCACGATCGCCGTGTTCATTTTTTTAGTTCTGTTTAAACATGCGCAGAGCGTGCCTCGATGACGTTTTAATGACACACAGTTAATGTGATTGGTTCGTGGCCGGCCGTCGTCGACGTGTGATGATGAGCGAATAAAAGGGGAAGTCCCTATTCTTCGACGTAGAAAATGAACTTCGAGAAGAAAATATAAACAGAAACATGTGGACGAATACTTCCGTAAACGAGGCTGTTCTGTTATTTAAAATAGGGAATTTTAAATTTAACAAAGTAATTACCTCAATAGTATAATGTTAACATGTTTAATTTTATTTCCCTTTCGATTATTCTAACCGAAAGTTGCGCTTTAAATTGAATAGCTAAGAAACAGCGTATACTACAACGGCAACCATGGCCAAACCGCGTTTCGGCCGCCTACATAGAATGGGTTACGGCCGCTGCATAGCAAATTCAAAGCTTCTTAAATTTCTGCGGTACATTTGTTCCTAACGTACTTGTTTTATATAATAGATTGATAAATATTCCACTTATTAAATATTTAATAAATCGGTAAATAAAATTGACGTTTCGAAGCAAATATTCCATGATGAGAGGCGACATTTTTCGACATGCCTCGTGTGCGGCGAAGACTAGTTCAGAAAATGGAACAGTCCACTGCGGGGGTTATCCAATCATTAATTAACGCGCTAATACATGCATACCATGCACATTGCCTGGGCGACAGTAATTTAGTAATAAGCGGAGAACTAAATCCCCCGTAAGGAAAATGGTAAACACTGATATTTATGGTAGGGATTATTTTTTTCAGTGGTTGGTCTTGTTGGCTTCTTCGCACGAGGTCCACGCAAAGTCAAATAAAACGATGTGGTTTATCAAACAGAAATATAAATTAGCTTTAATTCAATACTAAATTAGCCAGATTTTGATAATGAGAAAGACTCAAAAATTCAATTTTTATCGTTAAAATTGACATATGAGGCGGATGTACATAATAATAATAACCGATTTACGTATCAAAATAAAGAGTATTTAAAGCCTGATAACATGCAACAAAAATTACTCCACCACCTATTATGGACCTCGTGCGATCGGGTGCGAAAATGGGTAGGTGT
This sequence comes from Antedon bifida, assembly GCF_963402885.1. Lineage (NCBI taxonomy): Eukaryota > Metazoa > Echinodermata > Crinoidea > Comatulida > Antedonidae > Antedon > Antedon bifida. Next base: position 5,473,090 of record NC_136233.1, on the reverse strand, counting down.
TTTCCGAAGTTATTTTTAGCGCGCGGATTTCGGCTCGCCGGCTTTTGTACCTCATTTTTAACTCGCGTTTTCTATTAAAATATTTAATAAACATAGATTAAAAATATATAAAAATAATCCCTTAAACAAGATCTTTCCAGGCATATAATTTTTATTCTCATAGGTACATAAGAAATAGTATATTTTTAACTTCAAAGACACGTCACTTTTTGAAATTTCACGAACGTGTTAAAATCGCGGTAACGAAAATCAGCTTCATTGGGATACCTAATAATAATAATATATAAATGTAAAAGAAGTAAAATAACAAACAAATACATGCATTATTTATTTAATTAACATTTTTGCGAATTTTTATGTTTTTTTAAATTTGGCTAAAGGATTTTCAATTTGGCTAATGTTTTTCAAAACCTTTCGCCATTTTGGCGAACGAAAATTTGACCTTAGCGCGAGCGTAGAATACCCTGTTTTTTCCGCCAAATTGGACGCCATATTGGATTCTGGCATGATGATGTCATCCTATCGACTTGATTCATCAACTACTATGAGAAGTAGATTTTAAAGTAAGCCTCTACTAATTTTAATCATTAAAACACAACTGCAAGTAACAAAAACCGTTAATTGATTTTCCCTATCCCCTATATAGGTATTTGTGTGTGTTAATAGGAATTTGTGTGTGTTGTATAGGCAAAAATTTTAAAGTGCCGTAAAAAATTTTCCCCAAGACCCTGGGATGGGGATTTTTTTTCTGACATTCTATATGGTATACTCTATCAGAAAAACCAAAACAAAATTTTCCTATACTTTTTTCCCGCAAAATTTGTACTGCACCCAGGCTATTTGGCTAAACACAATTTGCAAAACACAATAATTTTGAACAAATCAATAATAAACCCCACCCAAATGAAAGTCAATGTTTCTGGGTTTTTCCCCCGACAAAATAAGCGTGCGTGGGTGGTAGTCGCTTAGCTAGTAGGGCTTAACTCTCTCTAACTACTAAAACTAAAACCATGGTGGAGTAACGAATGATTAAGCTTATTCCACTACTAGCTGACCATTTCGTTAGCTGCTGGTTGTAAAGGCTAAATCTAATCTCCTTAAAATTAAGTAGAATGGGGCTATATTTACCTCTCCCTCTTCTGGACAGGGTTAATTGATGCTTCAGTTTCAGTTAATATATTGTAACGAAACTTCTGGTCTTTGTTCTCTGGGGGAAACCGGAAGTACCGATAGGGGCAGGTATATAAAATATACAGAGCGTCATTTCGGCGATCGAGCATTCTCTAATTCTACGGAGAGCCATATATGCCTTTATTTACTTCCGAAATAGAAATAGTACTACGGTAACTCTGGTTCAGTGGACCGAATTTAGCACCAGTGGAGCACATACAGTGATGATATAAAATAGAAATAAGTCACTAATTTTAATATCTTTTCGTATGTTAATACACTGTGCTCAAGTGGACACAATTTAGAGCCAGTGATATAAAATAGAAATAAGTCACTGAATTTTAATATTCCGTATTTTAATACACTTTGCTCAATTGAACCCTATTTGGAGCCAGGGGAGCACAGTGATATAAAATAGAAATAAGTCACGGAATTTTAATATCTTTTCGTATTTTAATACACTGAGCTCAAGTGGACCCAATTTGGTACCAGGGAAGCAGTACATTGATATAAAATAGAAATAAGTCACTGAATGTTAATATCTTTTCGTATTTTAATACACTGTGCTCAAGTGGACCCAATTTGGCATCAATGGAGCACAGTGATATAAAATAGAAATAAGTCACTGAATTGTAATATCTTATCGTATTTTAATACACTGTGCTCAAGTGGACCCAATTTGGCACCAGGGAAGCACATTGATATAACATAGAAATAATTCACGGAATTTTAATATCTTTTCGTATGTTACTACACTGTGCTCAAGTGGACCCAACTTGGAGCCAGTGGAGCACAGTGATATTAAATAGAAATAAGTCACTGAATTTTAATATCTTTTCATATTAAGCATATTTGAATACCTACCGGTATGGTACCATATATGTTCGACAATACAGTGTCGCATATCTCTATTTTAAAAAAAACAATTTAAAAAAAAAAAATATCCGTCGAGGTTTGAACCCCAGCCGATAGCACTCAAAACTGAGCATTACCCGTTACGCCACCAAGTTAAGTACAGACTGAAAAGCTGATAATAGTCATCAAATAGTCATAAATATCCTATTAACCTTGCTAAAACCAAAATGATCAGTTAGCTCAGTCGTCTGAGCGTCGTGTTAAAAACACGTATGTCGTGGGTTCGATTCCCACGCTGGTCGGTGGAATAGAGTTAAGGCTATGCGATCCACTGTGTTTGGGGTTCACAGATCATACGTACCCCTTTCCACCACACATCATGAGGCGACAACATCAATGCATCTGGTGATGTGGTGGAAACGACGACCCCAAAAGGCTGTGGCAGGGCCTTAGTGCTGAGGCAGGGAGAGCACATTTACCATCTTTTTTTTTGGCTCTTGCAAACTGCTTTGATGGTTTAAATTTTATGTTTAGCGCCCTCAATTTATTTTAATGTTTAAAAAAAAGGGAATTAATTCTCTTCGTTACGTGTTTAGAAGAGAATTAATTTATCTCATCGTAGTTTGGTATGCCGTGCGTTTGTTATGCAAGTGAGTGTGCACATGTGCTGTAGGAAAGACGGTATTGTTAGTCATTCGCGATCAACACACAACACTGTTCAATTTTTATTTTGTTAATCTTTTACATTAGAATTGTAATTCTACCGTTACACATTTTTTTAAATATCCGTTTCATGCAAGATAATTGTATTGTAGGTCTACTAATATGTTGCGAATAAAAGTTTATGGTAGAATAAATAAATAAATATGTTTTAAGCAGATCTTCGAAATTTAAGCATAATTATGAAGTCGAGTTATTTAAAACCCAACCTAAAATTCGCATCTGGATAGTTGAAATTTAACATTATAATTATCAAAGGTGATATGATAATTCTAATTGTTTTCTAAATTATAGAAATATTAAAATTAGTAAGTAGGCTTTTGTGTGCTAGCTCTGTTTGTATTTCATAATTTTGTTTTGTTGAATTACCGCCACGGCCGCGTGCATTGCATGTCTCACACTTGGGAAACAATCACCATTGTATGGCTGGTCCTGAAGACTTTTATATTTCGTTTCATAATTTCCGGGGACTAAGCTTTCATTCTTAGCTCTGCCCCAACCATGGTGAGCTTAACTGGTGACTTAATATTTAATTTCATACTTCAATAAATATTTTTTTCAAAATTGGCTTTGCTCAGCCCCAATCATGGTGGGGTAGTGAAGACTCTTATATATCATGTTTAAAAATACTATAGGTGTCATTTCTGGGGACCTTGTAGCTATTTTAAACAGTTTGGTAAGCCCTGCGTTGTTATGCAAATGAGTTTGTGCAGGTGTAATGGGAAAGATGGTATTGTTAGTCCTACGCGGTGAACACACCACAAAATTAAATTTAAAAGTTAAATTTTGATTTTGTTAATCTTTATTAGAAATTCAAATCATGTAAAGATACAATTTTCCGGGCGGGAATCTAGAAACTCCCCTCCTTTAGTTTACAAAAGTAATCTTGAAAAGAACCCTATGTGGAAAAGAAGCATATCCGTTGAAAAGAAGCCACCGTACCCAAGAGTACTAAAACATTAGGAACATTCGGGGTGTTATGGTGTCTATTTAATGGGAAAATGAATGCCATACACTTTTGTTTAAGGTCCACTTGCCTAGGCCTGACATTTTCAACCCTTCAAATATCTCCCTTTAAAAAAAACCCCAATATTCATAAGAAAATATATCCGTAGAGGTTCGAACCCCAGCTGATACCACTCAAAACTGAGCATTACCCGTTGCACCACAAACTGAAACATAACTGAACAGCTGATAATTGTCTATTTATATGTGTATTACGTAATTCATTATTACATCATAAATATCCTATTAACCTTGATCAAACCAAAATGATCAGTTAGTTCAGTCGCCTGAGCGTCGTGTTGACAACACGTATGTCGTGGGTTCGATTCCCACGCTGGTCGGTGGAATAGAGTTAAAGGTATGCGACCACTGTGTTTGGGGTTCATAGAATTGTACGTCCCCCTTTCCACCACACATCTTGAGAAGGCACTAGCAATGCATCTGGAACCCAAGGCTGCTGCAAGAGAGCACAATTGTTACTCTTTTTTTGGCTTTTGCTACGTGTATTTGATCTCGTAAATTTTATGTTTAGCGGCCTCAATTTTAATGTAAAAAAAGGAATTAATTATCTTCGTTACGCGTTACGTGTTGAGAAGAGAATGTATCTCTCATCATAGTTTGGTATGCCGTTCGTTGTTATACAAATGAGTTTGTGCAGGTGTAGTGGGAAAGATGGTATTGTTAGTCATTCGCGGTTAACGCGCACCACTGTTAAATTTTGATTTTGTTAATCAATGTTGCAACATTGGTAGCGAAATGTCCGATTCTTCATAGTAGTTGGTGTGTATGGCCGCACCGTCCCAGAATAAACATGTTTTAAACAGATAGTCTCCGATGGTTTTTGCATAGGGTTAATGGAGAGTGAAATAAGATCAAATATAGAACATTTGCAAAGATGCCGATTTCCAGACCAATTTCGAAGCTTAGACTAATTCCACCGCCGGGCTAGGCCATAGGCATATACGAAGTCGAGTTTTTAAAGTAGAAAACCCCACCTAAAATGTTGAAGTCGCATCTGGATAGTTGAAATTTTAACATTATCATAATTATCATAGGTGACTATGTATAGTAGTAAGTATAAGTAAGTGCATTTCTGGGCTCTATTTTCATTGCTCTGCCTCAACCATGGATGGGCTAGTACTGGAGACTTAATATTTAATTCTATATTTCAATGAATAGGTGCACTTTCAGGGGACAAGCTCACATATTGTCCTGGTGAGTCTTATATAGTTTGTTTTATTCAAATAATGTAACGCCATTTTTTCGGGCGGGAACCTACTGTATACAGCTCTTTTTTTTTTAAATTGTCTTTGCTCAGCCCCAAGCATGGTGGGGTACTGAAGATTCTTATGCATGTTGTTTTTAAACATAACAGATGTCATTTTCGGGTACCTTGTAGCTCTATTTTAAACAGTTTGGTATGTGCGTGCGTTGTTATGCAAATGAGTCTGTGCAGGTGTAGATTGATTGATTGATTGAAATATATATTTATACTGGGTAACCTCTTCAGTCAAAGACTGGTCTCCCAGAGGGCCCAGTTTGTGATCAGTGGCTGTGATGTACTAATACACCGGGGTAACCCCCTACTCGTCTCGAAAGATGTACTAGGTTCTTTAAAGTGCACACGAGCTAGTTGTGTACACTGGACCTACGGTTTATAGTCCTTATCCGAGAAGACTCGTTCTACCACCAGAACCATGGAGTGAGTGAGCCTCGAACTCCTGCCGATGTTATGGCTACGTAATTACGGTTCCACTGTCTTAACCGCTCGGCCACTCACTCACTATGGTAAAGATGGTATGTTAGTCATTCGCGGTCAACACGCCACACTGTTAAATGTTGATGCTGTTAATTATTTACATTAGAAGATTTTTCAAATCATGTAAATAAAATATTTTCCGGGCGGGAAGTTAGTTCCCCTCGTTTAGTTTGCAAAAGTAATCTCGAAAAGAACTCCATGTGGAAAAGAAGCCCACCCAAGAGTACTAAAAATGATGGAGCACATGGGCTTCTTTTCGAGGTTTTATGGCAGTCTATTTAATGGAAAATAATGCCATGCAACTTTGTTTCTGATTTAAAAAAAGTTCCACTTGACATTTACAATCCTCAAAATATCTCTCTTTCAAAATAAAAGCAAAACAATATTCATTATTTTCCATTAAAAAAAATCCACTGGCGCCAAATTGGGTCCACTTGAGCACAGTGTATTAACATACGAAAAGATTGAAACTTGAGTGACTTTATTTCTATTTTATATCACTGCTCCCCTGGTACCAAATTGTGTCCACTTGAGCACAGTGTTTTATACGAAAAGATATTAAAATTTAGTGACTTTATTTCTAATTTATATCACTGTGCTCCACTGGGGCCAAATTGGGTCCACTTGAGCACATTGTATTAACATACGAAAAGATATTAAAATTTAGTGACTTTATTTCTATTTTATTTTTTTATTAAACCTTATTTTGTGAGAGTGACCCTAAACAGCATATGCAGACAGTCAAAAACATATATGAAAAAACGGATGAACTATGTTCAAAAAATTTAAATATATAATATATATGTACTTAAATACAAAAATATAGCCTACAATACTATACAAAACGTTGAGTTTTTTCTTTTGGGATTAAATATTTTTTTTAGAGCAGACTTAAAATTATTTATTGTTACCGCATTTCTTAGTTTGGTGAGTAGCAAATTCAGGTATGTTGTGCTCTATAGATGATGAAGCTGTTCTTAAAAGTTTCAGTTTTAGGGAAAGGGACGACAAATTTCCTCTCACTTACACTTCGGGTACATCGATGATTTGGAATTCTGGCAAGACGCAGGGCAAGGTATTCCGGAGCAAGACCATTTACAGACCTGTAGGCAAGGCAGCCCAGTTGTAGATGCATGCGATCTTGGACTGTATGAAGATTTAAGGTGTAAATGTTAGTTCGTGGTGTGAGAGGATGAGCTTTAAGGATAATGCGAAGTGCTCTATTTTGAATGGTCTGTATTCGGTCAATATTCGATCTGATTCCTCAAACACTACATCAATAGTCAATGTGTGGGAGGATTATAGTGTGATAGAGGAGTATGGATGTGAGTTTATTAATTAAATGACCGAGCACGCGATAAGATGGAGATGGAAAAGCCCAGTTTGGAACGGAGTTTATTTACATGAAAAGAAAAAGATAAATTTGAATCAATGTGAATGCCAAGATGTTTCTGTTTGTCAGTTTGTGATATGGGTATATACGAAACGATATTAAAAGTAGTGACTTTTATTTCTATTTTATATCACTGTGTTACCCTGGTGCTAAATTGGGTCCACTTGAGCAGTTACCGTAGTACTATTTCTATTATTGAAGTTAATAAAGGCATAAATGGCGCTCCGTAGAGAAGTAGAGAATGCCCCAGTCGTCAGAATGACGCTCTGAATATACCTCAAATTGGCTAGTTGAGAATTCTCAACTATTACCGCAGTACGTCTGGGATAGGCTGATTTGTTAACTTAAGGGGTCATTTAATTACTGAATTCTGATTGGTAGTAAAGGAAATTTACTGGAATCCTATTGGATGGTAAGGTGGTAGTAGGACCATGTCCATCCCATTGCAGTAATAAAGTTGAGCCACCTGTGACCATTACAATGTCCTACCATGCTAATGTAGGAGTGGGGAAATGTTATGCTTACTACTGTTTCTTTTAATAATTTAGTACAATTAAAAAGAATAAAGAATACACTTAACAATATACAACAAATAACATTAATGTACGATGTAGTTTAACACTGTTCTCAACTATAGTCATTTTGGTATACTTGAGCACAATGATAAAGAATAGGATAAACTTAATAATATACAACAAATAACATAAATGTACGATCCCGTTTAACACTGTTCTCAACTATAGCCATTTTGGTGTACTTGAGCACAGTGATAAAGAATAGGATAAACTTAAAAATATAAAACAAAAATGTACGATCCCGTTTAACACTGTTCTCAACTATAGTCATTTTGGTATACTAGAGCACAGTGATAAAGAATAGGATAAACTTAACAATATAAAACAAATAACATCAATGTACGATCCCGTTTAACACTGTTCTCAACTATAGTCATTTTGGTATACTTGAGCACAGTGATAAAGAATAGGATAAACTTAACAATATACAACAAATAACACAAGTACACGATGCAGTTTTAAACTGTTCTCGACTATAGTCATTTATGTTAATGTATATATTTGTGTATATATAATATGCACACGTACATACGTTGATGGGTATTGATATAAATAGATTTTTAAAAGTACGGTAATAGACACTTTATTTGTAGATGAATATGACATGGACAAGTTGCAATAAATACTATCGTTATATCGTATGTTGATGAGTATTGATATAAATCGACTTTTTTAAAGTGGAATAACACTAAAATGTATAGATGGATATGGCCTCAACAAGTATTGTATTAAGCGGTACTGTATATTGATAGACTTCATACCTGTAATGTCAATGAAATCTGGCAACAATAATTGTGTTTGATCCTCCTAATAGTATTCTAATAATCTTGGTTTGTAAAGGAGGCATGAAAAATCTAAACGCATAGCCAGGGGAGGGGTTGGAGTTTCGAACAAACACCTCTGTGCCCGTCCTACGGTTTTTGTGAACTTTTTAGTAACGTGCAAACGCGACTCTACAGCTCACTATGTCGGTCGGTCGATCGGTAAACACCAACTCAAATTTGAGCACGCGACTGCAGCCATGTATAGGCCTTGACCTGTTTATACTAGAAATCAGCAGTGAAAGTATATGTAAATAATAATTAGGTTTTTTTATTTAATAAATAGTATTAAAGTTGATCTCATTCTTTATCTGTGCTTAATTATACTCAAATGACTATAGTTGAGAACAGTGTTAAACGGCATCGTACATTAATGTTATTTGCTGTTTATTCGAAGTTTATCCTATTCTTTATCACTGTGCTCAAGTATACCAAAATGACTATAGTTGAGAACAGTGTTAAACTGGATCGTACATTAATGTTATTTGTTGTATATTTAAGTTTATCCTATTCTTTATCACTGTGCTCAAGTATACCAAAATGACTATAGTTGAGAACAGTGTTAAACTGGATCGTACATTAATGTTATTTGTTGTATATTTTTAAGTTTATCCTATTCTTTATCACTGTGCTCAAGTATACCAAAATGACTATAGTTGAGAACAGTGTTAAACGGGATCGTACATTAATGTTATTTGTTGTATATTGTTAAGTTTATCCTATTCTTTATCACTGTGCTCAAGTATACCAAAATAACTATAGTTGAGAACAGTGTTAAACGGGATCGTACATTAATGATTTTTGATGTATATTATTAAGTTTATCCTATTCTTTATCACTGTGCTCAAGTATACCAAAATGACTATAGTCGAGAACAGTGTTAAACGGGATCATACATTAATGTTATTTGTTGTATATTGTTAAGTTTATCCTATTCTTTATCACTGTGCTCAAGTATACCAAAATGACTATAGATGAGAACAGTGTTAAACTGGATCGTACATTAATGTTATTTGTTGTATATTGTTAAGTTTATCCTATTCTTTATCACTGTGCTCAAGTATACCAAAATGACTATAGTTGAGAACAGTGTTAAACGGGATCGTACATTAATGTTATTTGTTGTATATTGTTAAGTTTATACTATTCTTTATCACTGTGCTCAAGTATACCAAAATGACTATAGTCGAGAACAGTGTTAAACGGGATCATACATTAATGTTATTTGTTGTATATTGTTAAGTTTATCCTATTCTTTATCACTGTGCTCAAGTATACCAAAATGACTATAGTTGAGAACTGTGTTAAACTGGATCGTACATTAGTGCTATTTGTTGTATATTGTTAAGTTTATCCTATTCTTTATCACTGTGCTCAAGTATACCAAAATGACTATAGTCGAGAACAGTGTTAAACGGGATCATACATTAATGTTATTTGTTGTATATTGTTAAGTTTATCCTATTCTTTATCACTGTGCTCAAGTATACCAAAATGACTATAGTCAAGAACAGTGTTAAACGGGATCGTACATTTATGTTATTTCTTGTATATTGTTAAGTTTATCCTATTCTTTATCACTGTGCTCAAGTATACCAAAATGACTATAGTTGAGAACAGTGTTAAACGGGATCATACATTAATGTTATTTGTTGTATATTGTTAAGTTTATCCTATTCTTTATCACTGTGCTCAAGTATACCAAAATGACTATAGTTGAGAACAGTGTTAAACGGGATCGTACATTGATGTTATTTGTTGTATATTGTTAAGTTTATCCTATTCTTTATCACTGTGCTCAAGTATACCAAAATGACTATAGTCGAGAACAGTGTTAAACGGGATCATACATTAATGTTATTTGTTGTATATTGTTAAGTTTATCCTATTCTTTATCACTGTGCTCAAGTATACCAAAATGACTATAGTTGAGAACAGTGTTAAACGGGATCGTACATTGATGTTATTTGTTGTATATTGTTAAGTTTATCCTATTCTTTATCACTGTGCTCAAGTATACCAAAATGACTATAGTCGAGAACAGTGTTAAACGGGATCATACATTAATGTTATTTGTTGTATATTGTTAAGTTTATCCTATTCTTTATCACTGTGCTCAAGTATACCAAAATGACTATAGTCAAGAACAGTGTTAAACGGGATCGTACATTTATGTTATTTCTTGTATATTGTTAAGTTTATCCTATTCTTTATCACTGTGCTCAAGTATACCAAAATGACTATAGTTGAGAACAGTGTTAAACGGGATCATACATTAATGTTATTTGTTGTATATTGTTAAGTTTATCCTATTCTTTATCACTGTGCTCAAGTATACCAAAATGACTATAGTTGAGAACAGTGTTAAACGGGATCGTACATTGATGTTATTTGTTGTATATTGTTAAGTTTATCCTATTCTTTATCACTGTGCTCAAGTATACCAAAATGACTATAGTCGAGAACAGTGTTAAACGGGATCATACATTAATGTTATTTGTTGTATATTGTTAAGTTTATCCTATTCTTTATCACTGTGCTCAAGTATACCAAAATGACTATAGTTGAGAACAGTGTTAAACGGGATCGTACATTGATGTTATTTGTTGTATATTGTTAAGTTTATCCTATTCTTTATCACTGTGCTCAAGTATACCAAAATGACTATAGTCGAGAACAGTGTTAAACGGGATCATACATTAATGTTATTTGTTGTATATTGTTAAGTTTATCCTATTCTTTATCACTGTGCTCTAGTATACCAAAATGACTATAGATGAGAACAGTGTTAAACTGGATCGTACATTAATGTTATTTGTTGTATATTGTTAAGTTTATCCTGTTCTTTATCACTGTGCTAAAGTATACCAAAATGACTATAGATGAGAACAGTGTTAAACTGGATCGTACATTAATGTTATTTGTTGTATATTGTTAAGTTTATCCTATTCTTTATCACTGTGCTCAAGTATACCAAAATGACTATAGTCGAGAACAGTGTTAAACGGGATCATACATTAATGTTATTTGTTGTATATTGTTAAGTTTATCCTATTCTTTATCACTGTGCTCTAGTATACCAAAATGACTATAGTCGAGAACAGTGTTAAACGGGATCATACATTAATGTTATTTGTTGTATATTGTTAAGTTTATCCTATTCTTTATCACTGTGCTCAAGTATACCAAAATGACTATAGTTGAGGACAGTGGTAAACTGGATCGTACATTAATTTTATCCTTTGCTTTACTGTGCTTTGATTTGATGAGCAAGTTTGGTTGCCCCGCCCCCATATGCTGCCTACTAAATTAGGATTCCCTAGCTTTTCTATAAAAATTGTACCCACAATGCACGTTATACGGAAGTCATAGTCTTGTAAAATACAGACACAATAGTTTTTATCGTATTGTTTTCATTTAAATATCACTAAGATTGTCTAAAACTACAAACAACTAAAATTAGTGAAGGTATGCAAGTGTTTCTAAATGTTTACTACTGGTAGTATTAATACAATTTGGATTATAGCATTTTCCAGAAAGGTAAATTCAAGGTGTTATCATCGATTTTGTGTGATTTTGGTCGGATTTTGTGTACACTACCATTTCGTAGGGTCTTCGCTTTCGAGGTCTTCGGTCTTCAATCTTCGCTTTCGAGGTCTTCGCTTTCGACACACCCACTTAAACGATCCACCCCGCCGTCAAACCTGGTTACGGCCCTGGAGATAGGAAAATGCGAAGCATCCTCGTATTATTGTCTGCGGGTATTTTTCAAGATAGACATCCATTAGACAGTGTATACCACGATCGAAAAATAATTCAAATCGTTGAACCTAAATTAGTTTTAATTGTCAATAACTTATTATCTAACTCAATTTAATTAGTAAACAGGATTATATCAGGTGGTTAAAATCAGTACCGAAAGTACGAACCAACTTTATATAGGCCTACCATCGAGTAAACATTCTAGAAGTAACGCGCGATTTACCGAATTTTGCCCTTACGTAAATTTATATATAGATGCATTATTTACAATAACACTAATAATACAGATTACAGTTAGTAATTAAATATTACAAGAAACGGATAACTATCCAAATTAACTAACTGATTAAATTAAATAAAACAAAATAAATAAATGAATATTCATGGTTACAGTAACAGAATTAAGATAATGTGTTTTTTTAGTTAAGCTTAGATACATGTGAGTAGTTAATTAGTCTGCTGGCAGTTAAAAGTGAGTTTACTGTTCTCTGACCATCTCTGTATTCTTGCATTAGTTGCTGCAGCCCTTGTTGTCTGTACTCGCAGGATGTCCTCCCTGAATACAAGTTCAGCATTGATCCCAACAGTTACCTCCTCTTCGTATAACAATGTACATAATAGGTAGAATGAATATGTTCCCTATAAGAAAAGGAAAAAAAAGAGATTAAGATATTCAATTACAAAGATCGCGGTTGCCCTACACGTCAAGTTCCTGTTCCGAACCCATGTTACATTGTTATGTCGACGTCTATCCACTTTCTTGGTTTATTGAAAGCCATCCCTGATTGTCAATGTATCCTGAAGATGGAGAAAAAGAAGAAGAAAAAAAATTTAAGTAGCGTAGCGACAGAAACAATGATATTGAAAACAATTTGTTTTAGTGTGGTTTTATTTTGGGACATATTTGAATTGAATGAATTTTAAATTATCACAATTACGTACATTTGCACGTGCAATTAAAAAAAAATCAAAACATACATCAAATAATAGTTAAAAATAGAACAAAAAATGTAACCTTACCTTTCCACGGATTGATGTGCTTTCGAGAATCTTAAAAGTAACCTCATCATCTACACCAACTGGAATGTCTGGATTTGGTTCTCGATATGAGTTAGGTAAGTTTTGTTCCTCAACAACTGCAGGCTCTTCAAATGCCCCAAGGTCTCCGGCAAAGACATCTAGCTGGGCTGCTGGCTCCTCCGGAACAGGTCGCACACATTCATTACACGTCCAATTAATGTAGCCGTCGTGGATACCAGCAAGGTAGGCAGCACGTGTTATTCCAGTACCGCAAGTTCGATGTTGCCATCATTGGCACTTCTCGCAAAAAAAAACAGCCTCCTGGCGATGATTAACAGGTTCTCTACACTGGATACAGACGTTCATTTTTGTTGCAGTCAAAGATAAATAAGATTAAAAGTGAGCATGTACGTACTTGCATCCCCATTTTTTACAGAGAGAGGAGACAATTATTTGCTCAACTATTGTGTTGCTTTCACAAAGGACATTTTTTAGTATTGACAAAAAATTATGATTTACGCATCATCCGACTTTTTGGTTTACGAAAAGCAACCGAACATTATGCTTTGTCTTATGTGTTTTTTCTTTTATTATAAGCCTATGCATTAAATCAATGCGCCTCAAAGTCAATGACCATTTATCATGTGATGTATTGTTTCTATAATGAATGAAATCAAAGCGTCATTACAAAGAAATACTTTCTTTTTATTCAATTACTGCTTTGATTTGTTTGTGTTTTTTTAAATAAAATCTGCATGCCGATGTTTCCATTCGTATTGAATTACTATTTTGATGGTGCTGTTGTGTTGACTGCATTTTAAAAGTAGTTGGACTCAACGCAAAGAATGGTACACATATCATTTTAAATCGTTTATTTTGTTTTTATTTATTAAACAAGTATATATTATTATATGGCAGTATATACATTTGCTGAAAAAATAAATCAGTCAATGTTCACATTAATACATAAAACGAAACATATTTTACTATTCTATTTATTTTATATAGGCCTATAAAGCTGGCTAACTTTTGGTAAATATTATTTGAATTGATTGACTCATTGATTGATTGACTCAACTTGATTCATATTCTCGTTGTGGCCAGGAAATATTTTTATAGTCTATAGCTCTACATTTATCTTTTTGATTTATTTTATATCCATTTTAAAATTTAAGCAAATGTAGGCTTATTTGAATTTATGCCATTTTATAGTAAATTGAATCTGTATAAAAGGCCCATGTAACGATCATCGATAAATAGATAAACATGTATCTTGCATAAAACAAACGAAATTGAAAAGTTTTCATTTTAGAACTATACAATAACCATTTGTGCTGTCTTTGATAAATATCATATTAAATACAATTTGATTAATAGACAGATCATGGAGGTATCTAATTGTATACCTCCATGGACAGATATGTCTATCGTTATCTTTCTCATGTTGTAACTATAAGAAAACGATTGTTTTGCTTAAAAGTAGTAATTTCAAAAAGCCGCGGAGAAGGGTGCGTGGCGCAATGTCATGGACGATGTTGTTACGGTGGACAAGGATCATCCCTCCAAGAAATGTTGGTTTGTTTCTCTCCACCCAGGGGCACAAATGGGTACATGGTAAAGTCAAAACTCAATTGCGCTGATTTTACTAGCTGCATTTATTATGGTAGTATGTGTCCGGCATGTTTGATCCAAAAAATGACCGGGGTAATAATGTGAAGCGCTTAGAACCTTTGTGCAAAGCTCTATATAAAAATGAGTATTATCATTTTTTATTTATTGTTGTTTTATGATAAAATAGATAAAGTACTTTAGATTGAATTTTATCAGAATACTTAATACAACGTCACATATGAGCATGCGCAAACAACAATGGTTACATCATCTATGTTTTGCGCATGTGCAAAAGATGCTATCACATTGATGTGCGTGTGGTTACCATAACTACGTACGTACATATAGTATACATACTTGTTCACTCATCGCATACTCGGAAAACCTAAAATTAAAATGCCTTCTTTACTTTGCTGTTGCGGAAACAATACTTCTACAGTCCAGGTAAAGTTTAATAACTATAAAATTGTTTGTATGGGGGTTAGACAATTACAAAAAAATCAATAAAAAAACTTGGAAAAGTTCACATTTTTCTAGGGCTTCTAGCCTAGGCCGCGCCGCCTGCTGAATCGAGCGTTAGGAGGTGCGCGGCGCATGAGAATCAAAGAAACATGGTGCTTTCCAAAATTCTAGGCTACACTATCATGATTCGTTTGTGCGCATGTGAAAATAGGCTCACAATATGTGCGCATGGTTACCATTACTACGTACGCGTACATAACCTATAATAAAGTTGTTACATTCATTTCTTTTGTATCGTAATCGTTCAGAAAACCTAAAACAAATGTTATCTTTTCTATGCTGTTGTAAGAACAATACCTCAAGAATCGAGGTAAAGTATACAAATTGGGAAGTACAATTTTAAATAAACAATGAATTAATGCAAAAATTTGACATTTTGCTTGGCCTCTCCTCCTCCTCCTCCTAGCTAAGCGCGGCTGAGCTGCTGAATTGAGCCTTGCTGCTGGTGCGCGCGCGAGGATGGAAGAAACACACAAGGCCGGCCAGCATCGGCGGAAGAGAGCCTGTTTTTAGTGTGTATAATAATATGAGGCTACACCATCATGATTTGGTATGTGCGCATGTGCAAATAGTCTCACAATTGTGCGCATGGTAACCATTAACTACGTACGCGTACTACAAAAATAATACGTTTTCTTTAACATAAATCGTACTAAAATAAAAATGTCATCTACTCTATACTGTTGCAAAACCAATTCCTCAAGAGTCCAGGTAAAGTTTGATCTTATTCAATTTTAGCTAGGAGCCTAGGGCTAGACTAGGATAGTTAGTTAGTAGCAAGCAGGAGACTAGGCCTGCTGGAAAAACGAGCGTTTGTACGTATACCTTTGGTGTGTGTGTTTGCGCGCACGCACGTCTCGTGAGGAGGATCGAAAAAAGGTACGTTCAAGGAGAGCTAGCTAGCGCATCAAAAATACACATCCAAGTATATAGGCCTAGCCAGGCTAACTTTGGGCATTTAATTATTAGAGAAAGAGAAATTTTAATTAGTCCCTACGGCTATGCCAGGCCTAACTAGCTAGGCCTAGCTAGGCCTCTAGCCTAGTAATAATGTATAATATTAATTGTTTTATTTCTTTTTATCAAATAAAAAATAATTGGCTAGGCCTAGCTAGGCCTCCCTAGCTGTGTGCTCTCTAAAAATTACCAATCCAATCCAACAACAGTGTGTATGGCCTATTATTAGTTTTAGGTATCTAAGAAAAGCTTTCTTTCAGACTTAAAAAGTATATTTTAATTATTATTATATAGGCCTAGGCTATTAGTATTAGGGGCCTATAAATATTATTAATTTTTAAATGATATTTTTTTAAATTTTATTTTTATCTGTCTGTTTAATATAATCTTATTATTTGTCTATACTTCTTGTCTTCCACAAGCATTCTGCTTTTTTTTATGTTATCGGTTTTTATCTCTTTTTTGAAGTAAATAAATGTCACTTTGAATTGAATTGAATAGAATAGTCTACCTACATAGTTAGTTAATTAGTTTTCTGTGCTAATGTATTGTATATTCTTGTATTTAATAATCAGCCTTTCTTTAGATGCCTACTTTTTATCCAAGGGATAAGCAGAATTATTGGTAAATAAAATATGTGAATAATTTTATGTCACTGTGTGTTTATTTGTTTGTATCCTCATTTAATATATTTGTATTTCTGTATTTTCCCTTTTTATAAAACTTTGTAACAATTTCAATGATTTATTAATACAATGATTTAATTTAATATTTTATAATTTTATTTTCTAGTTAATGTTATTAGATATTATTATTTCAAATATGAATATTTTATATTCTATTAAATATGAACTTGAACTTTATTTCAAAAAATAATTACTTAATTTAAAATAATTGTATAGCTCATATTCATAATTTAAAATTGTAATACTTATAGGCCTATACCTATATTGATTTATCTAAAATTATAATAATTAATATTATGTTTTTATTTAACTTTCCTCAAGAAATGGAAATTAAAATTTTACTATAGATCATTGTTATTTTATACTAGCCCTATATAATAATGTATTGATTACATTTTCCAATCATTAGGGGTTATTAAATATTAATTAAATTAATAACTGAAAAATTTAAGAATAACATGTAATTTTAATTTTAATCAATTTTTAAATTTATTTTTTAAACAATTCAAATAAAGATAATACATTTCTTTTTATTTAAAATGTGTTATTAAATTATTTTTGTTATTGTTATTAACCGTAATATTAAATAATATATATTATATATTTGTTGTTATTAAAGTTTTCAATTATTGACTGATTTGCTTTAAATGATTGTTAATGTTACTAATAATAACTAACATTTAACAATAACATTTGAAATACTTAATGTTGATTTTTGTTAATAATTTGTGATTCATCAAAATTTTTCATAGTTTGTTTTATTGTTTGTGTTATTATTTTTTTGAAAAAGTTACTATCAATTAAAACATAATAGTATAAACACAAACATACAGGGGTGAAAATATAACCTCCTTGGCGGAGGTAATAAACCTCCAGAATAATGACCAGAATTATTTGGTTTCACAAAAAGTCACAAAAAGACTTTAAAGATGTCCCCAAAACTTAAAAAATTAAAATTAGTGAAAAGTGAATAACCATTATATGACAAACAATTGTATAAAAACAAATTTTTTCGGGGGACAATCTTTCAATTTAGTATTATTTGAGGGGTTTCAACTTGCATGGATATATTTGTTTGAGATAAAAATATAACTTTGCACTGACTAAAATTATTGTAAAATGTCAATGATCGTAATTTAATTTTTCTGTCTATCGAAAGACCTGTTTACATTTTATAAAGATAAACTAGATTTAATTCGTCACTATGACGAATTATAGGTTATATGCATTGATTAAATAAAGATAATTGATTTGTAAAAGATATATTGATTGATTGATTTTCTCAGAATCTTTAATTATTTATAATATATGCTAGGATCTTACTAACGCAAATACAATAGCCGGTATCGCAATCCGATCAAAGATCCCTCTGCGTATAATGTCATAAACCACATTTGTTACATAATAATAAAGACATAAGTTTTTTAATCTGTTATAATACTGCACGTTTTAAATTGTTTGCAATATTGTTGTTTTAATCTACCAAGCAAAGTGAATTTCCATTTTTATGGACAAATAAAATTTCTTGAATCTTGAATCTTGACATAAGTTTCTTTTTATCTAGATTTCATTATAAATCATGTGTATAATCTATACACTAAGAAATAAAAATACAAACAATACAAATAATAAAAAAAAATCTTATTTCGTTTCGTTACCCAAAGTGAGGCTCGATCTCGGTACCTTGAATGCTATAGACACGAGCACAGACCACCGAGCCATACGCAACTTACTAAAACATGTAGAATGATTCCTCCGTGTATTTACTATTCAGTAGCCACTTTGGTGCAGATAGATTATTACATACCGCAATGAATTATAATTTATTACTATGATGACATCTTTAAAAATTTAAAAAAATGATGCACTGTCAAACTATATACTTTTAACTTTAATATATGAAATTCTTAAGAAAGAAAGTTAATGTTAAGTTTGTTATTTCGGCCTAAGAAAATGTCAAAATTTGTTTGATTGTCGAAATTAATTTTTTTTAATTCAATATGCAATTAATGATGACTTAATCAACTTTTGTTCTCTTAATTTGATAATAAATCATACATATGATACATACACTTCAAGAAAATGAAATAAAAAATAGGTGTTCCCCAGCATTCTGACGATATATATTAATTTTAAAATTTAGCATATTTTCACTATTTTGTTAACTTATACGTGCGTAGCCTGTCACTTTTGACGTGCTTGTATAACGCAATTTCGAGTTGAAAAGTGAATCAAATATGATGATATTATTAAAGAAAGATTGTAAAACAGAAATCGGGCAAAAAGAGTGCGCATTAACGTTTAACGCGCAGTGCGCGTGCAAAATTCTGCGCACTCGTGGCAATTTTTTAAACGCTTAAAATTGCCTGAAACGTACTCTAATTTCATCGAAAATAAATTTTGACAATTTTAAAACTTTTAAGCGCGCGTACGCATGCGTTATATGCGCTACGCACGTAATTATATTGCCATATGATGAAATATGACCTGAAATTTATGAGTACCAAATTTTGTTTAAAAGTGATTCATGCTTGTGAAGATATGATTACAAACGTGATTTCATTAAATCGCGCGTAGACCGCGTAATTTATGATTGCGCACCGTGAAAACATGACCACATCGATTCCTGGCCATAAGGAATATACTCTGAAAAATTGACTTAGCTAGATGAAACTGATGCCAAGATAATTCACGGACAAAATAGTGCTAAGGAAAGAATAAATAAATAAATAAATAAATAAATAAATAAAGATCCTGACAGAATCAAGAGGTTATATGCATATCATGCATATAACCTAATTATAATTTTATTCAAACAACAAAATGTGATGTTAAGAAATGATTGCAATACTAGTTTTTATTGCTGTTTAGGTATTAGATACCATTGGACCGGCTGCCGCAGCTAATGCTGCCGCCGCTGATGCTGCTGATTAATTTTAATATTATTATTAATATTAACGCACCAAAATTAGGCTATATTCTAGCCCCATATCAGGTACAACCAAGCAGAGCTTATCAGTTTCCAACAGGGCTGGAAGCCCCTGTATGCTGCAGTGGACATCAACATAACACCAATGGATTGGGCCTAGGTATACTAGGCCTGGACTTGCGTGTGTCTGCGGGAAAGTCTTCAATCATAATTCGTAATGCTCTTGTAACATCAAAGTCATCACACAGCATGAGAGGTAAGCCGCTTTTGTACAATACTCACTATGCTACTACGGCCACGTTTCAACCGTTGGTTACCAAATATGGCGATGTTGAACTCAACCCAGGCCCAGATACAGCAGAAGCAGATGGTTTAGCTAGGCATTCGCCACGACAACTTGGTGTTTACTACCAAAACGTGCGTAGCTTAAAAAATAAATTTGAAACTCTACATTCCGACATGACGGCACATATGATAAATGGAACATACGATATAGTTGCCTTTACTGAGACCTGGCTCAAGGAATTTGTTCTCGACTCGGAACTAGAAATTGAAAACTTCAATCTCTACAGACGAGACAGACCAGGAAATCGCAGAGGTGGTGGAGTTGCGGTCTACATATCGGATCAACTAAAAAGTCGCAAAATTGAAGACTTGGAAAATGATAGCAATGAACTCCTTTGGGTGGAGATCACAGTATCCAGAACCCAACGGATCATCGCTGCTATTTATTACAGACCTCCGAGCTCTGGTAGAGAAACCATTATTAACCTAATTACTGCACTTGACACTGCCGTTGAACGTTATCCTGATCATAACCTTCTGGTTATTGGAGACTTCAACCTACCAGATATTACTTGGAATGACAATGGTACTTACTCAGTACCAGCTAACTCCTTTTCAGAACTTTTCATGGACTCCGTAATTCATGGTCACAATATTTCTCAGTGCAATAAATTTCCAACATGTAATAATAGAATTCTAGACCTTGTACTGTGCAATAATAATAATATTATTTCTGATATTTCTGCAGGCCAGAATATCTTTAACTCAGACCATAATTCAATTTCAATTTCACTTCAATTTGTAAATATTAATTTAATTAATAATAATAAATCTAGATATTTTTATAATTATAGACGAGCCAATTTTGGTGAATTAAACAACACATTTGAAAAAATTCCATGGCATATCCTAGATTTTGCAACAGACATCAATGAACGTGTTGGAATGTTTTACGATCTTGTTGATGCGGCTGTCAGGGACCTTGTCCCCACCATTAAAATTCGCAAAAAAAGTCCTAAATGGTTTGATGCCGAGCTTGTGAAAGCCTTAAAATCTAAAGAACATTACCATCGTATATGGAAACAATTTCCATCCATCATTTCACGTCAAAACTTCTGTGTAGCCAGAACTAATTTCAAAAAATTATCAAATTGTAAATATAAGGCTTACCTGAAATGCATCTCCTCTGACCTTGTTGCAAATCCTAAGCGATTTTGGACTTGGATCAAGTGTAAACGAAAAACTACATCTAATACAATTAGTATCTCTGATGGGGTTAAGGTTGCTGACAGCCCGCAAGCAAAAGCCACACTTTTTAACAATTTTTTTGTTTCAGCTTTCTCGGACTCCAGGGATACCCCTATTGCCGAGCATTTAGATCTGCCTGAACTCAACGTCGATGTCCTCAATAACATCAGTATTTATCAAGATAATGTCGAATACCTCTTGAGGTCAGTCAGTGTGGATAAGGCAGTTGGCAATGATCCTATCAGTAATCATACTCTTAAACTCTGCTCTTCTACCTTATCTTTACCCATTACCAATATTTTTAAACATTCAATTTCATCCGGCACTTTCCCTGACCAGTGGAAGACCGCAAACGTTGTCCCAATACATAAAAATGGTTCAAAATCTAAAGTCCAAAATTATAGACCCATCTCCCTCCTCCCCACTATCTCCAAAATTCTTGAGAGGCTTATCAACACTCAACTATTATGTCATGTTTCGCCCATTATTTCCCAAGATCAACATGGCTTCATGCCCGGTAGATCTTGTGAAACAAACCTTGCTACTCTTCTGTCTACCGTGTATGAAGCCATCGAAACTAAAAAGCAATGTGACATAATCTACACCGACTTTAGTAAAGCTTTTGATAAATTGTCCCACAACCTATTATTATTAAAACTTCATCAGTTTGGCATTAAAGGTACTTTATTTTCATGGTTTAAAAGTTATCTTGGCGGTAGGATGCAGAGAGTAGTAATTGATGGTGCCACATCCAATTCTCTCCCAGTCATCTCAGGCGTGCCTCAAGGTTCCATTCTTGCCCCCCTGCTGTTCAATATATTTGTTAATGAAATACCAAATCTCTTTCAAAATTCCAACTGTCTTATGTTCGCTGACGACCTCAAGATTTACAAAATTATTACCACCACTGAGGACTCCGTTGCACTTCAGGCAGATCTGGAAAGACTCGGTACGTGGGTTTCCGACTGGAAAATGTCCCTGAAGTCCGAGAAATGCAAAGTCCTGTCTTGCTCTCTTAAGAAAAAACCTATTATTTTCGCTTACTCTGTTCAAGAAGAAGTCCTTGAAAGTGTAAACTCTTACCGGGACCTCGGCATTTTCATCGACCGTAAACTGACATTTATTTCACACGTTGATCATGTTGTCAGAAAGGCCAATAGGCTGCTTGGGCTGATGTGGCGCAATTGCAAACATTTTTCTCCATACACCAAACGTGCGCTTTATCTTTCCCTCGTCCAACCATCTTTCAATTTCTGTTCAATTATTTACAACTCACTCTCTGCTTCTCAAGCCTCCAGAATTGATCGGACCCATAACAAGTTCTTGCGCTTTGTCGGCCCAGCAGCCAACCTGCCTCCTATTGTTTCCCCGACATCTAGGAGAGCAAGACAGGACTTGCACTTCCTGTATAAATGTCTTACTTCTAAGTTTGATTGTAACATTGTTTCGTTGTTTTATTTTAATGTTCCTGTTCGTAATCTTCGTAGTAAACTCTTTCTTCATGTTAAATTTTCTCGTGTCAATGTATGTAAAAATGGTATTTTCTGTAGACTCTCGTCTTTGTACAATTCATGTCTTTTAAAAAATAATTCTTTAGATATTTTTAACTGTAATTTTTCTCAATTTAAATGTATTATTAATGAAATTATTTAAATAATCTTTTTTTCATTTTGTATATATTTATATTGGCTCATATTTTATAGTTTAGTTATTTTATTTTCAACCTGTTATTGGTGTTTTACACTGTTGGTTTGAAATAAAGAATAAAAGAACAACACGAAAAAATTATTATTTATTATTCATGACCACATATCTGTGGTTTCAATTTGGTAAAGGTCTGGCAATAACTTTATGAGTAATCCTGCTAACTAATGAAAAAATATAGAAACACACTCAATCGACTACATAACCTCTCGCCATTCTGGCGGAGGTAATTACAGACAGATAATAAAAAGGGTTAGTAGTAATTAGTAAGTAAGTAGAATAGTAATTTTGTATTATGATATTGTAACAATTGACTGATTGATTTATTTATAGCCTATTGATGACATCAGAGAGGAACCTACCATCAAACCAACTTTCAACACTCCCACAGTGGATCCAAGTGGGCGCCCTTCGCTGCCGCCGCTGATGCTGCTGCTGCTACATCAGCAGCGACCGCTGATGACCCCACATTATCAGAAAACCAGCATGTATTCCTTTCGTGGATAAGGAGTAGGCGGAGGAGAAGAATTAGAGAGAGTAGCTTTGTGAGTTTTGTGTGGTTATGTATCCAGCCTCTCACCGTTGAGATCTATGGTTCTTTTTTTTTTTTATTACTATTTTGTAATTATTATTAATTATTATTATTTATTATTCATGACCACATATCTGTGGTTTCAATTTGGTAAAGGTCTGGCAATAACTTTATGAGTAATCCTGCTAACTAATGAAAAAATATAGAAACACACTCAATCGACTACATAACCTCTCGCCATTCTGGCGGAGGTAATTACAGACAGATAATAAAAAGGGTTAGTAGTAATTAGTAAGTAAGTAGAATAGTAATTTTGTATTATGATATTGTAACAATTGACTGATTGATTTATTTATAGCCTATTGATGACAAAGAGGAACCTACCATCAAACCAACTTTCAACACTCCCACAGTGGATCCAAGTGGGTGCCCTTCGCCCACTTTCTCAACCACAACATACGTTGTATCCACTGTTGGAAGTGTTGAGAGTATACAAGTTGAGGAGAAAGGTATAATGCAAAAAGCTAACTCAACAATGATTTACCCATCATATTATGATAAACAAAATATTCAAGTAAAAAGTATATTATAACACAATTAAGCTAACGATAACAGTAAATAATAAGTTAATAAGCTACTAAGAAACTGAGCAAAATAACATGTTGTGTGTAATACACATAATGGAATACACAATTAAATTAATTTCTTTAAATTAATCAAAATTAATGAAAAATAAAATTAAAAATATTCAAATGTATAAATAAAAGACAAAATAAATAAAATTAAACAAAGGATACTTGAAAAAACAATCCAAAATTTATAAAATAGAAATCAATCAATTTATAACACAACAGCATTGACCTACTTTAAAAGAGCATACATACTGGGCAAAAAGTAAATCAAAAATTATTTTCAAAAAAAAATAGTTTTAATTAGAAATGAATAAGATTATTTTATCATTAATTTTTAGATAGAACCTCTCCAGCACAACCCACCACACCCGAACCTCCTACCAGCGAAGTTGAACCAAGTGCCTCCCCAGTGGTATATCGGGATTCCCCAAGTGGTTCGATCGAAAAGTGTGAATTTCCACAAGAGACTAAGGCTGCTTTTCCCGATGTGTCCACTGAGAAAAGCTGGATTGACGTCCTTAAAGAACGTTTCAACTTAAGGAAGATGTTTCTCAGACTAAGACGCCGATCCGGAAGGTCATCCGGTAGTGCATCTGTAAGTATCTTGTCTTTTGTGGTGTTTGTTTGTGGTGGATTTGGTTGAATGTAAAAGAAAAAAAAAGTATAATATGGACATAGGTGTATAACTTTGGTTGTAATTATAAATACATATAATATTATATTACATATAGGATGGTTGGTTTTGGTGAAATTGTTTTTTTTTCTATACAAATGTATTATGGCTATGTATAATAGATTTTAACATTCATTTTATTATAATTTCTATAAAAAAGGAAATTAATACACTAGAGTACTTTATATCAAGAGTACTTTTAAAAAAAAGAAAATTATTAGATAATTTTAATTTGTTTTACAGCCCTCCTTCGAAGATGAGCCCAAAGAACCGGATGACTTGCCCGGTGATTTTGAACATGATTACAACTCCAAC
This sequence comes from Antedon bifida, assembly GCF_963402885.1. Taxonomy (NCBI): domain Eukaryota; kingdom Metazoa; phylum Echinodermata; class Crinoidea; order Comatulida; family Antedonidae; genus Antedon; species Antedon bifida. The sequence goes on along the minus strand of NC_136233.1, from coordinate 5,447,916 downwards.
TTAAACGTAATCCATATTTCGTCAGGCATCATTCCAGACGAGGATGTAATTCTCCCTGGAATGGTCATGCCCTATTAAGTGTAAAGTAAGCAGTCGTTTAAACCACATCCTTCATTGTTCTAACTAACATCAGTTTTTTTTTTATAGCAAAGCACTAAATTGTCAAAAATTAGCAAATCATACTTTGGGAGGAGTGCGCGTCCATTCTTGGATACGCCTCTAACCGTTGCTTAATAGTTATTATTAAGTATGAAATTATAATTAGTTTAGTTTTTGTTTCCAAACTGTTGTAAAGATTATACAGCGTGGTTCTTTTTAAAATTATTTGCCAATGGTTTTCTCGCCACCACTATCTTCAAGATATAATTGATTCGAAAAAAAGCCATTTAAATAATATGATTGCAATACGAGATGTACTATCACCGAAAATTAATTTAAATATATTAATAAATAGTTTACAGCCTAAAGCTATTCCAAATAGTTTACAGCCTATATTTACTATGTTTCTCCTTTTTTTTTCAGGAATTGTTTTGGTGTAGCTCAATGGCGGTAAGTTTGTAGGGGAGAGGAGTGTGTTTTTCTTATGGTAGGTGGATGGCGAAACCTGTCTATGACTCTTTCTTTCTAATCTCTTTACATATCTCTTGAGTTGTTGTGAAGTTATGAGCATGGGTTGTGTTATTTGTTTTGTGGTATGACTGATCGGTTATTTTGGGTTTTTTTTTTACAGTAAGGTTTTGGAGAGTTTTAATTGGTTGCATTAAATTAATCCTGATGCTTGAACATGTTTACAGTATTTTGCCAAACATAGAGGTTTATTATCATTGTTGTAGCTCAATTACATCTTTTTAATTTCAATGAATATAGAAGTACTGCAAAAACACAAAACAGTATTTTAATGATTGCTAGTATAAGTATATTTATAATGGTTGCATTTTTATAACTAAATTGATGTTTGACAAGATACATTTTGGCAATGATAAACCTATACAACAACTTCTCTGTTAATTTAATGTACAGGCACTATTTGGTACAGGTAAAGAATAAAACACTGTTATTTGTAATTGTCTACAATGGACAATTTGCATTTGCATTTGCTATTGTTTTCTATAGGATGTATTTTTCCACAAATTACTGACTATAGTTCAAAGGTCAATGGGGTTGTCAATGTGCATGCCTATATTTATCCGAGTGGCGCATGATGCGATTGCGTTCCGAGTGCGTATGTCTACGCTTATCAATGTTCAAATGAGCTCGTTTGCTGTGTCGTGGTCGGTTAGAGGAGTCTTCGTTTTGAATCTCATGGATTTGTTTGGCTCGTGAGATGCATTCGTAAAGCCTGCAAGTGTTGCCTATGTTATGTAAGTAGCATTTGTCGGTAAAAAAATGCTGCAACTCGTGCCTGATATTGATCCATTTTGTCTTTGACTTGCGCTTACTTCTGCATGGTAATTTCACCTTATGTGTTCTCTGATTGGTTAAATATTTTGAACAATTATCAATTGTGATGTAATCTTACTATTCTCTCATTGATGTATGAGTGAAAGGTACAACAGGTAAACAAATACTAAGAAAAAGTGAATGATTTTTAACCTAAAAAAGTAGAAAGTTTATCAGGACATACAATAGTGTACACGCTCAAATAGCCTACCTGGTAAAATTTCCACTTTAGAATAATGGCCCAATTAAATATTGTCTTGTCCCATTATTATATGACGCGTTTTATGTTCGCACCCTGGTCGGTATTTGAGAGTGCATTTTTCCTCATATGTCAAAAAAACTAGGTTCACTAATACTGTAAAAAAAAAATAATTTAGATTATTATTACAATAAACAAATATTAGATCAATATTATTTTTTTCCATAAAGAATTTGATTGGTTCGTTTACGTTATGCTTACACACTAAAATATGTAATTAAAATAAACTCTTACAAAATAAATTTAAATTAAACTAGTGACGTTGAATAATGCATATCTAGATATAGTATTAGATATCTCATAATTTTTATAAGAAAGACATTTTTAGTAATAACAAATTTTAGTGGCAAAATCAACACAGTTATGTGCTCAACCTGGTGGTGGATCCAAACCAGACAGCTATGTGTTATCACAGGCTAGACCCAGGATCCACAGAGCTTAAGGAGCCTCAGCATGAGCAGCCCCAATGCAACTACCCTTAGTAATGCCCTTCCCCCCTGTGTTACACCACTGAACCAAGCTATACTAGGAGTTTATCAGTTTTGTTAGAACAAGTATTTTACTTTTTAGGCAATGGGGCAAAATGAAGATCACAACCACAACAGCAGCTCTTTCCTGTTTTTTAATGCCAACATATTCAGTTATTGTTTTTAGCTTGTCTCACTCTTCTATAGCTAGTTTCCGTTTACCATTCATTGTACATGAGAAACAATGCTCTCTATAGCTAGATTTTCAATCCCTGCCACTGTGAATTGCTATTGTTTTTAGCTTTCACACCAGTCCCATCTACGTTAATTGTGTTATAATATACAGAATACTTTTTACTTGAATATTACTCATTGTTGAGTTAGCTTCTTTGCATTATACCTTTCTTCTCACCTTGTACATTCTCAACACTTTCGACAGTGGATACAACGTATGTCGTAGTTGAGAAAGTGGGTGATGGCCGCCCAATTGGTTCAACTGTGGGAGTGTTGAAAGTAGGTTTGATGGTAGGTTCCTCTTTGATGACATCAATAGGCTATAAATAAATCGGTCAATTGTTACAATATAAGTTTCCTGGACTTTCTGCATTCTCACTCCTGAGTAAGAATGCAGGTACAGTGGTAATTAAATCTAACTGATAATTTTTGGTTTCACCACCAATCAAGAACTACTTTTTATAATGCTTTAGGTTGCCTTCACCATTGCTTGAAAACAGTTATGTTTTAATGTGAATCTGTACATTTATTATTAATCATATATAAAATAACACATCTTTAGGTTCTTAAATAATATTTTTACATTGTAGCACCTCTTAAACCAATGCAATCTAACAACAGGAAAAGCCTCAGAATAACTACAGACTTGGGGCAAGTCTACATGTTTTTTAGCCTGTCAAACTTTCTATCCACTGGCGGTTAATAATCATAAACATTTTCAAATGGTTTGTTCCCTTGTCACTTCCCATTCAAGCTGTTCTCTAACATCTATGCGAGAAAAGCGAGTTCATTGGTTAATAGTTCAAATATTAGACCAATCGGATTGCAAATAGGGTGTTACTGCAATGCACTGTAGGTAAAAGTTAAATATTTCAATATCGGGCTTTAGTTGTGGTGTTTTTTTCGATGTATCTTGGAGTTGGGTGAATTCCAAAATGAGGTTTGAAGCGGAGGAGTCTCTGGCTGCCCATGACATGGCAAATACAGACTCATTGGGCATTGAATAGCGATTGATGTGCGCATTTGGAATGCAGTCGGATCATGGGTTACTCGGTTTTATGTGGGCATGCACATTGAGAACTCTATTGGCAATATTGATACAGTGTGTATCCATGGTCTTTTGTAGTATGCCAACTAGGTATGCTTAGTGGTCACACACATCTACAATGTTGTGTTGCCAATAGTATAGTAGGAAACTAGTTATATATTTCTGTACCAATATAAAGCGTCTGAAAAGGTAAAAAAAAAACGAGAAGTTTAATTTACCAAAAAGAAACACCTTGATTGCAATCAACATCTTGCATTCAAATGTAATTGGTTGCCATTTTGGTTATAAAAAGTTGCAGTTAACTAACATCATTTAGGAAATAAAATGCACCATGATAACAATACATAAAGACCATTATTAACATCCGACAATGGTTTAGCAACTGTTAAACACTGTTGCAAAAACATCAGCAAAAAAAAAAACAGTGCTCTATTAGTAGTCTGTTACAGCATTGCTTTGCTTTACAAATACCAAAGCATTTAGCAAAATGATGAACAGACCTTATGGCTTTATACCGTTTTCATCAAGAGTATTGGGTGATTTTTTTTGCCATCGATTTTAACTTTTTACAACCTGAATTAAGTAAATAACATCAGAAAATTGATCATTAAGCCGACCTGTCTGCTGCATTCATTTACTGTGATTTTATGCAAATTTCTGACCAGCTTCGTCTTGAGTTTGAACGGAGTGCGTTTGATTGAGAAGTTGTCAGTCTAGACTGAAGCCTGCCAAAGATTACATAACGAGTCAAACCTACTGCTTGCCGCCACGAGCATACTATTTTAGCTACACCACCGAACATTGAATAAACTTTGATATACATATATATGATATATTTTTAGTGTTTATTTGTGTCGAGTTTGCCAGGTCTTTGGATTGTCCCGCTGTTTCTTTTTTTTAATAGGTCATTTTAACATTATACTAATGTCACCAAAAATTCGAATTAAAAAAATGTTTATCTGATAAAACAAAAAATCAAATCAATTGGAAACCAATTGTCTGGAAGGCAACGGTTTTCTGGTTTAGTTTATTTTGTCTACCTAAAGCGAAATCGTTATTTTTGTTGTTTTCCCCTACGAAAATGAATAGGCCTATTACAACCGCTAATGTAGAAAACGCCAGCTAATGTAGAAAATATTATATATTTGTCTAAAATCAGGTGCAAATGAATCTCTTTACAATTAGAGCTATCAGTCTATATCCACCTCTCGTAAGCGACCGACTATCAAAAAGAGGACATTTCGTAAGTGACCACCTCCCAAAAAACAGACCGTACATCAAATGCAACCACCCTCATTAGCGACAACCTCTGTTGAACGACCACCATCTCTGTTAAGGGACCGCTTCTCATAATCGATAAGCTTTCTTAAGACCTCTTTGTGTCCACCTCTTTTAAAGGACCACAACCTCTCTCTTTACTTATCAATCAATCTATCCACCTTTTGTAAGCGACCAACTTTCAACAAGCGACCATCTCGTAAGCGACCACCTCCCTAAAACGACCATACATCGTAAGCAACCACCTCTCTTAAGGGTCCGCTTCTCATAATCGACAACCTCCCGTAATAACGACCACACCTCTCGTAAGTGACCACCTCTATTGAACGACCACCATCTCTCTTAAGGGACCGCTTCTTATAATCGACCATCTCCCGTAACGCTAACGAGGGTGGTTGCTTACGATGTATGGTCGCTTACGAGATTACGTTTTGAAAGTCGGTTGTTTACGAGATAGCTAAGTAAAGAGATGCATTTGCAAATAATTTAGACATAGGTTTGTAAAATATATAATATTTTCTACATTAGCTGGCGATAGTAACTACATTAGCTGGGAGGCAATTTTTGTTACAACATTAGCTGTTGACCGTTCTAATACAGACAGATTCGCCTAGAATTACATGCAGGCAATGGAAAGGTGTACAGAAATCGGTGGAATGTGGTCAATCATAATTATCAATGATGACCAAAAATCTTGCATTTATGAGATCTTTTATAGGGTCTAATTTTAAAATCGTTGTTTATCTATTTTATAAGTGAGAGAGTTTGTACGTTTGTTTGTTTGTTTGTTCGTTATACAAATTGTTGTTACTGCACGTAACCTTACATATAGGGTATTAAAATGACCGCAATTGTACCTGGAAGTTCTAAACTATTTGAACATCATCCGCCATCTGGGATCCAAGTTAGGGGCCAAAATGTGGTCAAAATTGCCCACTTTTCCCCACTTTCGATGTTTGTTCGTTATACAAATTTCTGTTTCTGCATGTAACCATAGATAAGGGGTATCAAAATGATCGCAATTGTACTGGGAAGGTTTTAAACTACATTTTAAAAAGTCCAGGGATTTTGTTGGGAGGGGGTTGGGAGATAGGGGGTGGGAGTTGGGGTTCAGGAGGTGGGAGTTGGGGTTCAGGAGATAGTGGGGATTTGCTAAGGCTAGGGGTAGTAGGCTATCAAATTGACCAGAATTGTGGTAGGAAAATGTTAAAGTATTTTAATTATCCCTGGGAAGGGGATGGGAGTTTGGGGTGGGGATGTAGGCCTATCCCCATGACCGAAACTTTATTGGGAATGTTTTAAACTACATTTGAAAACTGCCACTGAGGGATTATGGGTTGGGAGTGGCTAACATAATTTGTACTGGAACCGTCTTAAACACATCACCCAGTATATGGGGTGTGTTTGGAGGGAGAGGAGGAGGAGCGAACATACTGGCGTAATGAAGTAGCCTATATGATTGGAATTGTACTAGGAAAAGTTACTACATTTGAACTTTCCAAGGGAGAAGTTATGGTTTGTTGATTGTGGCTGCTGTGATGGTGAGAGAGAAAAGAAGGCTGGGGGACCGCGGTATCAAAATAAGATATTTTAATTATCAGCCAATATGACACCTATTCATTTACACAACCTACTTAAACCATTATTAGGCCTACCATAGCTATGTATACCTCTCTCAATTTGAAGCTAAAGTTGAATTGAATTTGTCCCGAGTAAAGGACTCGCTCATCTTCTCCTCTTCCTCTTCTTCTTCCATCTGGACACTATTGAGCCAACTTTCAAGTCCTACTAGTTCTTTACTGGTCGTCTGACGGCTCTGAAACATAACATGCATATATACTATAGGGTAATAGGTGAACAAAGCTATAGAGAGAAAATTTTCGTACTTCAACCGGATACAGAATTATGACGTCATAAACACTGTTCCAATCGAAAAAATTGAGATTTATAAAGTACTACTAACTCCTCCCTTATTTGTTGTAGTATTGAGCTGGGATTTGGCATGGGTATAAAACAGGGACATGTCCTCAAAGCTATAGAGCTGGATTTTCACGCTGCTGCTCTAGCCTGCTACGTCACAAGAGATGACTCATTTATAAGCTGAAAGCAAGCAGCAGTTATAGTACTAGAGACTGACGTTTTTGCTAAAATGGAAACTCGACTATAATTTATAGGTCCCAGCTACTGGATCCAAAAAAGAGAGTCTATTAGGACACGTCATGCTAAAATTACGAATCCCAAAGCATTTCTGGTATTTATGAGTTCCATTTGACCAAAAAAAAAAAAATACTGTAATTCCCTGTCAGATAATCATTGAATTATTATCAAAACAGTCCATTAAAGTTTTTGCTTGTAATAGGATACTTCACACTTGAAGTATCTAGGCGTGATGAAGTGACCCCCAGACTTGACCTTAGCAATAAAATAAACTAAAGTCACAGAAATTGAGTCTGTGTTTCATATCAAAGTTATTCACTTCTGTAACAAAAAAATAATATTCATTCACGTATAAAAAGAGAAAAGAAACGTTTAATTATAATCCAAAAACCATTGTCTGACAGACAATTTAAGCATTTTTTGCTTTAAATTACATTTTTTCAGGTAAAATAACTATTATTTGACAATAAAATGACACATTCAAAAACAAATTTGAAATAAAAAATATTTTCCAGAGGGACCATATGGAGATTGTAGTTTAATTTTCAAAAACAAATGTTATACTACAAACAACCTGTTAAAATACACACATATATTAATATATGTAAAGTTACAAATATTTAAATATGAATATGTTTTTTACGAGAAAAACCTGTAAACAAATTACAGATGAATTTTCTCTTTCTCAGAGTTTATGAGAATAGAAATATTTAAAAAGTTATAACCGTCAATTTTAATGTAGGACATCACATTCAATGCGGATAAACGTTAATAGTCGCGTGGACGCGACTCAATAGTTCACTATGTCGGTCGGTCTGTCTGTCTGTCGGTCTGTCTGTCGGTCTGTCTGCCGGTCCGGTATCACTATGCGTTTTATCGCTTTTCTGTACTTTTTGAACTGTTTTGATGTACATTACTTTTTGAAAGTTCATTTTTTTCTGAGAGCACGCGACTTATGGCTGTTGGCCTTGTTTATAAACTTGTTTATACACATAATTAGATTTTCTGTATACATCATACAGAAAAAGTGTCTATTCGGAGTGCTAAAGTAGGCCTGTATAGAGTTATAGCCAGCATGTCAATGATTACAATGTCACGTTCTTTTTCGATCATGTGAATAGGCAATTTCATAATTGCTAGTTCCGGGAAAAAAAGTTCAATAGCATGCTCAAAGACTACATCGTATCATGTAACAATTTTGGAAAGACAGGAACTTCCTTTTACTACTGTATATAAATTCTTGTTTCATAGTCAGTATTTAATGTAGGGCTACGTTTCAATTACAAAAGAGCGTGATGGAACCAATACAATGCATTCTGTAAGTAATAATTATTTTAACTTCTTTAAATCAAAGCTTTTAACCTTTTACCTTTATCATCATCTTGGACTTTGACTGTACTTCATGATTTCATTCATTGTATTGTTGTGTCAATGCGCCATGAGCATCTAATTTGTGATGGAAACCGGCGCAATATAAGATTTCCTTATTAATATTATGAATATTATGTATCGGTTATCTCCAGTGTTCTTTCTTAATATGTGTGCTGTTCCCAAGATGGCCGACATGTGTGCGCTCCCTACGGAGCCGGTAAATTTAAATTTTTTGCATTTTTTGAAATTGTTCCAAGAGCGCCAATTACGATTGGAACCACAATAATTTTTGCTCTGTGGATTCTATTGATTTCAAAAGCCAGATCTTGGTAATTTTTCTACCCTTTCTTTCTCTCTGTTTATTATGTTTTGGTCCGCTGGCACAGCTATGTCAACCAATGTCCACTCATATGTGGGCCTACATTTCTTCACAATAGTAATATCAGGTCGATTGTGTTTAATTTCTTGTCTGTGTAGACTGTCATATCCCAAGTAATTCGAATGTTTTTATTCTCTGTGACTAATAATGGCTGATGGTCATACCATTTTTCAGTACAGTCGATTCCTGATGTACTCGCAATGTTACCTTGTCATGACGCTTTCTATACCCTCTCTGGGCGAGCATCTTGCATCTACTGATATGTCTTACAGTTTCAGTATAGTCTCTACACAATCTACATAACGGTGTTTTTTAGAAGTCTTATCTATACTGTATTTTATCGCATTCGTTCTTACAGCTTGTTCTTGAGCAACGAGTATTAAACCTTCCGTCTCCTTCAAAAAACCATTCCTAAGCTATCTCCAAGAATCTTCTCCTGATACATCTGCTGTTTGTCGCACAAACTCTCCAGGTAGGGCTTTCTCTTTCCAGCCCTTGGTTTTCTCCTCTAGCCACCTCTTCTGATAATCTATAAGATTCTCTTTTTCATCTAACACCTTCTCCTTTAAAGCAAATTGCAGCATCCAATCTGTAGTATTTGTTAGGTAGCCATGCAGTGACTTACTCTCTTTCCTTACACAGTCCTCAATGCTGATCAGCCATCTTCCTCCTTCCTTCCTCGGTAAATATAGTCTCATGCTTACGTTCATTGCCATAATTGTTCTAGTTCGTCTGTCGATGTTGCCAAGCTCTTCCAAAGACCAATCAATTATCCCTGCACTGTAGCGTAACACATTAACAGCCCATACGTTGATGCCACTTATCATATTTCCCCCCATTTAGTTTAGATTTACATTGTTTTGTAACTCTATTTATATACTCAGCTGTGATCTTGTCTTCATCTTGGTATTAAGAATCTAACTGTAATATACCCACGGTATTTGTAGCCGTATTCTCCAACCTCTCCGATATGTTGATCGTCAAACAAATGCAATCCACTACAGGCAACCTGTCTACCTTTTTCCATTTCTAGAACCGCACACTTCCAATATCTAGTGAAAACTTGAAAAAGTGAGTCTAGTTGGTTTTTATTAGATCCATACAATTTCAAGTCATCCATGAACAAAAGATGGTTAATATGTTTAACGCCCTTTTCAAATTTATAACCCGCTCTCACCTTCCGTAATAAGGGTCAGTGGCAGAATGATTAAGACAAAAAGTAACGGTAATATTGAGTCTCCTTGGAAAATTCCTCTTTTGATGTCCACTTGCCCGATATCTAATCCGCTTTATGTCTGTATGTACCGTTTTCCAATTCGACATGCTATTCCTTATCACGGTTATCATGTTTTTCGCCCCACCAACCATCTCTAAGCATTTGAAAATCCACGAATGTGGTACCATGCCATAAGCTTTTTTATAGTCTATCCACGCCATTGACAAGTTAGTCAATCTTCTTCGGCAATTCTTTAGGATCACCTTGTCTACCAGTAAATGGCCCCTTGTGCCTCATCCTCTTTTTCTGCAACCTTTTTGCTCATCAGCTAGAATGTCGTTCCTATCAAGATGGTACAGCTTTTCGTCATATACGGCCATACTGCGTTGAAACATCGATTCTCGTCAGATCACCGAAGTTAAGCAACGTTGGGCCCGGTTGCGTTCTGGATGAGACCGTCTAGAAATAGCGGCGGGTGCTGTATATAAACCAGAGAGTTGCCGAGCGGCTAAGGCAGGGGCGCCGCCGCAAAAACCATAGCCATACAATCGGCTCAGGTTGAAGTCACTTCTCGACCATTGTTTTGGTGGTAGTCTTCTCGGATAATTACTTAAAACTGGAGGTCCAGTGTACACATCTGGCTTCAAAATCCAGAGTCTCATAAATATTTAGGGGTTTGGATAGATACGAATCTAAGTTGGGATACACATACGTGCAAAGTGTATGCTAAAGGTGTTCAACGACTGTATTCCTTAAGGAAGTTGAAACAATATAATATAGGCCGTGATTCTTTATTTCTTTTTTATCAAAGTGTTATTCAATCTGTTTTAAGCTTTTGCTGTGTTACTTGCGTAAATGGTCTAACAAAGAAAAATTTGAGTAAGTTAAACAGAATAGTTAGGAATGCAAGCAAAATTACTGGTGTCGAAATTAAAGGTATCACACAAATGTGTAATGATGGAATGATATCTAAATTAAATAGTATTTTAGCTGATGAATCTCATATTCTCAACAATAAGTTAGTAGTTACCAGATCTGGAAGATTAAAAACAATTTCAGTAAAAACAAATAGACATAAATTTTCATTCTTACCTAGCGCTATTAGACTATACAACAGTGAGTTTCAAAGATAGGTCATTAGGTCTGTTGTATTTTTTATTGCTGATCATTTGTTGTTGTTGTTGTTAGTTCCAAGTTGATCACGAATGTAAATATTATGTATGTATTGTTTTGCTTGTGTTTTTCTGCCAAGAAAACAATTATCATTATACTATGTATGAATGACTTAATAAATCGAATCTGAATCTGAATCTGGCTCGTGTGTACTTTAAAGAACCCAGTACGTCTTTCGGAAAAGTAGGGGGTTACCCCGGTGTACTGGTCCATTCAGCCCCTGTCGTTGTGGACAGACGAACAGGCGCCGTTTGGTGGCAGCACTTTACACGAAGGGACCCTTAGAGGAGTAGAGAGTTGTGGTATGTGTTTTCCACACCTGTACGTAATTCAGCCAAGTAGGCTGCGAGTCGCAGGTTCATTTACAATTACATTCATGTGAGTAGTTTCCACATTATTGGCAGACAGGCAATAGGACGAGTTATTTGCCTGGGTGCCCTTTGCAGGATTTTTTTTTGGAATTTATACTGTTCTTCCTTTTACCATTCACTCAGGCAAATTTCTTTGGGACATACAGTCATTCAGGTGTAATACAGACACATTTTAAAACCAGTATCCATGGACAAGGTCAGGTCCAGCTGCCTTCCAATTTGTCATCTTATTAACTGCTGTTCTGATATCTACTATTGGTATTTTCATATCGTCTTGTATTTCAATCGCACTGAACCCTTCCTCAACCTCTTCTAGCCAAGAAGCACACTCGTTGTGCTTAATCGCTTCCGACCAAATTTACTCCAAAAGGTTGTTCTAGCTCTTCTTCAGGTTGTTCTAGCTCTTCTTTTCCCTTTCCATCCAGATTTTGATAAAAACCGTTTCTGTTTTTTTCTAAATTGACGGTTCTGTTTAAACTGTTGACATCTTTCATTATATCTCCTAACCTTAATTCCTCCTGCCTTGATTTTCTGCTTTAATATGTCTGAAACTTGCCTTTCTCCTCGAGGCTGTATTTTCTATTCAATCGATCTTTTTCTTTGTGTTTTAATCTCATCATTTAATCAATCATTAATCTCTCAATTCCTTTTCGGATTTCCTCGATCTTGCTGAGATCTTTTCTCCATGTTTCAATACTTTGTTTTATTTGCATTATTATTATTTGTATTATTCTTATTTGAATTATATTATTGTACAAATATGTCTTTTTTATGTGATTAGTTTGAACAGGTTGAAACATTTTTTTATTCTCAAATTGTCTTGTTTTCAAGTTTGCTTGTTTTAGTAACTTCTTCATCAGCAGACGATCGGTTGATATGGACAGAAGTGGACACAAGAAACCCATCGGTACCGGCTGTAAAAATTGTAACTATGTCTGCAAATCTATCGAAATATGAAGCAGGCACAACGACAGATGTGGAAAAAACGTTAACATTTATTGTTGAACCAGGGAAGTTTGTTGCTTTAGACACTGACAATACCGATCAGACGGTATTTTTCAGTGCTAGCTTGCGCACGTCGGTATACAAAACAAAATTGATTGCAAATAAGAGTGTTAGTGTAGTAATCGATAAAACCTCCAAAAGTGTTGAAGGAATTGCTGTCGACTGGCTGGCAAAAACTCTGTACATTATTGACCAGACATACAACTGGATTTTTCTAATCAATTATAGGGACAATCGACGCTATGTTATTTTGGTGAGAGAAGGATTAGACAAGCCACGTGGAATAGCAGTTCATCCAGTCAAAGGGTGATATAACAGTATTTTTTAAAATATTATTCATAGCAATTTATTATTTAAGGTTACTTTGACAAGAAATTATTAGCAATAAATATATATTGTACATTTAATTTTGAAGTACATGTCACCTTTTCTCTACTAAAACAATTTAAAACCCGGCAGTTTAGAGTGGAGTTGTGGCTTGGTGGTTACGATGCTTGGCTACCACTCCAAGGGTCCTGCGTCACATGTCAGGATTTTTTCTAAGGACAAAATTACAACTCCACTCCCAAAGATTTGTAATAATTACGACTTTGTTTATTTAGAGCATCTTGCGTATATGTTTGTCTTGTGAACCTCTGAGGGTCCCTAATGATCAGCGATTGCTGGATGGATCACCCTCATTAAATATGGTTTTAAAAAGTTAGCGAGAACTTGAAAAAGGAAGAAATAATAAACGGCGGGTAATAAATCTCAAGAGAAGGAGTTGAGCAAATAATAATTATTTACTAAAAAAAACAGGAACATCTGTGTTTATGGCCATATAAATTCTTTCTTTTACAGACTTTTATTTTGGAGTGATTGTGGAAAAGTGCCGAAAATAGAAAAAGCAAATCTCGATGGAACAAACAGAACAGATTTTATCACCACTGGTATAACCTCGCCTAACGGGCTCTCTGTTGACTATGCCGATAACAGGTAACTTATACTAACAACAAAACAAATTACAATTGTGTCGATAACCTATCGGATATATATGTCTAATTTGTAAAATGAACATGTTGGCTCACTTTGCTGCTTTGATATTTAGACTTTATTGGACAGACGTTGATGATGAGTATTCTAAGGTTGAGTCATGTGACCTTAATGGAGCATATCGACGCATTCATTTCAGAAAGCCCAGGTTTACATCTGAGTTTTTTAAGTTAAAAGTACATAAGGTAATAATGCAGAGTAAAATTTAGATGGCTTAGTTAAGGAATAGTTTAAATATCATATTACTATTACTAACTTATAGGTAAATTTTTAAAAAGATAACGTTTGCTGCTTTTGTTTTAAAAGAGTCAGACTTACAAATTATTTTTAATCTGCTTATAACGTTCTCAATATTTTTCAGGAACATGTTTACATAACTGACTGGAATCACAAAGTATGGGGTATTCATAAACCGTCAGAACAGGTCTATTTTTACGTAGATTTGGATTGGCGCCCATATGGAATTTCAATATTATTCGAAGATGACAGTCAAGTAAATCAACAATGTATGTAAGACATTCTAACAACGCAATTGTAAAAAAAAATATTGTTGGTTCATTACAAACGCATACAAATAATTGACATCTTCCTAATTTTATGTAGGAGTAATCTTAAGGTTGCATTATTTAAAGTTGGTAATTTCTTCATCTTTTTAGCCCCTTGTTTGAGCAATCCTTGTTTACATGTCTGCACTAGTGCTGAAAATGATGATTACAGATGCGTGTGTACAGACTCATTTTATCTGTTGCCTGGTGGAAAACTATGTCAGCGTGGTAGGTGAAAGAGAGTCAACAGCAATAAAACAAAAGTTATAGCTTGCAGCTTGTTGCTTCATAATACAGTTAGCAACAGTATTTTTAACTAGAAAAGTGTTATTAAATAAAGATGAATAAATATAGTAGAAAAACAATTGAATTGCCTTATCAACAAAAGATCACGTTACCTATTGGTTCTACAAATCTTTTTCTCGTCCGCTTAATTTTGTCTTAATCTATAAGCTAAATGCTGTTGTTTTTTCCTAGATGGATTCTTCCCCACGCCAGCTTTACTATACTCAAATCAAACGTCTATCCGAAAACTCGAAAACTTTCCGTATGCTCTCTCACCAAACGATGCTATTGACGAATTGCTATACAACCAACATCTTATAATTGCATTAGAAGCAGACGTCACACGACAAATTTTGTTCTTTTCGGATGAAAATGTTAAATCAATCTTCAGCTTAGATTTAAAGATAGCTGCTAAACCAAGGCTGATTTCTACAAATTTGGGTTCAGTGAGAGGTATATTTGCTGTATAAATCATACTACCTTCTGGTTCCGTGTAACAATTTATTTGTGTTATTGTAATGTTATATTAATTTTCTTAGGTATTGCTATCGACTATCTATCTAAAACACTGTACTGGACTGATTTTACTAATAATCATGTCATGATGTCATTGTATGATGGACAGTATCGCCATATTGTGATTCATACAGTGCAGCCAACGAGTATTGAAGTTGACCCAATTCACCGGTAATTTTCTACAAAACAAGTATTATTATTAATTTAGTGTCACATTTTAAATCATAAATTGTTTTATAACAAAACCAATAAAATTAAGAGAGCAAATTAATTTTAATAAAACAAAATCTGTGTCCTTTGGTAGATATATATTTTGGATAGAGCTTGGAATATATTCACATATTGAGCGTGCTAGACTTGATGGAAGTGAAAGGAAAATTATTGTGAACTCCCAACTGGGTAAAGCAAGTGGAATGACTTTGGATTTCAAATCACAAAGGTAGATAGAATATTTCTAACGGTAAATAGATGAGTATAATCATTTTTAGGACGACGACTTCCACTTCTATAATCTTTTGACATCTAATTCCAACAACGTTTACGCATTTAAAACATTTTTGCTTTAAGATTGTACTTTGCTGATATATCGTCTGGTGCTATACAATCGGTTGATTTTGATGGGGAGTCAAGAAAAGTTGTATACGTTGAAGCGGGCTCTGTTTTTTCTGACATGGACATTTTTCAGGTAATAACAAGATAACAAACATTGTATTTCCTGGATGATTCCATTCTCAACAACAAGGCAACATTTCGATTAAAAGAAAACTTTAGGTCAAAAGTTTAGCGACAAATAGGTACACCTTTTAATATAAAATAAAGTCAAATTGAATATAAATAAAACACAAACATAAAGAAATGTTTTTATTCTGTATAACAAATTTGTTTCAAGTATATAAAAATAACACTTATTTCGAAGGATCTTCTGATATGGAGCGAACTCGAAAATGGTCTACATTTTTTTAATCGAGAAACTGAAGAGTTCTTGTATTCTACACCAACTCCTGGAAGAGTATACGGAATTGTTATGCTGGATTTCACGCGGCAACCCAATGGAACCAGTAGGTTTTGTCAATCATACTCTCATATGCCATGTTATTGTGGCCGTTGAATTAAAAAAGCATAATATTATTCTCACTCCTGAGGACGATTAAAGCATATTGATCGAAACGTCGAGAAACTCAATAGTTTATTTCAGAACTATTATACGTGGTGTACCGCAAACCTTCAAACAAGATAATATCTTTAAAAAACAACAATATATACAACCCATCTTTTCATTATATTTACCAATATTATTCAGTACCTTAACCTATGCCGCACCAAACTGCTCTTTCTATTCTTAACATATTTATTATTTTTTAAATCGAGATGTTAGTTTAAAATTGATAATTCTTAACAAAATTAATAATAAATGGATAATTAAATCTTTAAATAGAATATCAGTAACGTTTCATTTTATCTATATGTGATGGAAACGGTCCATTTACATTACCTCCGTCACAGATGAGCTGTGGTATTTACCCATAGGCTAAAGAAAACAAATAATTATATCTCTAATTTTTTAATAGAGAATACAGTAACATTCAAAGTTATTAATAGTTATTTATTTGTAACGTTACTTTATAAGCAGTTATTTACATTGCTGTTAAATAATATCCAAGGATAAACAATATGTCTGTATTTATAATGTCTAGGTCCATGCATGGTTGACAACGGTGGCTGTGAGCAAATCTGCCTTCCTGGAAGGGGGGATAGCATTACATGCGTGTGTTCTTCTGGCTTTATTTCAGATAATAATGGAGAGTGTAACAACTGTAAGTAATGTAACTGAGTATAACATTGTTTATCCTTAGATGAAAAGTGAAGTCTTCATTAATTTTGATGTATTGGTATTAATAGTATATGGAGACTACATTTGATACGAGTATATATATTTCAATTAAGTTTATTATCTCTGTAAGATTGATAAAAGTTAAAGATAAAATACGAAAATATTTAATAATTTATATGTATTTTGTTTTAAGATATTGTTGAAAACAACTTCTTACTGTTGGTAGACACAGATCGTAAAACTGCATACCAAATTGACCTACAAGATCCTAATTACGCTCACACAGCACTACACATGGGTCCATTGAATAACCCAATTGCAATTGGTTTCGATCCAGTCGATCGCTACGTGTACATAAGTGACGCCGATGCGCATCTTATCAAGAGATCATTACTTGGTGGCAGGGAATTTCAAATTATTATTCATAATGCATACGGTCTGTATGAAAATTGTTTCTAAATAACGAAACCCATTTTTTAAAGTTCAAAGTCACGATTTAGATGCCTATAACTTTTATCCAAGTTTGTCAAAAACTATTAGGAAAGTATCTAAATGTATTATTTATATTTGTATATACTATATTTAAAAATACACATTGAATCAAACAATTACATTATTCACTTTAATAGCTCCTGGTGGACTGGCAGTTGACCATATTCACCGATTATTGTTTTGGTCTGATGGCGTCAACGGTACCATCAACGTTTCTGGATTAGATGGTAGCAGTAAGACGATACTGATTAGCTCAAACATAGAGAAGCCAAGAGCCGTTGCCGTAGATTCAATAAGAGGGTAGGTCTAAATACTAATAGTTGAAGTTATACCAGAGTCGAATAATGTACAAATGAATGTTTATGAGTGCAAATAATGACATGAGGTAAATGATGATATTTGGTTATATATTTATTTGGATTTTAGAAACATAGCTACTGTAGTGTTAATTATGTCATGTGGATTTCATGTGTCTTGAACATTTTTTTCCGTACTGGAAAAGTCTTTTTTTTTATACGCGAAAATAGAGAAACAAAAGTTCTATTAAAAAATCGTTAAATATTTTCGCACGCCACGTGACCCACATTTGTCCAATCAAATGACAGGAAAGATAGTATTTAACAGTGGTATAATTGTACTTGTTTCCTTCATTGTTTCGTGTACGAAAACAAATTTTCTCGTGTACGAAAAAAAATCCAACAGCAGCACCGTCTGTTGTCTGAAAACGGAATCAGCGATGCGCATGATGCAATCTCTCCTTCAAAACAACAACAATATCAGTATAATATCAATTAGAAGTTACATGAAATAAATAATGAATGTTTTATATTCATTGGTACAAATAATTCTTTTATTGAAATATTGAATTCTATTTAGAATTTCATCTTTCACCTTATAACATTATTTGTACCATCGCGCTCACATATTCATTCTTTGTGTTTTTATATTATCTTCTATCCTGATTCACTTACAATATTTCGAAAAAGCTTTAATTGTGTACAAGTAATGAATCAGATGTTTTGTTTCGTTACATATTATGCCAATGGAATGTTTTTTATTGGATTGATTTATTGATTTTAGCTGATTTATTGGACATTTATTTTCACACATTATAGCTTGTTATTCTGGACAGATTGCGGAACTGATGCAAAAATTGAATGTTCTTGGATGGATGGAACTAGTAAACGTGTTTTAGTTGAGAAACACATCGGCTGTGCTAATGGTCTTGCACTAGATGCTAAATGTAAGTCATTTAATTGTTGTATTATACATATGCATATATATGTTTGACGGTGTAGTAAACTATTTAATTTTGAATAAAACTCAAGTGTGTTTTGCTTGATTCTACAGATCAGTTCCTATATTGGTGTGATGCGCAAATGAACAGAATCGAGAGAGTAAAGTATGATGGTTCTCAACGCACGTTAATGAAGCAACTTGATGTTCCTGCTCATCCATTCGACATTGTGGTCGATGATAGTTATATCTATTTTACAGACTGGAATAACAAAACCGTGTTGCGCATGAGCAAGGTCGAAAACGATCAGCCAGTCGCTGTTGGGAAGGACATCTTTGGAAATCTGAGCGGTCTGGTTTTGTATAATTCCAGTTTGGTGCCAAATGGGAAGGTTTTTTTTTATTGTTTATTAAAGATGAAAACCGCAACTTACAGCTTATAAATGCTTGCTTACAATATTGAAATCCACACACATTTCCAAACTAATAATTACCCTAACCTCACCAAGTTGTAAAAACGTGCATTATAATGTGTAGAACGATTCTAATTTTAGGTGAAACAGTTTGTACTCAAAACAATGGCGGGTGTAATGAGCTTTGCCTGCCGACGCCAACGCGACGGACATGCGCAAACGATGGTATTTTGCTAAGAGGTAAGATGCACATACTAATGTTAGCGCAGTAAAAGAATAATTCTAAAGTAGTACAGTACATATTGTGGGAAATCTAACGTTATAAATCTCACTCTTCACTGGTCGTAGCTGCCTGACCACTGGCACCAGTTTAGAATAAATTGAATAATTGTTATCATGTTTATATTTCTAAGCAAATACTTATTTTACTTTTAAATAAGATTTTGTTTTTCTTGTACTTACGACACCGTAGCCGGTTCCTTCCACGTTTGACACACACGTTTGTTTTTGTTCTTGCTATTGAGAACCCAGTTTTATAAACGGGATCAGTATCCGGTCCTATCTTTACACTACTATTGGATTGCATTTTTACAGAGGTGGTAGTCAGTGATCTATTAACTACAAATATAAGTGACATAACCGACAGGCCCAGTAATAACCACGATTTAAGCTGTACAGGTACACTGGTAGGCGAACAATGTTCGATCACATGGGGAAAAGACGATGAAGTAATAATCACTCACAAAAAAACACACATTTTACCTGATGGAATATTAAATATAACTCGCATTTCTACTGAAGATGCTGAAAGATATACAAGCCTTGTAATGACAGAGGGTCAGTTAAATTGATTATCATTTAATTAAACAAATACGTGGGATTTGTCTGAACGAAAACGCATCTTTCTCTTCTCCTTGTTCACTTAAAAAAATAGGATAGGATTATGCTCAATCCGCGAACAATATGATGATAATGATTGTGCATTATGTAAACAAATGTAGTTCAAAACAACAGTATTAAGATAAATGAATTAATCTAAATGCTTCTGGCAATCAGAGGGGATGGTCATAATTTAATAGATTCATGTCCAAGATGAGTTTCACGGTACAATCCAAACAAGAGTTTATAATTTAAAAATAAATATCTGGTAACAAATACTGTATGGTACCTTTTAAATTATAGGATGCGGAATTGTTACATCATCAGAAGCTTTACTAGATCAGATACAACTAAATGAAGATAGTTTACGTGTGGTAGGCGGAAGATACTCCGTGAGAGGTTCGGCGCCATGGATGGTACGTCTTTACAACTTTCGCAAAAAGAAAGCTTTCTGCGGTGGATCAATTTTAAATTCAGAATGGATAATAACAGCAGCACATTGCATCAACGGTCCGATTTCAGTAAAACAGATGAACACTCGTATCCTTGTGACTGACCATGACTCTACAATAAGAGAAGGTTCAAAAGGAAAATTTTACAAAATTAGGAAGATTGTTAGGCATGAAGATTACGATTTTTCAACTTTCAACGCTGATGTTGCCATGATCAAACTTGAAACACCAATTTCAAACTTTACAGATTACATTAGGCCTATATGTTTACCGACAAACAATCTAACTCTTGTAATAAAAAGGCGTCAACTTGGTCGGGTAAACGGTTGGGAAAGAGGCGGTCAAACACCACAGTTGAAGGAAATGTATTTACCTGTTGTTCGTCAAAGAAAGTGCATCACTTCAACAAAGCGTACAGTGACACGTAAGATGTTCTGTGCTGGATACGCACAGAAAGCAAGCAATGCGTGCAATGAAGAAGATGGCGGGTCATTTTCAATTTTTCGTGATAACCGATGGTATTTGTTCGGGATAGTTAGTTGGGGTGAAGATTGTTCTCAACCAGGTAAATATAGATATTACACTAGACTTACAGAATTTCTGGATTGGATAAATAAATTAATGACAGAAAAAGGTTTATCCAAATAAAACTAGAAAAAAAATATATACTGTTAGTATTTTAAGTTGGTATACGATGTTAATTAAGAATAGACAAATAATTATGTTATTGATTATTTACAATATCTTGTATTTTATATAGTGTTCAAATGAAAGTATCCTGACCATAAAGTCTAAATCGTTCTTGTGAATATATATCTTGTGTTTGTTGTTTTTATTAATTAAAGAAATTGAACGGAGAAGACACTTTAATAAAGGCTTAGTCTACTAAAGAATAGAATGTAAAAATGTGTAAAATGCGTAGGAACATGATATTTTATTCCTCTACTAAAGAATAAAATGTCATTGTTTCTTGGTTGTATAAAGAGGCAATTTCCGTTTGTTGATTCCGTTAATCGAGGTTTAATAACATTATTGAAGCCTTTTCAAAATCGTAAAACAACTCTTGAAAAAGAGCTTCCTTATACTAAACTTGTCCAAAAGAATTGTTACACTGTTTAACAATATGCATCTAACAATGGCAATACGCCGTCAAATATACAGTAAATACTTGTCTTAGTGTTACCGTAAAGTAATTCCTCCATGGTGGTACTTGCTGTCTAGTAATACATTTTCATAATCCTACTACTTACATTGACAATGATAATGATATTGTAGTATTGCTAAAAATAATATACCATTGGCTGTACAATATACCAATATTTAAATATATAGGTCTAACATTGATTACAAACAAATATATTAGAGGTGATATGAGTTATATTGTGATACTCTTTTCGTGATGACACTGGTTGAGAAATAATTGTTTGATAATGATATTTAAAACAATGGCTGAAAATAATGTTTTACATGTAAAATTACCTTTCACGGAAAATTATGATGTTTATGAAATTACAACTTTTATTTGCCAATTCCGACAACTGTACTGTCTGATTTAATTGGTGAAGAAGCCTAATAGTAGAAATTTGTGGAGGTTGGGATAAAGATTGTTCTCAACCAGGTAAATATAGATACTACACTAGACTTACAGCATTTCTAGATTGCATAAATAAAGTAATGATAAACAGATTTGTCCAAATAAAAAGAGACATTTTAATAAAGGATGATGTATATATAGGCCTATTTTTGTAAATTATCAGTTCTTTTGGGTTTTTACACCCTTCAATTTCTTTCCGTGTATATGTAAAATGCGTAAGGAACATGATATTTTTCATTCCTCTACTAAAGAATAGAATGTCATTGTTTCCTTGTTGTATAAGGAGGCAATTTCGTTTTTTGATTCCGTTAACCGAGGTTTAATAACATTGTTGAAGCCTTTTTAAAATCGTAACAACTCTTGAAAAACAGCTTCCTTGTACAATCTGTACTTTTCTAAACGTGTACAAATGCGAGTCTAGTGAAGAATATGCAAAGGACAATGACAAAGCTGTCAAATTACTTCGAGATAAATACTTGTCTTAGTGTTACCATGAACTAATTCCTCCATGGTACTTGCTGTCAATATTTTGATATTTCTTATTACTTCCATTGACAATAATAATTATATTGTAGTATTTATAAAAATGTATACGCTTAGCTTTAGAAATAGACCAATACTAATGTATGGGTCTAACGTAAGAGATATTAATATTAGAGATATGAGATATATCAACAATGCTTGATAATAATGTTTTACATGTAAAATGATATAACGGGAAATTATGGAGTTTATGAAACAATTGTATTTTGCTAAAGATACCACACATTTCCTTATTGTATAAGTTTGTACTTGAGGACAATAAAGTATCTTCATATTTTATAGCGTCTTTTCCTTGTACGAATTTGCAATTTCCGGTAAATGAACTAACTACAGAGTAAAGTAAAGCAGTCTGATGTATGATGATAGTAGAAATGTGTGGAGGTTTTTAATTGGTTGAGAATTTTTGCACTTAACCCCTACTGAAAAAAACTGAAAAAAATTAAAAAAAAATTATCGGATATGGTTCATACTTGGTACTAACACCGGTCATAGTGAAACGACAACTTTAAACTCAAATTTGATGTCAAATGTCATCTAATTTACATATTTTTTTACTTTTTAACCATAATACATCTCAACATTTTTCTCCCTTACTAGCCATTATTTTGTTAAAAAATCACTTGATACAGTCAGGGGGGAAATGGCAAAAGATTTCCTACTTTCTATGAGTTTTATCAGATAATCTATATTGTTTTGACAACTCTTGTAACATGACCACAGTGCTGATTTTGCCATTCTCCCTAACTTTATACATATATGATACCAATTCATGATACGGGCCACCACTTTGAATTGCCATTAAAAAATTGAAAGTTAATAACTTCATGGTAGAGTTTAACCAAAATTGTCTAGGTTATTATATGTATGTTGATTATGAATTTGACACGTAATCAAGTTGGTTCGCTATATTTGCAGTACAAGACATTTTCCCAACACTATTAACAATCTTTAGATTTTTCCGATTACATTGATCTCCACTTAATATTCTTGGCATGACATTATGTTTTCCTGGTCGTATGATGAACAAGCCATTTCCATTTGCAAATTCCGGTTTTTGAAATCGTATCTTGTAACAATTAAAAAAAAAAAACAGGAATCGTCTTGTTATAAGACTTGAATTCGGTTGTTAATATTCAGTTCCCTGTTTCATTTTTCTATTTCAAAATTGCGTGATGGGTGCATTTCAAGGCATTTTGTAAGTAAAATGATCTTTTTACATGTGCACTTCACAAGACATTATTTAGGCCTAGAAATTACTTTAGACGAATAGGACTGTTTCTTTTATGGCTGGAGTTACGTTTCATAGTAAAATCGTTGGTAAACATAAATGTGTTCTTTGTATGTTTCTCATTTAATCATGTATACATAGGCCTAATACAGTTAGAGGGAAATGGTCAAATCAGAACTGGCATAACACCCCTAGAAAGTAAGAAGCTTTTTGCCATTTTCCCCTGACTGTATATAGGTGATACATAAACATTATATTCGGCCCCATAAGGGAAAACATTTATGTCGCATCTGAGGTGAAAAACAAACTCTTTTACTTCAAGTGACCCTTCCTACATTTAGGAATCATAAAAAAAAAAAAGGTTCTGTCGGGCTTATAACGAGAATTGAATCAGTTTTCAATTAGTTATCAACTTGTTAACGTTTATCCCCCGACGACACTACCAAATTACGATTAAAGTTTTTTTTCTTCATAAAAACAATGTTAATTTAATTTTTAAATAACATGTATACCTTTCTAACTATACCAGTTTGATTCATTGCATTTCTGGTAATATCCCACATATATACCCATCTTAATTTGCTCATCAAACCAATTATTTTTTTATATATTTAAAAAAAATTCAAATGCATACAAGACTTACAATATGCTATGCTTTTCTCATTTCCCACAACGAACATCATCATAGTTGACATTGTTAGGTAGAGATAGTCATTTTTGTTGTTATTTATACTGCCATAATAAATACTAATCCAAAACTTTCAGATGTTAATGCTAGAAAGAAGGAGTCTCCAAAATAAAATTGCTTAGTACATAATATATCTACTTACTATAGAGTCACATTTTTTAATAGAGGGATAGAATAGCTCCTTCAATGCTTGCGAATAATCCTTTAATGTGCCTTTTAGTCATTGCTAATTACCACCATTACCTATTATAGTTCACTATGTCGGTCGGTCTGTCTGTCTGTCGGTCCGGTATCACTATGCGTTTTAGCACGCGACTTATGGCTGTTGGCCTTGTTTTTAAATACTTTAGACATAATATTTGCGTTAAAATGTTTAGTAGGCCTATGTGTTTTGTAATGTAATGACATGTTAACTGTAGCTTAATGAATGAAAAATTAATATAATGTGGTTGTAGCATCAAATTTTCCAATACAGGTGCGTTTGAAAGTCCTTCTTCGTCAGGTTCGTGCGATTGCGGTACATCAATGTGCGCAATCAATCGTAACCGCGCCTATATATAATTATATATTATAAATTTATGTTACAACGGCACGCATAGCGACATTTAAATCGCTTGCTATATGCAATGTCGTGGATTGTTGGAGCCAATTTGGTATTAGCGTAAAGCTCAAGATTTGTTCGAAATACTAATGTCAAAATTAGCGAGTGAATCGATAGGAATCGAAACTATTTTAGGGTTATATTTTTGAAATACGATTTTTTAATATTATTTACCTTTATTTGGTGACCTTTAACCCTCAAATAAAACAATAATGTAAAATTTTTTTTTTACGGCCTAATCTCGTTCGCGATCCAATCGGCTCAAGAAGGGTTAACCACCCACAATCAGTGTAAATGAAGTTATGTAAATTAGGTACTAGTAATCATTTCAATTTCAATTTCATGCAATATCAAATCCATTGCTTTTCCCTAGAAAAAATAACAGTGAATTTATCAATGGTTTCTTCCAGTTTCCATGGTTACAAGACAAAATTAAAATTTACCAAATATAAAATTAATTGTAGATTTATATAATTTAAGTTATTTTTTTTCTAATACAATATTAGGAAGTTTGGATTGCCACATTGTCCATTTTGTACTTTTGGCACACTTTGAATTGATTCTGGCCCACTGTGCGTCTGTGTATTCGAATAGATTAGACTATGAACTTTGCATGTCGATGTATGGGGTTCGAATCCCATGATCAGTGAGATAGAGATTATTTAGAGGGTTAGATTTAGTTATATTTAGGAAGTAGTTCGGCTATCTTTCACGCACGTGTCAAAGAAAGCGCACGAGTGACTTTGAACATGGATCTATTCTTTAATCCGTGCTTTGAAATACTATAGATTGTCATAACTATTAGTCCTATTATTGTTTAACGCCGTTCCGCCGGATAGTCTTTTGATTTCCGGGTCGGCCCTGTAGGTTCGTTGCAGTTTTGAAGTTTGTTGATAGGGTGGTAGTTGGATACTATTAGTGCTCTTAAGTCCCTTTTCAGTGTCATTGGTAAAGTACACACTGGACTCTCTCTGATTTTAAGTCAACTGCTGTATTAGTAGGTGTTTGCTAATTTTGCCCTAATATGTTTGTCCAAATAGTCACCATCTAGCTTGTAACACATCTAAGAATATAATTTTTTTGCGTTATATCTTTTGTAAAGGTTGTTTTCTGTGAAATGTGTCTAGTTTTGTGTAGTCCTCCAAATGTAGTAGGCAATCGAGCACAATCTGCATATTTTATAATTGCTTATAATTTAAATTAATTCTAATAATATATTTGTGTTTCCAGTTGTTTTTGTACTTAATATTTTCATATTTATTTAAGGGTTTTCTTTGTTTGAGATTTACTAATAATTTAATTAATATTTTGGCGTTTTTTTTATTGACCTCTTGTAATATTTGCGGTGGTCAATTCAGAGCTTAATACTAACATTTCTATTGTTATTTTATGATAATGGACAAATAAAGATTTTCAATATTCAGTATTCAGTAATTAATACGTCCTTATTTCTGGCTGGTGTTTCTTTGTCTCGTAATGATTAATTAATCAGTTCTTGCTCCCTCGTGCTTTGTTGTATGAGAAGGTCATTCGTATTTTATCTGGTAGGTGGCAAGTGACGTCATCTATTTATTATTTAAGGCATTGTAAGAGTAGGGGCTTACTTATTTCTGTTCTCTTTACCGTTTAACAGTTGTTTCGTGTATTTTTTTACTATTTGCAGTCTTCTGAAGTTATTGACAAATAAAGGCCAAAATTGTATATTGCTAACAAAAGGAGCAGATCAAATCAGATAGTTTATTGCCTAGCAAGGAATATGTTCTATTTGCAAAGGAAATTTTTAAAAGTTTTGCTGTAACCGTTTATTTTATTTAAGGCCAGCGTAATATTTTAATAATCTGATTTGATTAATTATAGTATTATAATAATCAAATGTATAATGAAATAACCTATTTTTACTGATCAATTACTAATTAATTACTAATATTACTAAAACCATCGATATCATAGTTTGGGCAACTTTGCATATTTGGTAACTACCTAATACGCATATTAAATGACCTTATGTCAACTGATGAAATGATGCATTACATTGCGTATGATTTAGATGAGAACATATCAAATTGTATGTTAAATGTTAGTTTTTATTTGGTTTTATAGGTGCGTTCTATGATTGGTCAATATTGAAATTTGACCCTTAACCACGAAGAATTGTTTAAATTGTTGTATTTGGTAAATCGAAATAAGTAACTGGCTATTATAACATACTAATTTTTTCAAACATTTTGGTACGAATGGATGACCTTTGACCTACTCTATCATTTGCCAACATAGTTCCATGAACTTTTTTTGGTATTAACGCCCTCTACGGTGGATAATTAACCAGGTTTTACGAACGTACCTACTTTATATTTTAAAAATATTTTTGCCACCCTAGTTCCGCAAACTTTATTACGTTTACGCCCCGCCCTGTTATATAACGTTCATAAAATCTAGTTACTTATTCCCGCTTGAGTCAAACAAGAGTAAAGGAAATTGTTTAAATTTTCCGATTTCTCTTTACCGAATTTGATTTAGTGTTCCGAGTTTCACTTTGATCCGAAGCAATATCCCATTGCGTGAAGCATTAATTCTTTTCACGCTGCTGCTTTAGCCAGCTAACGTCCCAAGAGCAGTTATAGTACTAGAGGCCGATGTTTTTGGTTTTTTGTAAACTAGGACACGTTATGCTAAAATTACAAATCCCAAAGCATTTCTGGTATTTATGAGTCCAATTTGACTGTCAATCTAGACCGATATATATAATACTGTAATTCGCTGTCAGATAATCATTGAATTAATATCAAAACAGTTCATTAAAGTTTTTGTTTGTAATAGGATACTTGAAGTATCTAGGTGTGATGAAGTGAACCCTAAACTTGACCTTAGCAATAAAATAAACTAAAGTGACAGAAATTGAGTCTGTGTTTCATATCAAAGTTATTCACTTCTGTAAAAAAAAAAAATATTTATTCACGTATAAAAAGAGAAAAGAAACGTTTAATTATAACCAAATAACTTAATAATAAGTATTTTTGCTTTAAATTACATTTTTTCAGGTAAAATAACTATTATGTGACAATAAAATGACACATTCAAAAACAAATTTGAAATAAAAAATATTTTTCAGAGGGACAATATATCTTTAAAACTGTTACGTCAATAAGCGAGCAGCGTTTTTTGTAAGAAATATTTCTTATATTTATTTTTACTTATGTTTACTCTCGTTCCATGGACCTAGGTTTAGGTTTAGATAAGGTTCATGCTATACGAAGGCTTTTTTGGTATTTTATTGCATGGCGATTCTCCAACGCCCTCGGCGTGGTCTCAATTGTACGAACGCGCGCACAACATAGGACAAATTGATACATACATAAAATAATAAAGTGTTACAAAATAGAAAGAAGATGAGCGTGCGGAACATCACCTTTTTCTTTTCTTTGTTTCCATGACTAGTGATTCAGCTTACGAACTAATTTTTTTTTGTCTTGTTGTTTTTAAGGTCACTTTTGATAATTACATCATCAACAGCAGATTTGTTAATATGGACAGAAGTGGACACAAGTAACTCACAACCTAATTCTAAACTCGCAACCTTTAACATGAACACAAACATTTCTGAAGGGACTAACACGGCCACTATGAAATACAACCTTACACCAGCTAAGTTTGTTGCATTAGATTATGACTATAGTGACCGTCTAATGTTTTTTAGCGCCAATGTCCGTACGGCCGTATACAAAGTAAGAATGGACGTATCCAGTGGCGGTACTAGTGTAATATTTGGGGGAACCAAAAATGTCGAAGGCATTGCAGTCGACTGGTTGGCAAAAAATCTGTACATAATTGATCAGACGTACGACTGGATCTTCGTCATCAATTATAAAGATAATAACACTCGTATTTTGATGAGAGAAGGGTTAGACAAACCACGTGGAATCGCAGTTCATCCAATCAAAGGGTAAGGTGACGAAATAGATTGTAAACTTGTAATTGTAACTTCCAACAATCAATTATCTGTTTTAATGTACAATAACATGTTGAACACGTTCCTACATTCCCAGAAGACCATTCGTATCGCATGTGCAGCAGTCAGGTATTAAAATGACCGTTCTAATTGTTGTTGATTATGTAATAGGAAATTGACAATAGGGAGCTTTCGCATCGGAACGGTAATTAACAGAGCCTGGCGGTTATGTCAACACACGTGACGGCGGTCATCTCCCCCTGACATAGCAGTAGATTGAAAGTAGTGGAGAATAGGTTGATAATAAGTTGATTTAACTTACACTTGTTGTGCTTGACCTGAGAAAAAAAATTGAACATATGCAAAATGGTCATTTAAAATTATTTGAGGTAAAACAAATTATGGAAGTAAATTTTGTAATAGCTGACAGACCCTGTACACCCGGAGTTTCTACAAAAAGAGGCGTATAGGCTACGAGGATACTTTTTTGTAAGGAATATCTAGAATACTGTAAGCAAATTCTACACATACTATATAATACATATGATGTACTGTAGTTAATTTCACCAAAAAAAGTAAAATAGAAAACTACCGCGTGCATTTGCTTCGTACTCAAACTCAAAATAACGTCATAAACGTTGCTCCTCTTTTAGATCGAACGTTAAATCTAGCAACTATAGTCCCAATGAGAACGGAGTATACTGGGCTTGTACACATGCGCAGATTAATATTCTGTATAAATTATCGTATCCTTGTATCGGTCCCTTTCGTCTAACGTCCAGATGCGAATTGGAATCTGCCTTGAGTCCAGTTTAATTTGTTGTATTCATGATGACATGTTTGATAATAAAATTAATATCAGCTTTTGTGATGCATTTTATTCGATTTAAATTCATGTACTTCCTTATGTTCTTATAATAGTTCTAATTCCAATGAATCTAGAATAATCTCTATATGTCCGAAGTTCGTAGTACTGAAGACCAGTCTACTTTAAATTTAACCAAAGAATAGTTTACGAGTATAATTACGAATATAACTAGTCTTTTTTACGAACATCTTTGAATTGTAAATAACAAGTTCTTCTGTCAATAATCAATTCTCTCTTTTACAGTCTTTTATTTTGGAGTGACTGTGGAAAAGTGCCAAAAATCGAAAAATCAAATCTAGATGGAACAAGCAGAACAGATTTTATCACCACTGATATTAGCTCGCCCAATGGACTCTCTATTGACTATGCCGACAACAGGTAGCCTATCACGTATTTTCTATCTATGTTAAATTTTCTCTAATTAGCCCTGTCAATCGACCAAACAAGTTTTCTAGTACGAAATTTTTTACAATACACACATAAGTTAAGCATGTCCAAACTGCCATTATTTGAGTTAAATTATGCTCGGTGAAAAACAAAAATATTGCCGTGCACAACATTTCACACGGACAGGGTGTTGTCTAAAAGAATGGAACTATGAAAAATCAGATCATTAAATGATTGGTTGGTGGTTGATTATTTGGATCGTTTCATTATTAATCAGAGGTAGGTTATTTGGAATGCTATAGATTATTAACATTGATTAGATTATACATTTTCTTACTATTGTAAGTAGTAGCAGCCTACGGCTTAAATCATAAAAAAGTTTGCTTAGCTAGGCCTAAATTACAATATTATTATTAGTAAGAACATGTATAATACTTTACTATTTCAAATAACCTACCCCTGATTAATAATGAAACGATCCATTTGATGATCAGAGTTTCTATAGTTCCATTAGTCAGGGTCCTCATGAAAATAGCGATTTCGTATAAGGAATGGATTTTAATGCTCAAAGTGAGATTTCACTTGGTTTCACTTCATTATGGTGCTAGGATACCAAAACTTCTAGGTAAATTTTCACGATCCCGTAACCATGGTAACAACCCCAGTTTCAAAATGGCGCCCAAATCTCTTTTGATGCAATATTTTGTTCGAAAATGACCGAAAGTAAAGTTATTGACCATTGACATAGTGAAAAGCTATTTACATTAAGGATAAATATTGGTTAAAATGGGTTGGTGGTCTTGTTGGCATTACTCAAGATGAGGTTCCCTTGAAAAAATGATGAATACCTTGACGCACAAACTTCTATAACGATTGACTAGATGGATTTCCTTAGTTTTCAGGGGAATCGAACTTGCACAAAACACACGAATCCTTCAAGATTTCATGAAAATGCATTCAGAACAAAATCAACACCTTTTAACATTTTCTCAGTAATAAATTCAAAAGAAGTCAAGAAATATACCTTAAACAGAGATGATAACAAAATGAGTTGAAGATTTTTGTTTGCGAGAAAAGTTTGGTTTTAAATAAAAAAAATAAAAAAATATTTAGTGGCTTGACAGTCAAGACGCGTCTAACAGAAGATGAAATCATGAAAAGCTGTAAACATAAAAAACCTCTCAATGTTATATTGCACCACTAAGCAAGCAATATCTGTATAATATTACATAGCCTATGTAAATACGTGAACGTGATTGGTTGAAACTGCGTCACATGACTATCGCTGCGAGGATCGTAAATCGTATATATCCTCGAGAACGATGATATTGACTGAGTAATTTTCGCGTAATTATCGTGTCCCCTGTTAATAATCATATACATTCTCGAGTTCGATGATATTGACTGTGTAATTTTCGTGTGGCAACACTCGCGTTCGCCGATAAATAAACAAAAGTCATCTACTGGATTTGAACTCGGGTGGAATTGTCACATCGCAAGACAACGCTTGAACCACTGCGCCACGGAAGTTGCTTGAAGAAATTAATCATCTAAACTATTTAAACTATGCATACATAGCGCCCTCATTTGTTATTAGTCCTCCCTAAATGTGATGAAACACCGTTTGTGATTGGTCAATACTCACGGTAGTAACCTAGTAACTAGTACGCGCTGAACATCCGGTGATTCGGCTCCTCGAAGAGAAGACGACGAATTGTTTATTCGGCCTAGGCCCTACCTGATTATAATATTATTATTAATAGGCTTATTGATGGAAATTCTTCTGTTAATTTAAACGACCTAGGCCTAAGTGAATATTTTATTGCCAAGGAATCATTAATTAGTAATTATCTGTATATTATTCTTCGCAAGGTAAGGTGTCTAGGCAGGAGGCTTGTTTACATACAATACAAATACTATAGAATAGGAGGCCTAGCCTAGCTTCACCCAACCCAGCAGACTTGTTCTTGGCTATATAATATAACAGATATCGCCTTTTATATCGGTAAAATATAAGATTTAACATCCCCTCGGGATGATATTATGTTCTCGGGGAATTATATATCCCTCAGCTGCCGCTTCGGGATATATATATTCCCTCGAACATAATATCATTCCCTCGGGGATGTCAAATCTTATATTTCACCTCTAAGCAGGCAATATCTGTATAATAGAATGTTTGCCACACGACGTTGTTGACTGATGATCGCGTTCGGAAATCAACTTGTGCGCGTCCGCGTCTAAAGTTTGAGTCTAAAGGCCCATTCACACTAGGACAATAACGATCGACGATAAATAGATAAACATACATTTTTCTTGCATAAAATAAAAGAAATTAGAACAGTTTTTGTTTTTATTAATCATGACGTCATTTGATTAGACGTGTGGAAATATTATTTTCATAAAAAGCAGCATAGATGATAGGCCTAATCCTATAGTTATAGGAGGAAAACTTTTTAAAATTTATTTGTTTTAGATATGAAAAATGCATATTTATCTTTTATCGTCGATCGTTATCGCCCTAGTGTAAATGGGTCTTTAAGCTTAGCTCCCCGGCCTAGCATTCGTTAATTTATGAATAAAAGTAGGTGTGTTATAAAACAAATAATGAATGTTTGTATTCGTTAGGCCTAAATGGAGAGAACATTACATTCGATGAAAAAAGAGAAAGATAGAGTACTCTATGTTTCAACTTATATACTTAAGTATTCTCACCATCTTTCCCATAGTAAACATTCATTATTTGTATAATTAGGTGATCATTTAGAATAAAATGATCACCTATTGTTATTGTATAAAATCTTTATTGGTTATCCGCAACGAAGTTGCAGGATAACCTCTTGTGATTGTACGAAATCAACATCTTTTTCTTGATCTTCTTTCTTTCTGTATGATTTTTGTGGAACGCTTTTCTCTAAAACTTGCAAACATAACATTTTGTAACTTTCTCAACATATCGTCATGCACATGAAGATGTGCTGCGAAGCTTTTCATGACGTTTACAATTGCGCAACGTGACTTACG
The DNA here is from genome assembly GCF_963402885.1 of Antedon bifida. Lineage (NCBI taxonomy): Eukaryota > Metazoa > Echinodermata > Crinoidea > Comatulida > Antedonidae > Antedon > Antedon bifida. The sequence continues at coordinate 5,414,958 of NC_136233.1, read as the reverse complement.
CGTGATTTAACGATTTCCTCGTATTTAACATAGGTCAAAAACCAAATAACATTTCAAATTGAAACTTTCCAAAAGTTTAATTTATATCATGCGCTAACTTTCTGTTGAAAAAAAATTGCGTGTTTTACATAAAGTTACACGCGCACGCGCATTTAAAATTTCAAAATGCGCAAAATTAATTTCTAATCAATTTTCTACGCGTTTCATGTCGTTTTAAGCATGTAAAAAATTCCCACGCGTGCGCAAATTTGTACGTGTGCGGTGCGCACGTAGCATTGAAAACATATTTTTTTCGCGCGATTTATGTTTTTCCAGCTTTTTCTAGTAATTTTACCAAATTTTAAACAATTTCGACTTAAAGTTACGTCATATGAGCACGTCGAATTAGACGATTTGCGCGCGTTTTTGATGAAAAAGTTCAAAAATCCGTTAAAAATATGCCTTTTTTTAAGCAGTCGTAATTTCTAAACTACACGGTCAACTTTTTGTGGATGACATATTCTGGAAGATGATGAGTTGTAGATATCGGATCAGGTATTAATATGGCTAACCGGACATTGTGACGTCATCGTATGGCCACACGAATATAAAATTTAGGATTTTTGTGTCTTTCATCATAGCTCCTCACATTGAATAGAGCGCATCTCCACTTATTCGTTTTCCATTTTCACCCCGATTTTGATATTGTCTAGGTCAATCAACTATCTTTCGCATGAGTTAAAAATGTTTTAATTTTTATGATGTCATCATGCCAAAAAAAATAAATTACGTGGGTCATTAATTTCATCTTTACAGTAAATTTTAATATGTTATAGCTCGTAAGAATAAAATGTAATAATCACGATTAAAACGTTTTCTGGAAGCTATTGGATTGTAGATACGAAATCATGTAAAAATTTTGCCAATCGGATGTTGTGACGTCATCATATGGCCAGTTAAATAAAAAAGGTCGTATTTTCATCTTTTGCGTCATAATTCATTACATTTAAAAGAGCGCGCATCAATATTTCACGTATTCAAATTTCTTCTACACGTTAATATGTTGTTGCTGAGATAATTTTCTTCCGAAATTGCTACCTTCGCGTTTCATTTTAAAACCGTCAACATGTTGAAAATTGCAATAAATAGCGGGTCCCGTAATTTCACCTATTCTACACTGTATGTGATATGGATACAGATTATACTGTGTATACTATATATGAATCTAAATAATAAAATTCAGCAATAACAACATATCATATTCTTCAGTTCAGGTCATACGTGAACACTTCCCTTTGTCCGCAACCTATCCCCTTAATGTTAATGTTGCACCACTTGCGCGGCGGATAACCAAACTCGTCAAAGTGACGAGTTACATGTCTAGTTATTTTTTTTCTTTTTATTCTTTCTGTACACTTTTTGTGTAACAAATATCTCAAAAAGTGTAATGTCAATGATTACCAAAATTTCACAATGTCCTTTAAATACCTTAACTTAGCCATAATAAGCTTTTCAGCGTGATCACTCATCCGTGACGTCATTTATACGCCATTTTGCGAAATCACATTATCAATCATATCTCCATAATTCATTATCACATATTAATGAAATTCACTAAACGTAAACTTCAGGTCAAGGGTAAAAATATTAGCAAATAAAAACACTCGCGCACGTAGGGTCATGCGCGTGAAATCGCGCGTTAAAAATTTAAAACGCTCAAAATTAAGTTTTGATCAATTTAGAGCATGAATTAGGCCATTTGCGTGTTTCAAAAAATTACTGCGCAAAAACACGTTTTTGCGCGTGCGTACATAGGAAGCGTAAAAAATAAAATTGTTTTGTACAAATTGCATTCTACTCATCTTCCTTAATACATTCACCAAATTTGAGTCCATTCCGACTTAAAATAACGCTATATGAGCACGTTTAAAAATAACAAAATGCGCACATTAATTGTACCAAAGTGCTAAAAAAGGGTAAAAATAAGGTCTTTTTAAAATGAATATAACTCTTCAGAATGGAAGATGACCCCCATTTTTTAAAACTTATTATGGAAGTTAATGAGTTGTAGATATAAATGTATATACACATTAGACGTACAAAATGGTATGACGTCATCATTTGGCCACATGAATTTTTAAAATAGGGTTTTTTCCCACTTTGTCATAGACCACCATATTCAATAGAGCGCAAGTAGCTTATCTGTGCTCAATTTTTTTTAAATTTTTAATATATTCTACCTCAACCAATTATGTTACTCATGAGTTGCCAATATTTTCATTTCGATGACGTCATCCCGTCTTAAAATTTGAATAACGGTGGTTCCGTAATTTCACCTACAACGTATAGTTGAATACCTTACAGTTCTTCTGAATTAAAGTTGACCTTGATGTTTATAACTTATTATGATAGCTGGTGAAATGTAGATATGAATGCATATAAAAATTAAGCCTATCGAATGTTATGAAGTTACCATATGGCCAGTTGAAGTTAAAAAGTAGTTTTTTCATCTCTTTCGTCAAAGTTATACACATGTTGAAGAGCGCGCACCGCGCTTCTACGTGCCAAATTTTCTTCTAATTGTTATATTTTATTGCTCAATTCATTATCTTTCGATATTGGTATCCACAAGTTTATTTTGATAATGTCATCAGTGCCAAAAACTTAGAACATGATGTGTGTCCGTAATTTCACCAATGCTACACTGTATATAGATATACAGTATATACTGTATATAATGTATATGGCATATAATAGGCACAACTAAGCACTATCAGCGTATAATAGAATGGCATACATCAACATTTTCCGATTGTATGTTAACATACGTGCATGTTTAAAAAATATTAATGTCAATAAATTTATAAAAATGATCACCTATAATTCGTCAAATTGACGAATTAAATTCTAGTATTGCCTTAGTATTATAAATTAGAAATGTTAGCTTATATACAACAAGGACTACATAATCATTTCAATATTTATTATTTAGACTTTACTGGACAGACGTGGGTAATGGGTTTTCTAAAGTTGAGTCATGCAACCTTGATGGATCCGATCGACGCATATTTTACAAAGAGCCAGAGGCAACTTCAGAATTCTTTAAGTTAAAAGTTTATAAGGTAATTCAGAGTGAAATTAGATTGATTTTTCATAGTAAACGGAGCTAAATTAGTGCTTGTTTTCTTCGGATCCTCTAATGCACGTTCAGCTTCCTGTAAAGATTTTGAGAATTTTTTGCCACGCTACGTTTTAGTGCGTGTCGTCTATAACTTCACGTTTGAAGTTGGAGTAGTTTGGATGGCCTGGATTCCTTCCCGCCCGACCTAGCATTCGCCAATGATTTACGATGGATACATTGAATAAAAGCATATGTTTTACTTAAAAAACAATGAGCGTTTTGTATTCACTGAATGGAGAGAATTCATAAGATTACAAATTGATTGCTCTATTTTTCAACTCATGAAATATTCTCACCGTCCAACTCATAAACATTCATTAATTTTATAATACTTCGCTCGCGTACCATCTAGGTCGTGCCCACAGATAGTTCTCGAATACATAGTAATTTCAGCGTAAAAAAACTGGCGATTTCAAATGTACGTACTGCAGGACTATATATATGTGGACTCATTTAAACAAACCCAATTTGTGTTTTGTATCTAACATTAGGGTTGAGTGGGTTAGGGATTAGGATGGGTACAAAGAGGAACAATTTTTTAATATATTCTTTATAATAAAATTATTCTTTATATTTCTTTATTATCCACTCAGTAACAAAATATTTTTTTATAGGCCTATAAATAATATACCACTAAATAGAGTAAAACATTTCCGATTTAATACTTTGTTAAAACTGTCACTGTCATAGTCGATTGAAATAGTAAAGTATATGTAACGATACACCAGTACGACGTTTATATTTTTTGTAATTATTAATTAATACAAACGTTGAGAAGCAACTGTCAGTAATAAAGTATTATATTATTATGTGTTTATAATCTAAAAGTAGGGGCTACCCACACTCACAGTAATAAAGTTAATTATTAGTATATTTGTTTATATTATATCTAACAGTACCAACACTCACAATACGAAATTTGCGATTCAAATGGCGATCAAAAGTGGCTAATACCTATTTACAGTATTGTATAGCATTACAATACTATTTATGTTTATTCTCCAAGGACCCATAAATTTACCTACTTGTGTTAAACCATGGAGGTATGCAACCATGGTTAAACCAAATAATTTGGAATGTTCCATTCATTGCAATCAATACATTTGTATACACGTATATTAAATCTATCAAAATAGTATTTTTTTTTTTTTTTTAAATCGGCCTGTCTTCAACATTATGATGCTGTAGGCCTACTCGGGCTGTTCAACCGGTTTTCAGCCATTAAAAACAATTATCGTAGGAGGAGATAGGAAAATGCGAAGCATTCTCGTATTATTGTATGCGGGTATTTTTCAAGATGGACATGCATTAGACAGTGTATACCACGAAACACCCCTATTTAGGGCAAATCGTTGAACCTAAAATCGTTTTACTTGTCAATAACTAATTATCGAACTCAATTTAATTAGTAAACAGGGTTAACATCAGGTGGTTAAAATCAGTATCGAAAGTACAAACCAACTTTATATACCATCGAGTAAAACATTCGCGCGATTTACCGAATTTTGCCCTTACGTAAATTTATATATAGATGAAATGTTACTTTTACAATACCCTTATAAGTAATCTCATCTCCCTTGTTTGGAGTGGAATGGATAGGCTCTTATGAAAAATATTTTTTTTCTCGTTTAGAATTACGTTTATATAACTGATAGGAGGCGCAGCATTATATGGTCTATTAATAAAACAACTGAAGAGGCTTACTTTAACATGGATTTGGATTCACCCCCTTATGGAATTACAATATATGGAAACAATGGTCAAGTAGAACAGACATGTAAGGAAAATTTGTTTATCATTTTCATCATTACCTTTTTACTTCACCTAGGTTTACTTAATGGAGATAATGATATCTCTCCCTACTCTCGTGAAATTAATGCATTTGTAAATAAATAAATAGTTATCTTAAATGTCAACAATACAAAAAAGATCATCGTCTATTTCCGAAAAAAAGTGTCCACTGTCCTATTATAATAGACGATACAGATGAACAAGTTAATAAATTTAAATATCTAGGTGTTACTTTTAATGATCAACTCACATGGTGTGACCATATTGTATCAGGTAAAGGGTTAATTCTTTACTGTATGGAAAATGATTCTTTCAATGTTAATGTTAAAATGATTACTATCTTTTATATTAAAGTCATATGTCGAACCTGGAAATACTGTATTTCTGGTTGGGCCGGGAATGCCAATACAACTGACAGAATTAACGATGTTGTTAGGAAGGTTGAGCGGACAGTTGGTTGTTGCCAGGGGTCGTTGTCCGAGGCTTATAATAGTAACAAATCCAGAATATTTTAATCTATTTTGAATGACACCGGCCACCCTCTTTACAATACTTAACTCCCACTACTTAGTCCGAAGTGGTCGCTTCTGGACACCGACCTCTTGCACGAACCGGTACCTTCTCTCCTTCCTTCCACAAGTCATTTAACTTTTTAATAAACATTTTAAACGTAACTAGTGGTTTTCAATAAGTTTATTTATATAATTTTTTACTCATGTTTTTGGCGTTTTGTAATTGTTTATATTTTGTATTGTTACATATTTTTATATGTTTGTAAAACGAGCAATGAATTTCCGAAAAGATTAATAAAAGATAATTTGCATTTGACTTATAATCATATATGATTAATAACTTGTAAAATGCTGCTTCTATTTACTTTTCATCATTTTAGCTCCTTGTTTAAGTAGGCCTAATCCGTGTTCGCATGTTTGTACTAGTGCTGATAATAATGGCTACAGATGCTTATGTAAAGATTCATATTCTCTTTCGTCTGATGGTGTGTGTCAGTCTGGTACGTATTAAATTATTTATTTAATTAAAGTTAAATTCATATGATAACCAAGGCAATCAAATAAATAAAATAAATCAAATATAGATGTTGTTCGGTGCAACGCGATTGATAGACATTCACAAACTAATGATTCCAATAATGGCTCCTATAATAAATTAAATGAACACAAATTAAAATAATTTCTATAACAAATATGAATAAAAAAAAGATATTTAAAAAAAAAATGTAATTGTATTCGAAACACGGTCACGGCATATTTAAAAGTTGGTAAAGGACAACTAGCCCCTGGGACAACTACTACAACAATCCAGGACAACTAGGGTAACTGTTAAACTACGAATTTGTAAAATAGATAACAAACAGAAAGGTTTCTCAAATCAAGAATTAATTAAACATGTGTACCACGAACCTTAAAAACAAAATAAAAGAAGTAAATATGCATTTTCTATGCTTTGAGTGGTGATTATCAATATACATGGCACAGTCATGATAATAGGGCCTACATAAACCATCTCGAATCTGGGGCGGATCTAGAAGTAAAAGGCACTTCTGAGACTAAGTATTTAAGCCACAGACCCCCTCTCTCTCCCCACCCCCTTGGTGGAGGCTGTGGCAAAGTGAATTTTGTTAAAAGATACCCTAGATGGCCGTAAGTGTTACTCTTGACGGAAAATGTATGATAAAAGGCACGTCCAGGTAGCCGGAAATGACACTCTGATCACTGATATCCAAAAAACTTTTTTTAAGCTAATGTTGAGGTGTTTTTGTTTGTGGTGTGTGGTCAACACAACACGGAATTTAGATAATCAATTCTGCATGTTTTTAATTACCCTAGCTTCTAGGTCGGCAAAAAATGCACAGTGATACGTACGGCATACGTCCTCATAGCAAGCCTAAGCTTAGATCGAAATTCATGTATTTAAACTTTATGAAACATTAAGAAAATAATACAAAACTCCCATACCATATAGATTTCGGCGATTTTTTTTTCAATGAAACTTTACAGAAGTGTATTTCATAATATGGAGCAACTTTTGACATGATAAAAATAGCGTGCTACGCAAAAGATTACGCGAGTACGTTTATTTACGCAAAATTAAATTCTAAGCAATTTCGCTTAAATTTTGAGCATTTCAAAATTTTATATCTTTGTTTGCGTTTTGCGCACGCGTTTGTGCGCACAGCTCATAAAAACCGTAGAAAAACTTGTTTTCGCAATTGATTTTTTTTCCATTCCTTCTGTAGTAGATTTCATTCATTTTGATGAACTTTAATTGCAAAATAACGACGCACGTGCACGTTAAAGTTTAATAACCGTGTGCTAAAGAATAGGTAATTTAATGTAAACCTATTTTAATCAGTTATAGTTCCACAGGATGGCCGGTTACCCCCATTTTTTATAATGTATTATGAAAACTGATGAGTTATAGATATCAATTGATGTACAATTTGTAGCTACCGGATGTTCTGACGTCACCACTCGAATTTTAAAAATAGAGTTCTCTTCGCAGGTTTCGCAACCTTACCAAACAAAAACGGATACGTCACACATTTGTGAAACTTTTGAAGTTATCCTCATATTTTCATATTCGCGTTTTCGTTTTGACGAATATCACCAGTCGCAACTACAAAACGAGTATAGTTTTTGATCTATTTTGTACATTTTTCATTGGATCAGAAATTATTCATGATCATAATATAATTATAGATTTATTGAAAGTAATTACGAAAGTAATTTACTGAAAATGTCAGATCAATTTTGATAACTAGCAGTTTTTAAAGTCCTCCCTCGCTTTGAGGTCTAGGCAGCCAAGCAACACGTAGTTATCTTCTTAAATTGTTATCTTTATTTGTCACTTAGATGATATCATCGTGTTTAAAATTGAATTAAAACGTCTTGTAATTTTATCTATGCTACACTAGGCCTATAACATATACAGTGTATTCCGTAAATACTGCCATATACTGTAAGACACAAAATAGGTACAATTCAGCACTGTATACATATTCATGTCATAGGATGGCATAATAATTGTCAATAGAGAGGTTTCGCAACGCTACGAACACGAAAACGGATACGTCACGAACACGTATTCGTTTTTGTTTGAACGAAGCGCAGCAGGTACGTGTTGCTTGGCTAGGCCTAGCGTATCATCAAAGCAAAAATGCACTTTAAAAACTGCTATTTATCAAAATTGACCTGTTATTTTAGTAAATTACTTTTAGTAAATTACTTAAATAAATCTATAATTATATTATAATCATGTATCATTCTTAAATGCAAAATATGGAAAATAATCAAAAACTATACTCGTTTTGTAGTTACGAATATGACTGGTGATATTCGTCTACACGAATACGCTTTACGAATATGAAATGGGGATCAGCTCAAAAGTTTCACAAATGACGTATCCGTTTTCGTTATCGTATTCGTAGCGTTGTGAAACTTTAGCAGTCGCTGACCAATTCATCTTTGTATATTTTATCTTGTGGTTTGTTGGTCAAATAAACAAATAAAAAAAATGAAATAGCTAGCTAGTTCGAGTAAACCTAGCAGTAATAATATTACCGGTCCGTTCTTAGGCATTGATCCCAATAATCTTCATTTGCATTTTATGTTTGTATTTCGAGTTTTAAAATTATTGAATAATGCTGATTACCGTTGATTTTTTAGATGGATTCTTCCTCCCGACACCAGCTTTGTTGTACTCATATGGGACCTCCATTCGAAAAATGAACAACTTTCCACACGCTCTCTTTCCAAAAGAACATACCTCTATTGACCAATTACTGAACAACCAACATAAAATCACTGCCTTAGAAGCAGACGTTACACGACGCATTTTATTCTTTTCGGATGAAAATGATAAATCAATATTCAGTTTCGATTTAAAGATAGGAGGAAAACGAAGAAGAATGGTTTCTTCAAATTTGGGATCAGTGCTAGGTATGTTCACCTACCTTATAAGTCAGGTTAGCTTTTATTCTGAATAACAATTATTTACTTCCCCATATTGCAATTCCAATTTTCTTTTAGGTATTGCCATCGACTACCTTTCTAAATCATTATATTGGACAGATTATAGTAATAACCATATTATGGTATCATCATATGATGGACAGTACCGCCATGTTCTAATAGATACAGACATTGTGAAGCCAACAAGTATTGAAGTTGATCCAATCCACCGGTAATTGTTGAAACTATTTTGATAATCATTAAACCATTTTAAATAACGGGGTTTTTTTTCATTTTAGTGATCATGATTATACTAAAATACTCATTCTGTAATTGGTAGATATATGTTTTGGATAGAACGTGGGTCTTCTACACACATCGAACGTGCTAGACTTGATGGAAGCAAAAGAACAATAATTGTCTCCGATCTAAGTCAAGCAAGTGGAATGACTCTTGATTTCAATTTACAAAGGTCAGATAATCTTTATAGAATTAACTTTATAAAGGTACAATAGAACAATTATGGGTTCAGAATCAAGTCATCATTTGCCTTCTATAGGCTACTCCAATTTCGTTGACATCCAGTTTTATAGGCATACACATTTGACGTACTTCGGTAATTACTTAAGTACTTTATTTAAATAAAAGGCATGAACAAACACTGATCTACCGGTATACCAGCAATGAACGAACGTGTATTTACCGTTATAAATACATCGTCAGTAGGTTTAACTACCATAGCCATCGAGGGGCACATTATCCCATCCTTCATAATCGATCACAAATGTAAATATATTTTTTAAGTGTCATTTACAGTATATTACCGATTATATTACCGTATATTCCTGATACACGTTAGAGACGATTAAGGGTTACCCTGTTGTAGCCTACTAGTCAACTCAGCCACTGCTACACAGGCGACTAAACCGGTACCCACACCAACTTCTGTATGATAGTGTGGAAGGTGGTTGGACAAGGACGTCGGTTCAGGAGAACCAACGATTGCCATCCAGCAAAAACCCCATCAGATCGGAAAGGCTATGCCTGTGTATCTCATCTGCTACTCATCATCATCTACGATCATCTAGGTCATGAGACAAAACTAAAACTAGATATAACGTTTTCACTATTATTTATATTTTTGTATTTACATAATGAGTAACACAAATATATTTTTACTTCAAGATTATACTTTGCTAATTCTGGTACTATTGAATCAGTTGATTATGATGGAAATTCAAGAAATGTTTTATACGTAAACAAGAATGCAAGCTATTTTGACATGGACATTTTTCAGGTAATAACTTCACTACATAAACGAATCAGATAGGCCTACATGTAGTTCCTATTGGCATCGTCTTCCAAACTCACGAAGCATAGTTTTAATATATAAATGTTTCATTTCCATCAAGCTGTTAAATTATGGAGGCGCAATTGTATACAATGTTTTCCACATTCCCTGTAAACCAAGATTTTTGCAGAGAAAATATTCACGCTACATTTGTATTGCTTTGGATAAGCTCTCATGAACGAGTTAACTTTTTTCGTGAGCCCTGATTGGTTATGCAAGACATGTTTCACTAGGCAAAAGGTAGAAGCGTCGAATAGTTTCGCTAAAGTGAAAAAAAGGAACTATACAATTTAACTCTTATGGAAATTTGGAAATGGAAATATGAGATGCGTACGTATATGCCTATACTTTTGATTCGCGCGACAATAATCCTCCTAGTGGAAAATAGGCTTTAAATAGAATTTTATTAATTGAGTAATAATAAATGCCAGTCTTTCTACCAAGTGGTAGTCAACACTGATTAAGCACAGTTTTAATTACAAACGCAAGATCACATACATATAAAATGGATGTCGATTGATCACAGAAATAAGTTGTACATTATAGAAAATACTGTACTGTATATTATATAACAATCGATTTAACAATATTAATCAACGTTTTTCTGAAAGGATTTTTTATTGTTGACTGAATACGTCAATGGCAGTCTGCATGTGTTAAACCGAGAAACTACAGAGTTTTTGCATTCTTTACAAACTTCTGGAAATGTCTATGGAATTCTGACGCTGGATTTTACTCGTCAACCCAGCGGAACCAGTAAGTTGTGTTCAATATCACCACTTTTAGAGAGAGATTCTCAAACCCTGAATTTAATTAACTAAATAATGAATAGCAGAAAGTCTTTTTGATTAATCAGAGACTCCCACTAACCCTTTTATTATTTTTCACGAGGAGTGACATCTTATTTTATGTGGTCTCTGATTGGTATGCATTTTTTCGCTACGCCAAAAAAGTAGAAGCTTTGAAATACTAGATTTGTTGAAATAAAAACACTCAAGGAATTCGTCGGGAATTGGTAAGATTAGGAATACGCACGCGGACACTTTCGAGTATCGCGATAATAAATCGCCTAAAGTTTAACAGGCTTTACATAATATTTTACAACAACATAGGCCTAATAATCTGTATTATACGTAGCTATGGTGAACTGTTGAGCCGTGAAATGTGCAAAAATAACCACATTTGCGAAAACATGTTGCCTTCAACTGTGCAAACAATAAACAAAGGATTGCAATGGTATGGAACTCAGCTCCTTCTCCAGCAAGCAGCGACCACGTGTCAGTCCTGCATCGCCAGACACGATTGTGGTTTTTCAAGACAGATTAGTTCAGCCTGTACTACAATTAAATATGTAATGCTCTATTTTCAAAATATTGTTAGAAAAACCCGTGACTATTTAGAATTATTTTTAATCAACAATTTAGGTTGAAAAAATGATTTGCACATTTGTAGAATTTCATTTGCACATTTAATGTCAAACTAATCGTTTTTACATTTAAAGCCGTGATCTTTGCACATTAGTGGATTATTCATTTTTACAGATTTGCACATTTAAAGGCAAAATGTTTGCATAAATGTGGTTCTTTCCACAAATGTGACTTTTTGCACATTTCACGGCTCAATATGAACTACTTTTTCTAAGTCTATTATGATTTCCAGGTCCATGTATGAATAACACTGTCTGTGAGCAAATCTGCCTTCCAGAAAGCGAAGAGACTTTTACTTGCGAGTGTTCTATGGGGTTTATTGCAGAAGGAAATGGAAAATGCAACAGCAGTAAGTAGCTGAGTAATTTTCCAATTGTTTAATGTGGAGATGCGTAGTTACTTGTCAGGTAATATGGATGTTGTATTTTTACAGGAACATAAATTTAATATAGCTTTTGAGTGTGAGAAGTATTGAAACAATGAATATAACGACTCCTTTAAGCAGTTTAAATCTCATCTTTTTTTCTCTGTCTTTCGTGGAATCTATATTTTTAAGAATGTAATAGTACATTTTTAAGAATGTAATAGTAAATCTCATCAATATTGAATGATGATGGATGATTGTAGATTTGTATACTTACTTAATCATCAGTGTATAAATGGTGCGTTTCTTTTTACACCGGTATTTAAATACAGCATGGAGGATATATTTCCTCCAAGAGTACAGTGATGTAATTATTCTAGGATAATCTGACTTCTATTCACAATAATCGTATCAAAACAATAAATAACAATTTTGTGTGTTTTGACGAGGGTTTGAGCCAATTGATATGTAGCGCTTATTTTAGTTCGAATTGGTAAAGTGTATTAATTTTTGCATAATCCAGAATATTGAGGCAGCTTTCATCAGATTCCATCCGTCGTTCAATAAAGATGAAATCTAAACTGCTTATTATTAAACGAGTCGTTTTTCATTAATAATATAGCTTCTTTACAATTATAGTAATTCAGTTTGTATTACATGAGTTTCGAATACAATGCACAAATATATGTAAAATAATAAAGTAAATGTGTTCCTATATGTGTAGGCCTATTCATACTTAACATTTTTATTGTTGGTACTTTGTAAGCTATTGTTGAGGACAACTTTATACTGGCGGTAGACACAGTGCGTAAAACTACCTACCAAATTGATTTACAAGAGGCTAATAGTACAGCAGCAGCACTACACATGGGTCCATTAAATAACCCAATTGCAATTGGCTTTGATCCAGTCGATCGCTACGTGTACGTGAGTGACGTCAATGCGCATCTTATCAAGAGATCATTACTTGGTGGCAGGAAATTTGAAATTATTCATCCTGATGTATACGGTAGGCCTAATCACACCTAATCTATAATTTGTGTAACTGCAGCGGCGGATAAAAGGGGACGGGGGAAAGCCCCTCCCTTCCCTTAACCAGGTATAAACAAATTGCAATATCAGTATGTTATTGGTGAATGATGCCCGCGTATACCTTACGCTTGTACGTTAATATGCGCGTTAAATCTGATGTAAACATTATACGCAGCAGCTCTGCCTGTTTTCTTTTTATCTATTGTTTCTAAGTAACCGCATTCATTTTTCAACCACATGGCATCCTATTGTTTCTTCTCGTGAGTTTACAAACATGGAGTTAGAACCAAAGAAAACAAAGCGGCTACAAAATACATTATTTTCTTGCTTTTCGGTGAACAAAATAGAACAAATAGATATAACCTACATTGTAAATCATATTTTTCAAATTAGTAGTTAAAATTTATACCAAAAAAGATTTATGTGCCCGTAAAGTGAATCGAATGACCTAAACTACTCTAAACTACTCAACTTCTAGGGGGCTTTGTCCACCACGAAAGGCCCCCTCCATCCTAAAAATGTTCTAGATCCGCCCCTGAACTGTCCCCACTAATTTTTACTGCAAACAATCTCACTAACAGCGATCAGATGAGTACGAATGACCAAATGAATTTGGCTGTAATTCTGTACTATTACTGCTACGGTAAAAAAATAACAAGTTAAAGTAAATAATAATATGCTGTGTCTTACAAAATCTCAACAGTCTGCCTGTCAACGGGTTTTTGGTTGAGTTAAACGTTTTTTAACTTTATTTTCCTCCGTTTTTTACGAAAGTGATTAACTTTATTAAACTACATAATAACTATTCATTGGCCTAATATCTTCATTTTTTATGTCTTTGGAGGTACATTAGTACACAAAGTAATTAATTTCTACAGACACATCTGTAGCTATACCGTCTATTATGTGCTTTTATATTATTACCGTATCCGTCAAGATATACCATTTCCTCCAGAAATTAAATAACATACACATGGTCAACAGATTTGGTTTGAATATGTTTTATATCAAAATGAAATTAGAAAATTATTATTGGAAATGTAACAATTAACTTTTCTTATATAATACTTATAGTACCTGACGGACTGGCAGTTGACCATATTCACCGATTATTGTTTTGGTCTGATGGTGTCAACGGTGCCATCTACGTTTCTGGATTAGATGGTAGCAGTAAGACGATACTGATTAGCTCAAACATAGAGAAGCCAAGAGCCATTGACGTAGATCCAATAAGAGGGTAGGACTAAATTAATATATGATTTTAAAGTTAGCCCGGGAGGACAATCTGAATAATGTTTAGTCCTAAACAACCGATGTAGAAGATCCACAATTTTAGCCTACATGTTGAAAAAACTGTTATATTTGACGTTTCCAATTTAATCTGTTTGTACTTTTGGGCTAGCTAGGGACCGAGGTTTAATTTTGGTGCATGTAGTTATTAACAATTCTGTTGGCTCAGTAACTTCTGCTTGAATCTAACCCCAATCCATCAGCGCAATCTCTGTGGTCCAGAGGTATGAAAGCCAAGTTAGTGTTCTGGCGGTCGAGGTTCCGAGTCCCACCAAATCATAAATCATGCCCAGTATCCTACTAGCTTTAAAAACAACATACTTAGGATGGTTACTGAAATTTAATGTATTGTCTATAATATAAATATCCAACTGTTTATGAAAAGATATTAACCCAAGATATTGTATATTTACATTATAGCAGAAAACAATAGAAAAGGTAATAGACATACATTTTCATTTTCCAACATTGGGAAGAGCTTTTGTCCAAGACGTGACGTGAAGAATGTTAATCATTTTACGTCATCGGCAAAAAAAAGTGAATCAGATTATTTAAAATAAATGAAAGATTGTTAATAAATAAATAAATAAATAATAAAGGACCCAGAATCGACCCCCATGTGACACCCAGCACTAATAAGCAATACCGAGTAAAAAACAGTACTATTATTATATCACGTTTCACACAGCGTGACAATACCACAGTGATTCATCGACATTATTATTAATACATATAGCTCAACTATACAACAAAATCAATGTGCACGTTATGGTAGTAAACAGATTCTTCCTAGACATAAATACTGTACGATATGTAAAAATATCTGGAACAGTACATGTCCACATAACGAGTGTGAAATGAGTTTTTTTAAGTATTCAGAAAGACCCAACAATATTGTTCGTGTGCGCATCAAACATTAAGCCTATGCCAAATGAAAGCATAGTATACACGTGGTGCTATTTTATTTTTGGCTGTGATGTGTTAATGTAGCCCAGTTATTGAGACGTTTTAATTTCACAAATTGCAGCTTGTTATTCTGGACAGATTGGGGAACTGAAGCAAAAATTGAAAGCTCTTGGATGGATGGATCTAATCGACGT
The DNA here is from genome assembly GCF_963402885.1 of Antedon bifida. Taxonomy (NCBI): domain Eukaryota; kingdom Metazoa; phylum Echinodermata; class Crinoidea; order Comatulida; family Antedonidae; genus Antedon; species Antedon bifida. Next base: position 5,399,472 of record NC_136233.1, on the reverse strand, counting down.
GTTCTGATTGATACAACTATAGGCCGGCCCAATGGCATTGCACTAGAGACTAAACGTAAGTACGTTGATTTTGGCTTTAAAATATACAGTTGCTTATTTAACGTTATCGCTATAGCTGATTTATTGGTGAACACAACCTTTAAAAAAGAAACATTAGTATCAGCCTGAAAAAAAATATGGCATTTACTAGACCAGCCTACTACTAATTAAACAATAATATTTTGACAAGATGGCACTCTGAAACATGACATGACTGAAACATCGATATTGGTGGCGTAAGTTTGTGAACATTTTTAGTCGCGTGGACGCGACTCTATAATTCCCTATGTCGGTCGGTCGGTCTGTCTGTCGGTCTGTCTGTCGGTCCGGTATCACTATGCGTTTTATCGCTTTCTGACCTAATCTTGATATCAGTTTAATCTAGCTAAGTCAATTTTTCACAGTATATTCCTTATGGCCAGGAATCGATGTGGTTATGTTTTCACGGTGCGCAATAAAAAATTACGCGGTCTACGCACTATTTAGCGAAATCACGTTTGTAATCATATCTTCACAACCATGAATCACAATTAAATAAAATTTGGTACTCATAAATTTCAGGGCATAAATCATCATATGGCAATACAATTACGTGCGTAGCACATGTAACGCATGCGTACGCGCGCTAAAAATTTTCAAAATTTATTTTCGATGAAATAAGAGTACGTTTCAGGCAATTTTAAGCGTTTACAGAATTGCCATGAGTGCGCAGATTTGTGCGCGCGCACTGCGCGTTAAATGTTATTGCGCACTCTTTTTGCCCGATTTCTGTTTTCTTGACTTACTTTTCAACTCGAAATTACGTTATACGAGCACGTCAAAAGTGACAGGCTACGCACGTGTAAATTAAAAAAATATAAATGTTTTTAAACATTTCAACATTTTTAAACATGTTCAGTAATTTCGGTCAGTTGGTAGGTTGGTCGGTCGGTCGGTCTGTCTGTCGGTCTGTCTGTCGGTCCGGTATCACTATGCATTGTAGCACGCGACTTAATGGCTGTTGGCCTTGTTAAAGATTAATTCGAATGTGTTTTGCTTTAATATCTAGATCAGTTCCTATATTGGTGTGATGCGCAAATGAACAGAATCGAGAGAGTAAAGTATGATGGTTCTCAACGCACGTTAATGAAGCACCTTGATTATTCTGCTTATCCATTCGATATTGTGGTCGATGATAGTTTCATATATGTTACGGACTGGAGTAAGAAGACACTTATGCGTATGAACAAGGTCGTAGACGATGAGCTGGTTGCTGTTGGGGAAGATGTCTTTGGAAGGCTCAGCGGTTTGGCTTTGTATAATTCTCGTGTGCTGGAAACTGGGAAGTTGCTTAAGGGTTTTTTTTTTATAACATTTTCTTCGTTGTATTTAAAACTACAAAGTAGGTGATAGGGAAAGTGTTAACATCACAAAGTGAAAAAAAATTGATTTCCAAATTTTAAAAATAGAAACCGTAGAATTACAAAGAAACTGTGCCATTCTCATTTTAATTTTAGGTGAAACTTCTTGTACTCAAAACAATGGCGGGTGTGGTAAGCTTTGTTTGGCAACACCTAAAGCACGGACATGTGTAGACGACGGTATTTTGCGTAGAGGTAAAAGTATTATTGTTGATATAAAGTTTGCGGTACAACACGGAAATGACCTGTTGAGTTCCTTGACGTTTCGATTAACTACATACACGTTGTGTACCTTAAATGTTTTATATATTTGTTGTTGCTTTTATAAGGTAGAATTCCAATGGTGTTTTTTCAGTCGTGGTATTAAACAGAAATCTTTCGACTTTTTTTTTCGATAAATCCATTGCTTCTTTAAATGTGCGTACTACACATTCCGCAAGACCATTTGATGATGGGTGGTATGGGGCTGTTAGAGAATGTCTTATACAATTTTTTTCTGAAACTATTCAATACTCCAATTCTATTCAATACTCCAATTCTGTCCAGAATGTTTTATCCTTGGGTTTTTGTGATGTAACCACATTTCGTAAGAGCTTGTATGATGGGCCAATAACTGTTAACAGTGTTGCTCATTTCTTATTCTCTGTAGTAATGTTTGCCTTGAAATACAAGTCTAAACGCTCAACATAGTGACCAATCTTCTCGTCCTTCAATACATTTTTCAATTTTGCCAATAATGGCCATCGTCGTTACCAGTGCAATGTACTGGTTTTATCGTTTTGAATTAGTATTACAGAGTGAAAGATACAATAATTTATTCTTTCCAATTTATCTACTATATAACAATATTTTGTTAATGTAGGCGTCTAGGCCTACATTATGGGGTATCATCATGACCGCAATTGTACCGGGAAGGTTTTAGTAAACTATATTTGAACATCATCTGCCATCTTGGATCCAAGCTAGCGGCCAAAATAGGCTCAAAATGCCCACTTTTTTCTTTCCATTGGATATTAGTTTGTTTATACAAATTGTTTGTCGACACCTTGTCGATGGTATGGCTACGTAATTACGGTCCCGCTGTCTTAACCACTTGGCCACTCACTCAACATGACCGGAATTTGTACTGGGAAGTTTTTTAACACATCACCGAGTACGGTGTGTGTTGGAAGATGGGAGTAATAAAATACAACATGATTGGAATTTTATTAGAACATTTACTACTACTGAGGGTCGCCTGGGCTGGGCAGTAATGGGTTTCAAAATGATCACACCTTAGTATACTGGAAAAGTTTTTTAGGGTTCAGTCGAGTAATTGAGTATCTTGAAATTACTAGAATTGTTCTGGGAAACCACAATTGAAAACTTTTAGAAAAAAAATAATGCATCCTGGACGGGTATAATTGCTAGTAATATATATCACAACAGGTGAAGGAAGTAAAAATAAATGGTAGAAATTGATATTGATCCAGTTCAGTAATTCAGTAATGACTTATATTTTTATTTCTCAAGAATATTTTTTTATATTTTTTTCAATTTGTTTTAATAAGGATGTTCTGTTGAGATACCTAATGGAAGAACAAGTGGTTGTGACAGAATGGCCAATTCAGTATGTTTGATAGTATGCAATTCAGGTTATCAGACGTTATCGAGAACCAACGTCACCTGTTTGCCTTCCGGGGAATGGGAAGGTTTTGTAGATCTTTTTTGTATCGGTAAATAGCATTATCTTTTTAATTTAATAGTGAATAATTTTAACTATGAAAAAACCAAAATTAGAAATATTACTTAGAATTTAAATTATATTTGTAACTAAGTTAATTGCTGTCTATTTGACTTTATATGACTGTATTGTCTCTTAGAAACACTTTGTCCACGCTTAAAAGCACCAGTTAACGCAAATGGGTACTGCAACAGTTTGAAAAAAACTGGGGAAGTATGTAACTTTCAATGTTTAGAGGGTTACGTAAAGGTGATTGGTGACGTCAGGCGTGTATGCCAAGCTGATGGGACTTGGTCAGGAAATGATTTATTATGTGGAGGTAAGTTTGTAAAATGGATTTATTAATTATACTTGTGAAAAAATACGATAAGCAAATGGTGTTTAAAATTATTGAAAAAGCAAACAAAAAATCCACCATATCCTGGTACTCTTTAGAATTCCGCAGTATCATATAAGCATTCATTAGTACAATATCACTCAAAATTTTAAATTTATTGCCTACAATAAATCATATAACTCATAGTCTGATAGAGTGCACAATTTTTACCATTGGTCTTAATATGATTTTTGTGTGAGACATACGTTGATACATCTAAAACCTGGAATTAGGATCAATGTCAAGCTGATAAATCATACTATATATTGATTTAAAGTCATTTGAGTCATTATTTTACAAAATATATGGAAAATAATCTCATTTTTTCTATTTTTTGGTAAAATTTCAGTCAGTGACAATCTATAAATTATGGTTAATTCTGACATAGGCGAACACAATGGAAAAACTTGGGGATAAATCTCCGCCTTGGATACCTGAATGAAATTTTACAAAAAAATGGAAAAAAATTAGATTATTTTCCATATATTTTGTAAAATAATGACTCAAATGACTTTAAATGACAATCAATGTGTAGTATGATTTATCAGCTTTACATTGAGCTTAATTCAAAAACAATTGATGCATTTCATCAAATACTGTGCCATGAAATAAAGATATTTGTAAAATTGCGTGAAAAACAGGTAATTTACCTCTGACCCGAAAGTGCATCACCAGAATCACTTAAGAATTTGGTTTTCAGATGTACCAACGTATGTCTTACACAAAAAAAATCATATTGAGACCAATGGTAGACATTGTGCACTAAATCGACTCATCTCTCAGACTATAACCTAGCCAAACATGATACAGACACAACATATGATACACATGTAAAATTTTGTATTACTTAATTTCCCTATGATCTCCTTGGCAAATATGGTTGTATGAATCCGGTAAAAATCATCAGTTAAAAATTGATTGCTATATATCAGAGATCAGATCAGATATAAAAAAAAATTGATCCACAATTTTTAAAATGTATTTAACTTTTCAGCTATTACTTGTCCAACATTGGCTCTGCCAGCGTTTTCAAATGGTGATCAATGTCCTCAACCGTCTGCCTTCCGTTCAACTTGCTCTTTCAGTTGTCAGCAAGGAAGTAAAAAAGTTGGTGGAAATGAAACCAGGGTATGCCAAGCGGATGGAACATGGTCTGGACAGGCCTTATCCTGCTCAGGTATCTATTATGCACTATAGAGCAGTGTTACGCAACCTTTTTTGACCGCAACCCTCTGATCCTAATTTGTGAATTCTTGCGACCCAACATTCCATATTTGAGCCACGGCCCCAACCTTTCCACCCCCACTTAAGTTGGGACCTTTGGCAAAGCGGATTTTGTTAAATAACAACCCTCGATGGCTGTAAATGGTACTCTCGTACGTAAAAAAATCATTATAAATGGCACCTCTAGTAGTATCCCTAAGTCTAAAAGGGCAAATCTGGGAAAAATATAGAAGTGTTTCTCAGCTGATTTGTGTTATACAGGGTCTATATATCGATTTTTCAAAATGGCCGCCATAAAATATAGATTTATGCTCCTCTCAACTTCTACATCGTGTATGGACGTGATTTTAGTGACAACGTATATTGAGGGTCAGGGAATCCAACTACAGCATTTTTTGAAGTTCACTTTATGGCCACCATTTTTTTTTCAAATGGGCGCCATAAAGTAGGCCTACATGTTTTTGCTAATTTCTTAGCTTCTATATAATATAATGAACTGTGTGGTGGTTTGATGGTTACAGAGCATTCTAAAATACAGAGTCGTAAAGTGGTCAGATAATAATCAGTATGCACTGTAGGTGAAACTATTGAGCATAAGTTAATCACACGATCGGGTTATGGTAACCACACTGATTGAATCCGGTAAAAATCATCAGTAAAAAAATGCTTGTTATATATCAGAGATCAGATCAGATATAAAAAAATGATCCACAATTTTTAAAATGTATTTTAATTTTCAGCTATTACTTGTCCAACATTGGCTCTGCCAGCGTTTTCAAATGGTGATCAATGTCCTCAACCGTCCGTCTTCCGTTCAACTTGCTCTTTCAGTTGTCAGCAAGGAAGTAACAAAGTTGGTGGAAATGAAACCAGAGTATGCCAAGCGGATGGAACATGGTCTGGACAGGCCTTATCCTGCTCAGGTATCTATTATGCACTATAGAGCAGCGTTACGCAACCTTTTTTAACCGCGTCCCTCTGATCCTAATTTGTGAATTATTGCGACCCAACATTCCACATTTGAGCCACGTCCCCAACCCCTACCTAAGTTGGGACCTTTGTCAAAGCGGATGGCTGTAAATGGTACTCTCGCACGTAAAAATCATTATAAATGGCACCTCTAGTAGTATCCCTATTATAAGTCTAAAAAGGGCCTCTCTGGGAAAAATATAAAAGCAAGTGTTTCTCAACTGATATGTGTTATACAGGGTCTATATATCGATTTTTCAAAATGGACGCCATAAAATACAGATTTATACTCTTCTCAACCTCTACATCGTGTATAAACGTGATTTTAGTGACAACGTATAAAGGGTCAAGGAATCCAACTACAGCATTTTTTAAAGTTCACTTTATGGCCACCATTTTTTTTCAAAATGGGCGCCATAAAATACAGGTTTTAATTTCTCAGCTTCAATATAAAACTGAGTGGTGGTTTGATGGTTACAGAATAAAAATTCAGCATTCTAAAATACAGAGTCGTAAAGTGATCAGATAAAATTCAGTATGTACCGTAGGCGAAACTATCGGGCATAAGTTAATCACAAGATGGGGTTCCATGTTAAGGGAACCACACTGATTACGACCGGAGAGATACATAAGTAGATTTCAGTTCTATTATGTTTTTTTTATTATGTAACTATCACTCGTGATGAAACCAACAAACAAGATATTCAAAACTTAGACATTTTAAGATATTTTCCAAAGACATAATATAGAAGCAGTTTAGAGTACAAACAACTAGGATACAAAAATGGATAAAACAATTAAGTAAAAGATCTTATGTCACTGAATACACTGGAAGATCAACACTATAGTCGCCATAACTGGTTTGCATTTATGCACAAATGTATATCTAGCTGTTCATCTGCCAATCATAATAACCTATGATCAACCAATGTGAGTTAAAGAAATGCAGCTCTAACTACCTGCTGCAGATAGTTAGAGCTGCATTTGTTGTCAGACCCGGCGTACAGTAGTTTACTATTGACTATATGTAAGTTTAGTTCAGAGTAATTTCTGAAAAAAAGCCTAATCTACACTGCATATTTGTAATCATTAGGGTGCGGAACTGTTACATCCCCAGAAACTGTATTGCATCAGAAAAGGCGAGATGAAGGTTTACAAGTTGTAAGCAGACGGGATTCCGTCAGAGGGTCCGCGCCATGGATGGTACGTCTTTACCAGTTTCGCAAAAAGAAGAATTTCTGCGGTGGATCAATTTTAAATTCAGAGTGGATAATAACAGCAGCACATTGCATCAACGGCCTGATTTCAGTAAAGAAGAAGAATACCATTATTCGCCTTGCTGACAATCACCGTGATTATTACAGAATTAGGAAGTTGGTTACGCACGACGATTTTAATGCTAACACTTACAACGCTGATATTGCTATGATAAAACTCGAAACACCTATTTTAAACTTTACAGATTACGTTCGACCTATATGCTTACCGACAAACAATCTAACTTCTAAAATAATGAAAAGGGGTCAACTTGGTCGGGTAAACGGTTGGGAAAGAGGCGGTCAAACACCACAGTTGAAGGAAATGTATTTACCTGTTGTTCGTCAAAGAAAGTGCATCACTTCAACAAAGCGTACAGTGACACGTAAGATGTTCTGTGCTGGATACGCACAGAAAGGAACCAATGCGTGCAATGGAGAAGATGGCGGGTCATTTTCAATTTTTCATGATAACCGATGGTATTTGTTCGGGATAGTTAGTTGGGGTGAAGATTGTTCCCAATCAGGTAAATATAGATATTACACTAGAATTCCAGCATTTTTGGATTGGATTGATAAAATAATTATAGAAGGATAGACTATCATAGTGATGGTGTAACTGATTCGCAAACTTTGCAAAAATAAAATAAAGGGATTTATATGTATTAAGTTGGTCCTAATAATAGTATTTCTTTCGTATACATCTTAGAATTCAGCGATGAAAAGCATATGCTTTCTTATTGAGCTAATCAGAAAAGGATCAGTAAGGTAGTTTAGGCTAAAAAAATCTTAACTTTTTGCTGCGTGTTGAATTTCAGTGTTATAATTATTTTTTACATTTAACATTATATTTATATATATACCAAACATTTAAAGTAAACAAGTTATATAAAAATAATATGCAATTTATAATACTGTACCGTTAATAAATAGTAATACAAAATAATAACATATTAAGTTGTGTTAATGTTACTGCTTTACTAAGATTAGAATTCCAATTACAATATTATATCAATTGGTAAAAGCAAACATTGTGTGTTTTAAAATTTTGTTCTGGTTTTGTTGAATTTAAACAAGGCAATCCAACTGAGCTCGGCCACCAGATTAATTAATATTTTACCTGTAGTTTAGAAACGATCAGTCTCCTGCCCCTAAACGCTTGACTGATTTTTGATTGGCCAATTGGCTTGTCAAATGCTTAAGTAACATACACCAGTGGGTACCAAAACATGTCCGACGTGAAGTTGGTTACTAGTTCCTAGTTCCTTATTCAAATTCAATTAAAGGGATAGTCACAAATATTTTTAAAAACAGATTTCAATACGTAATAAATATTAAGAGTTATAAGGTTCGTAAAAGCCAGTTAGTTATTCGCCGTAGAAGGCGTAGATGCAAACAAGTTCGCGGAACTAGGCTGGAATGGTAGAGTAGGTCAAGGGTCATCGATCCATACCAAAATATTTTGAAATTATTAAGTAGGTCCAGTGTTATAACGTTCGTAATAAGCTACAGTAGTTACTTATTCGCCGTAAAGGGCGTAAATGCATAAAATGTTATTGAACTTTGACCGGAAGAAGTAGAGGGATCAAGGCTAACATGTTGATGCAATAACAACTCAATTAGACAGTTATTACGTACTGAAATTTGTTTTTAAAAGTGTCCCTTTAATTGAATTTACATTAGGAACTAGTAACCAACTTCACGGACATTACCATAATCCGTACATTTATTGATGCCTTGCTTTAATCCAAAACCCTTCCCACTTTCCAATACAAATTTAAACAATATCGGAATTCAGAAGAACGTCCATGGAGAAAAAAATGAAAAACTTAAAGAACTGTTAAATCTGAAATATTGTGTCTACATTGATCAAATCAATTTTAAAAATTAGATACCTATTCATATTCGTAAAAAATCACACATAGGACCTTTCAAAAGCGAAACAATTGATCATTCGATCTTACTACAGTATCTAAACTTTATCACTGTGGTATTTGCGGGACTCTCTACTCTGTTCTCTCTAACTACTGTACCTCCAAAACCAAACCCAAATCACATCATTTAAAATGAAGGACTGGAAGCGTCACATTAATACCATTTCTAACACTAATAAATAAATTTCAAATTCATTTTTCCTCCAAACACTTTACTTTCTTTTATTCCGCTCATCTTATTTACTGTTACATTGCTTGGACTGGCACACATTATAAACACCAACGACTTTCTCCATTACAAAAAAAGGCGATTATCATCTGTACCTCTTTTCTACAAGTTAAAACATCGTCCACATAAATAAATTACAGACCGCTTTGTCCATGTACAAATATAGTAAACATTTAGGTCAGACTAATGCCATGGTGGGTTTCACCGGTTATTTTGCGCTGCCTTTTAACAGGTTATAACAAATTTGTCCTGTTTCTGCTCCCAAGAAAATAGAGTTAATTTATTCACATCGATTTTAGCCGGTTATTTTTATGCAGCAGAAACAGGCCCTTAATTTGCATCGGAAATCATTGCATTCAGGTGTTACATAAGAGTAATTTAAAATCGGAAAAAAATATAGTAGGGCCTATTCCTGACATTAGGAGCAATAAGACTGAAGTTTTTAATGAATAAGTGTTCTATAAGGATTGTCTTACTGGGGATGTTGTTATTTGTTTCTACTATTAATAATTGAAGACCGATGTCATTATTGATTCTGTGATGTTGTAACCATTAGTAATTAAACTAAACTTAAAATGCTGGACATTAGCAAAGCAAGTGGCCCAAATTCATTAACAAATGTTGAGTCAGCTGAAAGAAATAGAGGAAACGTTAAAAACAAATTGTTGGCATGGAGAAGAGCAGAAGTTACTTTGTTCTGTGCAAGATTATGCAGAAGATAGTTATGGATAGAATTCATGCATCTACAGAAATACAAGTCAATAAAATAACGATACGTTTTTCGTAGTGGTTTTTCTATTCAGTTACTTGATGTATTCAACTAATGGATTCTGTGGCTTGATATAGAAATCACTCATAGATGGTTCTCCAATACACAGTAATTTTAGTGTAAAAACAACTGGCAATTTCAAATGTACGTACCACACTGAAGCGAACGCGATACCCATATACTATATAAACTATCAATTATAGCAAGGAACTTGTTGATTGCAATTTTGTCCATTAATGTATGAACAAATTGTTTTGTCGAAGTTGATAATGTAAGCTATTCACATTAAATTAATAGGATAGTTTTATGTTAACATTATTGCGAAAATATCAAGAAACAAAAACAACAGTTGTTGCTGAATGCAACCGGCAAAAATAAACCGGGAAAGGGGGTCCTTTCAAATTGAACAGACACTCTGTTCATTCTAAATTAAGCAATTTATTCCCTCTGTCTCTTTTGTATTGTCTCACACTAGGCATTATTCGTACATAAGATAGCGAATGATTCGCTTTGGTAGTGGAAGCGAACTTAACTTTGATAAGTCATTTCGGTCAAAATAGTCGCGAATAAACAACATGGAGAGATGTTTCAAAGACCGGGGAGTATCGTTCATTGTAATCAGGTGTGATCTTAGAGGCTCTTGCAGCTTCTCGAATGTTGCCATTGCTGTCATAAAAACAAACAATATCTGATCCTTCAATAACAACACTCGCTGTCTCTGATATGTATGGCAAACCAATCAGAAGTGGTAGGAGGGTAAATGAGTCATCTCGACTGAAACTTAATGTCCAGACGGCTCCGTTGTTAATCAGAATCCTCAATTTCTCGCTACACATGCTGTCCATGGCTTCCAAATCGTTGAAGAAGCTTTGCAACTTCAGCAAGACGTATTCCATCGGTGTTTCCCCACTTTCTGTCTGCGCATTTTAGGTTCGCTCCATTTTGAACCATTTCCGAATTGCACATTGCACTGTGACACGCGCGCTCATCATTTCCGATCTGTATTGATACGCGCGCGTTTTACTAGTGAATGCGGGTCAAATTGTACTATGGAAACGGCAATAATAAACATTCAATTGAACAGCTAAAACGAAGAAGATCGTTTTATACTGACCACATCTGCTATTATTAACTAGAAATCTAAGAGAATTAATAAATGGATATGCCAAATGGTAAGATAATTTACTTATGTAGTATTTTTATTATATAATACTGTAATTGCATTGATTATTAAATTGATTTAGGCCTATACTGTACAACAATTCATTTTCATTTCTTTTGTTATTAAGTTATGGGACCCGTCGTAGACATGAACCGAACAACCGATAAATACAATATTATGAAATCAGACGTCGGATGTGTGCACACGCATACGAAATGAGTTTGAAATCAAGAAAACGTGATGAAGATGCGAAGAATTTACAGATTTTCCCAGATGACGGTTTTAGAAAGAGATATTTTCTGAGAAAAGAAATGAGGATGGAAATGAAACGCGCAGCAGAGGAAGAATTTTCACAGCTATGTGAATACATAGTTGAAATCAGGCAACGTAAATTTAATCGTGCTAATAGTGTAGCCGATGTTCAAGAAGTTGGACATTCCCGCTCAAATGAGGAGTCACAGGCGTTACTGACTAGACGTTAGTTGAGAGCGAAGATAGGACTAGAGTAATGGATCATAGTGCTGGTGATGGAGCAACGACCCAACACCAAGGAGATGTAATGGCACGTCGTGACGAGACCACGACGCCAGCCATTGATGGTGATAACGCAACAGTAGGCAGTAAACAACAGGAAGGTACTACTTCCCAACCTCGCCGCCACCGTTGGCGAATTCGTGTGCCGTGGCTTCGACGGATCTGGCGATGGGCACGCAAGCATCTACGGCGAAACAGCAGAACTATCCCGGATGCTGCAGCAGACAACCAATAGTGTTTTTTTTAAACTTTCATGATAGTTGTATTTCAAAATGTGAATTAAGCAAGATTTCATAGCAAAACGAGTTTTAAGTATTATTGTTCACACGACACACAAGAAGCTGGAAATAATTCAAAAATCAAAAGCAACATTTCTGTTTTAAAAAAAAACTGCTAATAGCTTGGTATGTAACATCATACCCCCCATACAAAAAATACACTTTTTCCTCAACGTAAACAAACACCTATTTCGACAACAGCTCCCACAACAACTCCCCACCCTTAACCATGATAATACATTGTCGTTTCCAGAAACGAATAGACACGATGATTTATTTAGTTAACACCCTGCGAATTAGGCCTACTTGCGAAACAGAAACTTGTCATAAAATGAGTCCAACATGTTTTACTTTGACACAATTAAGCAAACCCAATTTGTGTTTTGTATATAACATTAGGGTTGAGGGATGGGGAAGAGGATGGGTACATTAAAATTGGTTAATATATTCTTTATTCACTCAGTAACGAAATATTTTTTTTCATGTTTTATAGGCTTATACCACTAAATACAGTAAAACATTTTACGATTTAATACTTTGTTAAAACTGTCACTGTCATAGTAGATTGAAATAGTAAAGTGCATGTAAAGATACACCACTACAACGTTTATATTTTTTGTATTAATTAATTAATAATAATAATAATACAAACGTTGAGAAGCAACTGTCAGTAATAAAGTTTATTTGTACATTGTGCGTTTATATATCTAACAGTAGGACCTACCCACACTCACAGTAATAAGTTTATTTGTACATGTGTTTATATATCTAACAGTATCCACACACTCACACTAAGAAATTTGCAATTCAAATGGCGACCAAGACTACAGTAATGTCCAAGTATTGCAATACTATATCTAAGGGCCCATAAATTACCTACTGGTACTTGTTTGTGTTAAACCAAACAATTATATTGGAATGCTCCATTTATTGCAACACATTTTTATAAACGTATATTAAATCTATCAAAATAGTATATTTTAAAGATAATCAGCCTGTCTTCAACATTATGATGCTGTACTTGAGCTGTTCAACCGGTTTTCAGCTATTAAAAACAATTATCGAGGAGGAGATAGGAAAATGCGATGCATCCTCGCATTATTGTAGTGAAGCTGTGGTGGTTAACATGCTTGCCTTCCAATCCCAAGGTCCAGGGTTCAATCCTGACCTAGTGCCAGGGTTGTAACTCACGACTCTTCACTCCCTAAAGGCCAATTTAAAGGCAAAGGCCAATTTACACAGACGAGCGGTAACGGTAAGCGGTAAAGTTGAGCGGAAAACGCAAAAATAGAATCTATGTTATTTCTTATGACCATTTACACAGAACGCGGAGTGGACGAGCGGTTGAGCGAAAATCCGCTCAGGATCGGAACAGATTCGATTTTGTGAAAATACCGCGCGGTAATTATAGATTCTGGCCAACCAACGACATGACTGAAATGACGTCATCTATCAACAACTTTTTTTTGCGTCCGTCGAGTCAAAGACGACAATAAATACGAGTGCCGTAGTAGGCCTAGCCTAGTTTTGCAACTTCTTTTTATTCAGAAATACAAACACCTACGACGTGAATAATTGTTTGTATAAGGATAGTGAAAAGAAAATATACATTTTAGTACGTTATTAGGCAACAAGTCCCTCTAAAACTTAGGTCTGTGTGTGCTAGGCCTACTGACAGTCATTCACATCCAGGCCAGCGGTGACTGTAACATGCATTAGCCTCGAGGCCTACACGCACCTACTTTCCACCACTCAGTTCGCGAACCGCGCGCTGTGTAAATGGGAAAAGCCACGCGGTTTTTCGCTTACAATTACCGCTTACCGTTACCGCTCGTCTGTGTAAATTGGCCTTAGCCTCAAATGAGACTTAGAAGCATGATAAATTATAAAATTGTTTATCCATCCTGTAATTGGTTTGTGCTTGCTGGTACAGTTGGATGAGTATGAAAAAAAAACATTATTGTGTGCGGGTATTTTTCAAGATGGACATCCATTAGACAGTGTATATCGATCACCTACGTTGATTCAAAGCTTTTTTGACCGACCGCGAGTGAAGTCAGATTGGTGTAAATTTACTAGTAGTTCTGGGGCCGTAATTGTTATTATAATTGTTAATAAGATTGATGCAGATGACACAAAGATTTATAGAGTGGTTCACTTACTGTCTGAGAAAGTATATTGATGCTCTGAACAAATGGTCCTTGCAGTGGAAGCTTCCTTTTAATTTAGGCAACTGTAAAGTTTTTCATTTTGGTTCGGAAACAAATTGTTTCCGTATACTTTTTAGGAGAGGGAACCAATAGAACTGAAATGCAGACCGTGTTCTACTCTATTCATGCCGCAAAAGTTGCTCGCGCTGCTAACAGGAGACTTGGTATTATCAAAAGATCGTTCAAGTATTTAGATGGCAAAAATTACATCTATAAATCTATTAGGATCACTATATGAATAATGGTGGAAATAGGCCTACTTGGATTCCAAGGTTCCTGAAAGATTAACATTTGCTTGAACGCGTGCAGCAGCAATCCACTCAATTATCTGATTTGAAAGGCACTGAATATGTTGATATGCTCAAGTTTCTGACTGAAGGGAACGTTGGCAGACATTAATGAAATACTGTACTGTATACAATATAATAAACAACATATATTTCATTGAAAACGCTTAAGTGGCTATTTCGGAAATCAACTTTTACAAAAACACAAGGTAATTCTTTAAAATTGTCAAAGCTCACAAGAAGACTGGAAATAAGAATTTTCAAGAGCAGTGGGAGATTGGAACTTACTTCCACAAAATAGTTCTACATTTCAAGGTAAATTAAAGATCAACAAGAAATATTTTTTACAAAAAACGCTGATCGACATTTTGAAATTAATCATCGTTCTTTCTTCAGATATATTTATGATTAATTATTAAAAAGATGTCCTTTAATCGCAAAAATACATACAAATCAAAGATAGTTTAATTATGATTCACAGGCCCATTTAAAAATGGTCAATTTTAAACTTTAATGTGCTGTGTGTGTGTGACTTCAACCTGTTGGCATGCAATAGAATACCCTCTAGAGACAACGTGACTTCACTAAAATTCTTCCCAGTCTGTTGATTCGCGTCAACCAATCAAAGGGCGAGAATCCAAAATCATTCAACCGTGAGCCCTCATAGACTCACTTTTCCAAGAAGTTTTTTGGGTTCAGCAGCTGGGATCTATAAATTATAGTCGCAAAACTGTCGGCCTTAGATACTATAAATGCTGCTTGCTTTAGCTTATGAATGAGTAGTCCTCATGGGACGTAGCTGGCTAGAGCAGCAGCGTGAAAAAAAAAACCAAAGAGGATATACTGTACTTAGATAATTGTGTTATTTCTGGGTTAGCACTTTTTTCAGTGGTTATGGAATTTCTACAGAGGTCATTAATAAGTATTGGTATTTCCTGTTTGGTACATGACACCTCTGCTGCTGCTGCTGCTGCTGCTCAACATGCACTGTCCTTGGCCTCCTACCTTTGCTCAAATTGTATCAATTTCTTTTCTGTAGCTTATAAACATTCCTTGTCATTTCAACATTGTTTATACAGTACTGGACAATTTGAAGAGAACTCTCCAGCTACTTTTTTTTACTTTTGCAATTTGAAAATTGGACCAAATAACGAATTTTCCTGTAAAAATGGGATAATGTTATGAAAAAAGGGCATTATAAATGTAAATATTGCTCAAATTTGTATAATAGCTATTCATTTTTATTTTATGGTTATTAAATGCAAGTCATGTAAAGTTGGTCCACACACAAAATGGCCTATCCTTTACCATTGTATAATTTGATAACACCACTAACGACCATGGTCTAACAGCCTTGTTCTGGCATTGGGCATCACCTCTCATATTACAAGAAAAAGATGAAAAATTGTATTCCTGGAGCCCACCTTTAAATAGTCTTATGTTTGATTTCTTAAGTTTTACTTTTTATTTTGTTGTTAAATGTCATTATTTTTCTGAGAAATATCTCTTTATTAGTTTTGATGAGTTTCTTTTTCGATTTACCAATCCGCATTCATTACATTGTATAAAAAGTATACAAAAAATAATTTTATTTTCAAACTATTTGATTTGGTGATAATAAATACCAACACTACCAATCAAAAGTATTTGTTGTTTCTCCAATACAGAATCATATGTGAGTTGATAACAGCAATAATATGTATGTGTTGCTCATTGTTGATTGTCGTTATATCCACCATATCTGGTCCAGTACATTATTATTAAATATGAACTACTACATAGTTCCTGAAATCAACTGAAGAAATTCCCACCTCCAAATTCCTCAAACTCCAATTTGTAGATGTAACCTTGACAGCTAAACTGCTTATTAACCTTTAAAGCATTGGTTTTCTGAGAAATTCTTCGCCATGGATAGTATTTGCTACTTGGGTTGAATTAACATTTTCACATGGGAAAATTATTACTAGGCCTACATACATACATCAACATTTTCAATTTACTATAGTACTAGTAATTACATTCAGCATCCCTTCTCATTGCTGTGCACATTCTGGTTCATTTGCTTTATCATTTTTAACATACACTACTTTGTGATATTTTTTACCCTTTGGTTTTTTATCCTCTGTATCTTTCTTCTCAGATGATTTCTGATAATCATCATCATTGTCGTCACCTGATTTCATTTGAACTTCATTTACAATTCCAGTTTCTGTCACTACCTCAACTACTTCTGAAACTGATACAGATTTCTTGAACTTTTTATACTTTGTTGTGTTCAAACTGTTTGCATTATTTTCAACAATTGATGGCAATAGCTCTGATTCAATTGCATTCTTCTTTCCCCTGACATCAATCTCAGCATTTTGTTCACCTAGCTCAGTTGCTTCATTTTCAGTATTATCTTCTTTAGGTTTGATTGGTAGTTTCTCAACCCAAGTTTCACGCTCTTTTTGCATTGGGACATCAGGTTCTGAAAGTGGCAAAATAATCTTGAAAAAGTCAAAAGATAAACAAATAGACCCATAACATTTTTTAGAATTTAAATAATTATTAATGAACAAATTGGAATCTAATTTAACAGCAAAAAATAACTGGAAATCATCGTATCAAGGAGAGAGAGTTTGTACATTTGTTTCCTACTGCAAGCATCCATACACACACACAGGGTATCAAAATAACTGCAATTGTACTGGGAATGTTCAAATGAAATTTCAACATTATCTACCATCTGGATGTTTGTTCGTTATACACATTTTTTGTTATTGCACACATCAATACATATCCAAATGACCACAACTGTACTGGGAAGGTCTTAAACTGCATTTAAAAAAAATCTCAGGTTGCGAGGGGGGGGGGGGGGGAAGGGGAAGTTTTTAGAATATCAAAATTACCACCTTTGTACTGGGAAGGTTTTTAAAAGTTTGAATCATCTCCGGGAGGTTTTCAGGGTTACACATTTACTACATTTGAAAACTGTCACTTAATTGAGTTAATGAGTATCAAAATGATTGGAATTGTACTTGATATTACAAAAAAATGTAAAATAAAATGTGTACCTAGGCATAATTTCCGTTTAAGTTCATCAATCTTGAGAACATGTTTAATATTTTTAGCCTTCTCCTGATCTACCAGTATTTGGGAGGCATAGAGTTTACGCTCACAAGTCAGCAAACTATCATTTTTTGCCATGAGTAACATACGCTGGGTTTGTAGCTCATCTTGCACATCATTTAATTTTTCACTACAAAAAGATAACATTCAATATAGTAATATTAATTGTGATACAGGAACAAAATATCATGTTATTTTAAATATATTCAAAACAATAAATATAACATTATTTGAAATTTAAAAAAACATCTTATACAGTAGAATTTCGAGGGACATTTTGGGGACCCAAAAAAGTGTGTCCTTAACATGAATGTGCCCTGAATAGTGTTACAGGGAAGTGTTCCTGTGTTCCATAAGAGGGTTCTACTGTATGTATCAATATAAAAATAAAAAATGTTCAGACTCGATCATAATCGATGTAGTAAAATACTAATAAAAACTATTTCTGTGATGTTGCTACAACACTTATACAAATTGAAAAATGTTTATAATTACTTGCTAGTAGATATCAACTTCTTTAGATATTCTGTGTATTTTGTTCTTTCTAAACTATCAGCAGATACCAAGGCATCATCACCTCTATCAGACACCTGCTGGGGAAATAATCATAACTATATATTGTATACTGTATGCTAGTTAAAAAGTATTGTTTGAAATATTACTGGTACCATGTTGTATAATATTAATTTTATTATGTACTGCGGTCTCGGGCACCGTAAGCAAAATCATGCGCAATTTGTGGGTCGACTTTTGCTGAATCTTATGAACTTCTATGATTGATAAATAAAAACCAAAATACACCTTCATATCAAGGGTGCCATTTCGAACACATTATTTTAGACACAAAATTTGTGATACTAAATACGACACAAATTCAGCACTATAAAATATTTCCTTTACAAGGGTCTGTTTCTATTGACCAATGAGTACGGTTTTTGGAAGAACTGTATTTTGTTGCGAACAGAAATGGGTCCCTTCCAAAAAACACAAAAAAAAAAACCAATTTTAATACGGTTTGAAAAACACCACCACCTCAATTGTCAAAAAACTGGTTTTTAAAACGGTTCCTGCAACGCAATCACAGTCTCAACTTGACCTTAGGTGGTCACTGAATGGTGCGAACATCTGACTACTCTGTGTGGATAATAATGACATTTTACAAGCAACCACAATGACCATCAAAGAAGAAGTTTTAGTTTGAGTAAAAATTAGGCTGCAACATGAAAAACCAGTTTCCAATAAAACCGTTCTTTTGGATTTTTCCTAACAGAAACAGGCACTTAGATCATATGATGACAAAATAAACTTTTTGCACTCATATTCTAATGTATGTCCCCGTTGCATTTGCTTGGAAAGTCGAACTCACCCTATTTGATGAATAAAAATCTAGTTTTACCTGATTTTTTTCATACTTGTTTAACCTATCCGTTAAAGTTCTCACTTCGTGTTGACTTTGATTTAACTGTTCTCTTAAGTGTTCCATGTGACTTGAATCTGCTCTTGAAGAACTCATTTGAAATAATGTGGCTATCTGAAACTGTAATCAAGTTGATTTGATAAATCATGAACTTTCAATTTAAAATTATATTTTCATATTATTATTATTTCAGTTAGTAAAGATTGATCTACATATATGTTTATTTAAAACATGTTATTACTTATACTGTAATCAAATATATGAGAAGTCATAAATGCATTCCTAAACATGGTAACACTATGAATAGAGAGGAAGGTATCTATGAAACTATTTAAAATTTAACAATCTCATTCATTGTTCCCAACTACGGATAAGGACACTTTTCTACAAGCATACGATTACATTTCTGAGAGAAGTCTGTTTAGGTTTCTATACCATACACGCACTAGCTGTTGGCTGAGTCTCATTTGGCAAAAGCAAATTATCTATTATACATTTTGAAGGCCTATCCCACAGTACACAATAAAGGTGCTTGATGAATCCTTTGCCCATTGCTGTAAATCAGTAATTTTTGTTGTGATGTGTTGTGTTGTGTGTAATTCTATTCCAAATATAGGCCTGGTAAACAGTTACTAAAAACCTATCACTCAGGAGGACCTCAGATGTTGACTATTTACAAACCTATTAAACACATGCTTCGACCACTGTGTAGTCAAAATATTTTCATTTAGTTAAATCACTAAATTAATAATCACGTATTCAAAATCATGTGAGTGATGATGTAATCATCAGCGATGTACTAAATACACATGATTTAAAGTGTTGGGAAAATGCTTGATTCACAGTGCTATTCGGCATAATTGAAAAACCATTTGAATTTTAAATTAACTAAATTACATATTTTTTATTTTGCTTAAAAAAAAATTGATTTGGCGCAAGAAAATTGTTGGCCTTTTTCTTAGCCTGTGCGTAGACACCACGTTTCAGGAAATAGAAACTGTATACATTTTTTGTTGGGTTTTTTCATTAAGATAACTACAGTTGCCAACTCTTGTCCTGATCATATTTGTCTTGCTTTATCAATCTTTCTTTATTAAAGATTTATGATCCCTCTGAAAAAATAATGTTTTTAATTTTTTTTTGAATATGCCATTTTAATGTCACAAAGTTATCCACTTTATAAACAAAAATTAAATCGAAAAAAATGTATTTACCTGAAAAAACTGTAATTGTAACTGCCAGCCAATTGGTTTTTGGTTGGAT
This sequence comes from Antedon bifida, assembly GCF_963402885.1. Lineage (NCBI taxonomy): Eukaryota > Metazoa > Echinodermata > Crinoidea > Comatulida > Antedonidae > Antedon > Antedon bifida. The sequence goes on along the minus strand of NC_136233.1, from coordinate 5,379,291 downwards.
TTGACCATTTATTACTTCATTTTATATGAGAAAACTTATTCTTTTTTTAAAGGAAGGGATTAACTTTATTAAAACTACGAAATAACCTATTCAAAGTCTGATTTAATTACTCTTCATTTTTTTCATGTTTTTGGGGGACAATACATCTTTAAGGGATAAGATACCAAGGCTCACAAAGTACAGGCTAATGTCTACAGTTAGTAAATAGTCCATACCATATCAAATCAGACTTTTTCTAGTTTTTAAAAATATTAGAAATAGCAGAAAAAATTATTTACCTTCATTTTATTTATTTGCTGATTCTTTATCTTTAATTGTGTATTAATTGCCTCATATTTAACTTTCATACTGATGTATTTTCTTTCTATTTCTTTACGTTTATCTTCAACCTTTAAAAAAAATGGTAATGTTTTTCCATAAAAAAATTATAAAGAAATATTTACATGAAATAATAATTAGTACCTTGTAAAAAACATTTTCAGCATCATTCAAACAAATACAGTAATCTATAATGAAAAATTCATATTTTATTGTTCTTGTGGTGCGTTGTAGATTGCAAGTAACCCAAACAGAGAATAGATATATATTTTGTTCAATTAACTCAGAGTAATATATGCCAAAAACTAATATACGCTTAAATCACTATTTAAAGTATAGTATTTTTATTTTCTAATCATATCTATAGTATTACTGGTGCATGTTATTGATTTGTATACATCATATGTAATATAACTGATTTCTATGGATCAACTACAGTATTATCCGAACATGCATAAATACTGTATATTAAATTTATCATAAACTGTTGTATGAATTTGCTATCTATATACATATCCTAATTACAATTTTACATAATGGCACTAATGTTCAGGTAATACAGTATCTGGACAGATCAAGTATGATCAGATCAACAAAAAAAACTCACCTCTCCAAATAATGAATTTCCTTTCTGTTTGGTGTTTAAAGTGTCTAATTGAATGTTATCAAGTTGTAGCTGCAAGTCTACCACATTCTCACGACATTTCTATATAATTATATATCATAGAATAAAATTAACAATGTAAGAATCATGAAATGTAAAGTAGTCCTCTAAATACTACAAACAATAACAAACTAATAATAATAGTGTTAAAAAATATATAGAACACTTTGTAATCACAGATGTGAACATGTGCAGTACTGTAGATTAATAATATCCCATGGATTTATAAAGCACCGTTAATTTTTATTATCAAACATTTATGGAAACATAGTCCCACAATGCATCTAGTAATCAGCGCAAAGTTGTGTCTTGACCTTACCAGGTACCCATTTGTACACCTGGGTGGAAAGAGTCTAACGTAAGTAAAGTGTCTTGCCTAAGAATACAAGCGATCTGACAACCGTTGGATTTGAACCCATGATCTTACGATCATTAATTCAACATCAAAAACACTGCGCCAAATTCCAGGTGGAAACAAAAAGGAATCGAAGTTCGAGGTGTGCATGCTGTTTTCAATTATTTTATGTTTTATTATTCTTTTCTTTGATTTTGCCAAATTAGTTCCCTAATCGCCATTTTGTAATTGGCTAGAATGGCAAGACTAACACAAAATAATTTCTTAATGGATTTGTACGATAACATTTTAGTGAAAACCGTGGAAACTCCATAAGATACACATTCATGCCTCAATTCATTACCAATGATACTAATAGCATCAAATTGAATGCCATAGCATAATTTAACTAAAAGATGAATAAATTACTACTCCAAGTCCATGTTATGCGTTTGCTTCGGCCTAGCTTACAGCCGAATTGCGTGGTTCGGTATGTAAAACTGGGCTTTCATAGGGGTCCAGTAAAAAATATAGCCCTCTGTGATCTGGAGAAATACTATATCCATCGACTTCATCTTGGGATACAGTAATACTATAGTCTACTCTCCAGATCACAGAGAGCTTTATATTTTATCATGGCCCTCAGCCCAGTAAATATTTGTTTAATAAATTACTATTTACTGTAATCTCAAACTAACTTACCTCAAGTGCATTAAAATAAGAAATTGATTCTCTTTCTTTTTGCATTAACTCATCATTTAGTTCTTCCACCTGCTGCTCTATGGCTTCTTTACTTGCTATCAATCGCACAGTTTCATCTTTTTTATCTTTCAACTCAATACGTAAGTGTGCCTGTAATGAAGAGTACAAAGTGAACTTATCTAGTTTAGGATAAAAATGGAAATTAATTATAAAAGTAAAAGTACAGTTGACTCTTTCACCACCAGGCTCTCTGAAAACCAAAAACTCTTCCAAAACAAAACGTTTGCTGGGGTTTAAAAGATTGCAACTTATATTTTACCATCAAAAACACAATACGGAATATAATAATTTCTGGAAAAGCAGACATATTAGGCAGGCTGCCAAAGGGTGTCTAGTATCGGAAGAGTTGACTGTGCTACTCATGGCCCTAACATGCATGTTCTACTTTTACACATTACTTGCCTAATGGCTGATATTGAAGTAATAATGTCTCTTGAATTAATAAGTTAAGTAGGTATGTTTTGTATTGTGAATTGAACTTTTCACCTTTTCTTGTTCCATGTCTGCAATGATGGCATGGAAGTCAATTGTTTCTTCTGTTGCAGAGGTTGACAATAATTGCGATTGAAACACTCGTTGGGACTCACTTAGTTTCTTCAACTCCTCAATCTGCATGATAACAAAAACCATGTAAACATGCACTGTAATAAACTATGCATGCATTATCATAATGAACATATTTCATAGGGATAGTCTCAACATGTATAATTTGTTCATAATATTATTTAAGTTAAAAAGTAGAGTTTAAAATAATTATTAAAGGTGATCCACAGTATTGATATACTGTACATTGTTATCTATTTGAATTAGCTTAGGGCCTGTTCAGACCTACGGAGTTATGCTTTCGTATTGTACGTGGCGTACAACTCCATAGGTCTGAACCAGGAAAAGATTAGTGGAAGCCACCTCATACGACACTACTCTACTCGTTATGACAACTCAAGGTACAAGATTAGTGAATTCCGCTTACGATACGAAAGTCATGCATCAACGATTTTGACCTATAACCAATCAAATTTACTCCTGTATACCAGATGTTCGCCCAAAGAAACGAAATCGTTAGTTAAGCAAATCTGAATACTTTTCTGTTACGATGCTAATTCCCATTTCCTCAACTTTATCGTTTCAAATTAATTAATTTTCAGTATGGTGGTTTTATAAATTTATTCTGTGCCTGTTAATGTATATTTATACATACAGTATATAAATTGTGCAAGAAACTTGTATATTATTCTATTAAATACCACCGCATATGCATGATTTTTTGAAAATTCTAAACAAATTGTTGATATCTTAAATCAAGCTTTTGTTGATTGAGAGTCTATTTTACCTTTTCTTTCAATTGAATTTCAACTACTGAAGTTCTTTCCAGATCCGAAAGAAGCCCTTTATTTTTCTTCTCCATCTTGTTGATGTCTTTTTGAAAATTGCTCTTCAATAAACCTTCTTTTCTCAAATATTCTTTCTCAAGTTGATTTTTCATGGCTTCTATTTCTAGTGTATAGAAACCATCTAACTTCTCTTTGCCATCTAACTTTAGCTGTAAGTTGTATTTTTGTTGTTCCAATTCCTAAATAACAAATAATTATAATATAATAATTAGCATACTGATGAGGCTGAAAGTCAACACCACCTCAAACATCAAATTACATAGTTTGCAGAAATTGTAAAGCTTAGTCTATTGTAAAACGTATACATTATGGGATATACACTAGTTCACTAACTTATTAATTGTTGGCTTAGCAATATATTTTGGTTTCCTTATTAAAGGAATTTTAACAAATTCAATACTACGTAGGCAAGATAAACTGTGATTTCATTGCAAAAAAACAACTTACTTCAATTGCATTACAATGTGTTTCGGATAGCTTTTCTAATTCTTCTTCCAAGTCCTTGTTTTGTTCCAATAACGCATTGCCAATCTCTGCTGCACGCTCTACATCTTTAGACTTTTGATCAAGCTCTTGCTGCAGCCTTGTTACTTGTTCTTCCAGATTCATTTTTCTAGACAAAATACAACATTATGGGTCAGTCCATGTCAAATCAACCAATCCTGGTATGGTCACATCTGGATTTTTTTAAGGGTACATAAGTTTTAGTAACTCCAAGTTGATTTGAAAATTTGGCATATTGAATTCAGAAATCACATAATTTGAGTAATTGAGAATTTTGCGTTTTGTAGTTAAATTAAGATACTAAGCTGAAAATTGGTATATAGGGTCAATTCCAAAATAAGTGTATCTCATATAGTCTCTCATATAATTTACATTTTGTGTCATAACAAAGTATGTAGATGTCTCTCTAAATCATGTTAAATATGAAGAAAGACTAATCTATTAAAGGCAATATTTTCACTTTTCTTGATCTTGACCATGTGGACAATCAGCCCATTGTAAGACAGTCGGGCCAAAGTGTCAGAGAAAATCAGGCCCACACAAGGTTCTAAGACGAAAGAGACAAGAGACGATCCCAACAAATAAGACGATCTGGCCCAAATTGTGCGAACGATGTAAACTAAGTTTTCGAAGTAATAAATTTAATATAAAATTATATTTTTTAAGTATATTATTTTTAATTTATATACTATATCAACATTGTCAATATCAATAAAATATGGATTGTTAAACACCTATAAAAGCTTGATAAATACCAAAAAAAATTAACGCTGTGACAAAAGATACGGTACCGTATCTTCCGTTTGCTAAAGAAAAATTGCATTACGTCATAATCAGCTAATGGGGTGCTGGAACGTGTGTGACGTCATCGTATAAGGACTTTCTACTTTTTTTTTCATATCGCCTCTGTAGAGAATGCCTATCGGCGGCACCAGGCTGCATGGATGTGTACATTGATTCTGTAACTCAGCCCCGGGGATAGACCTATAGCAATGTTGACAACATCGATGCTGTATTAATAGAGCAAGTTCATGTGGTTGGTGGACGTTACATAAAGCATTTAAAACATGCACTAAATCTCAAATATTATTTCGTTATACAACATACAGTAGTATTATAATCCGATATGTTGATAGCCAAATTAGAAGTAAAGGAATTCAATGTTGAAAATTGTGTTGCATCTCGTTTATTCGTCCATAGTTACTATATACGGTATGAGGGCTTTATTTTTATTCCAAATGGCCTATTTAGGCCTATATTTTTTGTATTAAACTTTGTTTACAGATGGTGACCATAAACAACAAGCAAATGCGGACAATAAAGGGCCCTCAAATACTATGATTTAGACAGTAGCACCAGGGCTGAGTCATAGAAATCAGCGCACACATGCAGCTGGCTCCAGTATGGCACCGCTTTCACTACACAAACTTATACAATGAGGCTATAGGTTTAGCATTGTTATAGTACGTAGTAGGCCTCATTTAAAACAGTCTTTCGATTTTTGATCCAGAAACCAACGCATGTACTCCTCACATTAATTGTGAATACGTTAATTATAGATTTTCAAAGAAAATAATAAAAAAATGATATTTTAAGAATATTGATAATATTAGGGACTATAAAGTATACTTAAAACAAGCTCACGATAAAGGATTCACAATAAAATCTATTCAGTAAAATTACCGTAGTCGAGTTATTATAAAATAACGTTTGTATCCTTTTCAGTGACGAAAACGAAATGTTAGGTTAAAAATCTTCTCATAAATTAGACTATTAAATTATTAAAGAAACACCCTGCCTAGAAAAATATTTACTTGAGCCATTAGATTTAGGAAGGAGGAAGAGGAATTGGCAATACTCGAGCAAAATCTAGCGAATGCAATTGACTTTTGGAACCAATTTAATAATGGAACAATAGACCAAAAATGAATGTATGTTGTTGGTTCACCTGTACTTGACCTTCCTATAATTAATATTGGAGTTGCATCCGGTAGATTTTGTAAAGGTTTCACCAAACGGGCATGGAAAAAGAGAAGGGAAACCAACAATGAAAACAGTTCTTTTAATCTTGTACATAATTTATTGTACTGTAAATAGGCCTATTGTTAAATCATTTTTTTTTTTAAACTTTTATTATACTTACTGTATTATGGACGCACCTTCATTCAAGAAGTGTGCCACTGTTTCAAAAGGTGTAGCTTCCAAATAAATTATTATTATATTATTACAGGGCGACATTAGAAAAAAATATTATACAAATTTGTTTTCGGTATTTGTTTATTTTGTTTCAGTTGTTTTTGGTTGTTTTCAGTTAAATTAAACTGACCCTTCTAGAATTAAAATCAACATGTTTTGACTTTTCAATATGAATGAAAATGAAGCATAAAGAAAATGTTAAGCGGTTGATCACTGTTTTCGCGATATAAAAACAAATCCAACAAAGTCCTTACACGATTACGTCACACATGTACCACCACCCCACTGGCTGATTATGACGTAATGCAATTTTACCATACCTTTGTGGAATGTTTCGGCACAAAAGTGGGTCGAATCGTCCCGGGCCGAATCGTCTTAGTTAGTTAGGGCCGAATCGTCCCGGATTCTTATATTATTAGGCCTAGCCTAGGCTAGGCCTATTTCTATAGTACGGCCTCTATCTAGCCTATACTAGTATATATCGTACAGTCTGAGTAGTACTAGCCTAGGCTAGGCCTAGTAGGCTAGGGCTAGCTAGGCCTAGCTCTAGACTAGGGCCTAGCTAGGCCCTCTAGTAGGCTAGGCCTACCTTCAATTAACTCCTTTAATTATCGCCTGTTTAGTTTCGACTTTGGACTAGGTAGGCCTAGGCTAAAGTATTTAATACGGATCAGGTGCCGTTTTCTACTGGCTACTACCGGTACCGGTGGCCTACGCTATCAATCATTGCTTTAATAACGCGGGAGACAACACCAAATCGATCAGATTCAAATCAGAATAACCCGCCAAACTGCAGAGTAGTAGTGAATGTAGGTGGCGTTTTGTTTTTATTTTTAAAATGGCTGGTGAGAAACAAAACAAGAAGGAGGCGAAGAAAACAAAGTTTGTAAGTAATAGTATCCTATGTAGGTGTATAGCACCAAAACTATGACTAAACTAAAGCATACCAATTATATATATATTGAGTTTTGTGTAGGCTTTATAGGCTAGGCGCGACCTGTCTCTGCTGTGTGTAGGCCGCTAGAGGGCTAGGCATAGAGACTAATACACCACCTAGCTAGGCTAGTCCGTTGCTATGTGACGGACGCCGCTAAAACGTGTCACATTACTCTTTTTGCCTTAACGCCGCGGTAGTGCCAGGCCAGAAATCCGGGACGAATCGTCCCAGCACAGAGGGATTTAGTGGGCCGAATTTATTTTGTCCCTGTAATGTAAGGCCTACTCTAGGCTTACTACTTATCACACAAAAAGCAAAACTGCGGAGTTGACCATTGATGCCCCGGTGTTTTTTTTGGTTTGAAAGGTAAAAAACAAAAATCCAACAACTCTGAAGTTCAAAACATTGTCTTTATTGGCATTGGGATTGAACAGCTGAACGGAATGGGGTATCTCCGGAGTTTCTAAATGTTTTGAATGGACGGTCACAAGCACCGGGGAGTTTTGGTGTGAAAGTGGTATGGGCCTATGCCTTTTTCACGAAACGGAAGGCATCTTTGGTCGATGCAAACATACAATGCTGTGCAGTGAAGCGTAACCAACACTAACAAGAATAACATAATGTTTTCAGGGAATTTTAGGACACCATGTTAAATCCAATGAAAAAAATAATTATACACATATAATAATATATTAACAATTATATACATACAATAATAAATAATGAAATTAAAGACTTCATATTCAAAATAACACCATTATTTTTTATTCAGATAATATTAATAAACAAACATGCCAATCAACAAAAACCTTTGTAATGCTTCGGTGGCCTACAGTGTAGCTAGCACGGCCAATAAACGATGTGCCAAACCATCGCTCTACACACTACTGTGATGCGCGGGGTATGTTGATGTTTCGACAGGTACCGTTTTGACAGTCATTCGTAACCAGATTAGTTACTTTCAAAATAGTAAAATATTTATGGTCCAGACCGAATATAGTGTCCATATTGATAGTATATACCAATAATTAACCTATCTACCAGATTTTGTAAAAAAACGCGCAACACGGAGAACTGCGTGTTTGGCAGTCAAGCATTTTGTTTCATATTTCAAAGTATAATTAGTGCAAGAGGACCTAATGTAGTGCTCAGCTCTATTTTTCCAATTCTATTGTTCCACTTTTAAAATCTTTGCAGTAACTAGCCTATGCCTGTGGTGTCCAAGTTTGGATTCAGATAAAATGTGTGGCTGTTTATACAAACACACAAACATACAGGAGTGAAAACATAACCTCCTTGGCAGAGGTAACAAGGTGCTTACAGTACCTAGTGGTGCGCTATCTGGTTTGACCTTTTCAATAGCTAATCTCTTTTAATCTCGTGTTTACTTTAGTCAAGGATTGGGGCTGCTCTGGTTCCAGGGGCAATGTTTGTTGCTGTACCCAGAACCCCAAGTCCATCCCGTGAAGCAACATCAAGACCGTACTCTGTAGCAGGCACATCAAGACCACCGTCTGCCCTATCAACTGCAATTATTGGTTCAACAATGATCAGTCGAATGATTGGAACACCCCCTCCAAACGACAATGGTTTGGATCGTGACTTGACTAGGGATGATAGCATGGCTAGGAGCAGTATGTATGATTACGAAGATAAAGAAGATGATGAAGAAGATGAGGATGACACAGTTGGACAGTAAATATTGTATTTCATTGAAATGAATATTGCATTTTTTTACGATTTTGCTATTGTTGATTTTATAAGTGCAATGATGCAATAACCAGTTGAAATGTCTTTTTACAGTTGAGCTATCTTTGTAATATCATTTGAATAATGATCAAGTATGTGTATGTATCATGTTATAATTTTTATTCTGTTTATATTTATTGACAATTTACCTCAATTTCCAGTATCAATATCAGTTGCCAACTGATACTGCAAATCCTAACTGACCCAACAGATGAGTGTAATATAATATTAATGGGAGTTTACATGGCAAAAATCAGTATGTTGATATAAAGTTTTTGGTACACCACATACAGTATGTAGTTCTGAAAAGAACTGTCCTCGGGATTGAGAGTGAAGATAGTTCAGATGAATTGCAATTGGGTGTTACTAAATATGAAAAAGCTAAAAAAAACAAGCAAGGGTTACAGTTTTAAAATAGACTCTAGCTGTTTGAGGTTGTGGGATACCCTCCCAATTGAAGTAACTAATTTATGCCTTTTTGGTTCCTATAAGTTTTTCTCTGCCTTATTTAATGCCATTTGCTGTTAACTTGTTGTTTTTGTCTGCACCACCAGAAGGAGAGTACTTCGTCACTTTCCTACAATCCGCCAGACTGGTGTCAGTTTTTTTAGTGTTTGTATTTTTGATTGTATTATATGTCTTCTGGAAAATAAATGAAGTTAATTTAATTGAATTAAGAGCATTGCTTCGTATAATATTTTTATTTCTAGTTATTCAACTATACCAATAGTACGACAGTCCACAGGTACATCAGGTCGTTCAAGATTAGACACACCCTCTGTAAGTGACATAAGTGATGAGGATGAAGAAGAGCAAGAAAGTGATGGAGAAAGACGAAAGAATTCAACTTCACCAGTTAAACATGCCCATGAACCCATCTATGCCATACCAAACAAAATTCCTGTTGTAAGTTTAACAAATCTTAACTACTTGCTCTTATTTCAATTCTTTTCTTATTACATATTCAATTCTTTTCTTATTAAATACTAATTTTTATATTCTTTTTTTTTACTATTTGTGTTTATATCTTTTTATTATTAATTTCAGTATTGAATTTCAATGTTTACATAAAAAACATATTTTGTTATATATTTCTCAATTTCCTAACGTATCAAACCAATACCAAAATGTTTAATTTAAAAGAAAGGAAAAATGATTAAATTGTAATATATTTTTTTTTAAACAGTCATTTAATATGATCTTTTTATTTTTATATTCATTTGTTTGAATTTGTAGAGAAAAATTTCAGAAGAATCTGTAAGCAGTAGTTTGACTCAAGTATCTCCAGCTGATGACTTTTCAGATTTACAGACACCGCCACCGCCCTGGAAAAAATCACGAGTTAAAAAGGGTTTGCGACATTGTTTTTTTCAGTTAATAACTAACAGTATTTTCCAACGCGTTAATGAACACAACGTCTTATCACCAGTTCTTTTCTCGTTTTACACAAGTGATTGTAGAACCTCCGACAAAAATTATTCAGTTATAATTATGATGATACCGTTATAACTGGGTTTTTGTTCAACATTCCAAGTACAAAGTTATTTTGATCAAGTTATCCAATTTGTGAAATGGTGTGATAATCACCATCTAGTATTAAATACAAAGAAAACTAAGGTTTCCAGTTTATGGACTAATAAATAATCTTGAAAAGCATAATAGGCAATCACCTAAAACAGCATGACATAATCGGTGATATCTCTGAATATTTAGAATCTTATCTAAATTTAATAATAATTGCCGAATTAAACAAATGCTGTGGATCAAAGAAACAATTATTTAACAACAATTTACAAATTACATTCCTAACTAGGTCATGATAGTCCAACAACTGAAGAAGACATGTCATCGTTGGCTGCAAGTGACTTGCGTTCTAGTCAAGGAGCCAATGACATTGATGTGTTAGAGCAGCCAATTACTCAAACTGTAAGTAACATTTTATGTCCAATATCGGTGTTGATAAATACAGTATGTGGGTTTATAACTACTTAATCTTGGCAAATGTATGTGCTATATTATGTTTGTTTAAATATGATTATATTGTATTAATTGTATTATATTATACCCAATCCTGTTTTTGAATTATATATTCACCCGTGCCATTTTTACAATAAAAATGATTTATTTATCATATGGAAGTATCATTTTATTGTATCTCTCTGTACTGTACAGTGTAACCATTGCACTATAATAATAACATTACAAAATTGTGGATTTTTTAAAGGTAATAAAATCTGTGAGTGCAAGTGCTCCAACAAAAAAGAGCAAAGCTGAGGAATTTGGAGAGTTTCTTGCTCATGAAGAAGGTAAAAGATTGTTTTCTTCATTTTAGTTCTGGGATATTTATTACCTGGGTGAAACCAAACTATTGGATGCATTTTAAATTGCTTATAACAGTTACATTAGAAAAACAATATCGCCATATTTTAAATCTTCCCTTGTCTTTTAAAAGTTGTATTAATTATTTAAATTGATTGCATAGTACACTAATTTCTTTATGTGCAATTATTTCAACATTCTTTTTGCGTAACGTAATAGATATTCCTGGGATTGTTTTAGAAGAAGAATTAAAACAAGTGAAATGGGAACAGCAGCAGTTACTAGAAACTTTAAAACAACAGCAACATCAGTTACAACAAAGTCAAGAGATGCATAAAAGGAACGAAGAAGAAATAAGAAAAACTAGACAGTATCAGAAACAAGAAAGTTTAATGTTGGATAAAGATGACATACAAACCAAAGATGGTACAATATTAGATAATTATTTTCTTTACACAGTTTTTATTAGTTTTTTTCATATCTGGGATTATAGTAATACTGGATAATTGAATATAATATATCCGATTGAGTTTATGAATGTTTATTGATACCAAAAATACTATTTAAATCTTGTTTTATAATTCTACGTTTTGCAAATCATGTCAGACCAGGATTTTTTTTCTTTTACAATTAAACAACTTCCTCTCAAAGACCTGGAATTTGACTTTGTGATGTGATGAAGATAGTTTGTTTATTCCTTGTGGTTTTGTGTTGGTTGTATTTTTATGTTCCTGTTTAATGGTTGCTTTCAGAGTTTAAAAATGAAATATCTAGAATTAAAAACATTTGCGAGCAACTGCATACTGAGAATGTAGCAATCCGAAAGGTGAATGACCAGCTTCATATTGAAAACCATACATTGAAAACAAGATCTTCTAGAAGTAGAAAAGATGGTAAGTATACCAGTAGCATGTCAATAGTGATACTCTAAGATGGTAAGTATACCAGTAGCATGTCAATAGTGATACTCTAAGATGGTAAGTATACCAGTAGCATGTCAATAGTGATACTCTAAGATGGTAAGTATACCAGTAGCATGTCAATGGTGATACTCTAAGGCCATGGTTCCGCAGCCATAACAAAATCAGTTTTTTAACCAATCAGATAATTCATAAAAAAAAATAAAGTACAATCATGTCATACTGTATTGTAATTAAGACTATGCAAATGGAACTTTTTATCCATTTTTAAGCGTTTTCTGCATTTTTATCGTACTTTAACTTACAAATTGTAACCGCATTTTATAACTTAAGTTTTGTGCACAATATTTATGTATTGTATATATTAATTTTTGTTTATATTTTATATTTATCTGTTTTGATCGTACTAATATTTGTCAATCTTTAACAAGAATTTCTATTGTTATTTTATTATGATAGAAAATTAAAGCATTTCAGTATTTTTCCTTCAACAAGGTCTAAATTTATTCGATAATTATTTGATTTGAATAAGATAGTTATCAGTTAATTTTTTGAGCCAAATTGTTTAAACCCAGAATTTTTATCAGTTATTATCGTTTAAGTTTTGGCTGAACATGGTCTAAATTAACAATTAATATGGTAAATTTGGTACATGTAAACATTTTGAAATGTAATCAAACAAGGGCATGACATTTAACGTTGTGACTACACATACGTGATACAACAGTATTGTTGTCAAGAAAATGTAAGGTTCTATAAAAAATGAAGGATTTTTTTTTTATGTAAATACTGTATTGATCTGGTATATTTTTTAAATAGAGACACCAAGTGAACTTTTACAACAGCAAGTTGAGGACTACAAAAAAGAAATTGATCTTCATAAATTAACTATTCACAAATTAAGCATTGAATTAAGTCGATACCAGGCAAAGTACAGATCACCTGAGGTATGTAAAAATGTATATTAAATCCACATTCCCAATGTTTTTTTCGATCTACTTTAAGGTCACAAACTGCAGCAGCATTTTATGTAGATTTGAATACTATATGGGCTCACTGCGATAATTTTGTTCGCCTTATGGTAAAAATGGGAAATAACAGCCCGTAATAACTACCTACATGCATTGCGCACAGATTGATATTTTCGTTGCACCCACTTTCAATCGATTGTGAAATCAAAACAAAGCTCCACATACATATGGCTGTTCTCAAACTTATTGAGTAAGGTATTCGATGCCATTGATAGAGAAGAGTATGGTATCGATATATTTGTGAATCTCAGAAAAGCATTTAATACAATTGATCACATCATTTTACTCAAGAAACCTGATTATTACGGTGTCAGGGGTACAGTTTTAAATTAGTTTAAAAGCTATGTCTCTGGAAGACGCCAATACACTATCTTCGATAATTCTAAATGTGCATTCGTAATATTGAATATGGTGTGCAAGCATCAATTTTATTTGCTGACGATACCAAAATTTTCTTATCTCACAAAAATTTAAATACTCTGGGCGCTGTTGCGCTATTTAAATGTAAATAAAACCAATTTATGATATTTCGAAGTATGAACAGAAAAGTTGAGATAGATCAAGTTATGGTATATTATTTGATGTTAAAGAAATCAAAAAGAGTAAATAACACTAAATTTCTTGGAGTGTATTTTGACGATTCTGTTAAAGTATGTTACTATGTACTATACAAAGTAAGACACTTTCTACCATTAGATCCTTATAGAAACAATATTCAGTTATTGCATTGTTGTATGGAGTTGCAAATACGAATTGTAATTGTGTGAAATCAAGCATCTCAAATGAAAAGCATTACGTGTAATCACCTTCACAAAGTTCAGAGACAATGTATCGTCTGTCTTCCGTAGACATGGACTTCTTAAAATCCAAGATTTTATCTCTTTTATTTAAAATGGTAATCTTGATAATGTCATCATCAATTGTTTTCATTATTTTGTTATTTGTTTGTAGAAAGGGGACCCACCTGGTTTGCCTGCAAGGGGAAATAGTCCAAGATGGCTGAATGATACGCACTATTTATCACCTCTAATCTTGGCCTATGAAGATCGTTTACAAGACAAAAACAAGACAATTTTAAAATACCAGAAAGAGCTAAAAGAAATTAAGGAGGATGTGGAGCAGGTGTTGCATGAAAATCAGGTGTTACACCTGCAGTTAGAACAAACACAGGAGCCATCACAAGTCACCATGATGGAATGGTAATCTTTTTTTATTACCATATTTATTCAAATAAATGCCTCTGTAAAAAAAAACTGTGGCACATCATATTCACTAACATTCAATGCTCTATTGGCTGATGGGTAAAAATGATAAACCGGAAGCGTATGTTGGTCCTAAGATGTTTAAAAACATAGTGCATGTGTTGGGTCTTGTAAAGTTGAATGTGTTTTCTTTGTTATTCTCTTGTCAAAAATGGATTCCATTGAGCTATGCTGAATTCCAATAATATGTGAAACATAATTAACAATGTTGGAGTGTAAAGAAAATAGAAAAGGGGTACGCAACCTTGTGGTACCCCTGTGCTAACTACTGCTTTATCTGATACCATATTACCCAACTTGACATGCTGTGATCTGTTACTAAGGAAGTTTAACACCCACCTACAAATCGGCAAAGGAACACCTTATTTATCATTATCTGGTTAAACAATCTGAAAGGAATCACTGTATTGAATGCCGTTCAATGAACAACAACCATTAGTTCTCGCAGTAAAGATATTTGAAGACATTATGTAACATATATAAGACCGCATCTTCAGTAGACATTTTTTGGCGATATACACATTTTCATCTTATTGTAGCCAAGATAAAGTTGCATGCATAAAAAGTTATTACCTTTATTTGTTAAGAGATTAGGAGATGCATGTGTGATTTAAGTTGTAACTGACATTTTTGAGATTTCCTTTTTTGTTTCTATTACTCCATACAGTGGTATAACAACATCTACTGTATTGCATTTCATTTTTTACTCACTTACTTTTTTAATCACATGTGTACAGCAAACCTTTATTCAACTACTGTAATTAATTCTGTTTGGAGATTTTACCTCATTAACTGGTCTTAAACATTATTGTGCAAACAAACTAAAGATGATTTTTGTTTGTGTTTTGTCTGTAGGCATAAACTACAAGAGCAAGCAAAGTTGGTTCTTGAAGAGAACCAGTTATTAATGGAACAGATGGACATACAACAAGAGAAACAACAACATATTAATAAACGACACTCTCAAGAAGGTTTGAAATTAAATACACTGTATTTATTTTTTTTATTAAACCAACATTATTTCCATTATTGATTTTATTGCCCCAATTGCATAGAAATGTTTCAATTTAGTGATATTTTCTTGTGCGAGACAATTTTGCTGAAATTCAAACGTGTACCTTTCTTATATAGGTTTTTCTACTGAAAAATACTGGTTGTTTTAGTTTTGTTTATGTATACTTTAAAGATTAGTGTAAATATTGTTATATCTTACTTTTTGTGAATTTGTGAGGTTTGCAGAATGTAAAATACAGTAATATATCCATTGCCATGTTTAATTAGTATATAATGGCTTGACTGATGACAAAAGCGTAACCAGCCAGGATATAACCAAACAAGTTAATGTGGTGTAGGGACAAAAAAAATCCTTAAATCATTTACTGTATACATTCTATAGATATTTTAACACTAGGCATTGTTTAATTTGATTATTTTTTATTTGAATAACTCCCAATATGTTTATATAAATATTTTGATACATCTTACAGTTAATAAAATGTCAAAAAGAATGGTTATGGTGGACAGAGAGAAAAATGAACTTGATTCACAGTTATCAGAACTCCGAGTAAAATACAACGCCCTCAAACATCAGCATGAGACATTAGTCGTGATAAATGAGGGCAAATTGCCATTGCAAGAACATCTCACCACAGTTGGTGAATTACAAAAGTATGTATACAATATTCACCTATTGACAATTAACACGGCATTTCTTATAGTGTTGTTAATAGGGAGGTTTCGCAACCTTACGAATACGATAACGAAAAAGGGATACGTCACACTTTTGTGAAACTTTTGAGCTGATCCCCATTTCATATTTGTAAAACGTATTCGTGTTGATGAATATCACCAGTCATTTTCGTAACTACAAAACGAGTAAAGCTTTTGATCTATTTTTCACATTTTGCATTTGAATCGGGAATGATTCATGATTACAAAAAAGTAATTTACTAAAATGTCAGGTCAATTTTGATAAATAGTTTTTAAAGTCCTCACTCGCTTTGATGTTACGCTAGGCCTAGGCAGCCAAGCAACACTTACCTGTGGTCGTACAAATTTACAACATTCATACTTTGGACTACGCCCTCAATATTTCGTTGCTATGTGAAACAGATTTTTACTGGCTTATGAATACGTGTGCTTGACGTTTTCGTTATTGTAAAACAACAGCACTTTCTTATCAGTGGGGGGATAGTTCAAATTACACAGTAAAATCTCTATTCTTTTGTACACAAATTTTGTAAATAGAGAGGCATTTTAAAAAGCTATGAAAAATAAACGGTGTGGTAAAAAATGTTATCAGATGACTAAATATAACTAAATATAACTTGAATTTTACAATTCTGGTATTTTTGTTCAACTTCAAATTTTTATTTTCATGCTATAGCAAAAATTATCCACCGTATATCCACCATCTTTTTTCACCTTCTAGGGAGTCACCAGACATGTTATTACATTAGGTTAAACTACCTAACTACTGAAAAAAAGTCTTCCTGGTTTTTATGGCAGAATTTTGCAAAATTTTGTATTTGACCATATTAAGGGAAATTCATGTTTTTTCATCTTGATTTCTGTTACAAAGATTTGATTTATGTAAATTTAACCAGATATTATATTTAAAATTCATGCCTGTATCTGAGCTTTAACACTTCAACTCTGAAATTAAAAGAAATATGGAGTTGAGCTCACTGCCCATACACACTATACAAAACACTACAAGATGTACACAACAGTGATCACATTCAGTGCTGTAATAAACGTACATCCAAAACTGCACTATACAGTTTTTGTAAGAACTTTTTAATCAGGAAAGCTCTAAAGCTTGGTGTTTGCATGTGTAGTTGGATGCCACATTGTGTCACCACAATGTTCATAGGGTAGAAGAGAAAGTGTATTTGATATTGGAAGAATTTCATCTGGTTGTGGAATAGGTATTAAATAAAATTTCTTTTTGAACAACCAAAAATAGTATAAGCGAACTTACAGTACGTTTCGAAACCTATCAGGTTTCATTCTCAACTGGCGTTTCATCGTCAACGCTAGACGATGAAACGCCAGAATGAAACCTGATAGGTTTCGAAACGTACTGTAAGTTCGCTTATACTATTTTTGGTTGTTAAAAAGAAATTTTATTTAATATGTATTTGATATGTTTGTATTTATAGCTTTATAATTGTATTTCAATCGTAATTGATGCTTTGTCATAAAAAAAAAATTCCTACTAATTCCTAATTTTTGTGCATGCTTTCAGCTTTAAGTCATTCATTGCATTTGATATTTTTGTAGAGCAATTGAAGAATTGAAATCAAAACAGAGGTTGGAAATTGAAATCACTTCATCAAAGTTATCTTCAGTTGAAGCAGAGAAAAACAATCTTGCCATAAGAATTGCAGATGTTGAAGCTGAGAAAACTCAGATGGAGGCAGAAATTAGAGCTTTGAATAGAGCTAAGAGGTTTGCCTTAATTACTATTTCATAGATAACTCGTAGGTTACTGTGTTCTGCAGAGAAAGAAAAAAGTACATTTACTGGGCTAAACCACATATTCACATATATTGATTTTGGTTTTGAAATGTTGTCATCGAACTAAATTCCAGTGATTCTATAGAATCTCTGCAGAAGGTGACTTATGGGTGCACATTTGAATCTTTTTTGGGTAGGAAATTCGGATTAGGCCCTCCAAGGACCCATGGCAGCCAGCTGTGCAGCACCTACCAGATCTCTTATAATAATAGTATACCAATATATTGTTATAGTATATTGAATAGTGTACCAAGTTCTTTAACCAACGGCTTTATGTCCCATCCGAAGGACGAAGCAATGAAGATAAAGCATCTTGCCTAAGGATACAGTTAGTATGGTACAGATAGGCTTGAACCCATGCCTATCACATGCTAGTCTGATATTATCCTTATAACATCACTTTACAGTATATACAGCACACTCCGTGATTCCAGACAGTCTCCCATCCAGAATGCAACCGGGCCCAACATTGCTTTACTTTGGTTATCTGACGAGAACCGGTGATTTACAAAAAATTTACAAAATGGTAAAATATTGTCTTGTTTTTTGCAGGAAATCAGAACAAAATGTGTTGATACTACAGAAGCAGGTTGAACACTGTGAAAGTCAGGAGACTGCTGCCAATCAACATCTTAATAAGGTACTTGAGATAGCAGAACAGACAGCTGCTGAAAGGGACGTCTATCACAGACTTGTAAGATTATTACTATATACATTACTAAATTGTGTTGCTTACTCCTCTTTGTGACCAATTGTATTGACTCAACATTAATGTTTAATTTGCATTGTTTTTAGGCTAAAAGTCAGACACACGAGAAAAATAAAGCAGTTAATAAAGTATTGAAAGGGAATGTAGCTGTTGGACGAATGGAAGAAAAATTAAAGGTACTGTAATTGTTTAGATCTTTGAATAAGATGATGTAGATGAGCGTACTCTTTAATATTATTTTTAACTCACTGTATCAGCATTTACAAAATAGGCTTTCTTCACTATTCAAAAAGGGGTTGGGGAGAGGAAAGGCACTCATTAGCCCAAACCCTACCTCTATTTCTTCATAAAACTGCTTTCGTTTAAATAGGTAATATAACATTAATACCCACCAATACACACCATTGTGCACACATTTGTAATCTACATTCATTTGTTTTTAGTAAAAAATAAAAATTATAACCAGATAAATAATTCAAATTCATTCATGCATTTTGACATGCAATTGCTCAAAACATCATGATCATCAAGTGACACACTAGAAAATGATAAAAAATATTTAAAATAATATAACAGTTACAAGATTACTCTGGTGAACAATAGTGATTTAACTGAGTTGACTAAAATGAAAACATTTTTATTTTATAGTACTATAAGTTAAAAGCAGGTGAACAGTTAGGAAACATGACACGACGCATGGAGGATGAGGTGTCAACTCATGTAAACCAGAAAGAGCAATACCACAGAGAGATCCGTCATCTTCAACAACTACTAAAGGACAAACAACTTGCCTTGGATACCATGATCAATGAAAAACAACGCTTAGAAGAGGACTTGGAAACAGTGTGGGAAACGCTTAATAAAGATAACAAACATATGAAAACATCCTTAAGATCAAAACATAATACTAAACCTTTAAAATTGGATGGACCAGCTTTTGAGTACGATTCAGAAAAGGGTTTACTGAATGATTCGGGTAGTGACGACTACTAATGTAAAATATCGTTTATGAAAACAAATTAGTTATTTGAAAAAAAAAGAGTGTTTCTTGAGTTGAAATATTTTCTGTTTTATTTAATGAGACCGAGCTGACAGAACATTAATGATATTTTTATAACACATCACCTACTGTGAACATTGTTCAATTAATCCGTTGCTTCCATTTTAAATAATGTGGAAGGATAGGCCATTGAAAATCTCTCTGATTTTAGCTGCGTAGTAGTAGAGATGTTATCGATGACGCATACTACGGGTTGGTGAACAGTAAGCAACCTCAGATGGCACAACATTTTAAAAATGTTTACAAAAAGCTGAATGTGCATTCAAACCATTACATAGAACTTTTACCATCAAACTAGTACTGAAGAGCACATGATACTAAATTAAACAATCAAAGATACACTCAGTTAATTAATTAATATTTCACTCTTTCTGTCTCTTTTATGTAGCAGAAGGGAGGAACAACTCACAAATTAAAAATACTGTGTGTAAAGCAATAAATAAAATAATAAATAAATTTTAAAAATTAATTAAAAAATGACAATGCAGTGGTTAGATCTCAATGGAGATACAAATTAAATAAAACAGAAAAATAAATCAATTCAGTTAATGGCAAGAAAGAAGCATAATAATTAACTATTAATATTTATTATTATTAAAATTATTATTTTATTATTATTTTTTTAGATAAATTGTATATAAATATTCGTGTTAAATATGCATTATTGTATTTACTATGATGAAAGTTATGTATATTGTGAGATAGTTTGTCAGTACTGTAGGCCTACTATAAGCTTAAATACACCTTGAGTACAATAAACCTTGAAAAGAGTATATATTTTGTATGTTACTAGGTAGATGAAATAAAACAAAACGAGAATGCCTTTATATTTATTAACTACAAGCTTGTTTCATATAAATGTAATATATATATAGAAAAATCCATAAATACTAATTTAGGCAGATATGTGAAATAATTATTTGAATTTTGGCATGGAATTTATATAAATAATTAAGTGTGTATTACATCAGATCTTTATGTGCAATTGTGCAACTTTATTTGTAATTTGATAAGAGCAATATGACCTGCTAATATGTACCTAAATAATCAGGAATACAGTAGATCTAAAAAGCTCCATCGATGATTATTTTTGTTCCTAATATGTGTTCAGACTGACAGAAGTTGTTAGATTCAAATAATAATAATAATAATATCTTATGAGTGAGTACTTATATAATAATATTGCGTTTATTAATGTTACCTATTTTGCACTTAATGCACTCTTAATTCCGTAACTACAACATACACCGTACTTTTATTTCTCTTTTCACCTCACTTCAATTACATTAATTATGTTTGTTTGAAAAACGTTATGGCCACGGATCATAAACATACTATAGCAATTTATACAGCATATATAATATCCACTCCTTAAGCTTGGTTTCCACTAGGACGCAAGGCAAGGACGTAAACGCAATGTAAGAGACAGTAGGCCTTAAGCTTGGTTCCCACTACAAACGCAACGCAAGGACGTAACGCAACGTAATCGGTTTACCAATCACAAACGATGGATTATTGAACTGTCGCTTGGTCAACTCGCTTGCGTTGCATCTACGTCCACGCGTTGCGTCATGTAGTGGGAACCAAGCAAAGGACAGTTCGAATAATCCATCGCTCGTGATTCGTTGCGTTACGTCGTTGCGTCTCTAATGGGAACCAAGCATAAAAACATATTGGTAATCTTATCCGTCGCATCATAAAACCCATATGAAAATGATCATGTTCAAATTATGTCAGCGTGTTATTTCTTTATTTCTTTCTGTTATGACATTTACAAAATACATATATACGTTCAGGATAGATACAGATTCTATGTGGGACAAATACGCGGTTTTCCGCTTACCGTTACCACTCGTCTGTGTAAAATTGACCAGTATAATATGTTTCGTTAAATTCGGGCCTGGTAAATATACGTTTAATTCGGCCTAGGCCTAACCACAATAGGTCTAACATTTGATTATACATTATTTTTGAGTAAATTGTCTATTTACGATGTTGCTAATATAACTGACGTTATTCATTCAATGGTAACCACTTATAATATCGTAACCATAACAACAACAACCATAACCATAATTTAGTTAGTTATTATTATTGTGTTTGGCTCATTTACTCCTGCATGCTGTAAACATTCATCGTATCCATTGTGTTTACCCGGCTCTCATATCATTATGCATCTCTGATCAAACGACCAATATGGAAATACAGTATCATATGGTAATTTGAAAATGTATAATTATAATACTAGAAGACTACACCTTTTTAAATTCCAAATCTTCATTTCACCCATGACCTCAGACTAGAAGTTTATAGAACTTGCAATTAGGAAATCATAAAAACCGTAATTCCTTCAATTGAAACAAACAATATAATAGGCTTATAGCTCATTATGCCTACTTATGCCTATATCAACGCTCAGGGTGTTATTTGAATGAATCGATCGTGTAAAATATTATGATATATTGAATTATTTCTCGCTTGAAAACTCCCCCTCGAATAAACATCCCCCACCCCCAGAACATCGTTTAGAATATCACCCCCCCCCCCACACACACACACACAACTAATAAACTCTCCACCACATGCATAACGCAACTTATAAACAAGCTTAACATTTATTGTATGTAAGATTTTGATATTTATTGATGACCTATGATATTGCAATATTTTAATTTTATTTTCCACGTTTTGTATTGTATTTTTATGGTGAAAAAATAAATGAAATTACGTAACACATTCTATTTGTAGCAGTCATTGACCTCGATGACGAATTTTTGATTGAATTTTTACTGTATTTTAAATAGCGTGTTGTATTTTTTAATATTTAGGGAGGATTTATTTGATATATCAGAGATTATACATATTATTACACCCACAAAAAATAAACACCTCCCTCGAATAAACGACATATCGCCTAAAACCCTCCCGAATACAAATACGGTAAGCAAGTCAGTATCACCACGGCTATGACCTACCTGCCAATGGTTGCAAATATATAACAAGCTGGGATCATTTAGTTTGATTGGTATCACCAAAGATACAAATGGTCATTGTTTTGAAAAATAATATGAATTTTCTTAATCGTACATTTTCTGTAGCAATCGATTTTTTATATTACAATATCGACTATTTATAGCCCGAGCGAGAATCATTGGACAGCGCTAACATTGTGCTAAACGTCATTGAGTAATAAGATCTCTAGTAGGAAAGACGTCAGACTGTTTACCGAATAAACTATGGTTAAAATATGTGTTGTGAGTCCTGAAGGGCTAAAAGATGACAAGAAAGTGGAAGGTTTGCCAGTCCCGGAAGTTCTTACAGAAATACCGGTAATGTTTTTACATGATTTTAGCTTTAAAATATCAAAAACAGAACTAAAGCTCTAAATAATAATGATCGAGTGAGCAGGATCGAGTGATCTTGAGCAGGAAATGCTGAATAAGCAAGCGTTCAACGAAAAAACGTACGCGGAAATATTGAATACAAATGTCTAGCTAACTCTTTTTTGTCAAGTTGTTGGTTTTTTTTTATCATGAACTTTAAGCAAATATACAGTAATAGTAAATTAGGCATTGAATTTAGACTTTTTAATTTTCAAATAATACATTGTAAGGCCATGGAATTATGATTTTGTATATGTCGTTTGTCTTCCATACTAGCGTAGGCTTACTGAATAATTTATGTCAATTTTTTATTACATGAACGCCCTCAATGTTGTATATTGGGTCATCACACTTGGACTGCTACGTGCCAGCTCATTTGTGTCACCACTTATCCCTCTATTTATGGGACACTTTACACTGGAGGATCTCGTCGATCTCATACCAAACAACTGTTTTATTCACTTAATACATTAAATATTTTTGATATCAACAAACTCCAAACAGCTATGTTAATGTTTCGTTTCAGTAATAACCAGCTTCCTTCAAAAGTTAATACTTTTCATATTTTTGTCTTCGACTTCAAAAAATATCATTTATGAAAGGTTTTCTATTTTATTACGTAGGACATTTTTTATTCATTATGGACCAATATTTATGGACTACTATGCCTTTTGATCTTAAATGTCAAATATTTTAGCCTTTTTAAAAAAAAAATATAAACAATTATTAATTCATAGTTATGCACTTCAGTTTTTTTATGCACTTTAGTTTTTTTTTCCTCTTCTTTTTGCATTAAGAACTTTTTATAAGTACATACATTGTATTTTTTCTTGCTTATTTCAGTCATTATTATTTTTTAAATGTATATATTTGTTTCATTTGGAGGTTCAGACCTAAAGCCAAATTTGCTTAATGCAATCTCCACACACATTTTTTTTATCATATATTATTTTAAAATAAAATGTAGAAAAATGTATGTATTGTGTTATATTTATGTGTGAAATCAAATCTGAAACTGAAACTGAAACTTCACTGTGAACAAACGATGGGGTAGGCCCTTATATATGTTATAATAATACGACCACCCACTATTTAGGGAATCCCTAAATTGCAAATCCGGAACAACCAGCCTGTGTGTATGTGTATATTGACTATTTGATTTTCTATACCGTTACCGCTCGTCTGTGTAAATTGGCCTTTATGCAATGCTGACTGTGCTGTATAGTACTGTAGTATTATTATGATTATTAGGTAATGTGGATTCACCATTGAACTATTTATTTTATATATACCAAAATAATTTTAGAAGTTGCAAAATGACATATCAAATCTTGATTTCTGTTTTAAATTAGTTACAAGAAAAGCTTACAATAAACGATTTGGCGACGATCAAGAATCCAAAGCGAAGATGTAAAGGAGTGGTGATAATACTGGTGATGCTTACATTAGCCGTTACGTGCCTGTGCCTTGCAAGTGTCATTTACAGTTACACTAACAACGAAGAAGAACAGGACATGATCAAAAATCAGGTGTGTTATGTGGTAAAGTGCGGGCAACACATATCTAATTTAATATAAAAATCATCGATCTATAGTTTCCCTAAAGCTTGGTTCCCACTAGGACGCAACGCAAGGACGTAGACGCAACGCAAGCGAGTTGACCAATGACAAGCGACAGTCGAATAATCCATCGCTTGTGATTGGTCTAATCCCTTACGTTGCGTTACGTCGTTTTGTTGCGTCTCTAGTGGGAACCAAGCATTATGTATCATTGGTGTTACACGACTTTGTTGAAAATAAGCACTTTCTTATCAATGGTGTTTGTGCACAAAATGTTATAAGGTGACTAATTTAACTAATATTCAACTTAGAATTTGATATCTAAGTCTGTATTTTATAGCAGAATTTTGCCCAATTCCATTCTAATATTTGTTACAATGATTTACGGTACATTTAACCAGCTATTAACGCCTTACGTATAATAAGCTTCACACGTTAATTCTGCGTACCACCCCTGATAAAGTATTTGTATCATGCATTTACGAGTTGATCATCATTACAAAGTTGTCCATCATCACCATCAAGTATTTTTATAGGCTGAATGTACATTGGTTTTATTGTAATATTCTTTCTTGTTGCTTTGTTAATTTTATAACAATCAATAATGGGACATTATTAAGTCTTCGGCATTACAATTTGTAATTACTGTTGTCATAGAAACTGCTGTTATACCTTATGATTATTATCCAGCATGAATGTCTGTTGTGTCTATCATTGTTATTCTATTTTTACGTTATAATCATAAATATTCAGCTTATCTAAACTCATGAAGTGCCCAGTGGTATAATTAATTCATAGCAAGTAATTACTATTTCTATTATCCACACTTCCAGGAGCCACAACGTTTTGAAATCGATGTTACGTTCCGTGACCCGGATGACCCAGAAAAACATGAATTGGAAGTAAGTTTTTTAAACAAGAAAATAACTTAGGCTTACAATTCAGATCTCACATATGAACGATTAAGATTGCGTTTCTAGTTTTACTCTACACACACAACAGTGTGAGAGTGGGTTTTTTTTAACGTACAGATATTCAAAAACCGAGTTTTTCTAAAATGTTATTTATGCCAAAAAGTACTTCCTTTTCACAACAGTAATAAAGGATATCTGTTATTTTAGTGATCTGCGATTGTATGTAAATAAAAGTGAACATTCTCTTTAAGGCCTACTAACTAAATAATCTGATTTTTCTAGACACCCATTGATGATATTGTTGGTTAAACTATATAACTAAAGATTTGTCTACACTATCAAACTTTATGTGACATATGGATACGATGACGTCATATCACTACCATATTGGGCACATCACACTTTTGCTTGTCAAACTAGTTTGATAGTGTAGTGTTTGCATAACATTAGTAATATTTATAATGGTAAAATACGATACAAGTAACAAAGTTATACATTGTCGTAAGTACGTCAAATTTTGACAGCTAAAAGGCAAAGTTTTATAATTGTGACAAGTGACATTAAAGGGTTTCGTGTAAATCTAAAGCTCACTTACACGAAGGATGTATTAACGCAAATTGCCGTAAGAACACACTTCGTGCGTGTCACAAGTGGGGCCGACGACGGAAGAAGGGTGCCGTAGACGTATAGTAAACACCGTTATCTGCTTTGCGTTCGTCGCAACAGCAAGGATGTTGGTCAATTCTGAAGTGAATTGATCAATCACAAGCGATGGATTATTCGAACTGTCGCTTGTCATTGGTTAACACGCTTGCGTTGCGTTTACGTCCTTGCGTTACATCCCAGTGCGAAACAAGCTTAAAGAGGCGGATACGAAATTGACAAAAGATTATTTACTTGCGTTGCGAGGTTATGCATTGCGACAAGATTTCTTGAAACGCAAGGACGTTAAGCGCACACTCAAATAATTTAACCAATCATGAGATCATCCAAACTTTGGTTTGTGATTTGTCTTGCATTGTGCCTATACGAACGTCGTTGCGTTGCGTCCAAGTGGGAACCAAGCTTTATTTATAAATTAACCTAAGGTACGGTAACTAGTTCCTAGGTCGTTAACCTAAGGTACGGTAACTAGTTCCTAGGTCGTTAACCTAAGGTACGGTAACTAGTTCCTAGGTCGTTAACCTAAGGTACGGTAACTAGTTCCTAGGTCGTTAACCTAAGGTACGGTAACTAGTTCCTAGGTCGTTAACCTAAGGTACGGTAACTAGTTCTTAGGTCGTTAACCTAAGGTACGGTAACTAGTTCCTAGGTCGTTAACCTAAGGTACGGTAACTAGTTCCTAGGTCGTTAACCTAAGGTACGGTAACTAGTTCCTAGGTCGTTAACCTAAGGTATGGTAACTAGTTCCTAGGTCGTCGCAAATTGGTCGTTCGCGTGTCAGTAAGTTAGACCAGTACTATACTGTTGTCAAAATGATTTACCTGATATTTTGCAAAGCAGATTTCGTTCAAACTTTAAAACAATTTTGTTATCACCTCTTTGTTAAGACGGTGTAGGCATAGTTTTGAGAACATGCCTACGTCGTCGCAAAGCTTCTGTATGTTAGCCTAATATTTTATTTGCAGGTTAATATTCAAATTGACTTTTCAAACGACATTCTGACGACCCAACACGGAATGGCAAAAAATCCCATTGAGATAACCAAACCCGTGACTAAAACAACAAAACAGTATCTGTATATGGAATCTGCCGAACCTGCAGAACACATTACCACGTCCCAGTCAGAAATGACCGACGAATCAGAGATAACAAAGCAGAGTGTATCGGCTACTGATGACCCTGGTACAGTTTCTCAAAGTGCCACTGTTACTACATCTAAAAATCCTACAACATTGCCACAAACTCCTGCGAAATTTACCTCCCAAGAGAGTGAAATGTCATCAACTACAGAGAAGACAACAACACCTGTAACAACCATGGACGAACAGACGACGGGGAATACGCCGTTTAGAAGTGTTAGTGAAGGATACACAACCATGTACGAACAGACGACGGGGAATACGCCGTTTAGAAGTTTTAGTGAAGAAGTAAACAAAACATGACATTTTAATTGTTTGTCTATTGAGCACAAGCACAGACCACGTGTGTGTGTTGATGTACTAAAACAATTATTGCTTTTAGATGATGTCTTTGTTGAGAACTGTGTGTTGTTCATTATGCTTACTCGCACTGTTTTGAAACATCAGTCACGTCAGAAACAAACTTGAAGGGTTTTATATTATAACATGATTACCACTGATTGATACTATTGAGACTCTAATTAATAATCGTAATAATTCGTTATCGTCCAAAGGTTTCTTAGCAAATATAATAAAATGTTATGAAATGTCTTAGCTTGTATTTGTTTTAGTCTATGGTCATTTTTGTTTTAAGATGCATTGTCCCCCAAAATGAAGATTAATCAAATCAATGTTATTTTGTAGTTTTAATAAAGTTAATCACTTCCATAGAAAAAAAACGAAAACAATAATGTTTCACTTGTAAAATGACAAAATAAATGATTAAATTCAACCAAAAATCCATTGGCTGGCAGCCAATTTGACCATTTTTTGCTTTAAATTAATTTTTTTTCAGGTAATACATTTTTTTCGATCCAATTTTTGGTCAAAGTGGGTAACCATTATGTTACATTAAAATAGAATATTCAAAACAAATTTTTTAAGAATTATTTTTTCAGGGGGATAATACATCTTTAAAACTGCATTTATTAAATTAACTTTATATTTGTATACACTGATGCATATTTCTTATTTTTAAATTTCGCAATTTCACTACATTTTTGTAAAAATAGTGCAAACTATTACATCTGAAATCTGTATTTTGCTTGTGTCTAAATATATAAACTTTCTGTAATTCAGCATAAGTATAATTATCATTGAGTAAACACATATTATTTGCGCTCCACATAAAAAAGTCAACCTTTTAAACTTTTTCTTTTGCAGAAAACTACTCAGTATCAGTCGACCGCCAATCCCCTTCACCACTTAAAGGAGGAAATCATTGTAAATGTCGGTAACAACACAGAGGTGTTCACTATTCCACCAGGCGAGGACCACGAAGCTTTGATATTTCTACATGACTTCACACATGTAAGAATTTAAATTCTACCGTCATCCACAGTGACAGCAATGTAATGAAATCACAATACGATAAACCGATAAAACTACATAAAGACCACCGACAATGATATCACCGACGACAAGAAATATAGATATATCTGCAGCTTTGAACTTGAATGATTTATTTTGATTACATGTCTCTAATAGGAGCAACAATTTCCATAAAAAAGATGAAAAATGTATTGTAATTGTAATTATTCTAATATTGTTACTGCATTATATTATTTTACTTAGTATTGGTTAAATCTTTTTTTTTTTCTCTCTTTTTATAGGAGTACACTGCGTATCTCCTTGTCGAGCAGGATCTTTGCTTCGTTAAGAACATCCGTCCATTCATGATGAGTCCGTTAGGCCTCTTAAATATCTTGCTGGTAAATACAATTCCAAATAGAATCTTTACAAAGAATAGTATAGGCCTACAATGTATTATTTTTAATAAAAACTATAAACTGGAACAGCCCGCATTAACTTTTCACAACGTGACACAGATGAATGATGGGAGCTAGCCGCCCAGAAGATGCTGTTGAGATAATTATAATGTAAAACAGTAACGATAAAATCAAATCACCCCAGTCCAACGTTGACAACACCACCCTGGCAGTGTAAAAATAGTAAAATGTCTATTTTTTTTTTAGAACCCAATGTATTTTGTGCACGAGTTTATTGTTACTCAAACATCGTACATTGCTATTCCTCCACCTCTTCAACGCCTTAGCTTTGGTCCTGAAATTGAGAACCTTTGTGGCAATTCGCCTACATTTTGGTTAGAGGAAATGGATGATGATGAATACGATACGGTAAATGTTGATGATCTGCCATGGATGGACTGGGGTTATCCAGACCGTTACATCCGCCGTAAGCGCTCGGCAGGTAAGAAGGGAAAGGGTGTCATCTACTGTAGGCCTACATAATTTGGATATGGGGAGTCGAAAGTCTCGAAAACAGAGATCTCGTGTCTTTAGTGTCTGTTTTCGAGGTCTCTGTTATTCCTTTACCGTATACAAAATGCTTAATAAATAAACAATAATCAATGCTTTTTTGCAGATTCTAACGAAATAAAAAACATCAGGTTCTTTGATGCTGATGAGCGCATGCACAAAGAAAAAATCTCGTTCGGGAAACTCGCCAAGAACAAGTAAATCATTGTGGACGCCGTCATTGAATGCTGAATGACTTAATGTTTTATATAAACGTTCTATGTTCATTAGGCATATCTACGAAAGCGTCTAGTGCCATCCATTTAGTCAAGTGGATGGCACTAGACGCTTCCGTACCTATTGTACCATTACGGATTAAATGGTATTTTGGCTGTACATTTTCAAGTGTTCTTTCAGCTAGTAGATAGCTCTTTTTTAGCTAATAGTAGCTTAGCTTAGTTATTAAAAGAATTTACCCATTCTTTATATTTTGCGTTTTTCCTAATGGACCAACGAGTGGAATTGACGTCATCCACACATACGCTTAGGCCTATGCATTTTTTAAAAATAATTATTAATCGAGAGAGTTTACACTTTGTTATTTTAAGCTCACACACATTTGCATTATAATAAAATAATGAATGAATCAGATGAAGAACAAATAAGGAGAAATCTGGCATGGAACTTTCATAAAAATGGATAATCATTACTTGTAATCAATATTTGCTTGGTTACGGTGGTGGTTAGGATAAAGGCAACAAACGAAGCATGCAATATAAAGTACATCACCATCACTATGCAAGCTTTGACCGAAGATGTTAAGATTTGTAATAATAAATGTATTTTAAATTTACTTTTGAGATGTTTGAAGTTACTGAAATTATATTTAAACTATTATTTTCTTTGTAAAGCACAATAATACATCACATTCAAAAGCACAAACGAATAATGCCAACTGATTCAATACGTATAAACAATCAAGGTTTAATTATGGGTGTATGGAATAATATCTGGATTTATGAAGTGCCTAATGTTGTGAAATCGCTGTACATTACTATTACCCTGGGGCTTTTTTTTTTTAAACACGTATGGAATACTCCCATAAGGCAGTTGGTAATCAGTGTCTCTACCTTTAACATGTGCCCATTGTTAGCCTAAACCTACCTACCCGATTTTGGTTTGGGCTTCGGCTTCATCTTCCCATCTCTGTGCCTTCTCTGAGGCAAAAGCGTTGCAAAACAATTAACTAGATTAACTACAACAAACTCAGGAATAGGATTGGATTGCTCAGCTATTGGATTCACAAAAAAGTTTAAATACCTCAGTCTAAGTTTAATTGCGGAAGAAAAGTTTTGCGTTTTTGTTGAAACTAAATTTCAACCTTTTACTTTCAACAGTTTAAAAATCAAGGGACCATAAGATATGGAGAAGAGCATAGAATATTTTAAAACAATGTATTATCCTTGATTTCTGCCCTCATAGTCGAGGAAAAACAAATCTGAAATCCCTTCTGATAACTCTAGGCCCTGTTGACACTATAAATAAGTTACACCAATTATTTAGCTTTTATACGCCTTTTTGAATATGATTAGTTAAATCAAGTGCTAACATTAATATAATACAAGATAAGAAATGACAGTACCCGTAATTAGCTTTGCTAGAAAACTTTTAACCAATCAGAATAGAGGTTCCCGTTACGCATCACTGACATTTACCTAACAACCGAAAACCTTTGTACTTTTCCTTCGAGTTTAAGTAATTGAACAAACAAATGTTACAGCATTTATCTTGTATATTTGCGTACTATATGCCTATATAAACAAGCTTTCTAGTGATAATGTAAGCCTAGGCAACGAGCAGGTCTATTAACAATGTAGGGATATAATGAGCTTCCTGGCCTCTACTAAGACTTCACAGCATTTATAATGTATAACAATGAACACTGTTGGTGGTAATAATTCAACCCAGGTCTGTCAAAAGTGACCAACTGTACCGGTGGCTACGGCCCATATTTATGTTCATATATATTCATAAATGCCTTTGAAAATTTATTAGATATTTAAAAGAAGGTTAACACCACTAAAAATAGCGGTTTCACGCAGAAATAAGAGTAGTAGAGCGTTAGAGTGTTCGTACGGTGTAGCTATCTATTTTCTCTTTGGATTCAATTATTGCTAAAGTTTTTTTGTAAAGCTTTTATTCAAGTAAATTTATAAATTCATGTGAGTTTGTCATGTGTTTTCATTCTACACCAAAAAAAAGAAAATAAGAGAAGAAAATGTAATCACAGTACTTAATCACTTTATTTAAAAACAAACCTTGATTTCACTTTTAAAACTATCTAAAAAATGTTGAAAATATTTCCAAAAGTATTTATTTCCATACAACCATACCTCTGAAACATTTAATCAATCAGTTACTTGTCTACACACTAGTTAAGACAGAAGTTTATTTAAAAAGAAAAAAAAAACATGTCATTATCAAAAGACCCATTATATTCTTATTTTTCCCCAATATGAAAGCCAAACCAATAGGACAATGTATTACTTACAAATGCTGAATTACATACTTTACACACACTTTTATTTATTTATTCCCTAAAAATACAGAATTATTAAAACATGTTTAAAATTTAGGGTAACCCCTAGCGGCAGAAATAGCAACAATTTTACAATCTAATTTGTACATAATGGGGTCTTGTAATACAAAAGCTTTAGGTCAATCTAACGTCTTCGTCCTTTACTACGACTTCTACTTCTTCTACCACCGGATCTACCAACGCTTCGACGACGTTCTCTTTCTCTGTCCTGTTCCCTTCTTCTTTTCTCAATCCGTAATTCATTCTGTTTTCTTTCTTCTTCATCTTTTTCCTGCATTTTCTTTAGTCTCTCTTCTCTTTCTAACTTTCTTTGATTCCTTTCTTTTTCTTTTATTACCATCTGACAATAACAACAGTGTTATAGTTTATTTATTATTGTACAATTATGTGAGAAATACCCAAAACTTTGTTTATAAAACTATATTAAGACCAATTTACACCAAATAGCGGTAACTGTTAGCGGGAAAACAAAAATATAGAATCTATGTTATTTCTTATGATCATTTACACAAAACGCAGAGCGGACAGGCAGTTAGATACAGGATAGATACAGATTCTACATGGGACAAGCACAAGGTTTTCCATTTTTTCTGTGTAAATTGGCCTTTATACTACTTTATTATTTCTATGCAGTTTGATTGATTTATTGGGATATGTACAAATTGATTGTGGTTTGGGAAATCCATTTACACACAATTGTTTACTGACCATTGGTGGCGTTTAACTTCTTTGACCCAGCATATACCCATTTTAAATGATGTATTCACCAATCATGAAAACCGAGTATAAACTTTATTGACAGTTAATGAAAACCTTTCTGACCTGTTCAGGGGTTAATGGCAGCCAGTAGATGCAAGGTGTTGCTTTTGTTTTCCGGAACAGATCATCCAGTAGTTTGGCTGGAGGCTCTTCTGGTTCAGGGGATTTTACTGGGGAAAAAACAGTTAAAAATAATCTAATAATGAATAGTGTTTTCTTGATCAAAGGACCAGGAAATTGTTATCTAAAGCTCTCATGCAAAGCCACCAAGACTATGCCTCCACCTTCAATCTAGACCTAAAGAAATTATCCAAAAAAGACTGCACGTTTCATTCTTCAGCTAGGTCCCTGTGATCATATTGGTAAAAAGGTTGGATATTTAAATTTTGAAAACAGGGTAAAATTATTACAACTATTTCATGTTCATAAGATTTTTCATAATACCACACAAGAAATAGTCATAGATACCTTCTGCAATTGGAAAATGTAATACCACTTTTTATTATCGTGGAATAAAAGCTTGGAACAATTTACCTAATGATATAAAATGTATTAATAATATTATTTGTAAACATGCTGTTAAAAAGCACTTAGTCTTATGCTTTATTCTAGGTTCATGCTGTAGGTCATCCAATTTCTATTGCCTCATATTTTTCATATATTCTGCGATATATTATTGTTATGCGTGTTTGATTTCTTTGTTTATGCTGTTTGTTGTGATTGTCTATGCTGTTTTTAAAGGACCCTATTGGAATTAGGTTGATTTTTCTTTCGACTTTATGGGCTATCTATCCTTGGTTTTTTATTTAATGTATTTGCTTGTAAATTGTTTGTATTCATATTTTCTTGTAATCTTATGTTGAAACCGAATAAAATCAAATCTAGTAACAACACAATGTAACAGAATGTAAATGGTTTCTAGGATAATCTTTTCACAAGCTACATAATTGATTAGAAAGATAAGCCCAATGCATATTATTTCAGAACAGCTATATATACTGTATATGAAATTGAGGTCCTACTGTACTACTACTGTATTGATCATATTCTATATTATAATCAAATGAGCATAGAGAAACCAACCTTTGTGTCTGGCAGATCTTTCATCAGGGCGATCTCGCCTTCTACGATCGCGTGATGAACTTCTTCTTGGTCGTTCTTCCTGTGTACCGTCTCTCATTGTGATATCTCTCTTCCGGTCTCTACCAATTTCCTTCTCTTTCAATCGCTCTTGTCTTGCCTTTTCTCGTTCATGTCGCACATCTTTCTTTTCTGTTTCTTGCTTTACTTCCCGTTCAACAAGTTTTGGTACTTGTATTCCTTTAGCTCTCAATAACTAATATAAACAGTAAAATACACAATATATATATATATGGTATTTCGTAACATTATCCGGGAAAACAAATGTTGCGGTCAAGCACTGGCCCTATTTTCCTCCGTTGAAAGAAACTATGTTCACATCAGTCTCTACTTTACATAATCTCTATAGGAAACCTATTTTTATGCCTTATAAACAATTTAGAAGTTGAGGTTGTATTCATTCTATTGTTTCCTTAGTCCTTTCAAAACAAATACAACAAATAATTATGATAAATGTATCGGCGATATATAGGTCAATTTATTGGTTGTATCCATTGGTGTGGGAAATGTTGCGACTGCTTTCCCAGGGATTCAAAATATTCAGCAATATGATGTTTTCTTGTTGCGATGAACTGGGGTTAAAACTATCAACTATGATATAATAGATTACAAACCTCATTCTCTGCCGCAAACTCGACATGTAACACTTTAGGATTACTACTAGGCCACTTCTTGCCATGCAAAGCCTCGCGGGCAGCACATGCTTCCTCTTTAGTGCTGTACTATAATAACAAATGTTGAAATATTAATCCGTCTGTTTAACTAATACAAGATACAAGACAAATAGTTCATCAACGAAAGATTTGAAATTGGTTTTTCTCATGGCAAATTAATATTAAAATAGATAAAATCAGTGAAATGTTGAAACACAAAGTAAAATACACAGTACTGTGTACAGAGAAGGGATAAATGCAATAATCCATCACTCAATAAGTGAAAAAAGGAAAGAAGAGAGAGCAGTTTTATTTAGCTCCAATCGTTTCACAAATTTTAAAATACATTGGTCAATTTTGCAAATAAAATTTTTATATTTTTTCTACCAAATTGCTGCCCTTATAACTATTTCTGTCTATTTTTGGTCAGAAAGAATATGCTGACCAATTTAGCAGAAAGTCTAGGGCTCGCAGTTTGAACTTTTAATAATTGTGAAATATATGATGTAGTACGTACAGTAGCATAGCAATGTGATTTGATATTATCAATCCAGAAGCCTTCCGTAACAAGTGTTCCTGATCTCTGTAGAAGCTCTTTCAACTGACCAACCGTGTATGGCCTCACTAGATGGGCAATGTGAATGATTTCACTACGAGGTCTACGAGATGGTGTCTGTTTGTTGTTTACAGTAATAGGTTCATCAATTGATACACGCACTTGTGGTCTAATTATGCTTTTTGCTGGTGGCTCTGAAATGAGTAAAAGTAAATAATAATATACATGTTCAATTAATAAAATGTACAGAATAGTCTCATTACAATGCTCATCTAGTTGTTGAATGACCTAGCTTCCCTTCTAGCCTTCATCAATGATTTATGAATAAAGTGTATTTTAGAATAGTAGGTGTGACAAATAATGAATGTGTTGTATTCGTGAATACATTTCATACTGTAGGAGTAAAATTATTTGATGACTCACCATTCTCTTTCATTTGGACTTTGTGCTGTTCTGTTTTACTTGGCTCTTTTTCGGATTTCTTTTCCTTCTTTTCACCATTCTTTTTCTCATCATCACTTTCTTGTTTACCTTCGTCGTCTTCATTCTCAGAACTATCACTGTCATCATCTGAATCACTGGAATCACCTTCATCATCTTCACCACTGTCTTCATCTTCTTCCTTCTTCTTTGTTTCAGTATCATCCATCTTTTCCTCTTTGTTTGTATCTGCATCATCCTCCATGTTATCACTGGCAACTTCTTGCGTTATCACCCTCCTTATCTTTGTAGGAGATTCTTCTTCTGTAGGTTTTTCAACATCAAAATCATCACGTTGTTCTTCATATATATCAATAGCTACATTATCAGGATTTGTAACAATTTCAGGCATTATCTCCTACATAAAAAAAGACCAAAATATACCAAGTTTTAATAGATACTTTGTAAAACACTATCTAACAACACTATTTTGTTATTAAATTGTGCTGTTGTGCTTATGGAAAACTTTATATTACATGCACTGTTGATTGACTGTGACGAAAGCATCGTCCACTGTCTTGCGTAATACATCTAAACTTGTCAACGACATTTATAAAAAATTTATTTATGGACCAACATCCATCTGTTGTTAAGCTGTATGATGGCATCATTATTATTTTGTGTTGCACAGTGATATCCAGCTAAATAGCATCAATTGGGTTATTATTATTATTTATATATTCAGTTATTAAATTTGTATACGAAATTTGACAATTTGATCCAAAAGAAAATGGAGATAATTTATTCACACATTATTAAAATACTGTATATAACAGCACTCTGCAAACCTTATATTTTGCAACCTAAAATCCGGTTCCCAGAACCAAGCCGTGGCCCAACCAGACAGCTGGAGCAAAGTTTGTGGTAGAGTTAAGAATTTAGGAATATGGACCTCTAGGTCCTCGGAAATTGTTTATTTTGGAGGGTAACAATCAGTCTGTGGTTTTTCGCATTCACTTGTAATTCATTTTCGACAAGATGATCAAACTATATAAATTGTGTTTGGCAACACTATCATCTCGACACTCGACCGTTTATTGTGAACTTTGTTGTTGTGCTTTTCTTTCAATTTCTCATGTGATATGTTTCGTGGTTGGGCTGCAGCCTATAGTTTGCAGAACGTCGCTAATATTGTTATATGTAATCTCTCTTATCTTAATCTCTAATTCGAAATAAATAGAGTAAAGATAAAAAAAATGGGTTAAGTAGTTTGAAAATGTTTTTATTACTATGTCAATATACATTATATAATACAATAATAATAACAATAGCTATACCTTCAACATATCAGTGCTAATGTTAACACTGGTTTTAGATGGTGTTTCGGTTTTGCTGCGAGTTGAACCCCATCTCCGTTTCCTAGGACCTACTGTTGATTCTCCACTCTCCTTAGTAACTTCCTTATCTTTAGATCCTAAATATAGATAGTAAATTAATATGCACAAACAGATATATATACAAATATTCTGGTATGAAAGAAAAAATATTCAAGGGTGTCGGTGGACTCCCATATATCCATAATGTTGTTAGATCTCTCAATTGACACTGCCAGACATTCACTAATAATATGTACAACATTTGATATAAAAGGATATCACATGAACATGTGGGTCTATATTTATAAGTAATTTTTTTACTATTAAAGTATTCTTCTTTCAGCAAGAGCAAGTGGTAATTGAATCAATCAATACTCATTTTCATTGGGTAATATTATGGATAACCTTACCACCTTATCATGTAACAGTTGATTTCAAGAATAATGAGTAATAATAATAATTAGAGGTAAACATTTACCGTCAAAACGTCGCGTTTATGACCTTCCAAAATGTTTACCGAATGCGCAATTGAAAAACAAAAACGTAGAGCATGCGCAGATTCAACTCATAATCTTTACCGGCCTCTCCGAGATACTTTTACCTGCCTTTTTACAGAGATGGACGTGTACCGATGGTGGTTTTAACAAACAATAATAATCGGTTGTATTAAATACAGCTTACCGTGTAATGCAATACGCCTGGTTTTTATAGGTTTATACTCCTTAACCTCTTTTTTGATCACCTTAAGAACCTATATGATGGATATACAGAAATACGAAACACATATTATGCATTATTATGTACTGTTAATTTGCTTTTCATACATAATTGTCACCATAATATACTGACATCAGTTAATGTTAGAACAATTGCCAACATTTCATAGTAATAATAAGTATTAGGAAGTTCAAATATGTTATGTAATAAAAAATACAACAAGAAAAGAATTATGGCACTTCATTGAAAGCATTCAAAAGCTCTGACTTAATGATCAGATAAAATGAGAGTCAATGATTGTGGTTCAAGTCAATTACAGGTGAAATGACAATTATTATTCATTTTGTATATTCATTAATAGCTACAGTAGCTTTGTATGGTATAGATTGTAGGACAGGTCATCAATTAAATTTAAAGTAAACTCTAACCATTTCACATTTTAGAACTCAAAAATATTAGAAAATAGTCCTGTATAAACACATACCATTTAGTCTTACTATTTAACACATTTTTAATATGTTATAGTTAAAAAATATATATGTTATTGTCAGTATATTATGGATATAAAAAAATAAAACAATAATTTAAAAAGAATAAATGCAACAAAAGCAGTTTGTCAAAAGAGGGTCTTTAACACAATACCAAGCTTTACCGTCTTTAACAAAATTTATATTATACAGTATTATAGAATTTACCAATTTCCAATTTGTAATGGTGATTGCGTTAGAGACTTTCTAATGACAATGTTAGATTGGATTAGTTATGATACATGTTGTAATTTGACACTCCCTACAGTGGTTTTCCATGCTGGTTGGTCAACAGCTGATAGGTGCCCTTTGAGCCTGGTTCAACCCGATGGGAATGAATTAGGGAAAATACTACAACTCCATTTCATCACTCCTCTTGCAAAATAATTATATTGTTCACAGCTGCATGATGAAAGTTTATTTCAAGAGCCTTCTTCGCCACAGTCTAGCTTGCACGTTGTAATATTCTAAATGTTTTAACAAGGATTGCTACAGTACAATATAATGCTGTACTTCTTGAACTAGGTGATGACAATTTCCAAACAGCTTCTGTATGCTTTTTAAAAAGTGTTCTTGCTAGTACAATATTGTTGGTTTCAAATTATTGAAAAACATAATGTTCCTTTTATTCTTTGAATATGTATAAAATGATGAATGTTTAAACGTCTTCATTTTAGTATCTGTAAACAGTAAATTTCAACTCCATAAATTTTTAAAACCAAATTTTAAAAATTTCATCTGTTTTGCTAGTAAATCATAATAGCCTTTTTCGAGTATGCAAATGGCTTTTTATTGCAATATTAATTATTCTTGAATCTTCCGTAGTAATTACTTGACGACTTGAAGATAAGTAGAGTTTGTTGCAAATATTGTAATAATGGTGAAACAATTACAGTAGTGTTCAGGGTCTTGTTGTGTTGCATAGACAGCAGTGTCAATGACATCACAAATAATATTCATTGGTAATTATTTTATGATCACGTACAAATTTGTATCAAACAATCAGGTTTGGTGTTACTTTTAATGTCTCATAGTCCAAATATCAGTAGTATTGTAGTTTATTTTACTTGCAGGTTTTCTTCCACATGTATTAATAATCATCATTTTCAATACACAGCAACAGTTTCTTTGAATTGAAAATATGCCATTTTAACAGCTAGTCTTCATATTCATCTGAATGTTTGTGCTAATTAAGCTTTTATTCGTTAGCTTTTACGTGCTCCTCTGTATACAGCAACATCTCATTAAAGTAAATAGGCCCTGGGAGGGGTAAAGGTATGTATCGTCAGGGCATGATAGGCAGGATTCCCTCATCACTCCAGTCAACCAGTACTACACGTACGCCAAGTAAGCTCAACCCGCCTTGGCTACACAAACAGTTCATATAAAGGTAAGAACACACACAATGCAAAATACAGTTTTTGAAAATATATTACAACTAATTATTACTATGAAAACCATACTTTTGTTTCATTATGACGTTAATTAATAAATTAAGATTTAGTAAATGATTTTAAGCCTAGTTTAATATATTTATTATAATAATTTGATAAATTAAAAATCAAATATATTCCAATTAAAAAATAATGGAATCAAAGTAGGATTTATATTTGGAAATTGCCTTTAAATTAAAAATTATGAAATTAAAAATATTTTGTATTTGGATAGAAATATTTATTCAAATTTGTAGAATATGCACCGTAATGGACATACAACTGCACAATGTAATGACAACAATCAATTAACTCAATGCAGGATTAAAATTATGTATTTTTTTTATCTTATTTCATACACATCCAACAGTGAGTAACTTGCCAATTACAGGATAAATTATTTTATAATTTATTGTGCTTATAAACTCATTTGAGGCTTAGACAGTGGAGTTGAAAGATCTGTGAGTTACAACCCTTGCACTATTGTAGGTCAGGATTGAATCCTGAACCCTGGGAGGGCAGGCACATTAACCACCAAGCTCCACTATAAACACATATTAAATTTGATTTTATGATGATAA
Source organism: Antedon bifida (assembly GCF_963402885.1). NCBI lineage: Eukaryota > Metazoa > Echinodermata > Crinoidea > Comatulida > Antedonidae > Antedon > Antedon bifida. Next base: position 5,338,897 of record NC_136233.1, on the reverse strand, counting down.
TGTTAATGGCATATTAAATGTAAAGCTGTTATTAATTTATTTACTTATAATTAAATAATTTCAAAATTAAGAATATATCCTACAGGTATTAAAATCAAAATTATATCAAATGGGACAATTTTTATAAAATTATCAATTTAAATATATTTTAAATATAACAATAGAAAGTATACTATTACAGTATTACTATCTAATCACGTTAAGACATACAATAAAATTATCAATTTAAATATATTTTAAATATAACAATAGAAAGTATACTATTACAGTATTACTATCTAATCACGTTAAGACATACCTTAGTAGGCTTTCCATCCTCCTTTGGTTTCTCTTGTTCCTCAACAACATCTTTTATGCCATCATCTTCTACACCCATTTCCTCTTCCTGAACCTTTTCTTTTATTTCATCATCTACTGTTTTCTCTTCCTGAATCTGTTCGCTCTTTCCATCCTCTTGGACAACCTTCGGCAAAGATGATGCATCTTTTTTAGAGGTCTTGGTTGGTTTTGGTTCATCCGTTTCCATCGGGATATCTTTATCATCAGTTTCCAAATCTTTATTTGAATCCGATTGTTGTGTGCTCCTATAAAGAAAAATGCAATTTCATGCTAGCAAAAACATTTATTTTCAACCTATAGTCAATATTATATAAACATTTTAAGTGAACCAGAATAGAGAGTGTTAATGTAAACAAAATATTAATCAAACATCACTAAATAAACCTGCAATAATATACTGTAACTTTGAACCTTATCTGTATAAATCAACTCACATGTTCAGTGTAAATGGCATTTTAACACATCAACAGAAAATATGTTAAACCTTCTCACAAACAATGTCGTAGAATACAGTCAGCAGACATGTCAATGCAATGTACATATAATCATGTATTATACATAATGATTACACTACAGACGCTTCTATAAATGTATTCATCCCTCTATCTAACAGCAGCCATAATTTTTATATCTAAAGTATATCTGTAGCTTTCAAGAATATTCTTTGTATGTCTTATCGCTGCATCGTTAGCTGTGATTAATATACCATAAGAGGAAGTAGGGTTCACAACTGAGGTCATACAGTGAAGCGCATACATAACTAATGAAATCAGAAAATCTCAAACCAATTGCAGTAACAAAAGAATACAGCATAGAGAATCTTGCACATGTAACCTATTGACACGACATATAACTACATATAAACCATAATTAATACATTTTGAACATATTTCTTTTGAATAAAAAATATAATTGAGCTTCATTCAATGACGTACACATTGATAAACTTATATAATTTTAACAATTAATTAGGATAAAAATATTCTGGAGGTGCTTTTATAATGCCAAACTAATTTATAACATAACAATTGAAAACAGACTTGACATATCAGCATAATTATATTATTCTTACCATAACTTAACCATTAAATGGTACAGTTGGCATCTTGATTGGAGAAGCCTGTGTACGTATTTCATAACCACTATTTTGTTATTGGCAGTTTTGCCTATCAAAACTGTTTATTTTAACGAACATCAACATTTTTAAAGTCCCATTCCCTACGATTTTATATCTAAACTACATATATAATGTAAAAATAATTACTATATGGTCCTAATGCGATAACTCTTTTCGTCTTTAAATGGTTAAAAATGTGAAAAATAAGTTATTTCTAATATTCTAAGTAGCCCACTATAAATCCAAACATACATTGTTGTTTACCAGCTAGGCTTACAAACATAAGCCTACCTAGGCTAGGCCTACAGACAGTCCACAAAAGGCTATCCGACGCCAGCTACTTTTTGGGTAGTGCATTTTTCTATATTGTTATAATATACCATAAAACGTACATTTAAGGAATGACCCGTTTTAAATGATTTTAAATTAATATATATGCATTTTTTAACAAACGTCAACATTTGTAGGGAATGGGGCTTTAAAGCAGGCAACAATCAAAATGAAAGTACTCAAAATATATCAGGTAAAACAATATTATGAGAGAGAGCAGGCTCACTAATTCGGTCCATGCTAAAAGAATACAGAGGGCGTACTATTTATTATCTCATATGGAAAATACAGGTAAGTCAAGTTTTAATATAATAAGCTTTTGTGATGTGACCAATATCAATTTTCTTGAAAATCAATAGATATATACCTATTAAAACCCAAACATTCTGGACAATAACTAATACAAATTGTGGACGTTATCTTGCTATAAATGAAAGCACTCGGAAACTGAGTGAAGTACTTGGCAAAATATATCAAGGAAAACTATATTCCAGAGAGAGGGCTCACTACTTGATATTTTGTTCCATGTTAAAGAATACAGAGAGCGTGCTATTTAATATCTTGTATGAAAGATACAGATAAGTCAGATTTTAATATAATAAGATTTTGTGACTGACCAATATATCGATTTTCCTGAAAATCATGTTCTTGTTTTGTAAGTTTGTGAAACGTGCTAACAAACAAAGCAAGCACTATACTTAGCAATTTTGCCAAGTAATAACAATAATGTACATTACATGGGGAAGCAGAACACTGGTCATCATAGCAATGTAACAGTGCAACACATGACATTGAATGTGTGTTAGGATGATGTAGGCAAATCGCTTCATAATATTATAAGTTTGTAAAGCCATTTCATTGTTGTTGGATACAAATTTTTTTAGAAGCATCTTTTATTCAGCAAATAAATAACTTGTTGCAGTATTGCAGCCGAGTATTCCAACCACAAGGCCACAACTGCACACTCAATTGTTTCTTTTTTAGTAGCATTGTCATCTGATGTTTAGTCTTTTCAGGCACTTCAGTTTTTAAATAACAGTTTTTCCTGTAATTTTTCCAGCACATTCAGCAAATAAAACTTGTCATAAACAACTTGTTGCACTGCCAGTATTGTAGCCGAGCATCTCAACAACAAGGCTACACACTCAATTGTAAATTTCACTACTCCATGCATATGTGGTACTCTGAAGCAAAATTATTGAAACTCTCTCATGGTTAAGCGGGGGACCAATGGGGCATACGCACCCCTCCTATTTTTTACAGAATATATTTTTTAATATTTTTTTTTTTACAAAAACAAGTACTGCACTAATAACACACCTGCAAACTCACCTGATGTTGTAATAATAATAAACAAGATATATTTCTTACAAAAAACGCTGCTCAACTCTTTTTTTTTCAACCTGATGTTTTGTATAAATATTATAATAAAAAAAGAATTATAAAACATCGCTGAAAATAATCGTTTTTAGCCATGCGAACGAAGTAACAAATTGCACCCTCGGCAATAAACTACACCATTTTTCGATATAAAATAATTACATACAATTAAGGTTTCTAGTAATATATTTTGTATATTAACATGGTAAAATTCAATAAAATATATTACATGTTTAATAAATAAAAAAGTGTTTATTTTGCCTCATTCAAAGACAGACAGACTATACTACAGAGACTATACTACAGTACCTGTCAGTGTCTGTTGCATAAATCTCATAGACTCTCTTTTCCCAGACATGCTTTGGGTCGTCGAGCATGGACCTATAAATAATAGTTGAGTTTACAAATTCCCATTTCTGTAGTGGTACTGCTTCTTAATGCTTATGTCCTCTGGGAATACAACTGCCTAAAGGCATGGCGTGAAAATAATACATGTCCAATCCAAAAGATAACTTTTTCAAACCAAGGAAGAGGCCTTCTCTTCCATTCTTATCTTTTAAAACGGCAGTTTGATTAAGCAAAAATTTGGAATTATGAAATTTTAGCTTAGGGACTGAAATTTAATCCAAATTCATGAGGTGATGATGTAAATCATTACTTGAATTGAGGGGAAATGACCCAATAGAAAAAATAATTGTAATTTCAACATTAAGATCACTAGTTTTGTATTTTATCTTATATTAACCCTCAATTGCAGACAGCGATTTTTGAACTGTTATTGCGTTTCTTTAGTAATAACGAATGTTTGCTATATAATAACTCATTTGTCAATAAATAAACCTAAATTAGTTGTTAAATGAAGCATACTAACATACCTTTCTAATTTATCCATCTCAATTGTATTTTCAGTGTTCTCTTCATTTTCTGCTGCTTTACTTTGAATTATTTCTTTGGTTTTTGTTAAAACCACCTATATCAAAATGTTGAAGAAAAAAAAAAACATATTTATAATGAATCAGCATCATATGCACAGATACAACTATACTGCCTGCCAGTAAGAATATTTGTTTTAATACAATAATTACAAACCTCAGTTTCATGAACCTGTTTCTGCTTTTCAGGAGTAGGAGTGCTGGTTCTAGATTCTGCTGATGATGAACTTGATGATGAAGATGACGACTGGCTACTACTTTTACTACTCTTATTGTCTTTTTCAGGTGATGTCATATCAACTGAACTAGGTTCTTCTTTTGACTCTTCTTCTGTATCTTGATTTTCTGCTTGCACTACTTTCTGATCAGTGACTTCTTCAGAGGTTTTAGTAATTTCTGATTTGTTTTCCTGGGATATCTCTGGAATGTTGTCATCACTAGAGCAGGTTTTGGTAGATTCTTGTATCTCTTTATTTGGATCTTCTTCAGAAATCACCTTTTCTTTAGTTGGCTCACAAGAAGAGACATTTTCAGTTTTCTGTTTAGCTGAGACATCCTTTTTAGTAGCTTTGTCATCTAATGTTTTAGTCTTTTCAGTCACTTCAGTTTCTACCTTAACATCCTTCTCAGTAGGTTCAGCAACAACCTCTTTCTCATCTTCAGCTTTGCATTTTTCTTCCTTCCCGACTTCTGATTCAGATTTCGCTGATTGCTCAGCTTGGCTTTCAACTTCTTGAGATTTTGGCACATTACTTATGTCTACCTCCTCAACATCAGTTCCTGGCTTAACAAAAACCTCTTCTGTTTCCATGGTATCCACTGGTGTACTTGTTTTATCCCCTTTGTTCTCAGTTCCTTCAAGGTCCTGTGATCGTTTTGACCTTCTCCGTGCTCTCTCTGGTTCCTTTTTCTCTGAAGAATTCTGTGAGTTAAAACTTCTATTGATACGACGCCGTTTGCGAGTAATATCTTCTTTCTGCTCAGCAGTTTCTGGTTTTGAATCATTTATATCAGTTTGCTTCTCCTCAGCTTCAACTTGATTGTCTTCTACCTTCTGTACTTTCTCACCACTTTTATGAGTTGATTTTGGAGATTCTGTGTCCATTGATGGGTCGTCGTCAGAACCACTTCTACTTAATGACTTGTTAAGCTCTTCTACTTCATCAGTTAATGCTGGAGGCACTTCATCTAATTTGTGTTTATGTTCAGAGGCTGTTAAAATGTTTAAGTTAAATTTAGTTAATATTAATGATGAAAATCTTATTACCTATGTACATGATAATTAACCTACCAAAAACATTACAGAAATTTGTATATTTAACAGTTTTGAAAATAAAATTATTCTGATTCCACATTGATTCAACACTTATACATACCATCATGCAATGCTTCTCTCTGTGCCAATAGCTCTTGTTGTTGTTTCAAATATTGCTGTATAAATGAGTTTGATCCAACATTCTCATCTGCAGTAATCTGTAATGATCATCAATCAATCAATCAAAGTAACATTTATTTCTCTATAGTTTATAATAAGAAAATTATATCATTTGATTATTTTGATAATTCCAAAAAAGCAAAGCTTGTATGAGGAAAAGTAATCACTATAATGTTATGAAATACAATAGTCTGTATACACTTGGATACTGTTAATCCATTGAACCATAAAACATTAATTTTTACGAAAAATGATTTAGGTAGAAAATAAATAAATGATACCTTGCCTCAATTAGCAGCAATTACCATATAATAATACTGTAAACCAACCATGTTGGCCACAATACAGTTCAATTCAATCTCCAAAAACTACTGATAGACTCTACTAAAATGAGAATGATAATTATCTCAAATTCGCAATGTGAAAACCAGACTTTCAAAATAACCAAACTAATCATGTTTAGTTTTTAGTGTCAAACAAATGAATATATTAACTACAGTAACTTACAGATTGATTTGGTAGTCCATCTGAAACTGGTTCTTGTTGCAGTTTCTCCAAAGACAATTGCTAACAAACAAAACCACAACATACACATTATTATATTGACAACAATTTACAAGTAATATTAGGGCCTAATCGGTTACGTTAAATCTGTTTAGTAACTGTAATGAATTCATTTTATTTAATACAATAAAAACATGAGGATAACGGAAAATATTTCACAGGAAATACAATGCAAAAAGGTGGAACATTTAATGTCAGCATGGTGACTGAAACAGTGAAAGTTGATATCATTGCAGAATGTATTGGGCTAGGAATATACTACTAATGTACTACTACTACCATGCCAGTATTTGTACAGTATAAGTACTGTATATTTTTTTGGTTTAATACAAAAATATTTGTTTGCATAAATACACAGGTACCTATTGTTTTTTTTTTTACACTACAGTATAGTTTGCCGGATTTGTACAGGTTCATTTAAAATCCTGATTTCTCAAATAAATACTGTAGGCTTACGATTTATATAAATAGTATAATAATAAAATACACACGATAATATGATAGAAATTACATTTTAAATCATGCGGTATGTTTTGATTTAAAAAAAAAGACCTTTTTTTTCTAGTGTCTGTAAGTTTGCTTGCTGTCATTTGCCTCATTATTAAATCGCATTAATAACAATTTTATATAAATAAACCCCAAGCTTGTAGGGCAACAACAAATACTGTACCTATATTTTTCCACGTAAAAACACATCACATTTCAAATAAAATATAAATGTTTGGGTTTTACGACACTTGGCGTGTAGCATTTTTTAGACATGCAAGCGATGTAAACAAATTACGCCTCTGTTGGCTGTTTTGTGAATGCACGAACACAGTTTTCGAAATAATAATTGCAATAAAATAATGGTTTTTAGTAATTTAGTTTATATCAACATTTGCAATATCAATAAAATTAAAGGGACTGGCTATACGTACAGCGACGGTACGTATAACTGTATACTGTAACTGTTATACTTATACTTATACATCACGACACGCAACCAATTATAGAGCATTTAGATGTCACATGTTAATCCGATGATTTAGCTTTTGTTTCGTTTTTCTGCAAGCCAGCTGTGTGGCGTGGTGGGTTTGTGATGAGGCTATGGCCTAGAGGTTGTGGGATCGATTCTCTGCTTGACGACTTCTTTTTTTTAGGTTATTTAGAGGGGTTAGGTTTTTAATATTTAGGACGAGTTTTAATATTTTGGACCTGTTTTATTATTTAGGACGAGTTTTATTATTTAGGACGAGTTTTATTATTTAGGACGAGTTTTATTATTTAGGATGAGTTTTAATATTTAGGGCGAGTTTTAATATTTAGGACGAGTTTTAATATTTAGGACGAGTTTTAATATTTAAACAAGTTTTAATATTTAGGACGAGTTTTAATATTTAAGAGTTTTATTATTTAAGACGAGTTTTACACGTTGTACGTCACGGTCCAGCGTCAGCCAACTGCGGTACGTATAACAAAATACATGTTAATACGTCCAGCGACTGTACGTATAACTATCTTTTGTTATGAGGCTATGTAGAGGGCGACATGGTGGTCGGACATGTTTTTGAAACTCTACAGAAATCACGATTTGAAATTTGATAAAATCAGGAAAATTATTTCAAAGATCTAAATACCAGCAAACCAGGGGGAATGTTTAAGTTATCGAAATCCAAATATAATAAAAACATTAGAAAAAGAGCATATGCAGTTAGAGTTATAAATGATTGGAACTCGCTACCAAACCATATTGTGACGGAACCAACGATTAACAAGTTCAAAACCGGCATTGCAATGTTATGGTCTGACCACCATCTCAAGTTTCGCCCATATGTTACCGAGGAGTTCTCATTGATGACAATGGAGGGACAAATGAGCTAGTTCTTTAAGTCCTACGTTTCAAGGTATATTCAAGGTATATGTCCAGTGGCGGTACGCATATCCTAGCTAGTCCAAAATTAAAATGGTAGTTCAAACACCTTTAAAAAATGTATTTTAACAATCATTGGTTTTGACGCGAGACGTTTCGGCCCAAAAATGGGTGGAACAGGTCCACTTTTCAAATTTCAGTTCAGCATGGCCGAATCATTCCGGATTCCTGCTAGGCTAGCTAGGCCTAGCAAGGCTACACTGTTACAGCAGATAGTAGTAAGTAGTGGTAGGCCTAGATATTAAACTAATATGCCTACTTTACTACCAATGTAATCACATTCGTCGCTGCTTACGATACGATACTTGCTGGTCTACCTATCATGATCATCCAGCCGGCCCCAACAACACTATCGCGCGCCGCGCCGTCGTGTGTCTCATCAATCAGAGAAGCTAGCCAAACAATCTACTCAGACTATTTTACCAGGCTACATTTTAAAATGACGAAATATTGCAAATAAAAAAATATTATACCGCTTTCAATCGTGACAGAAGTTGGCTTTTAGTTCCATTGTTTGGTAACTTTCGTTTTTTTAGCTCTTGTTTTAAATCTAAAACTCTTAATGTGGAGATTGGTTTTCCATTAACGAGCACTTCTTCCCCATTGTCAGCCATGTTGTTTCCCTAAGATCGACGACTCAAAAAATCGCTCCGAATTAATCCGATCCCTCCCAAAAATCGATTTCATAAGCTTTCGGGTTCAGAGCATACCATTCGATATAGGAGCATAATGACATTTACCTTAATTAATGTACACACATGAACTGTGTATTTCACATTTTGTCTTTAAATTTAATATATAAAATAAAAAATTGTGATATAAATGTTAATTAATTGAATCAATTTAGTAAGTTGTTGGAAAAAGGCTGATAAATATGAAGCCCATGCCCCACCTAGCTAGTGGATTGTTCTAATAATGGGCGAATGACCGGCCACAAAAAAGTCAACAACACGATATGCCAAGGCAGCAATTCCCAATATAGCATACATTACATACGGATAGGCCTAGCTCGGGGCCTAGCTAGCCTATAGGGAGGAATCCGTCTGTTTGTCTATTTAAATACACGAAAATCTGTCACTTTCGCTTGTTTCTGTATGACTGGCATACAATATATGATTATGAGCAAGTTTTAGTTTTAATGACAGAAAGGCACGTACAAAAAAAAGAAAAGTGAGTCCTAAAACTGGGTCAGGCCTCTACTCTAGGCTAGGCCTAGGCCTACTAGGCCTATTTTATAACTCCATCATGGCCTAGGCTAGGCCTAATAAGGCCTAGGTAGGTAGCCTACTACTACTACAACTACTAGCTAGCTAGTTAGGCTAGTAGGCCCTACTACTACTCGGATCCCTACTCCTAACTAGCCTAGGCCTAGGGCCTAGGCTAGTTACGGATCCTAGTTACTAGACTAGGCTTAGGTAGGCCCTAGCAGGCCTATAGGTAGTAGGCCTACCAATCTACTACCTAAGCCTAGAGAGTAGGGCCTAGCTAGGCCTAGAATCTCTTAGCTCTAGCCTCTGAGCCTTTCTTTTAGGGCCAAGCCTAGGTAGGCCCTATCTAGAGGATGCCTGTGAGTGAGTAGGACCTCCAAAAGGCCCTACCACCAGGTCTAGAGTAGGCCTAGCCTTACTTTAGGCCTATAAATAATATAGTAGGCTAGGGCCCTAGCTAGTTAGCTACCTAGGTCTAAGCCTATCCTAATTGGCCTAACAATGCTTACTAAATTTTAAATAAAGGCTAAGCCTTGTCTGATCATTTCGGCCGCCATTTATGGAACAGCCAAATTCATTAAATGGTAAAAAATGGGGCAAAATATGTACTGCCATTTATTGAATATGTATGACATGCCATGTGTGTTAACATGTTTATTTTTACTACCTGTATATTTACACAGAATCTAAACTCATAATACAGTTTTTTGATCTATTTTTATATAATAATGTGTGCTACGGTATTCAATAATTATATTATTTAGTACCATTAGAAGGCTTTATTAACTGAGAAATAAAATGTTCTTTTAAATCATCATGTTCTTTAGTATTCGCTGAGCTATTACAGTTTAATCATATACTAAAGGTGCAAACTTTGTTGTCGACCCCTATGTAAGCCCGCCAACCCTACTGAATCATGCAGTAGGCTACCGATTTTTTACCTGTAGTCTCATGTTTCTACCGCTTTCTTAAAAAAGTAATGTTTTCATACCGGTTTTCAAACTAAAATTGAAAATACAGTATACTACTGCATATAATTCCAAAGGCAAATTACTGAAAAAATGACAATGCTGTGGGTATCAGTGGCTGGATCTCAATGGAGATATGAACACAATTTTTTTTTTTTCTCGTACAGTATCTTTCTTTCTTTTTCTTTTTTTTTTTAACCTTGAAATTAACAACATTCTTTATTCAGATATCAACACATGTGCTCTACAATATATCCACCATGTTGCCTCTGCCCCGGATAGAGGGCGATATCACTCTTTATACATGCAACACAAACTAACAAAAATTTTGTTTCCACACAAATGTCAGCTCCCAGCCAATAGTTGCTTGCTTCTCTCGCCAAGTGTCCGTCATCCATACTGACCTGCTGATTTTCTATTCTTAAATATTGTCAGTATGTTTAGCTAGCTATGTTTATATTTTTCAGCTTTAATATGGAGTCAAGAAAAGGCTGTCCACCAAGACGTGTTGACAGCTTCATACAGCAAGCTAAAAAGGGAGTCAGGGAAGCCCAGAAATTAGACTCACAAGGTAAAAAGAAGGTAAGTACTGAAAAGACAACAGGACACTGAGCTTGACTTGCCAAGGTAGGCTATTGTAACAGACTTTGATCTGCTGTTAGGCTTTGACGAATTCATGCAAACACCATGTACACCATACATTGCATTGTGTTTATTGCTATTTAATTGTATTTTGGTAATTTGTCTGATTTTTCAGACATGAAGTTTTAAGGTACATTGAATCATTCCATTTCACAGACTAGTCCGTTATCAAATGTTTAAAGAGCATAGAACAATGGGTTGAAGAATGAAAGGACAAAAACTAGAATATGAAATATTTGTAAACTAAAAATATTATTTTTTTAAAGAATGCTTATCTTCAATACCTGAGATGTGTTCAATTCATAGCTGACTCTCTTCTCAAGGATGCCGATAACACTGGTAAGTAAACCACACACCAAGATGAGAGAAATAAAAATAGAAGGACAAAATAATTTCTTTTTTCTTTATATGTTTAGGAAAAAGAAATAACGAAAAAAATGTAAAAAAAAAAAGAAAGTGTGCACATATTAGTTATGATAATTGATCTGAAAAAAATGGATGCAAAAAAATTAATGATTTATATGCAAGGGTACTACCTGAAGTATAATCATGATTATATGAATGTGTGTATTCGGGCCCCAAAAAGATGATTTTCGACTTATAAAAAACCAACTTACAAATAAAAATTACACAGAAATGTATAGGAAAAAATGGGGACTTCATAAAAATTTGACTTTCAACATTTTTTCGACTTACGTAAATTCGCAAACAAAAATCAATGTTGTTGATTTTTATGTTTGTAATGTCAATTTTAATATTGGACAAAACAAAAAGACAAGTGAAAACTACAATTATGATAGTTGTGTTTACACAATACAATGCATCATCATGGTCTATTTAAATACTTTATGTTTTTTTAATAGGTGGCCGTGACTTAAGCACAAGTAATACTCGTAAAATGACAAAGTTGTGTCAACTGTGTGTAGACAGAGCAGCAGATCTTCTAACTGAAATAGGTATTCATACTGGGATGTTGCTTCAAATACTTTGTCAAATAGTACTAGTATAACTCCAATACAAATAAAGCTCCCATCCAATATAAATAAAGGCTGTAGCACACCTTACTTAATCACACACCACATACAGTATGCACCAAGATTACAAATGATTATGTTAAAGTTAACGTTTACATGTTATGCTGAAATCTCCATAATTTATCAAAATTATGTCTCAGTAAATTTAATAAAAGTATTTGTAGGCTTAAAAGATAGGATGCTTATACAAAAACTCAGTATGATGGTAAATTAGTACTGTATGTTTGTAATATAAATTGATAACTCCATACTTTTGAATTATAGATGATAGTGAAGAAATCACCATAGATTTTAAACGGCCAATCAGTGAAGCATCTATACCACGTCAAGACCCTGCAAGTACAGTTCAAGAGCCAGTATCTCTACCTAGCGATCTACCACAAGCTAACATAGCAATGTTTCCTGATGTACCTAGTAGCACTGGTCATCTGCAGTCAATGCCTAATATTGGTACCACAGTACCACAAACTCGTAGCAGAATGCCACCCTCATTCCATCGACACCAGTTACCAAGTGCCAGGTTGGTGTCTGAAATTTGTTTTTTTATTACATTTATCCTTTGGTAGATGGACTACATTTATTATGTTATTTTATTTCTTTAAAAAAAGTGAATATACACATGTTTACTCGTACATTATAATAAAAGATGTATTGTGTGATTTCAAAATATTGAAATCTCCAAACCATATAAAATGTGAAGCAAAGCTACCAGATTTGTCTGTCTTGTCTCAGTTTTATACAATCTTACTATTGATTTGAATAATCAATGTTTATTGAATATGAATTATTTTATTTTGCAGACGAAATGAACCATCTCCAACAGAGATTGCGTACCGCAAAAATCAACAATTGCTTGCTGGTTTTAAAGCAAGAATATCAAGAACAAAGAATGAAAAACACAGATCAATGCTGGTATGTTACAGATCAACAACAAACTCTACCTTCAAATACAAACATTTAAAATTTAAAAACAAAAGATCTAAATTTGATTAGACATTTCTAAAGTTAGAATTATTGAAATACCATATAGTATGAAGATGTCAACTTATTTATGTTATTGGTAGCAAGTAAAAGTCTGCAATGCAGAATACATTCTAGACCTAGCCCAAAAGTATGACTTTTTTGGTCATAAATTAATGCAAATATAATTATAAGTAGGCCTAATGTATGGCCCTAAAGCCTGTTTTCCAGTCAACATAGAGTTGCATTCAATTGTATTGAATTAACCGGTTTCAACGATTTTGAAGTTAATGTTGAACCGAGATCAACTTTAACCATGCGATTGTTAAAACCGACCAATCAAGTGGTTCACAAATTACGTCATCAAGTTCGGCCGCTACGATTGGCTACCATGTGTTCACACTCCTTATTCTCTTCCAAGCAGGTCTGTTTTGAGCGAGACGCTTGGCTTGCACTAAATCAATCCTGTCCATTCTTTGATGTTATCAAACCATTGTTTCTTCTGACGCCCTCTCTTTCTCTTTCCTTCTACCTTTCCTGCTATTATCTGCTATGTTAGTGTACTGCCGCCTTCCTCTTATGATGTGGCCAAAGTAGGCTAGCTTTCCCTGTGGTCTTTACACTATGGGGCAGCAAGCACCCGTCTCTCCAAGCCCTAAATAAGTAAACTCCATACAAGAATTTTGATTACTTTCATCTTCAGTGCTGTTGTAAGACTGAGAACAAATTTTTTAGTAGGCTTTAGTATTAGAATCGCTGTTTTATAGTCCATGTCTTTCATATACTGTACCTATACTGGGAGGTACTGTGATTTCAGACTAGATCTGGAGATCATAGAGCCCAAGCCAAAGATAAGCAGTGTCACATGTTCTGTAGTAAATTTCATGTCAGGTGGACAATATTTACATTTTTTTTTGGTTATTTGCATTTCAGAGTTTAAAACTTCAACGTCAACTCCTTGAGAATATGTCACTGGCAAGAGCTCAAGAGGCAGCTGTATCCTTTACATTTTTAATCTGTCTTTAAATGTCAACCAATCTTTTTGTTCAAAACGTATTTCTTGTATTATATAAAATTACTGAAAAAATTACAATGCTGTGGGTATCAGTGGCTGGATCTCAATGGATATACAAATAAGTAAAAATCTAAATCAAAATGATTAAGTAAAACAGCCATAAAAATTGGTAGAGCTTTCGGGCAACACTAGCCCTTCTTCAGTGTAAAAAATGAGTGTACAAGATTGAGAATATAAAGCAGAAAATAAAAGATAAAAATATAGGCAGCACATGACAGGTGAATAGAGGGTGGAGACTGTAAGAGTAGAAAATAATGAAGATAGCTTGGCAGATATAAACAATTTAGGAATGGAGAACTAAATAACAAATGAAACCTAAATTTAGGATGTCAATGGAATAATTTTCCTGGGAGCATTTCATAATAAAGTCCAAAAGGTTTTGTGGTTTTAAGTAGTAATTCCCAGTGCAGTGAAGTGTTGTGGTCTATTGCAATGACTCTGAAATTTGCAATCGAGTGACGAGCTGAAATAAAATGTCCGGCTACATGCAATCTTTAATGTTTTGTTCGATGATCTGTGTTATGTCATTTTAGTTGCTCTTAAATTTATTTTATTATAATTATTGAAAATGCTGAAATATTTATTGATTATGACCAAATACCTAGTACCTGATACTGACCCTGTTTAATTAGGAAATTCCATAAGTTAGAGTATAAAGTCACTTAAATTTATCATAAACTACCTTACATCTATTTGTAAGATAACTAAGAAAATGCAAGAACGTCATATGATGCTAATGGAAGAAGCATCAAAAAGATTTTCAACTACTGGAGAACCTACAGATGATGAACTGGAAAGACGGCAGGTTTATGCTAACGTTTTAGAGTATGAACATCAAACCGTAAGCCATATTTTTCCATCAAATTTTACATTAAAGATGTATTGTCTCCCAAAATCATGACAATTATAAATGTATGTACTGCATCAGACTTTGAATTGGCCACTTTCAGTTTTAATTAAGTAATTCACTTCCATGGGGAAAAAAAATAATGATTTTACTTTTAAAAGAGAGTATAAAGAGAGAATAAACAGTTAAATTTAACTAAAAATCCATTTTCTGACAGACAATTTGACGATCTTTTCTTTAAATTATATTTTTTTTACCGACCTGTTTTTCAATGTGAATAACTATTATGTGAAAAATGAATATTTAACATTACAAAAAAAAATGTCAAGGTGACAATATATCTATGAATTATTACTAAAAAGTCACATGAGCTATCAACTCTTTGGACAATTACAATCTGGATGAAAACCTTCAAAAGAATAATCCTCCAGGACAACCAATTCATAGAGTCATTTTCCAGGATTTAGTTTTCAAGATATTTTGTATTAGGATTCCTAATAATAAAATTTAAAAATTGTTATATATTGTTATAGAGTACTGTATCCTTCGCATATTATATTTTTTTCAGATATGGTTAAAGTCGTGGCGAGCTAGATTGAGTCAGTCACCGCAAGATCTGGATCTAATTAATTCACTTGTTTCTAAGATATTAGCCTGTCAAGATCATCCACTGACACAGCTTCTACAAAAATATCAGCAAGCAATCTTAGAAAAACTGAAACCCTTATTGAAAGAGGCTGGTAAAACGCTATGTGCAATAACTGTACCTTACAATGGTATTGAAAAAATAGATTTCACAGGTAATAATTATTCACATCTTTGTGTCTCTCTCAGTAAATGATAAATAATTATTTTGGGATTTTAACTTAGCAAAAAGATTTTAAAAAGTGACATGTGCTTTTTGAAATAAACAATTTGCTCATTCTTATTGCAGTATAGAAGAAGAGGCTTAATTTTATTTTTTACACCCAAACCATTCAATACGATACAGCCTATATAACACGGCATAAACTAATGGTAACACATGTGATAATACTTGACATTGAATGATATGCACTGAATGCGAAACAGTGTGGACCAAAATTTTTATTTTTATTTTTTATATTTATTTTTAAAGTGTCAACAGGGCATCACAAATTGCTGGGGATTTCAGCAAAATCATCTTTAAAAATAAACACTTTCATTTCAGTTCTGCTAAGAATACCTTTTTATAACATTTAGTTAGAAGTGTATAGCATAAAAAGTAGCTCATAGTTTTACAGTACATTTTCTTATATTTTTTAGATGGTCCCAAAAAAGTGCGTGGTGAGAGTTTCACTAAATTAGATAAGGCTGAGACTGCAGTGATACAAGAAAATGTATCACAGAAGTTATCAGAATCAGCTAAGACACAAGACAATGCTACTGATATACCAGAGGAGGATTTCTTCTTGGATGAAGAGGAGATGTTTGAATTTGATGAAGAGGAATTGGATGATTTCTCCATCAGTGACTTGAGCAGTGAAGCAAGTAATAGGTTATCAAAAGATGGCACCAAATCTGTTAGTCCTGGAGGTGCAAGAAACTCTGTTGGGCATTATGAAAGTAATTCTGATGAATTCGATGGAATTAAGTCTGCGGATGTCAACGACAGTAATCATCAAGGTAACAGTACAGATACTTCTCTTAAAGATACTGTGAATATTAAACTTAACAGAGAAGAAATAAACGTTGCTAATGAAACCGATGAAAACTTACACATTGTGGATGTAACAGAGACTACAAAGGAAAACCTTGATGAGGCAATAGAAAATGGTATGGAAGAGGCAAAAAAACTCACTGTAATAATAAAAGATGACATACAATCGGCTGTGATACAGGAGAACAATGAACATGATTGTGAAAAGGAAGACATTGAGACAATAGTAGATACTGAAGGTACCAATGCTCACCCTGATGATATTGACGAAGGAGAGAAAATAAAGAAATTAACTGAGGAAGCATATTCAAATCATCTTAAAGATATTAACAAAGATGTACACATGTTCATAGGTAAGATACTTTTATTCATAATTGATTCATAAAAGAAATTGAAAATAACATGAAAAATGAAGATTAATTAAATTGGACTTTGAATAGGTTATTTTTTTAGTTTTAATCAAGTTAATCACTTCCGTAGAAAAAAGAACAAAAACAAATAATGTTTTCACTTCTAAAATGATAAAATAAATGGTTAAATTCAACAAAAAGAGACCTATTTTTTGCTTTAAATTACAGTTTTGTTAGGTAAATAATTTGTTTTTCGATCCAATTTTTAGTGGTAACAAAAAGAGGATAGCAGTTTAAATGTGACATTAAAATGGCATATTCAACATTTTAAGAATTATTTTTATAGCACAATTGACATTGAACTGTGTTAGGTACAGTACAGGTATGTCATTCATGAAACCAATAAAATAAATGCTGTACAAATACTGTCAGTTGTTTCCTTGATAAACTTGACTGCAAACCATCGCTCTTGCATAGCAATATCAAGAAATATAACTGTGACTTGCAGAGACCTGGTGCCATGCTGCAACAAATATTCTATGATATGATGCAGGATTTTGATAAGGGTGTAAAATTAAGTGCTAAACTGAACCGATGCCCTATCTTTTGCATTGTGAGTTTTACAAATTTCAATTCACAGTATCTCCACAACAACAATAACATCAATTACTTTTTTTATTGTTTTAGCACTGTGAGCCATCAGTAAACAGCGCTTTATAAATGTTTATTATTATTTTTATTATATTATTATTATATTTTATAACTACAAGATTTATTTTATTAATTGAGTTTAAAGCCAATGGAAGTAAAATGCCTTGCTAAAATAGAATTGCCCCCTCTATATGCACTAGATACTATTTATAGTCTTCATGTCAATGGTTTATGGTTGGCTCATTAAAGAACATATTCTAATTTATGACCTTTAGTATTATTTAAAGACCCTTGAAACATAAAGTGACATCTAGCCCTTTGGGAGAATTAACTTTGAGGGCAAACTGTGACTTATTATAATAAAAGTTTGGTTTTATGAAACTACAGTACAAAATATCAGGTTGAAAAGGTTGTTTGCTACAGTGACTCATAAATTTAGATCTTGTTACATAAATTACTAATGTTTTTCTCTGCAAGCTATATCATGCAAATTGCATGTTTAGATTAAAAATGTATAATTTGACGTTCATTATAACTTTAAATTTAAAGTAATGTCTCATTCAAGTGACAAAAATTTACATGTTTTTTGTGTTAATAAAGAATTTCTATTTATGGTTAATAATACAAATTACACATCTAATTATCTTTTAGTGCATTCCATTTCCTATGATCTGATATTTACAATTTGATTGCTATTGTTCCAACAATCAAAGGAAACACAAATTAGCCATGCATAATATTACCTTAGTTTTGAAAGATAAAACAATACTGTACACTGATCTCTATTAAAGTCACCTTAAATAAAAGCTAGTATCATTTATCAATTATAAACCACCTGTGATTTCAGTATACTGATAACAATTTTATAGCATTAGCCCATTGTTTTAGGGTCTGTTTCTGCTTCCAGGAATAATATGTACAATATGGGTTGCCAGGTCCCATTGATTAAATTATTGCTCAAGGTGGTAATGGATGGTAATTCCAAGTGGACTGTTTGTGATGCATAGTGCTGCTGACTAAACTTTTAAAATAAATCAACTCAAAACAAAAAATAATTTAAACAAGAGATTGGTTGTTGATGAAAAATGTTAATACAGTATTACCCAATATTACTCAATATCCTACAGTAGTTGACTGAAGTTCAACGACTGTCAATCAAGACTGTTATTTTGTGTTGCAACTAAAGTTTCACTTAAATAGCATTCTAGAAAAAAATAAAATTTAAATTTATTTAAAGTAAAATTCATATACATATGATTCAGTCTTGAAAAACTTTCTAGGTTAATAAGGGACCCTTGATAAATATACATGTTAACACAATGTGTTATATTATGATAAGTGTGCAAATGTTGAGACCTTCCCTGTAAGATTAGCATAGCATGTCCTGTGTAACATCCATGTGGAAAAAAACAGACTTTATGGAGGCGCTATAATAAGCTCAAGAGCATTGATCCTTGTCTAGCCATATTCAATTTAATTACATTAAAAATATTTTTTTTTTCAGTATAGAATTTATTCTTATTATTTCCTATGTAAACTTTAATATAAAGCATCTCAAGCATTTAAAGTTAATTTGTTACAGAGTTTGCAACTTTAGTTAATACTCAATAGACACTATTGAACTGCAATATTCTTGTTCAACTTTTTTTTGCGAAAAAAAAAATGGTCTTGTAATCTCAGGCCAACTGTGGTGAAGAGAATCACATCCCACAGCGTAAATAGATATTTTTGGGGGAATATTTCAAAACAATAACATTCAAAATGGCACTTGCTGAACTAAATACATATTTTCAAACCGATATGATATTAATTAACACCAAAAATAGCACTTAATTTACATATTTTTCTGTAAAAGAGTACTTGTAACCTAAACTTTCTGTAAAAGTAGTGTTAGATTTAGATCAAGGTTTTTTTCGCTATTTTTTTTTTTGTAGAAATTACTTAATTGTTGATAAATCCACAGGAAATTGTTTAATTCTTTGTTTTAGAAAAATTATTATCAATGTTTGTTGCTGTGTATGAAGAGTTAGATTCAAGGAATGCTCGTGAGCGGTGTACCCTGCTAATTGAAGATCCATTCTTTCAGGAGATTTGGCCAACACTTCTTAAGCTTTTTAGGTAAGGAAAAATTGCATGAACTTCAGTTAACCCAATTATAATACAGACATGTTTGTATGGTTTTACAGTTCTCATTCATTAAATTGAGACCCATTCCCTACAATTTGTGACGTTTTCTAAAAATAATGCATATATATTACTTTTAAAACATTAAACCAGATCATTCCTTGTCTTAAATGTACGTTCTATGGTTAATTATGATTTTTTTTTAAATCAATGCACAGTACCCTAAAGGTTTCTTCGTGTAAAGTGCATTTGTAGGTTCTACTCGTAGGTTAGTAACAGCGTTAACGTATGAACATCATACCCTAGCTATAGATACATAACCTCACATTGTCTCGATGCCAAATTGATTGGCTTTCGCTTTTTTGGAGCAGAATCTGTTAATATAAATCTGCGAAGACATGATATTTCCACCGAGACATTGCTGGAAATTAGGATTTAATTTTACATAAAATAGATTTAAAAAATGTATCTTTCTGAATTTGTTAATCCCTACATTATTCATTACCATTACATCAATCTCAAGTAAACAGTGTGTGAACATTGCATTAGCCTAACTACTGTAGTAACACAAACAGTGATTTTGAACAGTGCAACATACAATGGTTCTGCTGCATAGCGCCGAATAAACCATTTATTTCAAAATAGATTTAAAATATAATTTTTATATCGACTGCATTTCTGCTCAATTTAATTGTAACTCTATATAACTAACCATTTAAATCAGTGGGTGGTTGTCGACGGAAATTGTTAACAGTACCCAAAATGCAGTGGTCAATTCAACGTCACTACAGTATAGTTGACTCAAGGTCAGCGGCTGTCAATCAAATAACCGTTGCAGCTAAAAGTTGCACAGCAATATAACCGATTAAATGGCGTTCTAACACCGAATCGACTGGGTGTTTTTAACCATTATTTTCAGGCTACCATTTAACCGGTTACTGAAAATTGTCCTGTTTCTGCTGCCAAGAAATTGGAGTTAATTTATTCACACGGTTAATAACCGTTTATTTTTTCACGGGTGTCTAGAAAACTCAGATCTCAGATATATATCTAAGTTTTCTAGATCTAGAAAACTCAGATATCTGACTTTTCTAGAGGTGTATACTGTACTGTGTTTTCTTTATGATTTAAGTCGTTGACCGCTACTACAAGTTACAATAATTATTATTATTAGTAAGAAAACGTATAATACTGTAGTATTCCAAACAAGCTACCTCTGATTAATAATGGAACGATCCATTTGATAATCTGAGTTTTCTATTTCCATTCTGGAACTAGAAAAGTCAGATCTTGATATCTGAGTTTTCTAGATCAAGAAAAAGGAGATATCTGAGTTTTCTAGATCTAGAAAAGTGAGATATCTGAGTTTTCTAGACACCATTTTTTCACAGCAGAAACAGGACCAATGTCTTCAATATGTGTTTTAACCTTGACTTGTTCATAAGCTACACCTAGTTCCGCAGAAAGGAAAATCAAACTCAAAAACACTGCACCCATTTATTTATTTCCTCATACAGTATTTTGTTTTACATACTATTTCTATATTATTAATTGTTACAATATTTACA
The DNA here is from genome assembly GCF_963402885.1 of Antedon bifida. Classification (NCBI taxonomy): domain Eukaryota; kingdom Metazoa; phylum Echinodermata; class Crinoidea; order Comatulida; family Antedonidae; genus Antedon; species Antedon bifida. The sequence goes on along the minus strand of NC_136233.1, from coordinate 5,317,783 downwards.
GTTTCTTCTTTCCATGTATCTACTGTTATGCTATGCTTATTTTGCGAAGGAAATCTTTTCCAAGATTCAATCTTGAATGTACTCTAGGCGACAGTATATCACCAACCTGCCAGAAAACATTGAACACAAAGTTCATGAAAATATTATATTGATACATCTGTCAAACCGACACGAACGTCCAATATATTAATATTGGACTAACTTAGATGGCAAATAAAAATAAAAGAAAACTATTATAGTCCTATATATGGCTGTAGTCTGGGGAAAAAAGATGTTTGCTTTTCAATCTCAGGGTCATGGGTTCAATTCTGATTTCAATGTATTAATAAAATGTGATGGCTAGATGGATTTACCCTCGGGTCAAATGGCCAATCAAGCACCGTGTACCGTACCTAAAGAGCCAACAATATCGGCATTGGTTCAAAGCAGACTCACTTCTAGTTCTGGTGGAGTGGAACCCTGATGAACTGGTTCACAAAATATCCCCTGTATCATGGGGATTACCACCTATCTGATAGGACAGTGACTAATTTACTATTCGTAATCCTTGGAAACATGTGCCTAAAGACTTAAAATAAAAAGATATTAAAATTGTATGTAATTAATTGCACAGACTTCTAAATCATACCGAAGCATTATTTCAGTCATTTACCAAACCTTCATGTTAGATTCAATATTATACTAGACTGTACTTTTATTCCCTATTTTATTAATGTTATTAGATCATTTAGAAAGTGTGTCTATTTTGAAAATTATCCCCAGCAGCTTGAACTCTCAACTTCCTAGTTAGTATAGTTCATGTTCAAATTGTTATTACATGACATTATTGTTAGCTCCAATGACTGTAGAAATTCATATCAAATAGCAATAGCCAGCCATGGGTGTATGTATATGCATTGGTATACAACCTGCCCGCCTTACCCAGCCAGCATATTCAATTTTCTATATTGATAAGGCCATACTGCGTAGAAACACCGGTTCTTATAAGGTCACCCTCTGGTAGGCCCGGTTGCATTCTTGGATGATCACGCTGGGTGGTGCTGTATAGACCAAAGATGATTGATGGTGATTCGGCATGTGATAGATATGAGTTCATGTCTGTCAGTGCCATATTGATTGTCCTTATGCAAGGTGCTTTACTCTCATTGACTTATCCTTTGGATGGGACTTCCATCTACATACAGCGCAGAAGAACTATTCAGGCAGAGTACATGATCATCTCCTGCTGCCGGCATCGGTCCGTAGTAAGCCTAATCCAAATTAAGCTTGAGGACGATAATAAATATTTATAATATTTATAGTTATATGTTTCTTTATTTGTAATTTTAGAATAGCCAATCAATCCAATGAACGAAAAGCAGCAATAGCAATGACACGATATCAAGGTGCATTACCTGAGCATGTTAGTGTCATCAAAAAGTTTTGCTTAAGTACTGATGTTAGTGTGTATGATTCTACGAATTTCCCATACAAACGTGCTGTTGAAGAACTTGTCAAACTTACAACATTCAATAACCCACTTAGCAAGTTGGAATGCATTGGTATGTTTCTTTTTTTTTTTTTTATGTATTATCTTTATGATATATAAATATTTAGATTATCTCAAATCAAAGGTGTTATAAACCATATAAATCACAAACTAGGTGTGTGAGATGCTTTGCATTTGTGATGATTGTTGTTCCATAACTGCATTCACACAGCTACATAATTGCATGCACACATTGCATAAAAAGTACAGTATATGTTATACAAATAATGAATATTTATAAGTTGGATGGTGAGAATATTTCATGAGTTGAAAATTGACTGCTCTATTGTTAATGTGGCAAAGCCAAGTTGAAATTAGAGCTGTCAATTTTTCATCAAATAATATATTACAAATCAAATTTGTTTTACTGTATAAACACACCTACTTATCCATTGTAAGTCATTGTCAGTCAGGGGGCGGGGGTTCACAGTGTCTTTTGATATCATTATTTGTGGTTTTGTATAAAGGGTCTTTTTAAGGGGCCTTTCACACCTGTTCCAGCATGGATTTGGTCGACGCCGGCGAGTTAAACATACATCATTGTTTCGTTTTCATGTGGCCGGCTATGAACATATCGATTGCCACATGCCGTGTTGAGCGTCGTGAAAACAAACATTAACGTTGGATTTGTCGGTGCCGGAGCGGAACTGTGCCGGAGCATGTGTGCAAGACCCTTACAGATGATGAGTGCATTAATGATCTCCTAGAACACCATAAAAACATTTTTTCGGGGCCTTCGGACCCCCCAGTTTATTTGCTCACTACGATCACGTGTGCAGCCCAGATCCACCCCTGGGTTCATGTTCCAACTTTGGACGTGAAGTAAAACAGTTATAGAGGGCGTGCATGAGTTGATGAATCAACAAGGTGTTAATTATGACCATTAGTTATCACTTTCCATTCGGTAGGGCTAATTCCAAATGACATGTGATGCGTAATTAACCAATCAAAAGGCAAGAATACAATCAGGTGTGTTGTAACAATGTATAACTATGTACTACCACACCTGTATACAGTAGCATTCTTTACATACAATACCAATAACAGTGCACTTTTTCACAAGTGAATTGATCCAATTTGCTAGTGAATAAAACCACTTTCACATCACCTAGAAAATGTTCACACAGTCAGGCGTTAACACGTGTGTTGTAATGGTGCGCACATTTGTGTGTATTAACTCTAGTGTTTAGCTACAGTATGCAATGCTTTTTATTGCAAATTGGCTACAATTGTCTCATTTCATACATCCAATCAGAAAAAGAATCTATAAAACAAAGAATATTTTGTAGACACTCATCCTTCACCATGTTTTTTTAACACTACAGTGTAGAACCATGACAATTTTTAAAAACATAATTTAACACACATTTTACATGCCTATTTCTTCATATTTACAGGTTCTTTACATTTATTATTTCATTAACTACTGATTTTCTTTTCCTGCAATGAAGCTGAAAAATGAAATAAATGCTTAAAGCATAATCTTTCCGGAAATGAAAATTCCCCAATGGTTTTAGGAGGCTTAAGTGCAATTGAAAATAAATATTTAATGTTGACTGATACATTTAATATCACTGAGTATAATTCTTGTTAATATACTATGTCAGTTAAAGTTAATGCATTAAACATTTCTAGACACTGAGTTCAAACAGATTGACTCACTCATGTTGTATATTACAGTAAAGTAAATATAATGCACTTCCTCATTAAATATAAATAATGATCTTTTTTATATTATCATTTCTACTGTAATATTGCACGTAATTCCAGATTATATTGAAGACTAATACTTGGAATTACTTTATATGCATTTCACACTTTTATTTAGTTTTATGGCTTAGGCTTAGTGTAATAGCGAAAGTATTGTAAGCTCTATATATAAAGTTTCCCTCTCTCAGCCATATCTTTTGTAAGCTGGCCACATCTTCGAGATGAGCTTCTTTTCATTTTCATGGTTTTACGTTACCATTTATGGTACCATTGATTTCACTTTTGATTCTAATTACTTACAAATAATTTTAATTTAATTTTTAATTGTTGTATGTAAGTTTCAACGTACGCATACAATTTTTGTGCTTACTGTATATGTTGACCCTTGACCTGAAGTTTATGTGTAATGGATTTAATTGATAGAAAGGCAGTTATGAAAATATGTTTGATATGGTGAATTCACAAAATGGCGGCCTATAATAAGTCGCACAGCAAATTAACAAAACCCAGATCTTGTCTAATTATTTGACTCACTTTATTTGCAGTTCGCACTTCCCGGAACATAGTTCGCTGTGTTGAAGAGCATTATGACAGCATTGGAAAATCAGGCTATAGGATAGGAAATGCCATGTAAGTAGTAATTCTACCTATTAAATACTTTTGCAAATATGATCTAGAATTTATGTACTGTAGGTCATGTGGTAAGATTTTTCCTGTATAAAATACAATGCTTTATTTAAAAATAAACCCTGTCAAAGTTTTTCAGCTTTTGTTATGTTTAAGTATGTTTAATTAAAAGTGATTACACAAAAAAAAACAGGGAAAATATGGCAATATTTTCTAAAAACTCATCGGCCAGAAATAGTGTTTTTTAATACATTACACTTTTTCAGTTCAGGGGTTATTACTGTAGTTTACAATATGTCACTAAAATGTGTTGTCGAAAAATGGCGAATTTTATATACAAAATTAATGCAATTTGTTTAGGCCCAAGTAATATTTCAGATAAAAATGTCAGTATGTTTAAATCCATTTTAAATCCAAATTTAGAAAACTGTAATTTAAAGGGAGAACAAATTTTCAAATTGTCTGTTACATTTAACCATTTATGTGATTAAGTGATTTCATTATTTTTGTAATAGAAGTGAATAACGTCCATGCAAAATGGCCTCATTATGTTTTGAGGGGACAGTTAATTGCTTGTATAGTTGCTGCATTAATTGTCTTTCTATTTTTGCCAGACTCTGTTGATACAAATTGGGGAAAACTCGGTATTTTCACTGAAAAGTTAGGAGTCTTTCATTTGTTTTGGCCTCACGATTGATCGAAAAGTGGGTGAATTACAGAAGAAAAACAAAAATATCAATTCGTGCGCAATGCATTTTGGGATTTATAGCGGGCCGCTATAATTATTAGAATCGACCTATTTTTCACATTTTTAACCATTTAAAGACGAAAAAAGTTATCCCAATAGGACCATATAGTATTATTTTTACATTAAATATAGTTTGTGATCTTAAATTAGATCTAAAAAACGTAGGGAAGGGGGCTTTAAAGTGCACATCTTTTGTTTAATAATGACATAAATATTTATTTTTACCTTATGAAAATATAATATTAAGAGAGTCTATAGTAATACTGTAGTGTAAATGAATAACTAAATCAGGCGTGATACTTGAAGTGCACATCTTTTGTTTAATAATGACATAAATATTTATTTTTACCTTATGAAAATATAATATTAAGAGAGTCTATAGTAATACTGTAGTGTAAATGAATAACTAAATCAGGCGTGATACTTGAAGTGCACATCTTTTGTTTAATAATGACATAAATATTTATTTTTACCTTATGAAAATATAATATTAAGAGAGTCTATAGTAATACTGTAGTGTAAATGAATAACTAAATCAGGCGTGATACTTGAAGTGCACATCTTTTGTTTAATAATGACATAAATATTTATTTTTACCTTATGAAAATATAATATTAAGAGAGTCTATAGTAATACTGTAGTGTAAATGAATAACTAAATCAGGCGTGATACTTGAAGTGCACATCTTTTGTTTAATAATGACATAAATATTTACAAGCACTTTCAGACAGACATGAACAAGCATAACCCCACTTAGGTTATAGGTTTATCGGTTTGAAATAGCATTTTAATAAGCAGCATAAGTAGTTACATTTATTGATATAAAGTTTGTGGTACACCACATGTATTAGTTCTGAAAAGAACTGTTGAGTTTCTCGACGTTTCGACCAATATGTTTCGATCAATATATCATATTGATCGAAACATTGAGAAACTCAACAGTTCTTTTCAGAACTAATACACATGGTGTACCGCAAACTTTATATCAACATTTGATTTCGCCATGCAAACCTTCAAACAATATACAGTTACATTTAACTATTTTTGTATGAAGCATAAATACCTATTATATTATAACCAGTACCATGTGTACCTCACTCAGAAGCTCAACAAATGTTGTTTTATTTTATTTCTGTATTTATATTATATCTTCAGATTGTTTTCGTGCTATCAGTATTTTTATAGGCTTATGTTTGCCAAAATTATTTTTTTTAAATTTACAGCTTTGTGAATCTCATACTTTTGAAAAATATTAACCTTCTTGGGTAAATGTAGTCTGACAAACCAGTTCATTATGATTAGTGTTTCTGTAACTGAACTTTAGTCCACCAATATTTCTAATTGAGAGACACGACCATACTGTATTGAATTAAACAGATAATATCTACACTAAACCAATAATTAAGACCTGGTCGTTATTAGGTTTGTTACACTTTTGCATTTAGGAAGCTGGATGAAGCTTTGTTGGTCCCATCTGTGACTATTAAAATTTGTATATATTATGAAACGCAAGGCAGTAACGAAAGTTTAAAAACAGACAAGGCAAAGATGCTTTAAATATATTTATTAAATATAAAATACTACGTGCTGTGCTGGGGCTTGGGGATGAGTGGTGAAAACTGAAAATTTCAGATGAGGCGAGCAGATAACCCACCCTTCAAACATGCTTTTTTAAACTGATGAGGGAGGGATATGAAATTTTATTTTATTTTATTTGTACACTAACAGTAACACAGATTGTACAAACATAATTACTGGACTCTCCTGAAACGTCTCTCTCCTTTTAACTGTGTCAAATGGATTTTGACAACCAGGAAATCAGACTAATAGTCTGGCCCAATAGTGTCCAGATATGATGATATTTCGGCTGCTATCTGAACAATCAAAGATTCCCCTTTAGAAAGTCTTTTTTTTTTAAAGTTTTTGGTTAATTTCTTTTATCTTTGTGAAATCATTTTATATTTAATATTTTGTGTGTTTTTCTATGAAAGTGAATTTCTTTCAATAATTCTATTAATATTCAATTCATGTTTTTGGTAAAATTACTTTACAATACATCTTTGAGAAATTGTTATTATATTTGCTAATTTGTTTGTGTACAGTATATTTTATATCAATGCTGTATAAAAATTGCTATAAAATCAATTTGGCTGTCATACACAATTTTATACTGTACTGCATAACTTTTTTTAGTGGTTGTGATGATTTTCTACCAATATTAAGTTATATTGTGGTGAAGACAGCTAATCCTCAAATCGTCTCAGAATGCTCTGCAATGGAGGAGTTTATTCAGGAAGGGTAAATTGAACTTTTTATTTTTACACTATTTAATTCAACTTTATTATATTTGTCAATCAATCCTAAATTATTTTATTATCAACCTATTTTTGTATGTATCACATTAGAAAAAATGTAGCATTGGCTCTGTAGGATTCATGATTTAGGTGAATACCTACCTATAGACCTGTACCCACTCTAGACCTGATAACCAGATAGTTTTAACGTAAGGCATTGGAATGTTGATCATTGTGTCTGAACACCTAGCCTTTTAACGCCATGGATTACCATGCGTGGAACATATTATGGTTTTGCTTGAAGAATTAAACGGTGCCATATTCTATTGCATAAAATGGAACAATTTGTGTGAATGTAACTTTTTGGTTGAAAATGAAAGATAAAACAAATTTCTTTGTTTAAAAACAGTGGAACTAACTAATTGAAGAAAAAATAGTGTTTGGGGAAATTATTTATTTTCTTTCCATCAAAAGTATTACCTACTACAACTGCAACTGGTAACGCATATTTTTTTTTCATTCAAAGATCTTTATTATGTACCTAATTTTAAAATTCCAACCATATCATGTTTTTAATGTCTTCTAAAAAATATGACTTTTGTGATTTAATTAAACCTCAAGAAACATAATAAATCATTAGAAAATGTTGACCCAGCTCTGTCAGCCTAGAATAAAATACATATTTATTTTGAGGCGTTTCTACAGTGAGCAAATAACTGGTTCAAGTTCAAGTTCAATAAACATTTATTCATTACAAATAATATTATAACATAAATAAACATTAATCAACAATTTATATAAGACCATTTTAAGGATCAAAATTAGAAGTTAAACTTGTCTCACAATGACCCCACCCACTTTTCTAAGTTTAACAAATAGAACATACAATTTATGCGGATTTCTTATGTTATAGGTATGATCTAATATACGATTTGAAAATAACATTGAAACAGACTTCTGTAATAAATCATTAACATATTCGAACATAAAAGAAGTAACTAGAAGTTTATGAAGGTCATGTATTTTTAAACAAAGGTTCTGATGCAGTTTTAGATGGTTTGAAATTTAATATTCGAACAACACGTTTTTGTAAAATGAAAATTCTATGTAAATTTGAAGGGTAATCAGCTGTCCAGATAATATTGCAATATAGTAAATGTGGTAATATAAGCGAATTATACAAAGAAAGTAAAATGTGCTGAGGAAAAAAAAATGTATCTTGTTTACAACACCAAAGCATTTAGACATTTAGTTTGCAATATGTTTCTGATGACCAGTCCAATTTAAGTTTTCATTAATTAAAATTCTAAGAAATAAAGTTTCATTTTTTTGGTCCAGATTTTTACCATTTAGAATAGTGCAAATACATTTCCAACATTTTCTTGGCAGCAGAAACAAGACAAAACAAGACAAATTTCATAGTTAATTAGTTAAAGTAGTGAACCATATTACCCAGTTATTGCAGTGCAAAATTGCAAAAACTGTAAAAAGTAAAAATAACCATGCCATCATATTTTGACACCTCAACGGCCCACTGAGCTCATTAAATTAGGCCTAAAGACAGCCAACGAGAGGACATTTACTGCGAGCTACTTAGGTAGTGCATTGTTTCTCTCTTTTAATCATAATTTATCATAAAATGTACATTTAAGACAAGGAATGACCTGGTTTAATGTTTTTAAAGTAATATATATGAATTATCTTTACAAAACGTCACAAATTGTAGGGAATGGATCTTTAAAGATGTATTGTCCCTTGAAACACAAAAAAATGAAGGTCAAAATATTCTAAATTTAAATTGGCCATATCAAAATAATATTAAAGTTATTCACTTGAAGTCGAAAATTCAAGCCAAAAGCAACAAGGTTACGTAATTAACAGGTAAATTAGTTTGATTACATTTCGTCTGGAAAATCGTCGCGAGCGAAAGTAAGCAAAGATTTCAAACCACGAGTACGCATTATGCATATGCTAATTAGGATTGTTTACAACTCGTCACGGTTGAAAAGGTATTTTCACACAGATTGTGAGGAAGTTTTATGATTATGCATACAGAGTAGCCAAACAAGCGCGTTTCATTATGGGATATGTTTTGATCAAAAACTTTGACTGGAAGTCAAAGTTATTTTTTTAACAAAAAAACGTCTGTATTTCAGTTAAATGATTTTTTTTTTCGACAAATTTTTGGTGATAGTTAATAACTATTATGATACTTCAAAATGACCCACCTTTTTTCGAAATCTGTTATTTTTTATTTTTTGGAATTAGTCAAAGGGACAATACAGTACATCTTTAACTTTTAACATATTCTTTTTTTTCTCTTTTGTGGGGGCAACCCACTTTTATTGCAATGATAAACAATATGGTGAAGGTTACAGTATATATATGTCTATCTATCTATTTATCAGTGAATATTTAAGTGATATTATACAGACAGAGGTTAAAAGATTATATAAAATATTTTGATATTGTGTTGAAATCTAGATAAAACAAACATGTATATAACTTTTAACATATTCAATAAATAATTTATTAACTCTAATTATATGTTTGCTAAATGTGATATGATTCTAATAACCAGTTTGACCAAAATGCTGAGGGATGTTTCTCAAGTTGTTTTGTTTTATTAGAACTTATTGGGTGTTTATGTGTTTTACCATTAAAATGTATCCTTTTATAGTTATTTGTTTGGAGAGGAAGGCTACTGCTTAACAAGTTTACAGACTGCATTAGGCTATGTGCTACGGACATTGGTCACAATGTAGACTGTGGCAACAATAAAGTAGCAGTAATTTATTTTTGGAGAGCCATTTTGACCATTTCAAGAAAGAAGAAAATGGAGGGATTTATGTACACAAAAAAAAGGCACTAAAAGTATAGTTAACATAAGTTTACATTGGCAATAGAAAAATGAATAATAATAATATCACACTGTTGCCTACATATTTTAATAAAAAGATTTAGGTTGGTTGCTTTAACAACATGTATTGTACTTTTGTACATGCTCTGCTACATATTTGTATGCAACTGTATATACAGTACCACCATAAATTTATCTGATTGTTAATGTTCATGTTATATTTCCAATCTTTACTCTGCAATGTCTTTTTATATCTGAATGGATAAACTGTATGTAGCTCGTTAATAACAATGGTTGGTGGTAGTGAATAAAGCTAATGATTGATTGTGATCTTGACTATGTTTCACTATGTGGAACCGTGTCACTCAAGTCGGTCAATATTTACACAGTATAACCTTCACTTGACTACAGTGCATGTTAAAGAATAATTTATGTTATCATCAACACATACTCAAATTCTGTTGCTTTCATCTCAAATCAAATTTCTATGCTGGGATATGCTTTAAGCTTGGTTTCTTGGACCGCAATGTAACAACAATCAATTGACCAATCACAAGCAAAAATTGAGATGGTAATCATGTCGTGATTGGTCATATTACTTGTGTTGTGCTGAAGTCCTTTCGTTACATCCAATTGGAAACCAAGCTGAAATAAATAAATGACATACTGGACTATATACCTGCATTAGACATGACATAATGTGATTAACACATAACATACATGTCTATTTGATATTTTTTTAAACAATAATGTAAAAATAATAATGTATTTATCATAATGTGATATGTTAAATTTTATTTGTACAGTATCATCAAAATTATCCTACACTTAGACCTACACTAATGTTTATGATACTACAAAATCAAATATTATTATTTTACATTGTTTGGAATGACACTTTTAGAATAATTGGAACATTCTTTTTAGAATAACATAACATTTATTTTAGAATAAAATAACATTCTTTTTCTATCATTAGTTAAGTTGCAATTAAAAGTTTCCTAATAGATTAGTAGTATTTAGATTAAAAATCTATATATAAACTTCTTATTTTGTAGAATTTCAACATTATCTTCTTAATTTAGAGTTTAAGAAATAATACAGTACCATATTATATATACAGTATGTACATTTGATACATTTTTATTTCATTCAAACCAAACGTCTATTGATTGATTAACATATTGTCATTTAAATTATTTGTTGATTGAAATTGTTATTTGTTATTTTATTGAATATAAAAATAAATATACTAGTTTTACAAATAAAAGTTTATGATCTAAAGATAAACATTTTTGTGACAATATTGTGTTAACGTTTGATTATTTTTAATATGATACATGCATTATGAGGAATTAATAATAATATATACGACCTCAATTAATTAATTATTACTAATTAATAAGTATTAATACTAATTTCCAAAAATATGTACAATATTCATAATATACTCAAGAAAAAGTGATATTATTTACAATCTACAGTACTCGTGATACTATAACATTTATAATTTTTTTTTTTGCTGTTGACAAAAAAAAGTGAATCATCGTACATGATACTAGATCGTTGATAGAAGCCTACTCAAGAATGCCCATTGGAATCCATTTCCAATGCCGGTCCCGGATACCGGTAGTAGTTTTAAAAGCCTAAGAGACTATAACTTGCGTAAACCTAACATCTGTATTTGAGTGGATGAGATCATTTTGTATGGGCAAACTTTTTATCTCGAATTAAATTATTAAGGCTGTTATGATAGGCCTACTTGGTGATGTACGATACACAGCATGCCAAACTGAGAGCCTTGGCGAGAAAAAAACGATTTCATATGCAGTGAATCATTAGAAATACAGTATAAGTCAGTTAGTAGACTTAAACGATAATCACTTTAACCGATATTTAAATCCCGACAGTTAAATACAGCAGTATAAGGAAGCTATATTGAGACACTGACATATTACAGATTAACACGTAGTCGATGTACTTGTGCATTCACCTATCATAGCGCAACATGAGTCCTAATCATGCACGCATAATTTCAATTGAACATTGCTGCAGATATTCAACCATTAAAGGCCTACATGATTTTTTTTCTCATAAATTGACCAAATACAGTTTGCTTTATACATTTTTCATGTCTGGTAAAATCTCTGATGCTGCGAAATGTTTCAAAAATATATTTTTATTTAACATTTCGAGAAAATTATAGGCCTATAGACATATGAATCAAAGTAAGTCTGAGACTAAAAACAAAGTACAGATATTTTCATTAAAAAAATCTTTCCGCGTTGCCAATTCAGTTTTTGTATCCTTATGCAGCAAAGTGAAATAGAAAAACATCTAATTTCCTGGAGATGCTCTTAAAAGTGCATTGTCAATGAAGTCTGTAATATTAGGCAATCGAAGACCTAGTAAACTGAGTAAAACTGACGAAACAGTGCGATAGGCATACGTATATTGAAAAGTCACTTGGGTGGTTCGTAGGCGTTGATCAATGAAACACAAAGTGCATAATACAACACAGGACACAATGTACATGTATCTATAACAAGAATTTGTGATTGAAGTCTCCTTTTTTCTCTTTTTAAAATTATCATTCCCTTCTCTTCGATGCTGTCAGTGCAGTGACGGTTCGGGCATGGAGGTTTATTTTTTACCCCGATGGTTCACATACCATGCCTTGTAGACGACGTTCTTTCACACATTTTTCACTTTTTAGCTACCCACTTAAATTGTTCTTTCTTTTGCAGATCACAATACACACATGGAAGATTGAAATTTTATTTATTTAATTTAATTTCCCTCGGTAATCTATCTACAATCTTGTACACCATCAAATCGACCCGTACTGTTTTTACCGTGACATACTTCTTGTTAATTTGCTCTATTCTCTATGGCATAAATAATTTTAAATAATGATAAACCTTCGAAAATGCCCATTTCCAAATGTTGTAGTTCAATGTTGGATTTTTTTATCGAGGTTAATGGCAGCTTCTTCTGTAATGTGGTTTTCAGCTGTTGACACACAAATTATAGACCAGTTCAGTAAAGTAAACGTATTTTGTGATTGCAGCTTCAAAATGACACGTTACAGAAGTTGTTGTGTCATTTGATTTATAACATATTTTATGAATTCAAACATGGTATGAATTGTGAGCACTTGTTGCAGACATCCTGGGCAAATACCTTGAGTAGCTCTTCCGATATGCCTTTCAAGGGTCTCTTCCGCCTTCACACTTGATTACGGTAGCAGACATAAGCAAGCAGCTGAAAAAAGGGATTGTCTCAATTGTTTTGTTAAACAGATCTAAAAAATAGAAAATAAAAAATGATACATTAGTTATTTCAAATAAATCTAATAATGATTTTAATCGGTAATATCCTATCGTGCATCGAGTAGAAATATCGTAATTTTACCATATTTTCATCACTTTTTTTATCACACCATAATAAAGAACACTTTTGGGACCGAGGTTTTAGTTGGTCTTATAATTCTCCGACTAGACCGACACTTATAAAGTGGTATTTAAATTACCCTATTTAGAGGGAAATTAAATGTAAAATGCTTATCTTGCACCCCGCTGACGAGGAGTACAGTATAACTATAACCAGGTTGGTTTGTCTGTCCTTTTGTCCATTGTGTGCGTGTCTTTAATTTGAGGGAAAATTTGAAGAAAAAATGTTCAGTTGTCACCCAAACCGTGGTCTTTGGTCTCTAATTAGAGGGATTCTTTAATAGGAGGGAGCAGCTAATGGTAAAATATAGGCGATCATTCGGGGAGGATTGAGAATGAAACTGTTTCTACAATTAGTTATGAGGCGGGTAGAAATTAACTAACCCTTTCCAAACGATTCAAGAAAAGGTCTGACATAGATAGTTCATAGTTCATCAAACTGAACAACATTATTTGTAGGCTTTTCAAAAGGTGAAGTTTTGTTTTTTTCTTTTTCTTTGCTAAAACAAACTTGAATAATGCCGGGCACTTATTAGGATCAAGGGTAGGTGAAAGTAGAACACCATTCATTAAATCTATTTTTGTAAAAGTGAAGGTCAACAACATACTCAAGAACACGTAAGCCTACTTACTACAACAAGAGTCTTTTGCAGGTCATTTTAAAGTATCATTTAAAATCATAATTTAAAATCGCATGTAATCTCAATAAATGCACCCCTTACCCTCTATCCTCTCTCAATGCACCCTTCGCCCTCTACCTTCTCTCAATTCACCCCTTATCCTTTATATACTCTCTCAATGCCCCACTATCTACCTCTCAATGCACCCCTCACCCTCTATACTCTCTCAATTTACCCCTCACCCTCTACCCTCTCTCAATGCACCCCGCCATCCTCTATACTCTCTCAATGCACGCGTGACCCTCTACTCTCTCTCAATGCACCCCTCACCCTCTATACTCTCTCAATTCCCCACCATCTACACTCTCTCAATGCACCCCTCACCCTCTACCCTCTCTCAATGCACTCTATACTCTCTATGCACCTCTCATCCTCTATACTCTCTCAATGCACGCTTCATTATCTACCCTTATATATCTATCCTCTATACTCTCTCAATTCACGCTTTACCCTCTACTCTCTATCAGTGCACCCCTCATCCTCTATACTCTATCAATGCCCCACCATCTATACTCTCTCAATGCACGCTTTACCCTACTCTCTCTCAATGCACCCTCATCCTCTACGCTCTCTCTCAATTCACCCCTCACCCTCTATACTCTCTCAATGCACCCTCATCCTCTACGCTCTCTCTCAATTCACCCCTCACCCTCTATACTCTCTCAATGCACCCCTCATCCTCTATACTCTCTCAATGCACGCATAAATAATGACTTAACCATGACTAAGTGCTGTTTCAACTATTCGTGTGATGAAAACACGTACGGGTATATTATATGGTAATGATGACATTATGTGAAAATTCTTTAATGTCAAATTTCGTTTATTTTAACAATCTTATCTAGGTTTGATATTAACTTATTTTGAACGGAAACGGCGACATTTGACACTATATACATGGTGGCAATTGAATAAATGAGTCGGTATGACATGACAGCGGGTTATAACTAAGGACCGTGGGGAGTTATTTATCTTGATTTGACGATGCTGCTGTTATCATCTCATCTATACTCATCTTGCTGACTTAATACACACTATTCGTTTTGGTGCAACTGCTTAGAATTTAGACTTCATACTAAAATGATGAACCAGGCGTACGGTGGGAGTTGACGTGCTTACATTCCAATCCCAAATTTAGATCCCGGGTTCAATCCTTACCTAGTAATGTTCTAGGGTCTTCAGGTCTACTGTTATAAGCAGGATAACAATCCAATCTTCAATTATTGACGCGAATTACTTGCTGCTGCTGGATCCCAAAGAAAACAAGGTCTTAAAAAAAACCAATTTAATTAGTATTCTTTTAAAAACTTGATGCCAGATGTCTTTGCAATTATGTAGAATATTAAAGTCCAACTTCCGTAGTAATTTACATTTAAAAACTATTAGAAGAAATATAAGTAATGTAACATGTTCTAGCCTGAACTCAAATAAGAATTACTTTACAAAAATTGCAATCTTATTCGAATGCCGGTAAACCCTATAACCGACAAAAATATATAATGTGCGTAAGTGAACCTATAAGTGAACCTATACTCATTTAGCTCCCGTAGCTATACTTGTCATTTACGATCATTTGTGTGTATCATTACAATGTTCCAGGGGTTAATTCGCTGTGATTAATAAATGTACACTGATGCATGTTTACCAAGTCGCTACAAATTATATTCCCTGATGGGTGACGATGACGAAATACACAATGCGGATACCGTATACAATATAGGCCTACAGTATTTATTATACTTCCAGAATGAAATCATCATTTTCTGTAACTATTTCAATCATTACCTGAATCTATGTCCTGTTGTTATTCTTACTTATATTATGTTTGCCTACCAACGAGTTATAACCTCAAAGGAAATACATTTTTTCAAATGGTACCGTAGTTGAGCACAACTTGTGAGATTACGCCCTTCCCTACATCCTGACAGTTTCAACAATCAGGGCCGGAAGAGTGATGTAATGTAATTTCGCTCGTCCCTGATGAATATTAACACCATTTGTATAGATCAGTCATTTAAAAAATAAGTGATTAGGTCAAAGTCATGTTCCTCGCGATTTCTTTTATGAAATTTCCTAATTTAAACATTTGTTTCAGAATCAACTTGATCTTCCATTTGTCTTTTACATTTTTTTTCATGAATTATGCATTTATGCATTCAGATCGTTATTTATTTGTACAAGTTGGCCTCCTGTGATAAATATAATATATGTGCTACATATAAGTGTAACAATTATGCAAGCCTGGATGTTTTTGAACATTTTTATTAGGTACTAATCATCATTCTGATACAGTGAGCTTTCGATTTAATTTTCGACGACATATAGGATCTAGGACTTA
Organism: Antedon bifida; assembly: GCF_963402885.1. Lineage (NCBI taxonomy): Eukaryota > Metazoa > Echinodermata > Crinoidea > Comatulida > Antedonidae > Antedon > Antedon bifida. The sequence goes on along the minus strand of NC_136233.1, from coordinate 5,301,546 downwards.
TAATGTAAAGTATGTATTAGGCCTATAACCATGTATGTCCCAAGTCGTAATGATCCTCTAAAATCTATTTGGATTACCCAATATTAATCGTATTAGGCATATATGCCTGTGATCCAGGGTCGTCACCTAGACCAAGGCAATCTAACAACAGGATATTGAGCTCCGGAGAACAAAGAATTTATCTATGGCTGCGACATGATCAGTTTCGATTCATGCCGGTTAACCGACACCGCGCACCGCGGCGGAGAATATGTGCTGTATATTGTGCGGTACTGTTGGACTTAAGTTCAAAGAACTGTTACGAGTTCCTATCGTGGCAAGGCAAGGCGGGCTCATCGTCCTGCTGTTAGATAGATGCCTTGCCTATAATCCAGCCGATCGGGTGTCGAAATTAAAGGAATTGTCAGAAAATTGCCAAACCAATTTCGAACGCATGTATCGCATGGCTAATCGTCGTTGCTCGAGAACTCTCTTACAATAATTCAATCCAAACTAAGCAATATCTTCTTCTAATTAAAAACCCGAATTAAAAGACATTGACTATATAATTTCAATATAAAATTTAATGACAAAAAGAGAGATCGACGTTTCGGTACCATCATAGAACCATTTTCAAGATCAAGTGAATACAAAACAATAATAATTATGTGCACTAAGCACCAAAGTTGGTGACAGGATATTTGGTTTCTATGATGGTACCGAAACGTCGATCTCTCTTTTTGTCATTAAATTTTATATTGAAATTAAAAACCCATCGAATTAAACACCACTGGTTTTATCTCATGGCACCCCACTCATGAAGTAGAGGATATTACAAGGCCTGATGCGTATGTGTTGAAACTGTTATTCAATCATATCAAACCGTACAGTCATATAGGCATACATTAATATGTATTTTAATAAGTGTATTTCTTTTATGTAACAAAATATAATAGTCATAACCATACAAAAATTACCATTTATAATGGTCAAGTTGTAAAACACAACTTTAGAGACATTATTTAGGCCTATACTATTTTTATTTTATGTATTTAGGCACATGTGGCCAAGGATTACCAATAGTAAATTAATCACTGTCTTACAGGGCAATCCTCCAGATACAGGGATTATAATGGGTTATAAATGTGTACACTGGACCTTATGGTTTATAGTCCTTATCCAAGAAGACTTGTTCCACCACCAGAACTAGGAGCGAGTCGGCCTAACCATGAATTAATTTATTTCTTAATCCATGGCCATGCCGATATTATTGGCTCTTTAGTATGCTCGGCCATTTTACTCGCTATAATTCATTATTTGGGCATTTACATACACTTCGTAAACAAGCTGGGCTTGTATAGTAATTATATTGTTTTATGATATAATTATTAATATTAATTCTAGAATATAAAAATATGTTATTACAGATAGTAGATAGTATAGGCCTAGGCCTCTGCATTTATTTTAATAATAAGAAGCTAATACAGAATTAAATGAAAGCAACTTTCAACTGCAGTTGTATCAAGTTTAATATAGTGCCTACAGTAGTATTGGTTAGTTTAATCATCCTAACTCAAATCGCTATAATTAAAACAACCTGTGTTTAAGATTTAATTACGCATTTTATAACTTATCGAATGAATACAGTAGACATATCTTCACTGTCAATTGATATTGTTAACAAGCTTGTATTTATTTCTGGCTGTTTTACTCTACCTCTTTGATTTAGCTTTCTGTTTATTTGTATCAGTAACAGATACTCACATCGTTATATTTTTTTTACTAATTTGTCTTTCGATTCATAGGCCTATAAACCACTTCATGGGCCTATAATTGGAAATAATAATTTAATAATTTGAAAATTCATTTCAAAAATATAGTTCGTGCTTTTATAATGTTATAATAATATAAAATGGTGTCAATATTAAGATAAAAGTGTTAGATTCAAATAAGCACGTTTACATGTTAAACTACCCATAGGCCTACTTGTCTCGAAAGACTTCTAAAATATTCTTTAAAGTGCATACGAACATTTTGTGCACAAATGTCACAAATAAAGTATATTATTCTGTGCATTTTGAAATACCACCTTTACACTCCAATCTCTTCTCTACTTTTCATAACTGGAAAATGAACATCTTGTAGTTGATGTTCAGTGTAAACATTCACATACCCTAATGATTGCATTGTTTCGGCACATGTTTTTTGAATTTCAAGTACTGTAGATAAATTGGAATTCATCCTCCACGCATGGGCGACGTCCGAAGACTTTTTATTTAGTTTATGATTCTTATGCTCGCATGGGTTCGATTGCGTTTGATTTTTTCTTATCGTATTTTCAACTATCCATTGCTGTATTTTTTGAGTGAAAGGTATTTGTAAAAAGTCGTATACTTCCCTTGCTGCTTCCATTGGTTGCAACGAAAGATCTTCAAATCGAACTCGTTTGTAGTTTCCAAGCAACCACTTTGTTTCGCTATCCCATAATTTGACAATTTCATTAACATGTCGACATGTCCAATGCATGCCAAATAATTTGTTACTCATAACATATCTTTCATCAAACGTATTCTTACGTGAAAAGTGTATTCCTCTTGGATCACGTACAAGATGGATGATTTTCAGATTATATTTTCGTACTAGTTTTTCTAAAAATGTAATGTCAGTTAATTTAATCACTTTAAAAAACTTATATGGGTGAGACTGACATGTTTGTGTAACGTTTTCAGGCGTCAGGTCCGGACACTGCTTGAATTTCCGACGATTACACGGCCCGGGCTTTGCACCTTGAGTAATTTCCGTTGGGCATAGCTTAATAAGTGCGTTACTAGAGACTCGGTGAAGAATGTCGTTATTAGTCTCTTCAATCCATGTATTTAGTAAACTATTTGTAAAATCACATTTGTACATAGTTTCAAGTACTTTTGTTGTCTCTGCTTGTTTCACCTTCTCCTGTCCTAGAAATCGTAAAGGTTCAAATAAATAGAAAATATCATCATGCATATTGAACAACTGGCCGGTGAAAGAAGATCCTGAACGCCAAGACGCTATTAAAATCACGTTGACTGGTTTTACCGTCTGTTTATGCGTTATAGATTTTTGTGTAGAATCGGTATCTAATTGATAATATCCTGAACTATTATTCCCAATACTTTTTGGCACTGTGTTCCATTGATCAAGAAAAAAGATGTACAAAACCGTCACAAATAATATAAGTAGGATTTTTCGAAGGCTTTTCCGAAAAAGTTTCAGTCTCATCATGATGGAACAATTTTATAACAAATATTCTTGATCGAAAAAGTTGACTTCTTATTATGGTCAGTAAGTATAATCGCCTTCTTTCTTCAACGTGTGTTCTAATAATACTCAACTAATGATTCCATGTATTGATTTTAAATCCCAACCTTGCAAAAATTGTACTCCCATATGCCAATAGTCTAGGGTTGTGACCTTCGTCAACGTCTCAACCATGATATTTCTCTTCCGATAATCCATCTTGCGCCAAGCTGCTCTCTGTGTATTAAATATACATTAGAATATAACTTCCATACATGTGTGTTTTTGTTTAAATCTATTTAAGGGTGGGGCTACGTGTATTCAAAGCGTAATTGTTCTTTACCATGGTCAATTTATTTCTGTAAATTATTTAGTTATAGGCCTACAGAATGTTATTGAAATAACATTAACTCATTGTTGATAGATAGATATAGCTGATAACCTTGCATTTACCTATGTTTACTACTGTGCTTCATGTCACTCTCTTGTCGGTTACCTCTTTCCATGTCTGTGTCTTCCAATCCATGTAATATATTCATCTAGAATTCCAACATTTACTGTAAACGATTTCTTATTTGTCGATAATTCTGGTTTCTTCTCCCCAACATTGTAATTTTTGGTTCAAAATTTCAATAAATAATGCTAATTTACTTCCACCTAGAGATCTACGGCTACCATCTTCAATGTCTTCAAAAGGTCCACAACAATGATGATCACTGCGTGTGTCGCTCCAGTAGTGTTAAAAGGTTATGAATGAAAATCTACCACCTCAGAGATACAAAAAATCACTAGGCCTGTGACAGAAAAAAGTGCGTTATTATAGATGTGTCTACCAGGTGATACCAATTATTTATGTTCATTGCAGATGCAAGTTAAGTCTATTGTGGGCTACTAACTAACTTAAATCAGAAATCCTTGATATAAAATTATATGACTAAAAACAATTACCTACCTGCAGATCGCAATGAAATAACAGTTGTAATCATTATTGTGACTGGCAATGTAATAATAGCGTTGATACGACGATTATCATTATTTTGATCCTACAACATCCTGCTTGCTCAGCAGTTATATAATAATGATCTGAAATTATTATTGATTGAGCTGTTACATCGTTGCCGTGTGGGGGCGCTAGTATATTTTAATTGTAGTTCAGAAGATTGGCAATATACATCATGAACAATGTTATAGGCCTAGATGTTAAAATGTAGTAAATTATGTAGAACATGGATTAAGGAATAGAAGGATATGCATCGACGGTGACATCAAACGATTTTCCAACGCGCTTGCCTATACTAAAGCACTGCTGCCAATAAAACAAACACGCTCATTGAACTCCGTGTCTCTAACCGCGGCCCTCTATAGAACGCTCTATCAACTGTTACATTTTTTTAGAACAAAACGTAGCCATGTAGAAATCGTATGCGCAGTCTGATTGTTCTATTGACATGTCTGCGTCGATGATAAATTGACAACAACAATATATTGCTAAACAATTCTGTTTTAATTTCATCACAATCGGACTACGAAAAGTTCACTTTCTTACGACCGGTAATTTTAAGTAGTTGGTAATATTATTAAAATATGCAATTCGTTTGAATGGATTACTAATTCGTTTGAACGGATTACTAATTTGTTTAAACAAATTAATAATCTGTTCAAACGGATTAGTAATTGTTTGAACGAATTAGTAATTCGTTCAAACGAATTACTAATTCGTTCAAACAGATTAGTAATCCGTTTAAACAAATTATTGAAACAGATTAATAATCTGTTTGAACGAATTAATAATAATAATAATAACTTTATTGTTTCTCTTTTATAACAGAGGCACAATTCTCAAGAGATGTGCAACAAAAAAAAATAAATATGGACTTATCTTACTACACAATCAAATACAAACATTATAAATTATTACATTAAAAAGTATATACACATTAGGTTATAAAAATACATTCAATACATTTGAGCGAAAAGTAAAAGATTATGTTATGGACGGATATTATAAATTTCGTTGCGTTCTTTCCATGCAGTTGTTAAAAATAATTTACAATATTTGTCAAAGATGTTACTTGCTAATACATAGTTAATATTGTTTATACATTGGATTTGATATTCTTCATGAATTTCTAGGTCGTCAAAAAAAATGTGATATTTAAGTTCAGGTGAGCTTGACGTGAATAAGTCCCATATTTTATGCAAATCATTGTTGTATAGATCTTCTTTAAGTTGTTTAAATATTGAGTTTCTAATATTAATTAATCTAGTACAATTGAATACAAAATGATAAATTGTTTCTTTTTCACCACAATTACATAACAAACATGATCCTAGATTTTGTGGTGACCAAGCTTCCTTTCTTCCTTCGAGTGGTAATGAGTTAGAACGAGCTTTGAATTTTAGACTTGATGCATGGTAGCTACGTTTTTCCAATAAGTATTTTTCCATTTTAGGTTTATTTTTATATCTTAAGTAATTTGTTAAGGATGATTTAGTTTGAACCTTGTTAAACCATGTTATGTTATCTTCTATAATATTTTTTTCTTTAAAACCATTAAGCCACTTATTACAATAATCAATATTGAAAAACATTTGCAAATCAAATTTGTTTAAAATGGATTCAATCTTTTGGAGCCATTTCCAACTGAGTCTATCTTTAAGAACAAAGAGAGCTCTAAATAGTAATCTTGGCCAGCGATGTTCTTCCATATTTTTTAGCCTATAAAAGTATGTTAAGAATCTATCTAACTGTATTGATTCAACTGATTGCCAGCCAAGTTCACCATATAGAGCTTCCTTTGCGACATTTCTGGGTGCCTTTAATAGATACCTGGCCATTTGGTATTGTAAATTTTCAATTTTTTCTATAGAGTTCTTATTATCACATAACCATATACTGCTTGCATAATTTATGGTTGGTATACCAATTGATTTCCAAAGAATATCACCATAGTATATTCTATTGAAGTCTTCCTTCCCATTTATTATAGATTTTATATATGATATTACTCTATTCCCCTTTTTAACTACTTCATCAATATGGTAGGTATCTTTTATTTTCCTCGATACAAACATCCCCAAATATTTATAATTATTAGTTTCGTTAATAAAGTTATTACCAATTGGCCATTTTCTATATTCATTAAGGCGTTGTCCAGCTACAATAACATTAGATTTATTAAAATTAAACACCATTTTCCATTTTGTTGCAAAGTCATTTGCTGCATCCAAAAGTAATTCTAAATCTTGCTCACTGTCTCCAATCAGAATTATATCATCAGCCCAGAATAGACTGCCAATATTTATGTCAAAAATATTAATTCCTAATTCTCTTTCTTTAATTATCTTATTAAGTTCATTTATATAAATAGTGAATAGAATTGGAGACAGTGGGCAACCTTGTTTGACCCCTTCATCAATTAGGAATCCGTTCAAACGAATTACTAATTTGTTCAAACGAATTACTAACTCGTTCAAACAGATTAGTAATCCGTTGAAACAAATTATTAATTTGTTTAAACAAATTACTAATTTGAGATCCCTCTAAGGCATATCCTCTTATCGGAACTTTTGCAATTACCCGACTTAAAAAATGGACGAGTCCTTAGTTCATTCGGCAAGCGTATTTTTTTTTTCCAGGACGAACGTGGGCAGAAATCATGAATAATTCATTACCTTAATTATTTTGTATTATAAAGAATTGCAAGATAGCTGATATACTTCCTAAATATACTAAATCTAACCCTCTAAATAATCTCTCTCAACTATTAAAAAAAACATGTTCATAAAAGACCTCGAACCGAGGGCTCCAGAGTAATAGGCTAAAGCCTTTACCACTAGACCAAACATTTCGGTTGGCAAACTTATATAGCGCCCTCTATAATGTTCTCTATTATGTCATAATTATTCATGAATTATTCATGATTTCTGCCCACGTTCGTCCTGGAAAAAAAAATTACGCATTCGGCAATCTACATCGTTTGGTAAAGCAGGTTGTTCGTTTATCAATGTACGTTGTCCGTTTGTAAAAAATACGTTGTTCGCGTAAAAGTAGGTTGTTCGTTTTTTAAAGTACGTTGTTTGTTTTACATTAGTTCGTTCGTTTGTGAAAGTAGGTTGTTCGTTTGTGAAAGTACGTTCTTTGTTTTAATTTAGATCGTTCGTTTGTGAAAGTAGGTTGTTCGTTTGTGAAAGTACGTTGTTCGTTTGTGAAAGTACGTTGTTTGTTTTACTTTTGTATTTTTGGCGGCGATTGCCTTCCATATTCGTCGCCACAGAAGCTAGCGCTAAAAATATAAAATATTAATCTAATTTATTAAGATAAGAGCGCGCGAAAGCATAGCCAACAAGGTTAAAGGTTGTTGAGCATGTGCATAAATATAAACAATATATTAGGCACGCGACCTTTTCGTAGTTAACGACGGTTAATTATACTGTGTTTATTTTGTAACATCCGCGCTCTGTAGGTTATTAGAGTCATGGAAGGTTTGATCTCAAACTGATGCATATCCTTCTATTCCTTAATCCATGTGTAGAAACACCAACAGCTTATGTAGTACAAACAAACCTATGTCTGAATTATGTACAAATGCATCTCTATAGCAATCAGTCTATGCATCTCTCGTAAACGAGAAGCGATCCTCCTTATTAAAGGAGGTGGTCGTTTAAAAGAGGTGGTGGTCATTATTAAGAGAGATGGTGGATACGAGACATGGCTTTATGAGAGACCCTTACAAGAGGTGGTGGTTTTTAAAAGAGGTGGTCTGTTACGAGAGGTAGTTGTCGTTAAGAGAGAGGTTGTCGCTTACGACAGGTGGTCAATTATTAGAAGCGGTCCCATATGAAAGGAGGTTGTTGTTTACGAGAGGTGATCGCTTACCAGAGGTGGTCGTTATGAAATATGGTCGATTTCGATAGGACGGTCGATTATGAGAGTCAAGAGGCGGTGGTCCTTTAAAAGAGGTGGTCACTTACGAGAGGTAGTGGTCGTAAAAAGAGGTGGTCGCTTACGAGATGTAGTCGATTATGAGAAGCGATCCCTTATGAGAGGATGAGGTCACTTACGAGAGGTGGTCGATTATCAGAAGCGGTCCCTTATGAGAGGAAGTGGTCACTTACGCGAGGTGGTCGATTATAAGACACGGTCCCTTACGAGAGGTGTTGGTCGTTTAAGAGAGGTGGTCGATTCATGAGAAGCGGTTCCCTAATATGGTGCGTTATGAGTGTGTACGTCAGAGATGGTCAATACCAGGTGGGTTGTCGTATTGTTCAAGGCGCTACATAACATCTCCCCAGATTTTTTGGCAGTTGTAAGATTTTACGATTTACATAATATGTAAATATTATTGTGATAACGTTCTTGGTACCATTGTAAAGCTAAAATCGTTTCGATTCTTTCATTCAGATCACATTGAAGTTTCAATAAAGTTATAAAAACATATTGAATTGGCTTTCTGAACGCAGAGGGCTCATTTTACTTTGACATTGTGGTGTTGCCAGTTATGCCGCCTTATCCTCTATAGGTACCTCCAGGTACACATTTACAGCTGATAAGACTGGAAGTCTCCCGGTATCTCTGTATGATGGTCAAGATAGGACATCTCACATAAAGCGCTAATGAAAACGTGTAAATTATGACTATTATGACACGTTAATGTGCGTTATATTCATTTCATACAATGTGTTTATATTCAATTACCTACATGGTACCGTGGTATAATAAAGTATACGTAGGCCTATTTATTTAAAATGTTATTGTTAGGTGAGATTTGGCTGGCTATTTCTTTATTTAATTCTTAATAATCAGTCTTATTTTCAATAACTATCTGTTAATTCTTCTTGGCTAGCAACACTAACATGTATCATGTCGTATGTATTTATTTCCTCGACTGTTAACGGGAAAGTTCTTGAAGCACAATTCAGTAGCATCTTGAAGAATTTCAAATCGATACTGCTCAGGTACATACTCTATTTGATCAACGAGTGAACTTACACATCCTGAAATGTAATTAGTTGTTTTTTAAGAAGATCAATGAAGATCAAATCGGGTCAAAATTGCAAGGAGCTGACATGTATTGGAATACACAGAAATAATTGGAATACAATATGAAATAATATGTACACACGTGTTAATATTCAAATAGGCTTACCTCGTAGCTCATCTTTACTAAATATATCATGCTCATCACAGGGTGTATGCAAGTGCCCTTTGACCTCACCAAAGCCTACCGACTTCAACAAACTTATGTTTTCTTTAAGAGTTAGTGAGTAATATTTATTCTCGTACCCCTAAAAGAAAAATAATAGGCCTATCTATGACATTTTATTTATTTTTTAGTTTCTTCTTATTAGCATGGCTTTCAAAAAAACAAATTACAGTACGCGTGCTATTACCTTAAGATGGTGCTTCCATTTAATATGATTCTTCAAGTAATATGGAAGTTCGTCGTCGTTATTCCCACGCAGTTGATTATTTGGTCCAACATAAAGAATAAAACACTCGCCACCTTCGCTCAGGCAGTCATATATATTCTGGAAAACATGTCTTTTGTTTTTTACCCAATGCAGTACATAAGCAGAAACGATCTTGCTGAATTCGCCTTTCCAGTGTGGATGTGTCTTTAGGCAGTTTGAGATGTCTGCAATTTCATAAGATACATTCGTAGCTTTGTGTTTCTGTCTGGCGAAATCTATCATTTCTTTTGATTTGTCAAAACCTAAAACGAGATTCAAGTATAGTCAAATTACTGCCCGAAAAAACAAACATCAGAAATATGATATCTTATTGAAAACAACAATCTATTAGAAATTATTTACTGGAAATTGATCATTAAACCCGCCCTGAATTTGTGACATGTCATTATGTGTTGACGTAACTTGTTAGGATTTCTAGTAAACATTTTTGTTAAACCTTTGACAAAAAAAAAACCCCGTTTCATTGGAAAACATCCTAGGTTTAGAATTTCTCCCACCCCAAGGATCACAATACGTACTTACCGAAAGCTAATTTAGCTTCCTTGCTCAATCTATAAACTAGCTCTCCAGTTCCACATCCAAAATCTAATATTTTGTCATTGTCGTTGATCGACATATGTTTGTGCAAATACATTCTGTAGCCAGCTTCCATTATTCGTCTGTTTTTAGAGTAAAGACTAGCTTCGGAAGAATTCATCTTGAAGAGAAGTTAACCAATCTAATGTACAACGTTTATCACTGTGAAAATAGTTGCTATATGTGAGTTAGGTCAGATTTGACTATTTATAGGGTTAGGGTACAGAGGTATATCTTCCCAACTATAAGTACTTGTTACTGGTAGTAATAAGTTACATAAACTTACTGTATGTGTGCGTTTAACATTTATTTTTATGAGGATATAAAATATTAGAACTATAAAAAATACGATTTTATTATGACCATTAGTTGAATTTATATATATTTAACTTTTAAGACAATAACAAAATACGAATACAAGAAAACGTGTTATTGAATATTGTAGGTCAATTAATAGTGAATATAATATTGACAAACGACATCAATTTTAAGGTTATTAATTTATTATTATGGCGTAATTACTTTAATACAAATTTGCAATCAATACATGTTTCCATTGAATATGGATACTATATAATGGTACTTTAAGGACAAAGCAATATTTCTATTATATTACTTATTATAGTAGAGAGGCCAAATACACAAAAGTCCTCTATAAAAAGTTTGGGGGCATTTTTTGTTTGTTAATGTATACTTTGTAGTGTGACAAAACGATAGGGGTGGATGCCATCTACAGTTTTTGGGGTTTAAAGTCAGTTTATGTGGTCAAAAGGTCAAAATATAGGAATTTTATTTTATTCACGGAAAATCATCTACATTAATAGATCTGTCCAAAAGAAATATTTTAGAAGATCAACTGATGTTTCATATTATAGTAATTATGAGATAAACATTTAATTTTACACAGAAAAGTGTCATTTTATCAAAATGTTGTTTTCACATAATTTCACACAGTTTTATAATCGACTTTCCCTCAGTCTGTTGTTAATTTGTCTTTTCACGCTGCTGTTCTAGCCCGCTACGTCACAAGAGATGACTCATTTATAAGCTGAAAGCAAGCAGCAGTTATAGTATTAGACACTGACGTTTTTGCTAAAAAGGATTCTCGACTATAATTTATAGGTCCCAGCTGCTGGACCCAAAAAACGTCTGGAAAAAGAGTCTATGAGGGCTCACGGTTGAACGATTTTGGATTCTTGCCCTTTGATTGGTTGACGCGAATCAACAGATTGAACCGATATATAATACTGTAATTCGCTGTCAGATAATCATTGAATTATTATCAAAACAGTCCATTAAAGTTTTTGTTTGTAATAGTATACTTCACACTTGAAGTATCGAGGCGTGATGAAGTGACCCCCAGACTTGACCTTAGCAATAAAATAAACTAAAGTGACAGAAATTGAATCTGTGTTTCATATCAAAGTTATTCACTTCTGTAACAAAAAAATAATATTTATTCACGTATAAAAAGAGACAAGAAACGTTTAATTATAACCCAAAAACCATTGTCTGACAGACAATTTAAGTATTTTTAGTCGCGTGGACGCGACTCTATAGTTCACTATGTCGGTCGGTCGGTCGGTCTGTCTGTCGGTCTGTCTGTCGGTCCGTATCACTATGCGTTTTATCGCTTTCTGACCTTATCTTGATATCAGTTTAATCTAGCTAAGTCAATTTTTTACAGTATATTCCTTATGGCCAGGAATCGATGTGGTTATGTTTTCACGGTGCGCAATAAAAAATTACGTGGTCTACGCACGATTTAACGAAATCACGTTTGTAATCATATCTTCACAACCATGAATCACAATTAAATAAAATTTGGTACTCATAAATTTTAGGGCATAAATCATCATATGGCAATACAATTACGTGCGTAGCGCATGTAACGCATGCGTACGCGCGCTTAACATTTTCAAAATTTATTTTCGATGAAATAAGAGTACGTTTCAGGCAATTTTAAGCGTTTACAAAATTGCCATGAGTGCGCAGATTTTTGCGCGCGCACTGCGCGTTAAATGTTATTATGCCCCCAAATTACGTTATACGAGCACGTAAAAAGTGACAGGCTACGCACGTGTAAATTAAAAAAATATAAATGTTTTTAAACATTTCAACATTTTTAAACATGTTCAGTAATTTCGGTCAGTTGGTAGGTCGGTCGGTCTGTCTGTCTGTCTGTCTGTCTGTCTGTCTGTCTGTCTGTCTGTCTGTCGGTCTGTCTGTCTGTCTGTCGGTCTGTCTGTCGGTCCGGTATCACTATGCATTGTAGCACGCGACTTAATGGCTGTTGGCCTTGTTTGCATTAAATTACATTTTTCAGGTAAAATAACTATTTTGTGACAATAAAATGACACATTCAAAAACAAATTTGAAATAAAAAATATTTTTCAGAGGGACAATATATCTTTAAAACTGTTACGTCAATAAACGAGCAGCGTTTTTTGTAAGAAATATTTCTTGTTTATGTTGTCCACCAGTCAGTGTTTCGATTTTTGTCAGAAAAATAGGTCAAGTATTATATGTATGAAATGCCACATGTGCCAAAATATTGATCTGTTACTATATTAATACATATAACAACGTAATATTGAGATTTTTTTTTGGTGTCTCTGTTTTAGAAAAATCTACATATATGAAAAAATTGTTTGGTTAATGGTCTATGTAATTATTGAAACATTTTTGTTTGAGTTTAAAAAATCTCGAAAGAAACACCTGGGGTATCGATTGGACTATCAAGGTTGGAAAGAGTGGTAATTGGGTTCTCCTTCTTGAGGCCTTTGCATCTATGCTATCTAAACTCCATAAGTAATCAGAACCAAATATTTTAAACACTGAGTGGATGATCGATAGATCTAAAATAAAATAATTCGTATAACAAGAAACGATTCGATTTCGTAAATGTTATGCTTAGCGCCCTCAATTTTAAGAACACAAAATTAATACATGTCAGCAAATTAATTAGGAACAAATGTAGAACATTGTAAAGATGATGCCGATGTCTAGACCAACTTCAAAGGTAAACTTTGGCATATGAAGCCGAGTTTTTGAAATAGGGGAAAACCCATAATAATAATAATCATATTTTTATGCTTTGAAATAAAAATGTGTGTTTCAATTACCTGGAATTGTTTAGGTACCAGACCATATTTTATTTCTTTTATTTAGGCCCCCTAATGTTTTTATTTTATTACAAATCAACTGAACTTTTTTTTTATTATTTACACTTAATTGTAATCATTGGACAGAGATAGAGAAATTAATACAGCTTTAGAAACACTTTACTTCTTCATCAGAGTGAATAAATATGTTCTAGTGATAACAATAATACAATGTGTATGCCTAGATTAATTATTTTTAATTATTATGTTTAATAATCGATTATAGTTTATTTCTAAAAAATGTTGGGGGAATGAAAGAGAATAGTAGGCATGTGTAATCAATCAATCAATCAATATTTATTATAATCAATATTATACAAATAGTCGATCGTCAGTGGAACTGTCATAAGGGAAACATACAATGAATACCAGTAACATTTAGAACTACGAAAGTATGTTTTTTTTTATTGAAAAAAACCAAATTATTTTTATTATCTATTAATTTTATAAGCCTATTATTAAATAACCTTATTATGCTTGTAAGGCTCCGAAGTTTCGTGCATTATTCATCGTAATTTACAGTTGAACCTCCGTGAGCGGCCACCTCCCGCAAGCGGCCACCTTCCTTTAACGGCCGCACTTTCAAAAGCCTCTTTGTTATCCTATTTAGTGAATTTTTGGTACCTCCCGTAAGCGGCCAGCGATTTTTTTTTCGTACATAATTTGGGGACCCCTCATGAAACGTCACAAAATAAACATGAATAATTCGTATTGACTTTTGACAACAAAAATACAACTTTTTATACCGTTGCTTTATTAGCTTTATTCGAAACGGTTTTTAAAACATTTCTGTGAAGAACATTCCTGTAGATGACGAGAAACTACACAGATTTTGACCGAACATTTTCATATGATAACAACTTTTAATGTGTCTGTAAATCATAAATAATACTAAACCACCTGATAATGAACAATAAAATACAATTTTTTTTTTTTTTTAAAACAACGCCAAAAAATATCGTGCATAGCCAAAACGTGATTTTGGCCCTCTATCGGCAGAACCTCCCGTAATCGGTCACCTCTCGTAGTAAGCGGCCACTTTTCCCGGTCCCGAGGGTCGCCGCTTACGGGAGGTGGCCGCTTACGTATTTGAAATTAGAGGCTTCTATGACATGTCGCCAAAAGTAAACTCACCTAAAATAAATGTATTGGACAAAAAACAGTATGAAAACATCACATTAATTTTATCTTTGTATAATAAAAACAAAAAACAGGGGCGGATGTTTGGTGTGTACTGCATGACGATTGGTGTGTACTGCATGACGATTGGTGTGTACTGCATGACGATTGGTGTGTACTGCATGACGATTGGTGTGTACTGCATGATAAATGTGAACTGAAGGCAGAGGAGGCGTTCCATACGTTTGCGGTGAGGAATTGAATTTGTTGCGAACTTCTTAATATTGTCTGAGACAACAATCAAATATTGTGTTACTTTCGAATTTGTTGCGGACTACTGTACTGTGCGAGGTACTTTCGAATTTGTTGCGGACTACTGTACTGTGCGAGGTACTTTCGAATTTGTTGCGGACTACTGTACTTTAATTGTGCGAGGTACTTTCGAATTTGTTGTCGGACTTCTTTAATTGTGCGAGGAGCTTTCGAATTTGTTGCGGACTTCTTTAATTGTGCGAGGAGCTTTCGAATTTGTTGCGGACTTCTTTAATTGTGCTTAGCTCTTCTTTAATTGCGTGTTTCTTCTTTATTTGTGCATTTCGTTTTATATGTTCATGCTTTCTTTTGTTTATATGCGATTTCTTCTTTAATTGTGCGATTTCTTCTTTAATTGTGTGATTCCTCCTTTAATTGTGTAATTCCTTCTTTAATTGTGTGATTCTGTGTTATAGTGTGCGTGACAGTTGTGGGCCACCGTAATATGTAAATTGAATGAATGCAGCGTAAAATTAACCGCGCACAATAATTTAACGGCGGTCAGTGGATTTCTTTTCTTCATTTCTCTACGTCCGTAAAATTAGGCCGAATTTCCGTAGTAATTACAAACTACTAATTACAAAATCCGTAGTAATCCGAAAACCCCCTACTTAAGCCACTTTCACATCGCGCCCGGATTCGGTCCGGCGTCCTAAGAAAAATATTTCTACCATTGGACGTGCTTTTACATCGATCAAGAAATCTGATATCCGATGTCAAGCAAGATCATTCATACTCAAAGCTGATTGGACGAAAGAAAAAAATCGTACGATTTCAGAAAACAAATGGCTTCTTGATCCATCGATACGAATTTGGAACCCGAATCATGTACGTACTCAAATCGTACGAATTCAGTGTGAACGATTCGTATGCTTTACAACTGAACCCATTTTCCATGATATTTTTCTCATGGTACCTCAAGAATCCGAGCGCGGTGTGAAAGCAGCTTAATAAATGAGCTAGATCGCGTACACCAATGCACTATGTGACATGGTATTCTAAACTACCAAACAGTATTGTATTAAATAAGAAGTTCCTTACTCGTTTGATCTATTAGGCATAATAATTATTATTAGGTCAACTCTGTTACTAATGCACTACCCGATACTGAATACTTTAGGCCCACTCTGTTCAATCCGTTACACGTAGACCTAAAGCAACAAATTATGTTGACAAAAAAAAAGAAAATTAAATAATGAAGTGCTCATTAAAACCATTTTATAGTACATGAAAAAAAGGCTCCCGTATTCATGAAAAAAAAAATGCATGATAATACAAAGTTAAAAACAAAATATTTTTATGGTTAAAATTAGACTTGTTTTACTGCATGTGATTGTTGTTTTTACCTAAAATGTTGAGAGCATCATCTTGCATTAATTCCTTGGTGATGAGTTGTGGTAGTTCTCGTACATGAACAGAAAGAAAACAGAATTACATATAAATACAAAGTTATAAACAACATAAATATTTGTATGGTTAAAATTTCGCATATTAGACCTGAAATTTAACTGTCATTTCTTGTTTTTACCTAAAATGTTGAGAACATCATCTTGCATTAATTCCTTGGTGATGAGTTGTGGTAGTTCTCGTACATGAAAAGAAACTGTATAAAAGTTATAAACAACATACATATTTGTATGGTTACAATTTCGCAAGGTAGACTCGAAGTTGTTGTTTTTACCTAAAATGTTGAGAACATTATCTTGCATTAATTCCTTGGTTGTCGTAGCTCCCGTCGTACATGAAAAGAAAAAAATATATAAATTTATAAACAAATATTTATAAGTAAAACGTTTGGTTTAACAGTTACAAGCTAGACTCGAAATATATGATTGGTTAATTACTTAACTAACATTTCGGGGACATGTTGTTGTGGTGGTTGCCGTAAATCTAGGGAAAAAATACAAAGCTATGAAACAATAATATTTGTGTGTAAACGCTTAATTCAACTAGGTTAAGCCAGACTCAACCTTAAATTAATAACGAATGTGATTGTTTTACATGAAATATATATAACTTTTGCTTGAACAACATCATCTCCAAGTCGATTTCCTGGTAGGTTGTAGAGTAGTGCCCTCGAAGAGAAGTATAAATCAAAAGAAAAGAATTCAGAGTTATAAAAATTAACTTACAAGTGTCAAACTACTAAGTTAATAATTATATTATTTTTATTGAAATTAATTAAAATTGCGATTGAATATTCTTACCGGTATTCATCCGAGATATCAGTCGTGGCAGGGTTTCGTGAAAATGAAAAAAACAAATTATAAAGTTATACTAACTGTAGGCCTACAGTACTTTTTAAAGTATGCTAAATCTTAAAAGTTAAAAAAAAAATATTATTTTAAATACAATACAGTTAGTAATTTACCTATGACGTGTTAAGGATTGTCCTGAATAAACGTCATGTATACCGTAGTTGCTGTTTCGTTGGCAAACTAAGATAGAAAAAAAATACAATAGCATTAACACATTATAATAACTAATATAATAACTAATATAGGAAAAATATTTGCGATACAATGAACGCGAGAGTGCCTTTATGTTTCTCAATATAGAATCATTAGCATTATTAATTATATATTAAAAGAATTATTATAGTGACAACTCTAGCTAGTTAGTTACATTACATTTTTAATATTAACTTTGGAAATTATACACAATAATTAATAAAAAATCGTATATACTTACTTAGATACAATACTTACCAATAGCAACAGGTTCGTTTTTAATATTGTTATTGTTACATATACTATTATTATATTTATTTTTTAAACTTAAGTATGAACATAAGAAACTTAAAGAGAGAGAAACAAACATTGATGAATATGTTTTTTATATTATTACTGATGTTTATATTATCAATATTACTACTATATTATTCGTTTAATATTTGAACGCCACGAATGTGAATAATAAAAAATTATGTTTAAATCAAACGCTGGTTAATACCCCGGCATGTTGGAATTATCTTTTCATTTTCTTGGATGGTATTCAAGATGTTGATTACAAGACCTAGAGATAGTCGATCATCCGCATTGAATGCCGTACAAGCCTGTCCAAGATCAATCATCTCCCTACTTCCAATTGCTAGTGCTATGATTTTCAAAGCATGACCGACGGAATACACGTCACCCTTAACTGAATCGCAAGCACCATTAAGATATTTTTCTGGTGCTAAGTCTGGATAATCTTGTCGGAACTTCAGGCCCTCGTCCATCGATGAAAAGGTTAACTTCTTATGTTCTCTTGGGTATTGCAATCTGCATGCCATTCCGAAATCTGTAATCTTCGCTCTATATGTGGTTCCATCATGGTGGATTAAGATATTTCTAAGCGCTACGTCATTGTGAAGCAGTCCTCTTTGATGGATGGTATTGAGGGCAGTGACCACTTCTATTGCCATAGACATACATTCAAGCGCACTTAATGAAGGTTGTCCTGCTTGCAATACCTGCAGAAATGTTGTACTGGACATGCTGCGAATGTTGCCAATAAACTCCTGTACCATACAGCATACTTGACCTTGGCGAAAAACGCCAAAGACTTGAGGAACAGAAGGTAGATCGTATAAAAACTTCATAACATGCGCTTCCATAACCATCTGGTACCATGCTTCATCAGAATTGTTATAACTATCCAAAAAGGCCGTTTTGACTGCGACAAGGAGTTGATGACCTGGAAAAAGATTTGATGACATCAAGTCAACACGTCCATAACTTCCCTGCCCAAGACGTACGGGATTACAAAGGTGAGAGACGCATGTGCTATCCAACAACCTCATAGGCGGCAGCATTTCCGAAAGTTTTGCTGTAGCATCTCTACAGTTAAGGACGGATGTTAGTGAGGTGGTGGTGTTACTTGTCGACGCACTATCGAAGCTACTTACAGATGACAATGGCCATTGCGATGAAGAAGATGATGGAACACTACCCAAACGTTTCCTTTGTGAAAGCTCACCAGTTGATAACGCGAATGTTGGTTTTTTTAAAATACACCGGGATGGAGAAGCGGTAGATGCCGAGAATGATGACGCCGCACTACGATCACGTTGCCTTGGGAGACTGATCTTTCCGGGTGATAGACCTTGTATGGCAAGTATTTGGCCAGGAGAAAGCGCGAATGTCGATGACCGTGGCCTCACAGACGATTGTGATGATGAAGATGATGATGACGATGACGACGACAACGACGACGACAACGACGACGATGACGACGACGACGACGACAATGACGAACTCAAGTTGCTATCCGCTGATTCATCACTTCGGATACAAAAAAGATGAATTACTGCTGTCCAAATCCTTCTAAATATTGACTTTCTTCTTGCTTTCTGGGGTACATCTTGTTGAGATCTACTTAATTCAAAACAAATTAATTCATAACAGTTACACTAGACTATTCGATAATAATTTCAATAGTAGACCAAGTTCCAGTAGTACTAAAGAATAGGTCTAGGCTAGTCGCCTACTTAATCTACTAGGTAGGCTAGTTATTATAGCGCCTAATTACCTACAGTAGGCCTAAGAATACGATTTCTATTAATTATGACTAGGTTAGCTTAGACCTAGTTTAGCTAGGCTACCTATCTAGTATATTACTAATACTAATAGGCCTGCTTCAAGGTCCTACCTATGTTGAAAGTCTCTCTCTAGTCTAGCCTACAGTTTGGCCTAGTAGATAGAGGCTAGACCTAGGCTACCTTTTAATTAGTACTAACTATACTACTACTACTACTACTACTACTCCTAGCCTAGTACTTTATCCTACTAGGCCTAGATACTACTACTACTAGCGATAGGCTATATATTTTAGTTTTACGCACAGACCTCTAGGCCCTAGCTAGACTAGGATTAGGAAAGAGGGCGTAGGCCTAGGCATCTAGCCTAAGCTAGTAGGCTAGACCTAGGCCTAGTCCTAGAATACTATTTATTACGCCTACATGTAACATGGCATAGGCTAGGCCTCTCTAGACTAGAGGCTAGTCTAGTCTACGCCTAGGCTAGGCTTAGAGTAGATAGGCCTAGCCTAGGATTTTGCCTTTAATTAAATAACAAATTACCACTTTATTAATTAAGGCTACCTCTACTACTACGGCGGGTAAGCCTACCCGCCGTAGTAGTAGAGGGCCTACGTAGTAGGCCTACCAACTAGGGCCTAGGCCTACTACAGTATTAGCCTACTCTAGTAGTACTGTAGTAGGCTACTACCTAGGCGCGCGAACAAAACAAACAAAACATTTGTTCAAAGTCCAAAAAAAGCATGGGCTTACCCTTCTTCATTTGGTTGGTCCATGATGCCTTGTTGAAGCTCAAT
Organism: Antedon bifida; assembly: GCF_963402885.1. Taxonomy (NCBI): domain Eukaryota; kingdom Metazoa; phylum Echinodermata; class Crinoidea; order Comatulida; family Antedonidae; genus Antedon; species Antedon bifida. The sequence continues at coordinate 5,281,330 of NC_136233.1, read as the reverse complement.
CGATTTGGTGGTGGCCATTGCTTGGTTAAAACAGAATCTTAGAATAGTTTTCGAATTCGAATTTTGCTTAGTAACACGTTATGTGAAGACTATACACATCACACGTTAAAACAACTGATAGAGAGAAATCTCAGGTTGTTGTCGATTTTTAGGTGGCTGATGCGCTGCTGCTTATATAGATAATAAGTAGCGCGTATGCGTGCACGTTCGAAATGCATCTTTTTGTTCTACGCGCGGTGAAAAGAACGGTCGGAATGTTCTATGGTTGCCATGATACGCTTTTCGAAATTCCATTGATCATTTTCTTACAGTTAGGACAAAGATTGTATACCGCCGCTATACAATCTTTGGTTAGGAGGCCTGGCCTGGGCCTAGGCCTCCTAGCATATTATGCAAATTTACCAAGTCACTGTTATTGCATGGAGGTTATACCTCCATGGTTATTGACTACTATTTTCAAATTGACTTTATATAGTCTCCAAATGCTACATGGTACCTGCTATAATCAATGAATCATGGATGATTAATTTATATCAACAAAATTTACGCGAAAAAAGGAAAGATGATAACGGCCGGTTTTTGCATGCGGTTCTCAATTTCAAGCAAGCAAGGAGGTTGCCGTGAGTTCCTCCGATACCCAACAACAAAACTAACTCCCACTCCCCTTCAATTAAAAATAAAAGTAGGTAGGTCTAGGCTAGGCCTAGCCTAGTTTTTATGCCTATTTTAGAAATAGTCATAATAAATAACACTCTCAAGTTATTAATTGGGAATACGCCAGGCCTAGGCCTAGACTAGAGTACATCCGTTTTATTAATTTTGTTGTCTAACAAAAGGAACATTTTCTTATTTTTAATGCAGATAGGCCTAGTAGTAGTAGTAGTTTAAAATTGGAAGCTTGATTTTGTTTGTGGGCTATTTTTACAATTTATTGCCGAAAACTTCATTTTCGTTGTGCTTTGCCATTGCGATCCCCATGTTTCATTATACTCGTCGTGAGAGGCGCCCTATCTCGAGCGGTTCTCTGATTTTTAAGCGAAGTATGACATCTTTGTTACGGGTACTTCAATTCATATCGGCAATGAGATTTTTTTATATGGGTATTTTTCTTATTTCTTAATTTTTTTTAAAGCGTGGATAGTAATAATCATAATAATATTAAGCACTTTTTGCGTTCCATACTTTATTTTGGCCGAGTTGACCGATTAGTTTTTGGCCGAGTTGACGTGAGGCCGAGTTGACTTGAGGCCGAGTTGCCTTGGGGCCGACTTGACGTGGGGCCGACTTGACTTTGGCCGAGACGGTTTGGGGCCGACTTGACCTGCACCCATTTGAAATGGTCTATTTATTTGCTCCCAAGAATGCTCTTAAAATTGAGGGCGCTGAACATACATTATTTTTGGTTCCACCAAATCAGTTTGTCACTTATAAAAAGACACGGTTAAATTCAATCAAAAACCTATTGACTTCCAGTCAATTTGACTATTTTTTTACTTTAAATTACAGTTTTTTCAGATAAATAAATTTGTTTCGATCCAATTTTTGGTGAATTTAAGTGAATAACTAATATGTGACATTAAAATGGCATATTCAACAACCAAAACAAAATTGTTTTCTGGGGGACAATGTATCTTTAGTATTCTTTGTGATTGTTTGTTTATAGTTGATGTAGGTGATTTTAGTTTTTGTTCTGTACCTGAACAACATTTCGCCCTCAACGGACATATCAGATGTTAAACTTGGTTGCTGTGTCTGCTTCGAAGTAAGGAAGTTCATATTAGTTTGTCAGTGTCAGGAAACTAAAATTATTTAATTTAATCATCATACTTCAAAATAAACGACCCATATATAAAGATTTGACAACATTTTGTTTTTATAAATCCATATTTTTATTCAAAAAATGTATTTCAATATTGTATAAAATTGTTTTGACTTATCTTAATTTTCGTCTAGATGGATACCTTTATTTAATGTTGACATATTGACTGCTAAAAAATCGTCGCTGCGAAAAGATTAAATTGAATTATTTTCATCACTAGTTTATTACTTCCTGATTAATGGATTTAACTTCATCAGTTGTGATGTTCAGTAAATAGAATATCAGATACTTGAAATGAGTTTATATTCTGGATCTCGAAGTTGTCGCTTTGTTTTAGCTTTAATGTAGCCTGCTTTCTCCATCATGTCTTTACATGCTTCCTGTACGACATCAACTGCTGAAAGAGGCGCTCTGTAACGCCACGCATGCGCTACAGCTGTAGAATTTTTTTGCAGGCCATACAAACGATCTCTGGTCGATTGAATCACATGATTACTTGCTGTATTATTCAAAATCCATTGTCTGACATTTTTAGTCATAGATACACCCATAAACTTGTACATATCTTGAGCGGCCTCAAGAGGTTGCATTGCAATATCTTCATATCTGACCAAATGGTACTTTCCTCGCATCCAATTTGGTGACGTCGCTGCCATTTGCATAATAGAATCTGTAGATTTGCACGTATATACAATGTCATAAAGTTTCATTGAACGATCTGGTGGTCTATTTTTATTAGCATCTAGACGCGAGTAATAGAGTGCTCTTGGATCACGTACCAGGTGTATTATCTTTACATTTTGTGTTGGGTCTTTCAATAAAACCTCCAGTGACGTTATGTTTGCAATTCGAATTACTTTGATGAACTTGTGTCTATACGAACGGCAAATGTCCGATACTTGCTTGCCGTCGAGTGGTGGACATTTCTTGATTAACCATCGATTATCTGAAGCAGGCCCGATGGTTTCCGTATTGATTGAAGGGCACAACGTTGGCGATATAAGACTTTTACTAGAAATCCTATGCAATATATCAGCACTAGTCCTTTCAGCCCATTGATGCATATTGTCAAATTCACAACTGAACATTTGTTTTAGTGCCATGGCGGCTTTTTGTTGGTTTACCCGCTGAACACCAAGATATTTCAATGGTTCAAACAAATAAAAAATCTGCTCGTGCTGATTAAAGAATTGGCCAGTTAACGATGACCCAGATCTCCACGATGCCAGTAAAATTACATTTGTAGAACGTGTTATCTGATCCGGGGATTTATGAAAGCTGTCAGCTTTCAACCATTGTGTGAAGTGTCCGTCACTGGTCTCTGTAGAAAGATCCTCATCGGTTTCCTTTGGGTATAAGTAAGTGGTTGGTCCTTGCAATGATAAAAACGTAATGGAGATACCTACGACAAGTATTAACAACAAGTACCGATGACGTAACCTGACGGAATACATGACGAAATAGCACGTTATTATTGAGTAATTGAAACGTAATCCACCATCGTTCCAGATCTGAAAGAAAACAATAAAAACGTTTCAAAGATCCGTGTTCATTTATCACATGTTCATTATACATTTTTTGTTTGCTTTTCAACCTATCGATCCTTTGCTTGTAAAACGTCTACGGCCAGCTTGCTTTGTCAATATCCCGAACACAGACTAGCACACAAGGCTTGCGTGATTTAGGCGTAGTCCATGTTTGTCCCATATTAGCAGACCTTTGCCACAATTAAAAATTGTGTTTACTCCAGTAATAAACTAGTAAGCAATATCCAAATACAAACGATGTTATTTCTTTCCAAATAAATAGACAGTAGTATTTAATATGAAAAAAGTATTAAACTAAAACTGTATGGCCAGTTTTAAACAAGCACATTCATGACTCATTATTTGAGGTCAAAACAGAGTTACGTGACGTAAATGTGGATATGGCACTGAGATACCGCTACAGCTGAATTCAATCAGTGGTGTTAGCCAATTTAATTCTGATGTCTGTACCTATGGAAACCACGTTCAAAATGATTGGACAAATGTCAATATTTAAAAAAAATAAAAATATCAAACTGATTTTGAAGTTAAACTATTTTAAAAATCAGATTAATCGAAATAGTAAAATATGAAGTGTATAGAATTGACAATTTCTGCATTCCTCAGGCAATATCAGCCACTAAAAATACAACATTACAAACGGTGCAGCATTTCCTATCCCATGTAATGCTCCCATTTTGTGTAGACCTTTGTGAAGTGATATAACCTGATATTTTCTTTTGTTTGTGGCTTGAAACCTACCACTTTTATTCAACATTCCAATTAACAACAGTGCAATTCACTGATTTTACCGGACCCCGATGTTTTACTATATGCTTTTGCCATTGTTTAATAAATCGTAAAAAGTCAACTCAGACGCGGAAAAATGTTTTTTTATACTGTATCAGAATTTAGGGCGAGCCAATAGTGGCACTATTTTCAACTCATGTATCATTTAATACAATTACTGTCAATAATAAATTAAGGGGACACCCATATGAGACAGTCACCTGAATTGGGGTTGGTCTAATTCGTTTCAGAAAAGTGTCCCTTTTATCATGGGTGTTCCCTTAATCATGGATGTCCCCTGTATAATGTTCCGGAAGGCTGGAGTTGTTCTATGTATTACGCTATGACCTCTAATCGACATGCATAAAAACGTATACAAATGCCCAACTCTTGAAAGAAAATAAAATACAATAACAAACATAAGACGTGCTTGTTTATAAATACAGGGTCCTAGTGTCAAGCTGTGAATCACAATCCAATGGATTATAACTTGTTTTGTCCAACCATGGAGGAAAAATATTATTTTTTCCTCCATGGTCCAACCAGTCTCGTATAAATTAGTTTTGAACGCACATGATATGTGATTAAAGTATCAGTATGCGCATCACCAATTATGTATTTTTCTCATGATGATAACCGTGGCGGCTTCATAATCACATACTGTACTACTAGTTTAGGAAGCATGGTCGGGTTGATATTTAGGCATAGCATAGTGCTAAGTGCTGTTCAACTTATTAAATAAAATTGTATGTAACAGTCATTTATGAGCAGCCTGGGAGAATGTGACTCTGACAGCCTGTGATTCAGTGATCAGCTGTCTTCTTCGTTCTGTGCAATATCAAGGTATTCCGGCCTTCAGGCGCTTTAATTATTGTAATTAATGTGTGTGTAAATGGATTCTTATTAATAATTTGATTATTAATTTAAGTCATTGACTTTATTGCTTCTAATAGAGTTGTTAACGACGTATATCAGATTCGTCAAGTTTGATAAACTGCAAGTATAACATGTCCAGTAGCCTATATTGTGTCCAAAATGTTGCGGTGTGACAACATAGTGTGTGCTCGTACAGATCGTCTTTTGTATTTCCAATGGATTAAAATAATCATGCAAAAAGGAAAACAAATCAGTTTATATATCATTTTCAAAGTTTCTGAATTAATAATATAAGTAACACAGGGTGGGTTTAAGCAAAACAACAGGACACTGAGCTCGCCTTTCCGAGATAGGAACTCGTAACAGCCTTTTGATCTTATGTCTGGCTGCGACAAATACTGTGGTCATAATTCTCCGGAACTGATCCTGTCGCAGCTACAGATAAACCATATGATCTCCGGATCGCCTTGGTCTGAGTTTCTTTATGCCTGCCAATTGAATGCATACTGTTCCATCCTGGAGAAATAAGTTAGTCTCCATGGTACCATACAGTAAATTAATTACGTAACCGGCCTGCCTCCGGACCGATGTATGTTTCTGACAACAATGATACAATTTATATATTTACTGCTTAATGGCATAACTAGCATTATTTATGCGTCATAATAAATAACAAAATAAAACTTTAATCATTTTTAAAGCATATCCCTATTATTAAGTAGCAGAATCCATCATGAATAGCATGGGATTTGAATCATCGAAAATGATAATAATATTGATGATTTTAATGACAGCGGTGAGATGACAAATGTTAAATAAATCCTACTTATCTAACAAGAAGTATCTATTGTGGATTAGAAAACAGTAGGCCTACTTTGAATCTAGGCCTACACCTGATTGTATTAATACGGAAACATCCTACCTTTTAACTCATGATCATTTCAAATACTTCTAAATCAGGTACATTCTACCGTTGACAATTCCGATGTTGTCATTTATGTTGACAAATTCGTTATTTAATTTACATCAGGCCTGATCAATACTGTGCATCGGTCATACTCGACACGCACGATTCATCTCCGTTTTTGTTCAAGAATTAACGTGGTCACCCCTTAAATGGCCAATATGTTAATTGACACTGTTTCCCCACGCTGTCAATCATAATTGGTTGCGTATTCTGAAATATTTCACTTAATTTAATTCATTTAATAAATAGAGAATATTTATAGAAACCTGATGCTTAGACCACTGAGCTGGCTAGACGGGGATGAACGGATACAGATGTATATTCCAATAACGATATGATATCCGTTGCCCACATAAAATAAATTCTATGAATTCTACACAATCAGTGATATTGAAGAATATTCTTCGCCCCGTTTTATATTCTTTAAGGCATGAACATTATTGTGATGTAAAATTTCCGCTCCATTTCTGAATTTGGCAAAAATTGGATCGGTTAGAGGAATTCAATTTGGGAGGGTAATTTGGTAGGCGTCTGTAACCATGTGAACTTGTACGATAAGAAACAATTATTCTGAGTCTTAGCCAAACTTTGAATGATCTTTTAAAATATCTCCTTTGTAGCCTACTTGTTCTCATTTTGGTTTTGTCAGGAAAGAGTAATGTTTTTACATATTTCACAAGCCCCAAACCGAAGTGACATCGACAAAACGTTTTTATAAATGAAATTATGGAATTGAATTGTATTGAACCAAGTGTTTTGCTCTCTCTGGTTAAACGGATCAAATTACCGTTAGAAACTGGAGTATCGTCGTTCATCAACTGGGGCATAAAGAATTGCTAACATGTCTTATGATAGCGGGAGATGATCCGTAAATAGATAGCTTTGAAATAACTATCATTCCAATTCACTTACAATATTCTATTTATTAAATCCATTTTCATAATATATACGGTATCATATAAACGATTTTATAGACAGTATTTGTTGTTATAAATCATTCTTAAACTTTAAAATGGCTAAATTTCATATAGCTCTTCCTTCGAGATGTATATTATATTTGAAATAAATGAAATCTATAGAAAGACTAAAGCTTACATTATCAATAATTTAAAAGAAAGTATTTAAAAAAAACCCAATATGATATATCAAACTTATTAATTTAGTTTGGCAGACATTAAATATACTATCTCATGTTTGAAACTCCGTTACAATACAATTATATAATTCTCAACAACAATAATAATTAAATATAAAATGTAAGTGAGACTTCCGCGATAAGAAAGGCTGGTATCACTGTTCGTAACCTTCACGTAATTCATATTAATTGTTTAGTAAATTATACTAATTGTCGTCAATGTCACCAGAAAGGCCACTTAACAACATATCTGCAAATCAAGTTTTTACAGAGATACCATTTGGTTCTTTCCTCGTTTACGCCATGAAGTTATATTTCTTGCGGTTCTTTGAATTTGAAAGAAAGAAAAGGAATTAACTAGATTTCTCCCGGAAGATGAGCAGACGCTGAGTGCCACATGACCACACTTCAAACCAACCTCTACATTTATGGTACTGCTTAATTGATTTTATCTCTAAGCAATATTATATGTATAATATAATATGCATTTCGAACAGACATGGCGTACGTTGTATTGGATCAATATATTCATTATATGAATTTGTATTGGTGTTTAGAACAGAATCATGTAGGTCTACATATTACCCACTACACATTAAAATGAATACCGATACACTGTTTATGGCAATGAAAAAGTTAATTTATCAAAACATAATTAATATTTCATTATGCAAAATAATTTCTCTCTGCTCTTGTAATGATTATTGATTGTTATTTATTTTACTCTGAACATGGGTGGTCTATGAAGATGAAATTGAAATAAAGTCTGATGTTGGAGGGATACAAACAAATTATAATGTATCGTAGGAACTGTATTTTAAAATGTTTATTTTTAACTTACTCACTTAAGCCCTACTCATAATTTCAACAATGTATTATCTTACTAGACCTAGAGTAAGATAGGCCTAATTGCGTATGCTATGTTTGTTCTATACAGACAGGGCCTTTATTCGTAACACGGTTACGTTTATAATATCGTTATTGTGATTAACCTAAAACATTGACAAAAAAACAAGAATTTCTTATTATTTACTAAAAAGGTTTTGTTAAAACTGAAGTAACAAATAAAGCACACCTACCGAAAGATTTTCGCTACTCAACTATACATATCCCCGTATGGTATAACCACGACCGCGTATCTGGTGGTCTAATATTGTATGATTAAACAACAAATACAATTCCGTTCCATAGGAAATTGGAGCAAGGGCCTATGATACTGGTCCAGGTATGCGCCAAGATATCGTAACTAAACAAATAAATCAATTTAAGACATTTTGCTTCCTAAAATTCAGATGTCCAATCAAATTGCAGTTATTGTTACGCGTCGGTGATTTGAATCTGAAAGGAGAAGTCCAGCATTTAACTATTGATCACTAGAGGATATACACATGCTATCACCAGGCTTACTGTTGATAGCCCGGCCAAGTGATGAGTAACAAGACTTTATGTTAAGATAGCCAATATTAAATACCGTGTAAAGAAAATACTACTGTAGTATAGAATATAAATCCAACGCTATATATCATTTTGATTATAAGGTTTACAAATACGTAATACAACACCTATGCCAAGAATGTATAAACATAACTAGTGTTTGAAATGTTCAAAATTAACTTATTTTGGCAAAGTTCGACAAAAGGGCAAGACTCAATGGTAGACTTGGCTCCTCGGGAGTTAGTACAATATGTTAAATATCAAAATATTTTGTAAGAAATATATCAAACCATAAACCAGTCATGCATTTGATGTGTAATCTCGTTTTCAACTCAATTTGTTTTTGCTAAAGTTTTTTAGGAATCCAATTTGTTCATACCGAAATTCATATAAGATTCGAGTTTTTCATGGACTTCGATTTTGTGACAGAGCGCCGATTCATTGTTTTACTTCGTTAAAACTTTTAGCAATTAATTCGCTCAGCCACAATAATTACACTCAGTAATCAGTGTTACGTCGATTGAGTATTATTGGTTCATTAAAAACAAATTGAGAAAAAAGGGTTAAATTCTTAAACAAAATTCACAATATTGCCTAATATACCGTAATATTCAAATAAATCTAGTTTCCTCTCATATATATTTATATGCTTACAAACGTTCCGATTGGAGAGCTACTTTGTATTGAGTCTGACTATGTTTGAAAGTGAGACGCATCATCACCCACGGTACAAATAACTTTCAGAATTCATTGTAATGTAATAAAATAGATTGTTAGTAGGCCTATTATTTTTTGTAAATTATGATGACTACACTATTTTTAAAAAATAGTATACGATATCGGTGAACGATACAGGATTATAAATGTGTGTGCGTTTATATTTGAGGGAGAGTTTCTTCCAAAAAATCTAATCCATAGCGTGGGGCGTTGTGAACGGTAATGGACACCTCTCCGCCAGTTTACCGTCTCAACATTACACTGTATTTTGTGTGCCCCAGATAATATATTTTACCGGCTGTTCCATGATTTAATTACATGTAGGTTACCGGCCTACTGCTCAAATACAATTTGATATTTACTTATTTGTCTATATCTCAGACAGGTTAAAGCCCTACTAATCCTATTGGTGAGAGCTAAAGCACCTCATCCAGACCATAACGAAACTTCTCGACGGATTAGCAATTGAACAACAGTTTAGTCCAGAATTAGAATGACCACTTCAGATTTTCCCAAAAGGTCTACATAACAGGCGTTTTACTGATATCAATTTCCGCAATGCTTCCTTTAATCAAATATATAGCTTATAAATCTAGAACTTAGGTGGTCTATCAGGGGCGTGGGGTACTATTTTATGTTTCTCTTCGCGTAGGACTCGGTCTGGTGTATATAGTCCTTCGGTATGGGGAGGGTGTCCAGTAAGAATGGAGGGTTGGCAATTTTGTAGCGCTTGGCATGAAATTTAAGGTGATTATTATCAATCGTTTAATTTTCAATTAAAAATACAGAATTAGTAGTCTAGCGTCACGGTCTAGTACACTCGCTCACTCCCCAAATCACTCACACAAGATGTAGACGCCCATGCCTTCAATAATTAATAATATATACAATTTGTTAACTAATTTATTTGTATAATGTATATATACTAAATATAATATGTATACGTTTCAATAAAGTATTAATCTCTTCACAATTTTATCTACAATATAACAGGATAGTATCATGTATTACATTAATCTTTAATCGTGAAAACCATTTTCAATCTAAAGTCATGTATAGTTCATTTTTCTGTACTCATATAGTCGTAAGTTCGGTAGCATTGATGACTGGGTTTACACTCACCGTCATTTTTATTACAACCTTAATGAAAACATTGTATGTGGTGAAAGATATATCCGACACGTGCTTTAATTAATATTACCTTCAAATGGTAAGGCCGCTAAAATACTTATTTAGCGCCACATCAACAATTCAGGGGGAGGGGAGGTTTTGTTTTTCTTCGCGATACTCTCAGTGGCTAGATTTACTCACGATTTCCGAAGAAAATACCAGTCTTGGAATGGTGCAGCAGAATTTAACGATTTCCAAAATATAAAATCGATCTATTTCAGTGACTTTGTCATTCTTTGGCGTTTTTTTAAATTTTTCTTTAAAAAGAAAGAAAACCAGATTCCGGTAGTTTAATTTTAACGAAGTAGCGACTTTTCTTTCTTTTTTTACATAACAATACTCTTACTTTACTCTAAATACAAAATAACAACAGTATAGTATCTTCTGTTATGTTTTATTCAAAAATGTTGCGGACATTCATTGCCAGAGGACAGTTTATACTTACAGAGTGAACAGATCCGCTATTTACACGTGTTATAGAACATTAGCATAAGACAGTTTCTACATTGTATTACATTCACTCACATATCCTTTGGACAATATAAAGGAATTTTATATTGTAAATTTGACCACAAATTGCAGGATATTAGGTTTGAAACAAAGATGATGTGATTTGTAAGCAGTCATGTGACCCTATGGCCTTATTTGCATATGCTGGAAGTATTCATTTTCCTTAGTACTAAACAACTGAAAATACATAAAATAAAATCTAAAGTCTCAAAATAAAAACCATGTTAAACTTGAAAGTTTCAACTTAGTGTTTTGAAAAAAATATATGACAACATACAACAAGGTTTAATACATTTCCAATCACAAAATGTAAAATAAATAAAAATCAAAGAGGATACAGGAAAAGTGTTACATCATAACTAACTCATTTATACACCCTAAATTCTTAGAGTGTGTACAGTATCAGTAGCAACTTACTACACAGAATGTGTTTTATAACACTATATTCCAGGCCTGCTATATTCTACTGATTTTAAAGCCTTTAAAAGCTGGATGTTGTGGTGTCAATTAAATTGCAACAATTGGTTTTTCAGTGAGACATTGTTCCTGTGGGTTGCCTTCCTCCTCTCATTATTAAAGCCATTAACAAGACAAGTTATTGATCAATTTAAAATTACCAACGAATAAAATAATAACACAATGTACATCCTCTTCTCATTACAAATTGTGTGCCCTTTAGTTAACAATTCAATCTAATCATTCAATGTATTCTTGTATATTCTACAATTCATATTATTTGTACATTGTAATATTTTTATCAATATGTTACAATGGAACTTGTAAATTACACTACCAAAATCAAATATTCACTTATTGTTAAACACCTTGGTAAAAGCAACATGTATTTCAACCATGAAATATGCATTTTAATAAAATATTAAATGGGTCAATAATTTGACAAATAAAAAGAAAAAACAAGTTGATATTTTTGCTTTAAAACAATAATATAGTACTTTAATTCAAATGTTTCTGAACAATGTTTTGTATAAATACTGTCCAGCTGCAACTTATGATTTCATATATAAAAAATGAATTTCATTCACAACACCTAGTTATTATCTTTTAGCCATTGACAAATTTATCTCTATTCATCTAGATATCCTGCTGATATGCAGTTCTACATCTTACGTCAAGATCAATCATGTGCTCTTGGTTGGTGTCATGTGCCTGCTAGTTTAGCTCGTTTCCTAGCGATCGCTTCTTCAACTTCTTTTAGTTGCTTCAGTAACTCTTCTCTGCGTGACTTTGTTCCTTTCTTGGTGACCGCTGCTTTAGCAGGAGCAGGAGCTGGTTTTTCTGATTGTTTTTCTTGGGCTTTTGTCTGAGCTACATTAGCAACCTTCGTGGATGGGTTCACACTTGACGACGTGACTTTTGTTTTAGTGGTTGGTACTGATTTTTTAGTAACTTCTTTAGTTCCTGAAATGAATTAATCATCATCATGAGCTTTAAATATAGTACAGTACAACATGCAAATAATTGAAGCCAACATAGAATTATTATTATTATTATTTATTATCTAGTGACAGAGGTATAGCATGTGAGTGATATAATCAAATTAAATTGAGTATATTATTATATACAGTACTCATTCCCAGCTCATGTGAAAATCTAGATTGCATGAATATACTATGTCGTTGGCAGTCACCTTGTTAATAGACTACTAACTGGTAAACAAACCGAGGTTTATAAAAAGAGCCAGGAATTAGAGGAAAATGCATAATAGAAATAGTAATGGCATTTTTTGACACATCTGTGACATCTTGTTTGTGCCCTGACGTAAGTTATTCTCATTGCCCCATCCTTCAGATTAGATGCATACAGTCATAACAAGAATTCAGTACACTATTTTGAATAGTGTGAAAAGAATTGTAGAGGTTGAAAGTAATTTTAAATAGGTTAGAGTCTTTGTTCACCAGCAGACATTCTAGATCTCTGAGGTAAATTATTTAATTTCAATAAATTATAAAATGTGTCAAGTAGGATTGTATTAACTTGTATCAAATCCCAAACCAAATGTTTCAATTTCACTTTTTTGCTCAATATCTTTGTTAATACTCTCTCCAGAAGTAATAATTTATTTCAACAACAATTACTTCATTTTAAGATCAAAAGCAGAATGTTTTATTTATTATCCATTAGAAACCCTTCACATTAAGTATGAATGCATTATACTCTACTGCTTTACTGTATCTTTCTTAGCATTTTGCATGCCAGACTTTCCTATACATTTTGAATATGTTCTTGCTCAGACAATTATCTTTTTAAAGTGTTTCATTTTATGATGTCATTAAAAAAATTACAATATAGGTAGATTCCGTAATTTCACCTATGCTATATTGTATTACTAACAGCCGACTCTGTCTATCTAATCTAAATGGCATAAAAACACAATTTAGCTCAATAAACATATAAATAAGGTCATACTGAAGGATGACTTCAACTTTGCGCACACTACTTTTAAAGCCCCCTTCCCTACAATTTGTGACGTTTTGTAAAAATAATACATATATATTACTTTAAAAACATTAACTTGTCTTAAATGTACGTTTTATGGTAAATTATGATAAAAAGTGAGAAACAATGCACTACCTAAGTAGCTCGCGGTGATCGACCTCTCGTGGCTTAGTTTTGTAGGCCTAGCTGGTAAACATCGGTAACGTACGAACATCGTACGCTAGCTATATACCTAGCCTGAAGTTGTATAGTTGCTGCATTAATTGTCTTTCTATTTTTGCCAGACTCCGTTGATATAAATTGGGGAAAATCCGGTATTTTCGCTGAAAAGTTAGGAGGCTTCCATTTGTTTTGGCCTCACGATCGATCGAAAAGTGGGCGAATTACAGGTAGAAAACAAAAATATCAATCCGCGCGCAATGCATTTTGGGATTTATAGCGGGCCGCTATAATTATTTGAATCGACTTATTTTTCACATTTTTAACCGTTTAAAGACGAAAAAAGTTATCGCAATAGGACCATATAGTATTATTTTTACATTAAATTTAGTTTGTGATCTTAAATTAGATCTAAAAAACGTAGGGAAGGGGGCTTTAATATGCATGTTATGTTTGCAGGGATAGCTTGACTTGACCTAAGTGATAAGTTGAAATCTAGTTGTTTTTAAGTGGTTGACTCGTTCAAATAGGCTAGACTGATCAGGAACCTGAAAGGACAGATTTCCTCGAGTGGATAATCTATCAAAATTTGTATAATAGAGATGCTAAAGAAATGTAAACAAACTTTGCTATTGGTTTCAATGTTGTCTGATGGTGGTACTACTTTATGAAAAATCTTCACAGAACATTTTAGGAAGATAATTTAAAACATTTTCATTGTAATAATCTACATATTAATAGTACAGCAGTTTTTGTTGACAGATACAGATTACTTTTACTATGTTGGCTTCATAATAAATATGTGGACAACTTTACTTACTCTAGATACTGCCTATCAGTTAAAATTAGTTTTGCAAAACCCTATAAACTGTAAGTGCAAGCCAAGCCAATAACATTATCAAGATTAATCTGCATGATTTGTGATTTCCTTTAGGGATACGCCAGACAATAACAGGCATATATTTGCACAACTGTACACAACATCTTAGTTTCATAACTTAGCTGTAAACGTTGACAATCACATCAAAACCGAGTGATTGATTTGGGTACACTGGCTGTAATGTTATGTACAAATTGACCAGATTTCCTTGATGCTTAACTAACACATTCCTAAAGGAATACAATAATTGTGATGACTCACCCTTGTGTTTAGTCGCTGGTGAGGGGGGCTTAGTCTTCTTTGCAACGGATTGTGTTGATGTCTCCAGGCTCCTCTTTTTGCTTGATGCTTCTGTTGGCTGTCAACACATAAACAACAAGTTTACTTTATATGAAAGTTTAAATTGTACTAAAATTGACATGAAATAAAAATGATGAGGGACAATTTCCCAAACAAGTTCTTGAAAGTTTTCCAATTTTTGAGATTTTTAATCATACAATATTTATGACAATACATACCTTTTTCAAAAGTGTTAATTTAATATCCTTATGTGCAGTATACTTCAACGGATCTGACCTATCATGGCTAATGGCTGCAGAAGACGTTCCACTCGTTTTACTAAAAATATATCACCATAATATTACAAAAATATAACAAAGACTTTCTTACAGTACTACATCTTATTTTAATTATTATACTCAACATGGTAACATGTATAATAAAATAAATACCCTCTAGATGAGAAAAAATCACAACAATTAATATCGAGAAGTAATTCAATATTGTGTATATATTCATGTGGCAGGGTGTTTATTCGAGGAATTAATGAAGGCCTCATGGTATTTTTTCAAATTGATGTTCTATGGAGGGGGGAGGGGGGCAGTTTATTAATTGGCATTAATTAAACAAATATTTTTGTAGTGTATACTAATTTAAACCAAAAATTGTTGACATACAATTCACAGTAAGAGTGTTATAAAAAAATTAATGAATGTTTTTTATTCACTGAAAAGATAGATTGCTATATAAAATATTTAAATTGGCTGCCACATTATATTAGTCAATCTCTCATGAAATATTGTCCACCATCCAACTCATGAATATTCATTATTTGTACATTATCCTCTTAGGGATACACTGTTGGTCTTATCTGTATATTGACAAGGAACAATATAAACACAGTTATCTCAACAATTAAATTAATTTTACAATAATATAATAATATAAAAAACAATTGCTGTTAAAAATTAATAGAGTTGAATCACCTTTTCTTTATAATTAACTAGGTCAATGAATGAGTGAGTGTGGCGCAGTGTGTTGGATTACTGATTGTGAGATCGTGATTCGAATCCATCTCTAGCCACATTGCTTGTATCCTTACGCAAGACACTTTACTTAGATTTGCCTCTCTCCACCCAGGGTTGGCATTTATCAATATTTGCTTATATTTTTGCTTAAGCTGAAATATTTAAGAAGTGCTTAAGCAAATAACTTAAGCTTATTTATCAAACCGTCTTAGCAGAAAAATTGTCTTAGGTAAATTTTACTTTGCACATGCGCAAAATTAAACTCTAGAAGGCAGCAAATTACGTCTTAAGACGAAAAATTCTTGCTTACGCATGCGTATTAGCTTTTTTCTCTTAGCGATGGCGGCGCTATAACATTTTATCTCCGTATTTTCACTCCCAACAACAGAGGGCGCATTCTGGCTACTATTGTTTTTATTACTTGAAATAGGGAAAGAGCACAACAGTCGGAAATACATACGAAAATCATTCGCTCTAAACTTAAATCAAATCAACATTTATTTATTTTTATCAATGACAGCGACCCTTGGCAGCCGATACAGTTTTCTAAAAGTTAGTCAAATGGGTCGTACCTATCCCGAAAATATTAGTTTTGCTCGTCCAATTTCTAGGCCACCTTTACGATATCACTATTTTAGCGTCCGTAGTACAGCGGAAAACGCACTAGCGTAGCCTTTCCGAATGTTCAATGTTCCGGGCTAGCGTGCTCGCGTCAAAAAAGAATGTTTCTGTTGCAGAAATGAGATAAGACGAAATTTTTCATCTTAGATTTAAGACAAAATTAAGCTAATTTTTTTGCTTAGATATATTGATAAATCTGACTTAGGCAAAATCAAGGATTTAAGGCAAAGTTAAGACGATTTTTTTGCTAAGCAAGTTTGATAAATCCGGCCCCAGGTGTATAAAATGGGTACCCGGTTTTGGGCTGATAACTAGCTTCATTATGGGAATATGTTTCCATACATGTTTGATGCCAAAAAATGACCGGGGTAATAATGAGCAGCGCATTGAGAGCTTGCTTATATGCGTTATATTAAATGAACTATTATTATTATTATTATCCAGATCCAATTTGTAAAACAGCTGAAATCTTACACTGGACCAATACAGTGTATACCACAATGATTTGCTAACAGCCTTTTTGATTGTTTGTGAAAGTGAATCTTGTCATTCAAAACATGGATATCAATTTGGCGGATGATGTCCTATTACTCTGAGGGTGAGCTACATATTCTGCATTATAAAATGATCATTCATCCAGTTCATTTATCTGCCGGAATGGCGTCCATGGGATTACGAATATGCAGTCATCTATCTTTGGTTTCACTGAATTATTAAAATTACGAAGCACATACCTTACAGCCGGTTGCTTTGATTTCTGCAATGACTTATTGGTACTGCTAGTAGCTGGCATGGGTGTAACTTTAGCAGTCTTTTTAGTTGTCGTACTACTCTGGCTGTCTGGTAATGGTTTAATTGCCTTTGATTTAGGTAATGCTTTTTTGAGTTGGTTTGATACAGGCTTTGCTGCACTCTGTTTTACTGTATCTTTCTGCTTGGAACCACTGGGTTTAGCTTTCACAATACCTTGCTTGGTCTTAGTTACAACTGTTGATGATTTCTTTGTTGGTTCTACTGATTTTTTAGTTATGGATATTTTAACTGGTTTTACTGCAGAAAACAATTACAGTTACAGTGAAATCGAGGAAAACACAATTCATTGCTCAAATCTGTTTAGTTGTAAATTTGGAATTAAAATGTGTTATCATAATTTCAATGCACAATTTAATGACCAATTTGGACCACCATCAAGATCAAGTAATCAATAATAATTAAACATACAGTAGTAACATTAGGAAGGTTCATATTCATTGTTGATCATGTTTCCACTGATCTCATGATCAAGCTAGTCAACATGTTCAGCTTAATCACCCTAAAATAATCATCTTAATATAGAATCAACCAATCAGATTTGATTTAGTATGTCATCATTGCATATAGCCATATTGGCCCAGCTTTCATGTAAACAAGACACTTCATTAGCATAAATGGATCGTGATATCATTTCTATGTGAAAGGTTTCCCTTTATTGTGCTATGATGATGATGGACTTCGATAACTAACACATAATTAGCTTTATATTATATTTACTTCAAGAGGAATTAGAAAAATATGAGTTATAGAGACAAATGCACTGAAGATCCTTCTCACCTTTTGTTGCTTTAGGAATGGGTGTGTCTGAGATATCTGAACTTGCTGAAGACACCGGGCTTGCAAGATTTGCATACATATGCTCGGAATCTGCACTCACACTTGAGGCACGCGATACAGGCGAACGAGACCTTGATGAGATGCTGCTATAAGACTGTGACCGTGACCTTGATCGTGAAAATGACCGTGACCTTGACCTACTCCTGCTACTACGACTACTGGAGCGACTACTTCTGCTGCTACGAGAGCTGGAACTAAGACTACGCTCTTTTGATGGACGTAAATGGTCAGCAATTGGTTGTACTTTTTTAATTTGTTTCTGCATAAAGGAAAAATAATTATATTTGATTACATAAACTTGGGTAGGCATTTCATTTGTTGTTTTTCGACAAGTTAGCAAGAACACGTTCAAACCATTATGTGGATAATGAGATAGGGTAATGTTAATCTTGAAAAGTAACATATTATACAATGCTTGCTACAATACATCTTATGTGTACAGTAACAGCATACTACTGTACTTTTTATGTATAGACAATGCCTTGCAACCAATTATTATAATCATAAAAGAGCAGTATATACATGAAATACCAAATGAAATAATAAATATTCATCTGTCACAAATTTGAAGTCATAGAAGTGAGAATAACAAGATAAGAGAAATTCATCTTACCTGGAAATGGATAGGGGGAATGGATAATTTCTTAGTTTGAGAACTGGTTTTTAGTTTCAGCACTACTGGTTCAACTTTCTTTACTCTAAATAAATGATTTAAATTAAGTCAGAATTTAAAAAGTTTTTTAGATATAGACAAATTAGACATCATAATTATAGTGTGTGTAATCTGTACATAATTAGTTCTTTTAATTACTTTTGATTTACTTTTGTACATGTATTATTTTTAACTTTTGTTTTGTTCATTCTTTTTGGACACAACGTTTGACACACAGATATCAAGGTATCATTTTTCACATAATTTTGTTGATAGTCAAAAGTATAAAACTTACTGTGTAGGTTTAGTCACAGGAGGTTTAGAAGTTTGTGAAACTGAAGGCTTTGTAGAAACTTGGGCTTGGGTTTTTGAAGGAACAGACTTTGACTGAGCAGGTCTAGCAGGTAAACCACCACTACCTCCTGTGGGAGCTCCACGGTTTGGCTGGTTGCCGCGACTTGGCTGATGGCCTCGATTCATCTGACGACCACGAGCCGGCTCGTTGTTATTACTGGAGGGCCCACTCCGATTCGGTTGCTTAGAATTCTGCCATGCACTAGATCTGCTACGTGGCGATGGCGTCCGACTTCTACTTTTTGAATAAGACCGTGAAGAACGGGATCCTGATCGTGAACGTGATGAAAATGATGACGACGATGACCTGGACCGACTTGAGTATGAAGAATATGATGACGAACGCGACCGTGAACTTCTAAAAGTTGAAAAATATATTATTCATTCATTAACAATATGGAACACAAGCTAAAACATAATAAAAAATAATAATATTGTCAATAGTGAAAAGGTATCTAGATTGATTTTATTGATTGATTGATCACTTTATTTCCGAATAAAAATTCCATGTAAAAACAAACAATAATAATGGAAAATCACACTAAAATAGGATTAGTTCGTAGTACACCTAACAAGATCATTGTCACAATTTACAACTAGTAATTAATTAAACAATATAATTAAACTTACGATGAACTAGTAAATGAGGAATGTGAACTATGTCGTCGACGACCTCTAGCACCGGCAACCTTCTTTGGTGAGCGTGCTCGTGCCCAAGGGTCATGCCAAGAATCGGCCGTTGAACGATTAACTAATGGAGCCTTTGGCTCTATTTTGTTACGCGCATCATTTGAACGTATTTTTTCTTGTCTGCTGAAATTGTCATCTCGTTTTTTGGGGAAAAAATCACAATTGCGTTGTGTTACAGGTTGGCCATGACCTCTGCGTACATCTTCTTTGCCAATTCGACCCTATAACAAAGGCATTATTGTTAATAGCTGGAACTGTGCATTTTATTGGAGTGAATTGTTAATAAACTAACTGCTATTTCCTATCTAAAAAAACAAAAAGTGCGAATTCCTCATTTCAACTAAATTATTAATACATGATTAAGTCAGGAAATGTAATTAAAGTAGACTGTAGCCTACTTATTACAAATTGATGCTGTGTGTTTTGCTGTAGAGAACGGTTTTTGGTACTATTAAAAACAAAACATTGCAGATGCCATTGACATTTCAAAGACAATAATAGTGTTTTATTTCTAAAAGTTAGCCTACTATACAATAATTTACAATACACTTACAACATGGATGGTTGCTGCATATTGTTGAGGTAGTGTTGGATCTTTCATGACAACTTCCCTTGCTGGAGACTCATCCTCTCCTAAATGATACCTAAAAAAACAACAATTATTGCTAACTGTATAAAATGCACAACATAGTATATATTGACTTTGTTGAGGGATATTTACAACTCTTTTTTTTTAACCCAAGATGATGGGGATATAATAAAGTCAATGATGATTATATATATAGTATATTCCATCAAAGGGCATATTGTACTGATAAAACTGCTCTCAAAATGTGTATGATATACCACATGCCATGTCATTAGGCGAGTTACCTCGCATCATGTGAAGGTTCTCGCAAAGCCGCCATTGTTTGCCCTCTTTAAAAATTCCAGGGCATGGTTGAAAATGTAATGTCTACTTTACCCAATCAGATGGCAAAAATTGTAATGAGGTACATAATTACAAATGTTCTTAATCAAAGAATCAAGTCAATGTATTTGTAAATGACACACATTTAATGCATAATTATAAAGATATATGTAAAGTATATCACAACATACCCATAAAACTCATCACGATTCCTATATAAATTTTCTTTATTGTAGTCCTCATCACCTTCATCAGAAAGTTCTGCCAATAGACGCTTTTCCTCAAAGTCTTCATCTTGCTCCTTTCTTATCTGCGCTTTCTTACGTAACTACCACAAACAGTAAAAAGGTAAAAACTATATAGCTTTATGTTCATAACAATAACATAAAGGCATAACAAAAATAAAATTTGACTAACTACTAACCTCTTTAGCATGTCTCAACCCTTTCTCCCATGCTGTCTCAATTTTGGGCTCCTCTGGAATAACTGGTCTTGGTAACTCTTCCTAAAAATTCAAAACATTTTGTATTTTGATAATAATGTAATAATAATTGACAAGCATTCAAAATTCTCAAACAGAAATGTTGGTGCAGACTAATAATCTATACTTTCACAAGAATAACATTGAACCAATTTAGCAATTATATGTTAATAAGAAGATCATACATTCCCATCATAACAAATGTGAATGTGGTGTTCACTACTAACCTCTGGTGGCGGTGTCGCTGGTCTTGGTGGTGCTAATATACTAGCATGAAGATTGTGTATTTCATTTCTCCCAATCATCATGTAATTTCCTGAAAATATAACAAGTGTACAGTAATGTAAATATCATTGCATTCCTACCAATCACCATGATATGCGATTGAGCCAATCACTAAACTTGTACATTATCAGAATTGCTGTTTTTTTACTGCATTTATCTAAGGCACATTTAGGCTGTACATACTATATATAATTAGTTACAATAAGCCTCATATGCTAGTTGCTTATTACAAGTTCTAGCCCATATTAGAATTTTAAAAATAGTTTGTGTTAAATTGCACCCACCCAGGGAATTGCAATTGGTAGTGTTTAAGTAATCAGGGTATTGTAAAGTTTTAAGATAGAGACCCAAAGAGTAAGACCATTTTGGTATGCACGATTTACAGAAAATAGCCAATGACAAAAATAGCTGCTACAGCTATGCCTTAACAGAGAATCCTGGTAATGTTAGTGTTCTCGTTTTGTATATTCTTGTGTGGCAGCACTATCACACAAAGGTGAAATAAAGGTCATACTTGATGCATGTGTGTGTATTGCTTTACCTTTATCATTATAGCCAGGGTGGACAAATCTACATGATAAGCCCCAAGTGCATTGGCCACGCTGATAAAAACGACACGTTTGCCTAACAAACGGTTTACGACCATGAGGATCTTTCAATTCACCTTCTTCATCTTCGTCCTAGAATTTTTTTTAAACAAGAATTTATTTTTAAAATAAAAAAATTTTTAACAATTCTTATTTATTATCATCATATTTGTATGCATGGCCTACAGTATTTCGGTAACTAATTTTTCTTTATTATGACCATAGAACTACATTTAAGTTAACGAATGACCTGATTTATAATATAAAAGTAATGCATTATTTTTACAAAATATCAACAATTGCAGATGTTGTGTCTAAAAATTATTGTTGTAGTATCTCTAAAAAGTTCATTAATATCCATTTAAATGTCTAGGCCTACTACTCTAGGCTAGGACCAAGCTTTCTACTAATAAGTTTTAGTGAAAAAATTCTTTGTGTTCGTGTTACATAAGTTTACGTTCTTCCATTTCCAATAGAAACAAGTACGTTACCGGTACCAAAACCAAATCGGGTGGAAAGGGAGACTGGCAAAGAAATATTAATAAATGTTGACATCATCCATTAAAGTTTGAGTCTTTCAAAATATAAATGTTTTTACCTTATTCACCTTTCATGTAGGCCTACTTACATCTTTTATTTCTCCATCTTCAGTTTCATCATATTCACCTTCTTCCAATTCTGAATCAGATGTTTTTTTCTTTTCTTCTTTTATATCATCAATTTCTCCAATTTCACCTTTTTCTTCTACATGTCCTGGCTGTTGTTCACCATGTTCTACATCTTCCTCATAGTCTAACTCATCACCATGCATATCCAAAAGAACTTCCTTTGCTTTGTGACCCTTGACCTCTGAACTTTTACTCCGAGTGCTATCAATACTTTTGCTACCCACCTTTAAATCCCCTCCCTCAAAATTACCACTACTAGTTAGTGATGAAATCTTACTTTTTGACTTATTAAAACTAGATTTTGAGTCCTCTTCAGGGAGTGGTAAATGTTCAGATTCATTATCATCACTAAGTTCTCCATCATCTGAACTTTCTTCTTTGTTTGGCTCTGCCTTTATATTCATCTTGTCCACTTCATCAACAATTGGCAGATCTTGAAGTTCTACCAATGCTTGCGTATTATTATCAACATCATCTTGTATCATTTGATCTTCATCAGACACGTACTCACCATCATCTTCTTCTATGTCACACTCTCCACTTTCTTTAGGTACATTATCTATCAACTTGTCGCACTCTTTCTCCTGTTCTTTGTTCAAGTCATTTGAGGGGCTTATAGTAGATTCATTTTGTGTTCTTTCTTTTTCCACTATTGCAGACTTTACTTCTTCATCTTCATGTGAAGGTTCTTTAATATCAGAATCATGTTCTTCTAATGGTTTTTCTTGAACAGACACACTGCTGGCCTCTATCTCTTCAGACACATTTGTTGGAGTATTCATGTCATTTTCACTTGCTATACTGTCCTCGTTAACATTTGGAATTTCTTCCGCAACAGCATCAAAGTTGCCATCTTGTTCATCCATTTTATGTACGTTTAGTAGATAAAGAATCCTGTATCACCCTAGAAAAAAAAAGTAAATAAATATTGATCTATAAGTAGATATTAGCCTAGCCTTGCATGTTTACATCGTTCATAGCTAAAAATGATGTTTTCTACTCTTTATTACTATTTATACCAAAAAAATGTATAACTTGGTTGGAAAATAGAAAGAAAGAAACAATAGTTCGCTTTTGCTGTTTCATAGAAAACAATGTTTTTCTGGCGGCGGCTCAACTTGGACTAGGCGATCATGGCCAACGCATAATAAGACGATCAGGACCGTATTCTCTGGGCATGAACGTCTTGTTGGGCATGAACGTTTGTCAAACAACCATAGTGCCTAGGCTCTACCAGGAGGCTATAGGCCACTAGCTAGGCCTCTACTCTAGCTAGGCTAGGCCAAGATAGAGAGGCTAGTTGGCTCACGTTAGGCCTAGGTCTAGCTACTGTAGGCCTGCCTCTAGGCCTACCTAGCCTAGCTAGTAAAGTAGAGGGCCTAGGCCCAGGCCTGGCCCTGGCTGGGCCTGGTTATATTTTATAAACACACAACACAAATCATTTACTCGGTCATCAAAACAAACCAACTGCAAAAATATAAATCTATTACAATCTAATTAAACGAACCTTTACAGGTGTACTGTATCTTAATCTAGTAACGATGTAAATTAAGTTAAAAAGTGTGTATAATGGCGAGAATTAGCCAAAAACTGAAGAAGGTGTACGACAAGCCAATGTAACAAGAAACGTGATTGGTCAATACGGCGGGCTTGTAAACCTTATATAAATATTGAAACAATTTTTTACACATTTAATTTAATTTAACCTTTTCAAAAAAACAATAAAATATAGTTTTTAATTTGTAATATTTTTATATGTATAATTACAAATGTTAAGTGTTTTATATTATGCTAAGTAAGATTTTGCTCGCGCTAGTAATTTAACTTTTCCTAAAGGTCACTGTTGATGATAAAAATCGTGATCTGGCTGGCTGATCAGTTCGCCGGTCCTCATTTTTAGGCTAGGTTTTTGTATAGTTTGGTTGTAAAAATGTTCGCTGTTGCGTCAAAGTCTGGGTCGTTAGCACCATTCTTCAGTGCAACATCACAATGTGTAGCTTCACAGGCAAGATCAACTATTGTAGCTACTCAACATGTTGCTGAGAAAGTAATTGTTCCGCCACCACAAAAGTTGATGACAAACGAATCACTCGGACGTCTTCTTCCGAAGGGCCCCATATCGGCGGTTTCTGGTGTTCAAGGTAGGCCTAGCCGGCGCTAATACAGTTTCGTACTCACCCCTTAAAATGACTCACCAAGTCTGACAATCAAAAATAAAAATGTTTTTTTTAACGACATTGATTTGGAATACCTATATCTGCTACTTACGAGTACGGTATGCAATACAATATAATTAGGTGATAGGCATAGGCCCTAGCCTATGCCTATCACCTAATTATATTGTATTGCATACCATAGGCCTAGGCCTATATATATGTATAAATTTTGATATGATGATGACTTACTTTATTATCCAGGCTTAATCAAATTTAGTTTTCATTGTAAATACTATAGTGAAATGAATGTATTATTAATGAATTGATTCTCTTTTGCATAATTTGTTAGATATAAAATAAAAGACACAGGCTTATGCACTTGTCAATTGTATGACCCACTATACGACCCCCGGGAGAGGTGCGTCAATGGTGCGTCATTTACAAATAATTATTGACTCAGGGGTGCGTCAAAAAACCTAGATGGTACGTCACATCAATGAACAATGGTGGGTCAATGTCTGTCACTTTACCACCCACCATATCATAAATAACATGGTCACAGTGCGTCAAAATGGGTGCGTCATGGTCACCTAAAGGTAAGTCACATTTTTGACGCACATGTGCGTCATGGTATTCATAAGGTATGACACACGTCGGACAAATGACGCACCTCTCCCGGGGGTCGTATAGTGGGTCATACAATTGACAAGTGCATTACGCTCTTACTCTATAAAAATATTAATTACATTTTAATAATGTTAACATATTTCAAGGTATTAACAGTATTTGTTGGGGACCTACAGTAACTGCGCTCTATTTTCAACAATTTCTTGTTTTTCTCCACACCAACCATGGTGGGTTGGTCCTGTATACTTATAATTTTGTTTCATATATCTATCAATGTATCAGTGCAATTTCCGAGGACACAAAACCACACTCCACCCAGACACCCATCCCCAGATCCCCCCCCCCCCCCCAACAACCAGCCTAAGCCTACTAAACTATTCCTATATATGATGTTTTGAAATGGCCACATCCTTCTAAACCTGTATAAAAAAAGAAACTATATTCATTGACCAGATAAAAAATATCCACACAGTATTTAAATAAATAATCTAACTCATATCACTTATTGTAAAATCTATATAAATGATGACAATTCATATCGCACATATACATCAAAATTTGTAATCCAGGAGAAAATGTGGAAAACCTGGAGATGAGTTTTAAATTACGAGAGTCTCTCGGACAAAACGGTAGTGTTGGCATATATTTGACTTTATTATGTTTTAATTTAATTTCAGGTAAAAGTTTTGTAAGGTTTGCCCATACTGATATAAATGTACCAGACTTCTCGGAATACAAGAGGCCACAAGGCACGCCAGATAATTACACGACGCCAAAGGCATTCTCCTACATGGTTGTTGGTGGTAGTGGAGTTGCTACTGCATATGTCGCTAAGTCTCTTGTAACTCAATTTGTATCATCTATGAGTGCATCAGCTGATGTATTAGCTTTGGCTAAAATTGAAGTTAAACTTGCAGATATACCTGAAGTAAGTTTCTAGTAAATAACCATGGTGTTTTGTACAGTATTTAAGAAAGCCTGAGAGAGCAGTAACTTTTGATATTATTAAATAGTTTCTCAAGCTACTACCGCTGACTATTGCATTATATTGTGGGACAACTACTGTGTACTAACAAACCATCAGATGGTATTTTTTTTATGATATTTAGTTAGTTTCCCCTGCAACATTTCATTCAAATATTCTTTAAATTCATTGAGCAGTTCACTTTTATACACATAATTGATGCTTCACTTAGCTTGGTGGGTTACGTCATACTTATCAATCTAGCAAAATCATGATCAACGTAACTTCTGTTGTTCAGGAATTGTTATTCCTCATTCTGTATACCGCCAACTGCTCGATATACAGGTTGATCAGAAAGCGCTAAAACAAATTTTCAATTAAAAAATGTTTGAAATATTATAGTTTACTTACAAAAGGACTGGTGTGGAAAAATGGTATAGAAATAATAATAGGAAAACTGAAGTAATTGGCATTCATTTTGCTGTTGAATGTAATACTTAAACATTGTACTTCTTTTCTCATTCTAGGGGAAGAATGTTACATTTAAATGGAGAGGAAAACCTCTTTTTATTCGTCATCGAACGCAAGAGGAAATCGAAAATGAAGTGAATGTTGATGTTTCTTCATTGCGTGATCCTGAACACGATAGTGCTAGAGCTAAAATACCAGAATGGTTGGTTATTATCGGTGTATGCACACATTTAGGTTGTGTGCCTATTTCCAATTCTGGCGATTATGGAGGCTATTATTGCCCATGTCACGGCTCCCACTATGATGCTTCCGGTCGTATCAGGAAGGGTCCGGCTCCACTCAACTTAGAAGTTCCCATTCACGAGTTCCAAGATGATATTGTAGTTGTTGGATAGTACAAATAATACAAAGCATGGACATTAGGAGTTTCAATTGAATTAATCTGAAGATGTGATGTGATTTTAACGTTAATATTGTACATTTCAAAAGACAGGTTTGCAAATGAATTGCATTTAAAAAATATGTGTTTACTTTCATAATATTTCAACTTTTCCATAATTTACTTGAATACAATATTTAATCTTAGAAAATATAGCACATATTAATATGGTTTGTATCCTGGAAAGTTGCAATCACATCAAAGTGTACAAATAAATATTCTAAAAAGTATTGTTACAGTAGTTTTGTTATTATCACAACTTTGTGTAGAAAATTACTGTCTGTCATAATGGACAATCATATTTAATTTCTCGAATAATGTATTATTATCATTATGATAGTGACTAAATACCATGGCTGTGCAGCAAGTTTAAGACTGTTCACTCTGCAGTTTAAGACTAATACACTCAAAATGTATTTGGGTAAATCCACCCCATGCTATGAGAAAATAATTGCCTTGAGAATTAATATTGACAAAATGATAATCCTAAATATTTCTTATTCTGAAAAACCAATTCAATTTATTAGTCAGTAATGATGCAGGACAAAAATTATACAATAACAAATAAATTGATGTAAATTAGACCTAAACTGCTGCAAAGATGAAGAATTTATTTATTTAAAAACTTTCAGTAAAAAAAGGTCTTAGCATATCCAGTTTCTACAGGATATTTCCATATATATTTGTTTTTAGACTGGATGCGCAAAATTGGGTGTTTTTCTAAAACTTGACAATTTTTATTACTCCTAAAAAAACTTGTTCATAATTCAGGTATTTGTTGGTATGCTCGATTCACATAAGTGCGGTTAATTGTCAACTTTAGGTTCAGCTTCTCTTCTGTCACATTTCCTTCTTTTTCCATCTTTTCTTTCGTCATGGTCCTAAGTAACGGAGGCAGTGGTATAGAATTGGGCACAGCATGAAAATCTTCTTCCTTTGGTGTATAAGCACAAAACTCCTCTTCTTCACTTTTCCTAATAACTTTCCATTCAGATTTAAACCATGAAGAAATCTTTACTTGTAGGCCATCTCTACTGTATCCTAATTTGGGTAAAAAAAATAATTACAAATATAGGAATAATCAAATGCTTTACATTAATAACTATGGTTTCAACTAGTCAGAACAATTACTTGGAGTAAAGATAAAACGAAGTGGTAGCAATGAATCGTATGGTAATATGGCTATGCTTACAATGATCTACCCTCGAAACATAAAAAAAAACCTCTCTAGTAAAATGGTCAGTAAAGCCATTTCAATTTGTTTAAGACAATTGGTCTCGATCCCAGTCTGGTCTAACATTGTGGTAATCCTGAGCTGCTTTCAGTTGCACCAGCCATTTGACTTGTTTACAAAAGTGGGATTATCTGTTAGTACATCAAACATCACAGAACCCTCTATGTATAGATCGTCGTAAGCATAGCCTGTGAACAGACACATGTTCATGAATGAAAGATACTGTACCTCTCCATGTTGGAATGCCCCACACCTCTCCACCATTTAATTCCTTTAATTTAAAGAAAACAATATTAACTAGAATTCATGAATTATAAGTAATGATTTTATGCATGTGCTTATAGTGCTAAATTGTGTTTATTAAAGACACCTTCCCTACAATTTGTGACGTTTTGTAAAAATAATACATATTACTTTAAAAACATTAAACCAGGTCATTCCTTGTCTTAAATGTACGTTTTATGGTAAATTATGATAAAAAGTGAGAAACAATGCACTACCAAATAGCTCGCGGCGACTGACCTCTCGTGGACGATCTTTAGGCCTAGCCTAGCTAGGCTTAGTTTTGTAGGCCTAGCTGGTAAACATCGGTAACGTACGAACATCATACGCTAGCTATATACCTAGCCTGACGTTGTATAGTTGCTGCATTAATTGTCTTTCTATTTTTGCCAGACTCCGTTGATACAAATTGGGGAAAACCCGGTATTTTCGCTGAAAAGTTAGGAGTCTTCCATTTGTTTTGGCCTCACGATCGATCTAAAAGTAGGTGAATTACAGAAGAAAAACAAAAATATCAATCCGCGTGCAATGCATTTTGGGATTTATAGCGGGCTGCTATAATTATTCGAATCGACTTATTTTTCACATTTTTAACCATTTAAAGACGAAATAAGTTATCGCAATAGGACCATATAGTATTATTTTTACATTAAATATAGTTTGTGATCTTAAATTAGATCTAAAAAACGTAGGAAAGGTGTCTTTAATATTATGTGTCATATAGAATAATACAGTACTGTATCTATATACAGTGTAGTATAGGTGAATTTAAGGGACCCAAATATGCACATTTTTTGGTATGATGACGTTATCAGAATCAAACATGAAAATGACAGTTTTGAAACACTTTGTATGTCAAATGTGTAAATGAATTCATATCTACAACTCATTGGCTTTAGGTAATAAGTTATAAAAACATTTGGGGTCATCTTTCATTCTGAAGAGTTAATTTCATTTTAAGATTTTTTTTTACCATTTTTAACACTTTTGTGCAATTAATGTGCACATTTTGTCATTTTTGACGTGCTCGTAAAGCACTATTTTAGGTTGGAATGGATTCAAATTCGGTGAATGTACGTACTAAGGAAGGTGAGTAGTAAGGAAGTATTGCACATGCAAAAAACATATTTTTGTGCAGTCATTTTTTTAAACATGCAAGTGGCCTAAATGACATGCTCTAAATTTGTAATGCGTGGTTTCACTCACATGACCCTACATGAACATTAAAGCATATGTTTTTATTTTCTAATATTTTTACCCTCCTTGACCTAAAGTTTATGTATAGTGAATTTTATTGATATGTGATGACAAGTTATGGAGATATGATCGATAATGTGATTTCACAAAATGGTGTATAAATCACGGATCATGATGAGTGATCACGCTGAAATAATAAATAAGTATCAATTATTAAAAAGATATTGTGAAATGTTGGTAATCATTGCCATTATAGACATTGAACTTTTTGAGATAACTGTTAGTTACAAAAAATCTTTACAGAAAGAAGAATAATAAAGATAAGTGATCATTTATTTTATTATAAATGATAATAAGAAGATTAAACGAGAACTTACCTGTTCGAAGTTTGATCTTTATTTTATGAGGTAGGTGTAAGTGAGAGATAACATGAGATCCCGTTGCGCACGCGCACGTCAGTCTTCAACATGAGGCCAGAGTTGCATCCGTATGGAATTTCTGACCAAGTGGAGCGAAATTCAATAATCAAGTTTATAACATATTGGAGCTGTCTTCCATTATTAAAGCTCAGTTAATTTTAGGGTAGGGAGTGGAGGGCATGTTATCTCTCACTTACACCTACCTCATAAAATAAAGATCAAACTTCGAACAGGTAAGTTCTCGTTTAATCTTCTTATTTTATTTCGCTACGGTGATCGTTCGAGATCACATGAGAGTTTAAAGAAACTCTGGCCTCAACGACCAGTTTGTTTGGGTAAATAATAACGACGCATGTAATTAAATAACATTGATATTTATTATTTAAAGAACATTTTGATTGCTGGGTATAACTTCCCAACGTGGGATTTCAAACTTAATCCCAAACACAATTTGTATATTGCAATAAACACTTTTAACAACCTATAGGCCTACTCCAACTTGCTATGAAGTACCTTAGCATTTAGAGGAACATGTTAGCCATTTTAAATAAACGTTTTGTAGCAACTTCAATTTCTCTGTGTATAACATTCCCATCATGGGATATTAAACTCAACACAACATGTAACTGTACTACAGTTATAACATTTTATAAACTAACTCAATAAAGTGTGCTCGCTTGTTAGTTATGGTAATTAACATTTATTCTTTCATTAGTGCGAGAGCAAAGTTACAACCATCTTCTCGAATGGGTTTATCGTAATATGATCGAAATGTTTTTTCACTGTTCCAACCCACATGTTGCAAAATATCAGAGACCGGAAGCATAGATCGTTTTACTTTTGAAACTGCTGCCGACCTAGTTGAGTGAGGTTTAAATTGTGTAACATCAATTCCTGCAATTTGCATCTCGCATTTAATCCATCGTGCTATAGTGTCAGTTGAAACTCTCTTATAAGGTTTTTTATAGCTTATAAATAAATACTCTTCACCATTGCGAAGGTCTTTCGTGCGGTCAATGTATTCTACCAACGCAGTGTAAACACAAATATTAGGGTCTGGTAGATATTTCTTGATATTGAGATAGCAACCTGTCGGCTTCCCTGGTCTGTTCTGTTTCAATAATTCATTTATTTTGAAATTTACCGACGACGTCGTCACTTGCATAGTGTCTATGTTTAGCAAATGTAGTGTTTGTTGACGTGCTACCAGCATGCATGTTTTTAGGGTCAAATCTCGAAGGTTGAGAGATTCAACTGGAGACTGTTTCCTTATAAGGTTAAGTACTGGTTTTACATCCCATGTAGTGTTATAGCGAGGTGCAGGCGGTTTCAGGTTAAAGACGCCTTTCATAAATTTGCAAATTAAAGGATGAGTGCCTAACGGAGTGCCATCTTTGAGGGTCACAAACGATGACAACGCAGCTTTTGCGGTGTTGAGAGCACTATATCCTAACGTAGGATATAGTGCAGTCAAAAAATCCAGAATGTTTACGACAGTGGTCTGCATAGAATTAATCTGTCGTTGATGCGAAAATTCCAGCCATTTGTTAACATATAATATATGGAGTATTGTTTTCTGGTTGATTCTCGCCATGATGATAATAAGATGTTGGTAGTCTCTGCTGAAAAGCCATTGTCTTTGAAGATTTCCCCGACAACCTGCAACACATAAGATATAATCGTTTGTAAAGTGGGTGTTCTCGACCGGAAACCGGTTGAGTAATTATATTTTTCCCGGATGGAAGTATTATTGGCTCTTCAATTAATAATGAGAGTAGCTTAGCAAACCAGGGTTGTGAAGGCCATCGTGGGACTATCATAAACCCATCCGATTCTTCCACCTCTATTTTTCGAAGGCACCTTGCAATGAGGCAAAATGGGGGAAATGCATAGAAAAACGTTTTTCCCCAATGAAGTGTAAACGCATCAATAGCAATTGCGTTTGGGTCTGGTTTCCATGATACAAATTTTCTCACTTGAGCATTGAGGCGCGATGCAAACAAATCTATGTCAGGTTTTCCATACTGTATACACAGTTTTTGGAAAACTGCCCTATCAAGTTCCCATTCTATTTGGTCATTAAACTTCCTAGATTTTGTATCAGCAATAACATTTAGAATTCCAGGTATGTATTGAGCAGTGACAAATATGTCTCTGGGTATGCACCATTCCCAAATCTCTTTTGCCATAGCATTGCAAGCCTGTGATTTTATTCCTCCCATGTTATTTATATACACCACTGCAGTGGTATTGTCAATTTTTATCAAAACATGGCTATTTGAACTATTTACACAAAAGGCTTTTAGTGCAAACAATGCAGCCTTTCTAGATAGTTTATTTCATTTGACTTGATTTTTTCTATTTCCTTGGAATTCCATCTCCCTCCTATGTGAATAGAACCGTTTGACGCACCCCATCCGAGGCCCGAAGCATCACTAGTTAGGTTCACAGAGGGTACCCCATGATCTATTTTCTTTGTTGCCGATTTAGCATTTTCAATCCACCATTTTAGTTCCCTTTTAGCGGTTTGTGTGATGGCCATTTTTCTATCAAAGTGGCCCGTGTTTAGTCTCAGTGCATAGATTTTGTCTTTTTCAAGCCCACGGTAATGTAATGGTCCATATTGAACACCCG
This sequence comes from Antedon bifida, assembly GCF_963402885.1. Lineage (NCBI taxonomy): Eukaryota > Metazoa > Echinodermata > Crinoidea > Comatulida > Antedonidae > Antedon > Antedon bifida. The sequence continues at coordinate 5,248,263 of NC_136233.1, read as the reverse complement.
GAAAAGCTGCAACGAGCTTACCTATAACCGATGAGACAGAACGAATAGTGGGCCTAATTTTTGTATTTAGCGATATACATTGATTACATATTTCTTGGGCCTTTTCTTTTGTGAGGCTTATTTTCATGGTGCGAGAGTTTATTACAAATCCAAGAAATTTTATTTCCCTCACTGGCTCAATTACAGATTTAGATGGATGTATGGCAAACCCCAAGTTAGAAAATAGTTCTGCTGTTTGTTTAACTGCTTCGTGGGCAGCTTTTTTATTCTTAGCAATTATAATTGTATCATCAATGTAGGCAATAACAGTATGTCCACAACTTCTCATAGTTGCTAATGGTGGTTTTAGGAGTTTAGTGAATATGCGTGGACCTGAAGAGAGTCCATTGGGCAAACAACAGAATTGCCATAGATCATCATTCCATCTAAATTTTAAATATTTTCTATGGTGTTTTGCAATAGAAATTGAATAATATGCATCTCAGAGTCTTTTGTTATGAATTTCATGGCTGTATCAAAACAGTCCATCTTGAAATGGTAATATTTTATGAATTTGTTTAATTGAGATAGGTCGAGGATCATACGATATCCGCCATCTTTCTTTCGTCTGGTAAAAATATTTGATAAAAATTCACCATTCTCAGGATTTGAGTGTTCAATCACACCAATTTGCAAAAGGCGATTGATTTCATTGGTTACTGCCTTTGTTTCCTCATGATTGAGTTTGTAAGGCCTTGGTATATAGGCTTGGATTGGTGGTTCTGATGATTCAAATTCTAATTCATAACCATTTACAATACTCAGGATATTAATATCTCTGGTAATATGGAGCCAAAACTGCTTTATTGTGTACCAATTGACCTCCTGTATGTTTAGTTTCAGTAACATTTAATCGAGAGGAGGAACCGTTACTTACTTGGTTTAGGTTTGATACTGGAGAAGATTGTTTTAGTTCTGATTGAACTGCCGCTTTCCCAACGGCTGAGTGGAGGCAGCATATCTTCCCCGTTTGTACCTGGGATTTCTCATCGACAGTGCAGGTTTCTGGTGTTGGGGATACTGATTTTTGTAACCTTGCCCTAAAAAAGACAGGTGTGATCTACTACGGCTTGCTGACCAGCCTGTGTTTATCGAACGGTTTTGATAAGACCTCCTATTAGCAATAGAGCCTGAATTCTGATATGGTGTGAACCGATGTGACCTATATTGCCCCTGGCGGTTTTTCATAACGCCCACGGTTTTCTGTTCTTCCTCTAATTCTTTTACTGCCTTGTGAAGGTTATTGCCAAACAACCATTCAGTTGTCTTTACTCGTGTTTTACAGAGATGAGTGTATCGAGCATTAAGATCAGGTTTGATCAGCTCCTTTCGCAACTGATTTAGTTCAAAGTGTGCGCTCGCTAATAAAGCCACGCTATCTTCCTGTGTCTTAGTTAGAGTTGGCAATTCATCAGCTGATCTCAAAAAGGCCACAAGTCCTTTGACAAGGGGTTTCTGGCATTTCTGGATCTTCAAATCCAGATTTCGTACATTTGGTGTCAAGTTTTCCCATATCAATGGATTTACCCTTGGTACAAGAAGATTCTGACAGTTTATTGGTTTGGGATACTTTTGACAAATTTCTGTCATGTATTTCTCTTCGAGCGGAGTTGTGATCATATAGTTTACACTATCTGCTTGAAATTCTTGCAGAGGTTTTCCCTCCTCAATAAGAGTGGCAAAACGTTTAGCAAACCCTAACTTTTCGGTTTGTTTATCCTTTTCTTGGCACTGGCCCAAACTCTCTAGGTCAACCACTTCTTCAGAGTCAGATATATCGTTATTGATGTACCCACTTGCAACATCATTCTGTTGGTGAGTTTTATATTCTGATTCTATGTACTGACCTTGATCATCATCATATTCATCACTAGGCCTAGTAGGCCTAGTACGTTCTAGCAATACTGTTTCCAACATCTCCCGTAGTTCACTGTTTTCCTGACGAGACTCTCTCATAAAATGTTCAATTTTGTCAAGACGGTTATCAACCGTAGGTGTTTCTGAGACAGGTTTTTGTTTTGATTTAGTGGATTTATGTTTAGAATCATGTATCAGTTTCCCCTGCTGGGAAGCTACTGATACATCAGCGGGAGCAGCCGGCCCGGACGGGGCGACCTTCCTACGCTTTCCACTACTATGCTTCATAGTTACCGGCCCAGCGGGCGCGGTATTATTCCCGCTATTAATTAGCACGCCTGGCCCCGCAGGGTCGGCGAAACCTGTCGAAGTTTCTGAGCTCTCAAGCCCTACTTCTACTATTTTTCTTGATTGTTCGTTATCCCTCTTACCAAGTGATAAGTTGTCCATAACGAAACAATGCTTGATAGATAATATGACGTGTATTTCTTACAAAATAATCAATTTTTCTTTAGATATCCAATGTCGAAGACTTCTGATTTTGTGCGTATGCAACGAACTGACGTGCGCGTGCGCAACAGGATCTCATGTGATCTCGAACGATCACCGTAGCGAAATAAAATATAATATACCCCTGCCCTAAACATCTTAATACACATTTCATTTACAGTGTACAGTTAAGTACTTTATTCTCCTACTGTTTCATCAGGGAGTTGTAAAATATTTTAATTAAACAACCCGGACGCCACTAGTGAAAGCAGATAGCCTAGACGGCCCTTAAAAAACAAATTAACAGTACTTACAGGCCACCTTTCAGGGTTAAATGTAACACTGGTTATTCGAATATAGCTAGGCTCATTTGGATACTTGTGCGCCCAAGTTGTTCGGGTAAATACTCTGCCAATACCATAGTTAGGCAAAGAATTTAAAAGAACAAATAACCTGTCTCCCTTTGGTATATTTCTGGAAATAGATGCTACAGCCATTTAAGAAATATATTATTTTACTATATGCGCCGGAATTTGCAAAAAAATACAAATTAGATTATTCAATATTTAAAATAGAATAACTTTGATTTCAGGACATACAATTCTACTGTGCGCAGCCATCTTGGATACACATTATGTTTTTATAGAGGGCAGTATACTAAAAAATTGGATATTGTGTGACCTCATGAAAGATACACTATCTTTGATATTGTGGTAGCCTACCAAAGATGTACGTTGGTGGAAAGTATCTTTTCTTGGTTTGCGGTGGTGTTTTTTTCTTCGTCCGAGGTTTTAAAATTATTCTTATAAAAATAAAAAATACGAAGGAAAAATAAGTGGGATCAGTGTTGTCAAAGTTTAAAACTTCAGGGGCTGATCCAGGATGTTTTGAAAATGCAATCTGTTGTATGACACCTCTATATGGCCGGAAATGGCACGTGGTTCCCACTAGCGACGCAACACAAGGACGTAACGCAGCGCAAGTGAATTGACATCACAAGCGATGGCTTATTCGCTTGTGATTGCTAACTGTCTATAACTTCGCTTGTCATTGGTTAAAACGCTTGCGTTGCGTTTACGTCCTTGCGTTACGTTCTAGTGGGAACCAAGCTTGAGCCATCGCTTGTGATTGGTCAATTCACTTGCGTTGCGTTACGTCCTTGCGTTGCGTCGCTAGTGGAAACCACGCTTAACCAATGACAAGCGACAGTTCGAATAATCCATCGTTTGTGATTGGTCAATTTACTTACGTTGCGTTACGTCCTTGTGTTGCGTCTCTAGTGGGAACCAAGCATTAGGACGCAACGCAAGGACGTAGACGCAACTTAAGTGAGTTGACCAATCACAAGCGATGAATTATTCGAACTGTCGTTTGTCATTGGTCAACGCTTGTGTTGCGTTGACGTCCTTACGTTGCGTCCTAGTGGGAACCAAGCTTAAGAAAAACATTTTTTTTGGCTGTGTGTGCCACACTGTTAAATTTTGATGCTGTTAATCTTTACAGTAGAAGATTGTTCGAATCATGTAAATAACATTTTCCGGGCGGGAACCCAGCAGCTCCCCTCTTTTAGTTTGCAAAAGTAATCTCGAAAAGAAATCCATGTGGAAAAGAAGCCCACCCAAGAGTACTAAAAATTAAGGAGCACATGGGCTTCTTTTCGAGGTTTTAGGGCAGTCTATTTTAATGAAAAATAATGCCATGCAACTTTGTTTCTGATTTTAAAAAAGGTCCACTTGTTTAGGCCTGACATTTACAACCCTCAAAATATCTCACTTTCAAAAACAATATTTATTTTCAATAAAAAAAAAATAAAAAAAATCTATAGAGGTTTAAACCCAATGCTGACAGCACTCAAACCTGAGCATTACCCGTTACGCTACAAAGTAGTACATGACTGAACAGCTGATAATAGTCTATTCATACGTGTATTACGTAATTCATCAATACGTCATAAATACCATATTAACCTTTTTAAAACCAAAATGACCAGTTAGCTCAGGCGACTGAGCGTCGTGTTGACAACACGTATGTCGTGGGTTCGATTCCCACGCTGGTCGGTGGAATAGAGTTAAAGGTATGCGACCACTGTGTTTGGGGTTCACAGAATTATACGTCCCCCTTTCCACCACACATCTTGAGAAGGCACTAGCAATGCATCTGGTGATGATGTGGTGGAAACGACCCCAAGGCTGTGGCAGGGCCTTAGTGCTGAGGCAGGGAGAGCACATTTTTTACTTTTTTTTTGGCTTTCGCTACATGTATTTGATCTCGTAAATTTTATGTTTAGCGCCCTCAATTTTAATGTTAAAAAAGGAATTAATTATCTTCGTTACGTGTTTAGAAGAGAATGTATGTCTCACCGTAGTTTGGTATGCCGTTCGTTGTTATGCAAATGAGTTTGTGCAGGTGTAGTGGGAATGGTATTGTTAGTCATTCGCGGTCAACACGCCACACAGTTGAATTTTCATTTTGTTCATCAATGTTGCTACATTGGTAGCGAAATGTCCGATTCATTCAAGATATTGTATTGTAATATGTTATAATTATGTATAAACGTTTATGGTAGTTGGTGTGTATGGCCGCACCGTCCCAGAATAAACATGTTTTAAACAGATAGTTTGTCTCCGATGGTTTTTGTATGGGGTTAATGGAGAGTGAAATAAGATCAAATATAGAACATTTGCAAAGATGCCGATTTCCAGACCAATTTCGAAGCTTAGAATAATTCCGCCGCCGGGCTAGGCCTTAAGCATATACGAATTCGAGTTTTTAAAGTAGAAAACTCCGCCTAAAATTTTGAAGTCGCATCTGGATAGTTGAAATTTTAACATAATCATAATTATCATAGGTGATTATGTATAGTAATAAGTATAAGTGCAATTCTGAGCTCTTTTTCATTATTAGCTCTGCCCCAAATATGGTGGGCTAGTACTGGAGACTTAATATTTAATTTCATATTTCAATGAATAGGTGCACTTTCCGGGGACAAGCTCTATTGTCCTGGTGAGTCTTATATACTTTGTTTCATATAATTTCAAATCATGTAAAGTGCCTTTTTTTTCGGGTGGGAACCTATGCAGCTCTATTTTTAAAAATTGTCTTTGCTCAGCCACAAGCACAGTGGGGTACTGAAGATTCTTATGCATGTTGTTTGAAAAAATAATAGATGTCATTTTCGGGGACCTTGCAGCTCTATTTTAAACAGTTTGGTATGCCGTGGTTGTTATGCAAATGAGTTTGTGCAGGTGTATTATGGGGAAGATGGTATGTTAGTCATTCGCGGTCAACACGCCACACTGTTAAATTTTGATGCTGTTAATCTTTACAGTAGAAGATTGTTCGAATCATGTAAATAACATTTTCCGGACGGGAACCCAGCAGCTCCCCTCTTTTAGTTTGCAAAAGTAATCTCGAAAAGAACTCCAGGTGGAAAAGAAGCCCACCCAAGAGTATTAAAAATGAAGAAGCACATGGGCTTCTTTTCGAGGTTTTAAGGCAGTCTATTTAATGAAAAATAATGCCATGCAACTTTGTTTCTGATTTTAAAAAAGGTCCACTTGTTTAGGCCTGACATTTACAACCCTCAAAATATCTCACTTTCAAAAACAATATTTATTTTCAATAAAAAAAAAAAAAAAAAAAAAAAAAAAATCTATAGAGGTTTGAACCCAATGCTGAGAGCACTCAAACCTGAGCATTACCCGTTCCGCTACAAAGTAGTACATGACTGAAGGGCTGATAATAGTCTATTCATACGTGTATTACGTAATTCATCAATACGTCATAAATACCATATTAACCTTCTTAAAACCAAAATGACCAGTTAGCTCAGGCGACTGAGCGTCGTGTTGACAACACGTATGTCGTGGGTTCGATTCCCACGCTGGTCGGTGGAATAGAGTTAAAGGTATGCGACCACTGTGTTTGGGGTTCACAGAATTATACGTCCCCCTTTCCACCACACATTTTGAGAAGGCACTAGCAATGCATCTGGTGATGATGTGGTGGAAACGACCCCAAGGCTGTGGCAGGGCCTTAGTGCTGAGGCAGGGAGAGCACATTTTTTTTACTTTTTTTTTGGCTTTCACTACATGTATTTGATCTCGTAAATTTTATGTTTAGCGCCCTCAATTTTAATGTTAAAAAAGGAATTAATTATCTTCGTTACGTGTTTAGAAGAGAATGTATGTCTCACCGTAGTTTGGTATGCCGTTCGTTGTTATGCAAATGAGTTTGTGCAGGTGTAGTGGGAATGGTATTGTTAGTCATTCGCGGTCAACACGCCACACAGTTGAATTTTCATTTTGTTCATCAATGTTGCTACATTGGTAGCGAAATGTCCGATTCATGCAAGATATTGTATTGTAATATGTTATAATTATGTATAAACGTTTATGGTAGTTGGTGTGTATGGCCGCACCGTCCCAGAATAAACATGTTTTAAACAGATAGTTTGTCTCCGATGGTTTTTGTATGGGGTTAATGGAGAGTAAAATAAGATCAAATATAGAACATTTGCAAAGATGCCGATTTCCAGACCAATTTCGAAGCTTAGACTAATTCCGCCGCCGGGCTAGGCCTTAAGCATATACGAAGTCGAGTTTTTAAAGTAGAAAACTCCGCCTAAAATGTTGAAGTCGCATCTGGATAGTTGAAATTTTAACATAATCATAATTATCATAGGTGATTATGTATAGTAATAAGTATAAGTGCAATTCTGGGCTCTTTTTCATTATTAGCTCTGCCCCAAATATGGTGGGCTAGTACTGGAGACTTAATATTTAATTTCATATTTCAATGAATAGGTGCACTTTCCGGGGACAAGCTCTATTGTCCTGGTGAGTCTTATATACTTTGTTTCATATAATTTCAAATCATGTAAAGTGCCTTTTTTTTCGGGCGGGAACCTATGCAGCTCTATTTTTAAAAATTGTCTTTGCTCAGCCACAAGCACGGTGGGGTACTGAAGATTCTTATGCATGTTGTTTGAAAAAATAATAGATGTCATTTTCGGGGACCTTGCAGCTCTATTTTAAACAGTTTGGTATTTATTTATTTATTACGGTATATATAAAATTACAAAAACAATAGCACATAGCTAATAACGTTTGTATTACAATAAAAAATATTGAAATGAAATCTATAAAAACTACAATAATAAATTCGGAAAATACAATTACAAAATTTCACAATTATTCACTAAAATTTAAAATATTAAGAATCTTAAAATATATACAAAATTTTGGAAAATACAATTGCACTTTTATTTAAAAAAACGAAAAATTTACATTATAATATACTAAAACCTATCTGCACTGTTCTTTATTTGATTATTATTATTATCTTTTAGTATAGGTGGCAATATTGCACAATTATTCACTAAAATATTCACAACATTAAAAATCTACAAAAATATATTAAATTTCGGAAAATACAAATACAAAAAAGAAAATTTAAAAAAAAAAAAATTTACAGTATATATTAATATTAAACGTTGTCTGCAGCGCTCTTCATTTGATTATTTTAGGCGGTAATATTGCACAATCATTCATTATATATTTTTTTTACTTTAATTTTTCACAGGAGGAATTTAATTTGTTTATAATATAGGGAATCGTTGAATTTTTATATCGGTTAGTTTTTATTTTAGGTAATGTAAATCTATTGGGGTTACGTAATCTAGATATATTAGGTCTTTCAGCAGGCAGCATATTACGATGTCTCTCTGACTTAAGGATACCTTCTCCAAATTTTAATGTTAATTTTTCTCTACGTTCAGCAAGGCTGGTAATTTTAAGTTGAGTAAGTGCCGTATCATAGCTCTCATAGTCCTGGCCAAGTATAATTTTGCACGCTCGCTTTTGCAACCTCTCAATTTCATTGGTCTGATGTTTTGTAATGCTAGAGTGCCAAACAACACATGCATACTCAGTCAGCGGTCGAATATAGAGTTGATAAATACTTAACATGTCACCAATAGGTGCACTATAGCCTCTCAATACATAAAGAAGAAACATTCTTCTACTTGCTCTAGAGATAATACTTTTGATTTGGATATCCCAACCTAAATTGTCTTGTAGCTCAAGACCTAATAATTTCATACTATGTACAGTATCAATTTTTTCACCACTTATAGTAAATTGGGGATAGTTTATTTGGGATTTCATAAAATTTATATTAATAACATGGCACTTCGAAGGCTTGGGTAGCATGTCATTTTGTTTACACCAACAACTCAAGGAATCTAAATGAGATTGAAGTTCTGATGCTGTACTATTATTTTTTATATTAATTATTTCTCCCAGTGTTAGATCATCCACAAATTTCCAACGATTATCAGTGGTGTTACCCGCATCATTCACCATAACAGTAAATATGCTGGGTCCCAGTTTGGTACCCTGGGGGACCCCACACGTTATAGTTCTTAGTCCAGAACAATGTCCCTTAAATTTCACACACTGGGTGCGATTCATCAGAAAACTGCTAATCGTTGGAATTATCGACGGTCTAACACCAGATTCTATCATCTTTGAAATAGCAACATTATGGTTTATCCTATCAAACGCAGTTGTGAAATCAACTGTACATAATGTGGCGTAGGTCCCTGGCACATCAATATTGGATATAACCGTATTCAACATATCTACTAAGTAATGTGTTGTACTAGTTCCTCTCACGTTACCATACTGTTTACAATCCAATACTGGTTCGAAATCCGTTTTTAACCATCCCGCTAGGAATGATTCAAATACTCTACCCAATATTTTAGTTAGTGAAATAGGTCGTAATTGGCCAACCATTGTCGGTTTTTTAACTTTAGGTACTGGTACAATTGATGCGGTCTTCCACACAGTTGGAAACACCCCTTCGTTTAGACAGGTATTAAAGATTAAAAACAGGGGTTGTGCTATTTCAAAAGAAAACAGCTTAATGAGTTTCACCGGAATATCATCTGGGTGGCCAGATTTATTGGAGTTTAATTTGTTTAAACTCTTCCAAATTTCTCCATGGTATATTTTGGGGGGTGGTTTTGTAGGCAAGTACGAGGGAAGTGTTTCCAATCTGAGTGGTGGAAGCTGGCAACATACTCTTGAGAAATGTTCATTAATTTGTTCAGCCTGTTCTTCAACAGATTCACCATAATTATTTAATTTAACATTGTCTGACTTATTGTTATATCCTGTAATGTTTTTAATTTTTTTATTCCATTTACCGGGTTGTGCATTTTTTAGTCCTTCTATATTATCCTTATAATGTTTCTCTTTAGCTTTGTTAATTTCATACTTTACTTTGTTTCTTAGGCTTCGCCATAAATTTATATTATTAGATCTATATGCCTTTTGTCGCTCATCAATCAATTTATGTATGCGATAGTTCATCCACGGCTTTTCATTATTTCGTCGTCGAATTACTTTTTGCGGAAAATGTTCTTCATATTTTTGTTTTAGTATATTTTCAAGGATTTCTGCCATTTTCTCTCCTGATTCTGCCAAATACACCTCCTCCCATGATTCCTGAGTTATCCATTGGCCCATCGATCGAATACAAGATTCTCTGAATGGCCTTGTGATCAAGGCTTTTGAGGTAGGCTTGCGAATTTGATTTAAAGGCTTCCAAATGATAACACAGTGGTCACTCTTGCCCAATGGACTGTGCTTTATGGGTGTTTCGTAGACATTATCAACATCAGTGACAATTTTGTCAAGGCAATTTTGTTTGCGAGTTGGGAAAAGAACGACTTGTTTAAGTAAGAGATGGTTTTCTAACTCATCAGTATCAAATTCATTGAAGTCGCCTAGTATAATAAATGCTGCTTTATTATGTGTTCCTCGAATCTTATCCACTGTTGTCACAATGTGGTCAGAAAGCAGCATTGCATGGTTGCACCTCGGAGGGTAATACACAGCGCATATACATAGTATTGATCCAATACAAGATGGTACTTTAACCTGGATCCACACCACCTCAAGATCTTCGGGTATCACAGCTTCAGTAATGCTTGCAGATTCTATATGATTACGAATGTATACTGCTACACCACCTCCTTTTTTGTTTGCCCGATCTTTACGGTATACTTCATATTCACTTAATTTAAATTTTCCAGAATCACTAGGTACATCGTTAGTAAACCAAGTTTCAGTGATAATAGCGATATCTATATTTTCTCTCTTCATTACAATTTCAAATTCATCCATTTTATTAACTAGTGAGTTAGCATTAGTGAGTAGTATTGATGGAAGTCTAGCTCTTTTATTAAAGGCATACTCTTCTCTCACTATTTTAACTAGAACTTTAGGCAACCTATCCTGGACAATATTATCATCGCTTTTATTGTAGTTTCTTTGACTTTGCGAAATTATAGTTGCAATACATCTCCGAATATTCCTTCCTCCTCTTCGAGAACGTTTGTGTTTGAGGATTTTATTATCTCTGAGGTATTGGTAAGTAAGCTCAGGAATACGTTTATAATTTTTCGCCAAGCGAAATGAAAGCATAAACTCACGGCTATACGAAATAGGCCTAGGCCTAGGCTGGCTGATACACATTGTTCAGCTGGCTATTGTCTCACACCCACAGTCCGTGTTGTAGTGTGTCACGCTACAGTTCACACAGTCACTTTTATCACCTTTAGGCCTAAGAATCAGTTTAGAAAAACAGTTATTTTTGGAGAGGCACTTAGTCAGCAGAAATCAAAATTTAGGTTACTACACATTCAGCATTACAAACAAACACAATTCACGGTATAACAGTAACCAAAACAGTAAAATAAAGGTAAAAAGAAAAAAATTTGTCCAGGTTAGCTATGCCGTGGTTGTTATGCAAATGAGTTTGTGCAGGTGTATTATGGGGAAGATGGTATGTTAGTCATTCGCGGTCAACACGCCACACTGTTAAATTTTGATGCTGTTAATCTTTACAGTAGAAGATTGTTCGAATCATGTAAATAACATTTTCCGGGCGGGAACCCAGCAGCTCCCCTCTTTTAGTTTGCAAAAGTAATCTCGAAAAGAACTCCAGGTGGAAAAGAAGCCCACCCAAGAGTATTAAAAATGAAGAAGCACATGGGCTTCTTTTCGAGGTTTTAAGGCAGTCTATTTAATGAAAAATAATGCCATGCAACTTTGTTTCTGATTTTAAAAAAGGTCCACTTGTTTAGGCCTGACATTAACAACCCTCAAAATATCTCACTTTCAAAAACAATATTTATTTTCAATTTAAAAAAAAAAAAAAAAAAAAATATTCGTGGAGGTTTGAACCCAATGCTGAGAGCACTCAAACCTGAGCATTACCCGTTCCGCTACAAAGTAGTACATGACTGAAGGGCTGATAATAGTCTATTCATACGTGTATTACGTAATTCATCAATACGTCATAAATACCATATTAACCTTCTTAAAACCAAAATGACCAGTTAGCTCAGGCGACTGAGCGTCGTGTTGACAACACGTATGTCGTGGGTTCGATTCCCACGCTGGTCGGTGGAATAGAGTTAAAGGTATGCGACCACTGTGTTTGGGGTTCACAGAATTATACGTCCCCCTTTCCACCACACATCTTGAGAAGGCACTAGCAATGCATCTGGTGATGATGTGGTGGAAACGACCCCAAGGCTGTGGCAGGGCCTTAGTGCTGAGGCAGGGAGAGCACATTTTTTAAACTTTTTTTTTGGCTTTCACTACATGTATTTGATCTCGTAAATTTTATGTTTAGCGCCCTCAATTTTAATGTTAAAAAAGGAATTAATTATCTTCGTTACGTGTTTAGAAGAGAATGTATGTCTCACCGTAGTTTGGTATGCCGTTCGTTGTTATGCAAATGAGTTTGTGCAGGTGTAGTGGGAATGGTATTGTTAGTCATTCGCGGTCAACACGCCACACAGTTGAATTTTCATTTTGTTCATCAATGTTGCTACATTGGTAGCGAAATGTCCGATTCATGCAAGATATTGTATTGTAATATGTTATAATTATGTATAAACGTTTATGGTAGTTGGTGTGTATGGCCGCACCGTCCCAGAATAAACATGTTTTAAACAGATAGTTTGTCTCCGATGGTTTTTGTATGGGGTTAATGGAGAGTAAAATAAGATCAAATATAGAACATTTGCAAAGATGCCGATTTCCAGACCAATTTCGAAGCTTAGAATAATTCCGCCGCCGGGCTAGGCCTTAAGCATATACGAAGTCGAGTTTTTAAAGTAGAAAACTCCGCCTAAAATTTTGAAGTCGCATCTGGATAGTTGAAATTTTAACATAATCATAATTATCATAGGTGATTATGTATAGTAATAAGTATAAGTGCAATTCTGAGCTCTTTTTCATTATTAGCTCTGCCCCAAATATGGTGGGCTAGTACTGGAGACTTAATATTTAATTTCATATTTCAATGAATAGGTGCACTTTCCGGGGACAAGCTCTATTGTCCTGGTGAGTCTTATATACTTTGTTTCATATAATTTCAAATCATGTAAAGTGCCTTTTTTTTCGGGCGGGAACCTATGCAGCTCTATTTTTAAAAATTGTCTTTGCTCAGCCACAAGCACAGTGGGGTACTGAAGATTCTTATGCATGTTGTTTGAAAAAATAATAGATGTCATTTTCAGGGACCTTGCAGCTCTATTTTAAACAGTTTGGTATGCCGTGGTTGTTATGCAAATGAGTTTGTGCAGGTGTATTATGGGGAAGATGGTATGTTAGTCATTCGCGGTCAACACGCCACACTGTTAAATTTTGATGCTGTTAATCTTTACAGTAGAAGATTGTTCGAATCATGTAAATAACATTTTGCGGGCGGGAACCCAGCAGCTCCCCTCTTTTAGTTTGCAAAAGTAATCTCGAAAAGAACTCCAGGTGGAAAAGAAGCCCACCCAAGAGTATTAAAAATGAAGAAGCACATGGGCTTCTTTTCGAGGTTTTAAGGCAGTCTATTTAATGAAAAATAATGCCATGCAACTTTGTTTCTGATTTTAAAAAAGGTCCACTTGTTTAGGCCTGACATTTACAACCCTCAAAATATCTCACTTTCAAAAACAATATTTATTTTCAATTTAAAAAAAAAAAAAAAAAAAAATATTCGTGGAGGTTTGAACCCAATGCTGAGAGCACTCAAACCTGAGCATTACCCGTTACGCTACAAAGTAGTACATGACTGAAGGGCTGATAATAGTCTATTCATACGTGTATTACGTAATTCATCAATACGTCATAAATACCATATTAACCTTCTTAAAACCAAAATGACCAGTTAGCTCAGGCGACTGAGCGTCGTGTTGACAACACGTATGTCGTGGGTTCGATTCCCACGCTGGTCGGTGGAATAGAGTTAAAGGTATGCGACCACTGTGTTTGGGGTTCACAGAATTATACGTCCCCCTTTCCACCACACATCTTGAGAAGGCACTAGCAATGCATCTGGTGATGATGTGGTGGAAACGACCCCAAGGCTGTGGCAGGGCCTTAGTGCTGAGGCAGGGAGAGCACATTTTTTTTACTTTTTTTTTGGCTTTCACTACATGTATTTGATCTCGTAAATTTTATGTTTAGCGCCCTCAATTTTAATGTTAAAAAAGGAATTAATTATCTTCGTTACGTGTTTAGAAGAGAATGTATGTCTCACCGTAGTTTGGTATGCCGTTCGTTGTTATGCAAATGAGTTTGTGCAGGTGTAGTGGGAATGGTATTGTTAGTCATTCGCGGTCAACACGCCACACAGTTGAATTTTCATTTTGTTCATCAATGTTGCTACATTGGTAGCGAAATGTCCGATTCATGCAAGATATTGTATTGTAATATGTTATAATTATGTATAAACGTTTATGGTAGTTGGTGTGTATGGCCGCACCGTCCCAGAATAAACATGTTTTAAACAGATAGTCTGTCTCCGATGGTTTTTGTATGGGGTTAATGGAGAGTAAAATAAGATCAAATATAGAACATTTGCAAAGATGCCGATTTCCAGACCAATTTCGAAGCTTAGAATAATTCCGCCGCCGGGCTAGGCCTTAAGCATATACGAAGTCGAGTTTTTAAAGTAGAAAACTCCGCCTAAAATTTTGAAGTCGCATCTGGATAGTTGAAATTTTAACATAATCATAATTATCATAGGTGATTATGTATAGTAATAAGTATAAGTGCAATTCTGAGCTCTTTTTCATTATTAGCTCTGCCCCAAATATGGTGGGCTAGTACTGGAGACTTAATATTTAATTTCATATTTCAATGAATAGGTGCACTTTCCGGGGACAAGCTCTATTGTCCTGGTGAGTCTTATATACTTTGTTTCATATAATTTCAAATCATGTAAAGTGCCTTTTTTTTCGGGCGGGAACCTATGCAGCTCTATTTTTAAAAATTGTCTTTGCTCAGCCACAAGCACAGTGGGGTACTGAAGATTCTTATGCATGTTGTTTGAAAAAATAATAGATGTCATTTTCGGGGACCTTGCAGCTCTATTTTAAACAGTTTGGTATGCCGTGGTTGTTATGCAAATGAGTTTGTGCAGGTGTATTATGGGGAAGATGGTATGTTAGTCATTCGCGGTCAACACGCCACACTGTTAAATTTTGATGCTGTTAATCTTTACAGTAGAAGATTGTTCGAATCATGTAAATAACATTTTGCGGGCGGGAACCCAGCAGCTCCCCTCTTTTAGTTTGCAAAAGTAATCTCGAAAAGAACTCCAGGTGGAAAAGAAGCCCACCCAAGAGTATTAAAAATGAAGAAGCACATGGGCTTCTTTTCGAGGTTTTAAGGCAGTCTATTTAATGAAAAATAATGCCATGCAACTTTGTTTCTGATTTTAAAAAAGGTCCACTTGTTTAGGCCTGACATTTACAACCCTCAAAATATCTCACTTTCAAAAACAATATTTATTTTCAATTTAAAAAAAAAAAAAAAATATATATTCGTGGAGGTTTGAACCCAATGCTGAGAGCACTCAAACCTGAGCATTACCCGTTACGCTACAAAGTAGTACATGACTGAAGGGCTGATAATAGTCTATTCATACGTGTATTACGTAATTCATCAATACGTCATAAATACCATATTAACCTTCTTAAAACCAAAATGACCAGTTAGCTCAGGCGACTGAGCGTCGTGTTGACAACACGTATGTCGTGGGTTCGATTCCCACGCTGGTCGGTGGAATAGAGTTAAAGGTATGCGACCACTGTGTTTGGGGTTCACAGAATTATACGTCCCCCTTTCCACCACACATCTTGAGAAGGCACTAGCAATGCATCTGGTGATGATGTGGTGGAAACGACCCCAAGGCTGTGGCAGGGCCTTAGTGCTGAGGCAGGGAGAGCACATTTTTTTTACTTTTTTTTTGGCTTTCACTACATGTATTTGATCTCGTAAATTTTATGTTTAGCGCCCTCAATTTTAATGTTAAAAAAGGAATTAATTATCTTCGTTACGTGTTTAGAAGAGAATGTATGTCTCACCGTAGTTTGGTATGCCGTTCGTTGTTATGCAAATGAGTTTGTGCAGGTGTAGTGGGAATGGTATTGTTAGTCATTCGCGGTCAACACGCCACACAGTTGAATTTTCATTTTGTTCATCAATGTTGGTACATTGGTAGCGAAATGTCCGATTCATGCAAGATATTGTATTGTAATATGTTATAATTATGTATAAACGTTTATGGTAATTGGTGTGTATGGCCGCACCGTCCCAGAATAAACATGTTTTAAACAGATAGTTTGTCTCCGATGGTTTTTGTATGGGGTTAATGGAGAGTAAAATAAGATCAAATATAGAACATTTGCAAAGATGCCGATTTCCAGACCAATTTCGAAGCTTAGAATAATTCCGCCGCCGGGCTAGGCCTTAAGCATATACGAAGTCGAGTTTTTAAAGTAGAAAACTCCGCCTAAAATTTTGAAGTCGCATCTGGATAGTTGAAATTTTAACATAATCATAATTATCATAGGTGATTATGTATAGTAATAAGTATAAGTATAAGTGCAATTCTGGGCTCTATTTTCATTATTAGCTCTGCCCCAACCGTGGTGGACTAGTACTGGAGACTTAATATTTAATTTCATATTTCAATGAATCAGTAGGTGCACTTTCCGGGGACACTAAATAAGTATTTATTTTAACGCAAGTTATTAAAATCACTGATATGGCTTGAAACTAATTTTTCTTTTGCATACGGATGGAGTAACCGATATTGAACATTATTATATACCAAGTTTGAAATATTGTTGAATTCCAGAAGTATGTTTTCTGGATGTTTTTGTATGTGACTATTTCGATGTGCTCCACCACTGGCGCCAAATTGGATCCACTGGAGCACAGTGTATTAACATACGAAAATATATTGAAACTTAATTGGGTCCACTGGATATTAACATTCAGTGACTTAGTGCTCCCCTGGTGCCAAATTGTGTCCACTTGAGCACTGAGTGTTTTAACCTACGAACAGATATTAACATTTAGTGACTTTATTTCTATTTTATATCACTGTGCTCCACTGGCGCCCAAATTGGGTCCACTTGAGCACAGTGTATTAACATACGAAACGATATTAAAAGTATTCACTTATTTCTATTTTATATCACTGTGCTACCCTGGTGCTAAATTGGGTCCACTTGAGCAGTTACCGTAGTATTATTTCTATTATTGAACTTTAATAAAGGCTGAGACAAAGGCATAGTTAAAATGTTAATGCAAATATTAAAGTGCGACCTCTATAGTTAGAATCTAGTATGCGGAAGTTCTTACAACAACATGTACAGTAATTACTAAATAAAAAAAACCGAAGGTTTCGATTGTCGGTTTGATTCATTCCTACGAATCTTCGGAAGTTCACTCAAAGTTTTTACATGAAAAAGTTGATCTTTGAATAATGGAAGCAAATATATGATATCGTATCCAAGAGGAATACTGACATAGGCTAGGAAGCTATCCCAACCAAGGTATTATTAATTTGTTTCAATAAAAATGTGTTGATGTACATTAGGGCAACCGCACAACAGCAGCATACTTGGCTAGGCTCTAGCTAGGGACTGAACTTTAAGCACAATCCATTGGTCCCCTTTCCCTCAGTGTTGTTAGGCCTACGTGGTTTTCAATGGTAGTCACAGTGACAATCTGAACAATTTGGCGTTTCTGTTTTCCTGGTTTATACTAGCCCATCATCATGCTATGTTACAATACAATGTGTCCACTAAAAGTAAAAACCTCTTTTACCATGATCTATGTAAACCTAGCCTAGCAGGCTAAGTATGCAATCGGACAAATGTTAAAATGTGCACGGTCCTATATCTGTCACAGTGTGCAAAAGTGTTATTCAAAAATCCTACTGTAAAAAATAGATTCTTCATAATTTTACCTTAAATTTGATATCCCCCTTGACCCTTGTAGAATAAAGCTTTATCTGTCCAATGTTATTAGACATAAAATAAATCGATGCTAACACCACAAAAACCAAGTATGAACTTGCAATGGATCGGTGCACCGAACAGGAACAACATTTCTCGAGATCGCCATTTTAAAACTTAAAGACCCCTTCCCTGCAATTTTGGACGTTTTTTGGAAAATAATACATATATATCACTTTAAAAACATTAAACCATGTCATTCCTTGTCTTAAATGTACGTTTTATGGAAAATTATGGTAAAAAGTGAGAAACAATGCACTACCTAAGTAGCTCGCGGCGATCAACCTCTCGTGGACGGTCTTAGGCCTAGCCTAGCTAGGCTTAGTTTTGTAGGCCTAGCTGGTAAACATCGGTAACGTACGAACATCGTACGCTAGCTATATACCTAGCCTGACGTTGTATAGTTGCTGCATTAATTGTCTTTCTATTTTTGCCAGACTCCGTTGATACAAATTGGGGAAAACCCGGTATTTTCGCTGAAAAGTTAGGAGTCTTCCATTTGTTTTGACCTCACGATCGATCGAAAAGTGGGCGAATTACAGGTGAAAAACAAAAATATAAATCCGCGCGCAATGCATTTTGGGATTTATAGCGGGCCGCTATAATTATTAGAATCGACTTATTTTTCACATTTTTAACCGTTTAAAGACAAAAAAAGTTATCGCAATAGGACCATATAGTATTATTTTTACATTAAATATAGTTTGTGATCTTAAATTAGGTCTAAAAAACGTAGGGAAGGGGGCTTTAAAAGAGCTCTTATTCTCTGAAAACATTTGAACTTTATTGTTGATTTCCTAGGTTAGAAAATGCTGCCATCATGTTTTTTTTTAGATTTATTTAGATGATGCTTCAAAATTTCAATCGATACCAATTTTGATGCAATTTCATTTTTCAAAAGAAAGAAATTCAGAAACCAGGGAGTTGATAATTAGACCTCTCTGGTAAGACCAACATATGACCATGGACCCCCTGTAAACCACCCCTTCCTGTTGAATGCTAATTTGTACCAGAATATAGCCTTATACACTATTGGATTGAAGGAAAATTGTTCAAAATCAATTCATCATTTTCAGTTCATACACAGACAGGGGAATCCCCGGCTACAGTCCACTCCAAAATGTGGACAAATTTCAATTACAAGCGGTGTGGTCCACAGTAATATAGTGTAGCAAAATGTCTACATCAGTGAACATTTTAGGATTAGATAGCTAGCATTAAGCAACTGCCAAACTAGATCCCTGAATCTTCCTCCTAATGATGATTAGAATCAATGAAAAAGTTGTACACTTTAGTAATACTATGGTAAATACTATGGAGAAATCAAGTGTATGTTTGTACTGTTATTGCATACAGGTAACATAAAAGAGACAGCCATCATATGAAAACTAAAATTGAAATGCTGCTTTTAACGCCGTAACAAAATCAAATGATTGCATTGCACTTCTGTGTTTAACGGCAAGTCATATTAATGAAAGTTGTTCATATTAAAATCTTTTAGTTTTACTTTGTGGATTATCTTACGAATCATGCCAGCGTTTATGCAATTTGTGTCTAAAGTCTATTTTTTCATGCTGTTCACTCCATGTTCAAATGGTGTAAGTTAGCAAGCTGACATAAGTAAAGTGACCTCAAGACTGACCTGGATGTGCCAGCTAGTCATAACACATTCACCTATTCATCATGCCTCAGTGACTCAACATACCAAAAAACAATGTGAATAAACAAAACTCATTTTAATTTTTATTATGGATCAATTTAATTGGTAAAAATCAAATTGATGAATACATACAGTTCTGCTGATTTAAGTAAATAATTGCTCTAAATAAAAATGTGTACAGCCACCATGTATCACTATCCGGGTAATGATGGGACTGATGATACCCCTTTCACAGTCATCTCCTAAGTCCTAGCAAAACTCACACCACATGCAAAAGACTGGTTTTAACATTGATGTAAACTAATTGTACTAATCAATGTGAGCGGGTGTGTAATATACCCCTTTCACACCAAAAACAAAACTCCGGAATTGACGCACCAGTGTTTTGGTGTGAAAGGTAAAATCAAACAACTCCGGAGTAAAAATCAGCGGGGTTGAACAGCTTAACATTCTCCATTTCCCTGTAGTATATTCATGCCAAATCTCATCTCAATACTACAACGAATAAGGGAGGAGTAGTACTTTAATATAAATCACACTTTTTACTCAATAGGTCTATTAGCTTACCTGGATAAACCGATAAATGCTATATTTCTCCTCAAAGAGCGAGATATACTCGAAAAGTAGAAAATTCATTGAACACCCCTCTCTCTAAATGGTACAGTCCACAAACCTCAAGTGGGAACATCCCTACAATTCACCATCATCATTTCTTTTTATAGACATGAAAGAGTAAACATGTCTGACAAAGAGCTTGCAATTCACAGTGAATTTGCTGTTTGCCTCAATAGTGTCGGATGGAGGAGAAGATGAGAGAGTCCTAGACTCGGGTACCCCGAGTAAAAAATGAACATAAAGGAATGAACATAGGAAAATTAACATAAGGGAATGAGCATAAAGCAAACATGCCTCTTGCGACTACATTATAATGTGGTCAAAACAATTAATTGTACATACCTGCATTGTCAATCGCACATTCAGTACTTTCGTGGCCAATGTTTTGATGCAACAATATGTACTAAATATACTTCTGGAAAGTAGCTAAATGCGCTGTTTGTGATTTGTCAAATTACAAAAAATAAATCGGATTTGAATATTAAAATAATTTATTTTTCACAAACAAAGATAGTTTATGGTATTACTGTTAAAATGGTTGTGTTAGTCTTGTGTGTTTTTTAAGATGTAAATTTCCATGATGTTTTGTTGTTTTTTGTGTGCGAATATTTTCTTTATATTTTTTTTTTTTGAGTATGAGATTTGAAACTGATTATGTATAAATTTGTGTTTGTCTACTGTATCTTCAAAATTAACCTATACAGTAGCTAAAGGACTATTGAAAATACTGTGAGGCTGACACGGACAGAAAACAGATTTTGATCTACAGTAGGAAAATATTGTTTTAATTTAAAACATAATTTTTTTTTGTTGTCACAAAATATTGAGGCCATTAAATGTTTAGCAATAAATTTAAAGCTGTAATTACGCAAAGATGCTTTAATTATATTCATTTTATAAAATGTGACAATCTGTGCTGGAGAATAGGGTAGGGGTGAAAATTGAAAATTTCAGACGAGGTGAGTGCTGTGTCTGCCTCATGCTGGCTATGGCCCTGAATACCACACTGTTTTAGGCCAAATTTGAGTATCAGTCTCTTTTTGTGTACTATAGGTATTCATAGTTTAAATTGATTACTCGTTATAGCCGGAAGTTATCTACATAATGTACTATAACATAACAAGGAAGTGAAAGAACTAGATACAAACACTGATTCATAGTTCAATATTTAAATATGTCAGGTGATTGTACATGATGAATAGAACATTTAACTTAGCATTGCCACTGTAGTGTATGATTGCTTATCTTGATTTCAATAGGCCTATATGTATTCGGTATCTTTATTCATTCAATCATATAAAAAATATACCTTACAGCATAAAACACTGAATTGCAGTATTTGTTTGTACAAAAATAATTGATATTATATATGCCAATTACACATGAATACACAGACACAATAAAAAGAAAGAGCAAATGTTACACACTCAAATTTTTTTAAATAATCTCACAGATGTCTCACAAGATTTTAATGCCTACTTGATCAATTTCATCAGATATGGGATAGGGCTATTTTTTAAACGTTCAGTTGTCATGAAGGGTATTTGAAAGGTTTTACTTTTACGCAGTTTCATTGAAGAGACATTCTTTGATTGTGGGAACCAGTGACAAAACCGTTGGTCGAGAAGAATATTTTTGGCATAATTCAACTCTAGTTTGTGACAAAGATTTGAGAAAGTATATCAAGAGCATCCTGGTACAGAGTATAACAATATAATACTGCCAATTGTTTAACATTTTCTGATAGTTTGCATTCACTTTCACTAAATTGTACATGACAGTGTTATAATATATAGTTTTATAAAACGAATGCTGAAAAAATTTAGGCGAGCCATTAGGATTCAATATTTCAAACTTAATTTTTTCATCTTCAGAAATGAAAAATATAGTTTGAAATATTGAATTATAATGACTTCCTCACTTTTTTCGTAGTTTGTTTTTTAACCATATCAAACTTAATATCAAACTTATTACTGGACCCTACAATTTGTTAATTAATTATCCATTACATAACATTCATTATTTGTCACTATTTAAAGGCCCATCAAATAAATATGGCTTTAGAGTAAAGCAAATAGAGTACGCACATACAAATAGAGTATGCACATACAAATAGAGTGCGTACAAAATTCACACTAAACCTGAATGTGCTGCAATACATACCAGCTGAATATTGCAATGCAATGCACAAATCCTTAGGATGGATGAAAATAATGCATAGGACATACTGTATAATTATCAACCAATCAAATGGTATTAGGATAAACTGATGATTTGTTATCCTACCAATTTTACAGTTAGGATTTTTTTGGCATTTGTTATGCCTTTCATTCATGTGCCGTCTTCGATCCGAAGGTTGGCAATCGTGACCCTCCAATCGTCCCTGCCCTCTACCATCCGTTTGACTTCAGCTTACTGTAGGTTCCCAGTCCAGTCTACTCTTTGATGTCATCCATCCACGATCTCTTTGGTCTTCCCACAGATCTCTTTCCCTGGAGTGCAAGCTTTAACAATGGGCCAGATCTTCCTCTAATTATGTGTCCTGCATCTTAATTTCTTTTTCTAGTTGTTGTGTATGTCTTTCTTTCACACCAACTGCTCTCAAGATAAATCCTCATTTTTCCTGTGTTCTTTCCTAGAGATTCTCAGAATTCTCCTACAGTACCACATCTCCAAGACTTCTATTTTCTTCATGTTTTTCTTTGAGTATATACATGCCTCACATCCATAATTGAAGAGTGAGTATACATAGCAATTAATGATAGTGATACATTTCTTTGTTTCCAGTCAGATGCTCTTTTGCCAACATTTCAAGCCTTTTCGATTCTGATCTCAATTTCTTTTGGTGATGTCTCCATTGGCACATATTGTCCTTTATAGTCCTAATTTCACAGCAACAAAACATCTCCAATCTGTTGGACCAACAATAAAAATCTGCTGAGTTTTATTTTGATTTAAAATTATATTTAAATTTTACTCGCACGAATAATAGTAGTAAAAGTAATAGTTTTCATTTTTGCATTACTACACATAACCAAATTGGCACCATTTTCTCTTATGTTTTATAATATCTTTAACTGGTTGTTTGCAATTTGTCCTATTTCTTCTGCCAAGACATGACAGTTTATTTCCTCGCTGCTCGATTGTGATCTAGTCGGAAATTGCCAAAATAACTTGGTACCTGATATTCACATTTGCAGGAAATGACATTTTGCTTCATTACGTCTATTTTTAGACAGGATAACATTTTTATTTTCTGGGAAGTCTGGTTTTCTGATGACTGTTTATTTTGTCTTTTTATAAATGAAAACATTAAAAAAAATAGTTTTTTCTATGGAAGTGATTAACTTGATTAAAACTGCAAAATAGCTTACACTATTCAAAGTCTATTTTTTACCATACAGTATATCCTCTGGTATAATCCCACCGACCTACAACATAAAATTGGGCCGACTTTAGGAGGTGGGACTACAGTATACCCGGGGAAATCCTGGTTCAGAAAAAATGATTGGTAAGTATTGTAAAAACTCATCTGAACTGGCTAGAGAGAGGCCTACATCGAGAACAAAAGTCATTACTGGGACTATAGCCTGTTTGTGAAATTGGACATAAAGTAGGGGTGGGAATAAATCCCGAAGTGGGATTGTTCCCGAGGATATACAGTAACCTTCATGTTTTGGGGGAACAATACATATTTAATTAGAATGTGATTTGTACCCCTTTCATAGTGAACTAGCAAACCTAGTTTTCACTGTTAAATTTGGATTTGTGGTTAGTATGAGTGGTGAAAATCAAGAATTCCTGTGTTCAAACTCTGGGGTGAAACAGTTTGAATGCTCTCTAGGGTGTGCAGACTCCTGAGACACACCGTTGGTCAAAAGGTTTAATATCATTGCGCGATCATTCATTGCTTTAGTTGTACAGAATTTCTTGTTGGTGTAAATGGGCAGCAACCCTGGAGAGACTCTGGGATAGTATTCGCCATTTAATAATTTCATTCCTACATTCAGCTTCTAAATAGTATAAATCAGATAATATTTAAATATAAAATAGATGTAGCCTATATTTTGTAAAACCTATTGTTTAATAACATAGGATAAAATAAATAATTTCTTGGTAAGAAATTGCCACATACAAGGTTAGTACGAAAACTACAACTCAGTGTTGTGCAACAGAGTAGATGTGTGATTTAAAAATGGCATGTCTGATTAGCTGATTTGTTGTGCAGAAATTTCCTCTTTGTGGTGACCTGCTCTTTTTAAAATAAAGCTGTAGCAGTACATACTGTAGATCACCTAATTTGTCTAGTGATAACAAATAAACAATATTTTATTTTATCATTACAGATTAACTTTGGTATTATCTTGGAAGAAAAATATAAAGATGGCTAGCTATAACGGTGCTACTACAGATTCGGTGATAGTAGTGGGAAACACTGTAAAGTGTTCACCAAGACTTGATGGGAAACCAGAGAACATTCAGTACATCAAGAAAGAGTTTATTATGGGCAAAGTGATGACAAAGTTCTTCCAAAAGAGACGGCCCGAAAAAAGAACTTTTGAAGTAGTTATGGAGACAAGACGACTGATTTGGCGGCGCCAGATGGGTCGTGTTGAAGGATATAGTAAGTAAATACAGTATGTAATTGATCTTTTGCTTTACAATCCAACTGACTGTTATAGGTCTAGTAGACTTTCAGTTGTAAAATGAATAGTTTATAAAACCTATAGGAGAATGAATAATTCTATGCCAATGCTCACATGGAATATAAATGTTTTGTAGGCTACAGTATTAAAAATGAGAGCAAAAAAAATAGCTTGCTAGCCAATGGTTTGCCCCAATGCATTTGTATACAGTATTAACAATCACATTAATCAGATAATTACATAATACTTTGCTTTGTACAGTTACATTACTGACACGGATATAGTCTACATGCCAATACTCCTGTTTTGGCCAGGAGACTCGCCATATTTTAGACTCGTCTCCCAGCATAACATTAAGGCTCCCTGTTTTCCACATTTTCTGAATTTGTTATGTATAATGTGTATTTTTCTGCATTAAAAGAATAAATGTCACAATCAAGCGAATTTACGATATTTAAGCCATCTGCGGTTATAATTTATTGATTATAATTTATAGATTTTTTTTTCGAATGGAAAGTTGATTCAAATCACATAAATAAAACTGTAGGTATAACACTGTATTGGTTGGAGGTTTAGTTTACAGTTTTAGTACACAGTACAGTATGTTTTTTCATCGTAATTATATATTAAATTGAATTGATAGTACAATAATAGGAAGACCATGTGAAATCATGTGTTCATTTTGTTTTAATTAGCTGCCAAATTATGAAATGAAAATTGATGGAAACGTATTATGAGAGATTTAAACTAAATTTAATTAAATGTTGTCAGTAATGTAAATATTGGTGTCTGTTCTGATTGTGTGTATGATGACAGAGATGAATTGACACTGCAGTGCATCCTGCTAATTGGGGTTTTTTTTGGGTGAATCAGATCAAAGTCTATGGCCAGCAACTGATGTTGGCTTTACAACCCTCTCTATCCAAACAACAAACAAGCCAGAAAGGCAGGAATATAAAAAGTTCTGTAAAATGAGAGTTGTTTTTTGTTGCATAGTTAATATTAGTGTTAACATTGCCATTTATGCGCCCGTAAACTGATTGAAATGATCTCTAGATTTCTCTAGAAGGCAAAGCTTCTAGGGCCGATGCCCTCTCAACAGACCGAGGGCCCATGGTGGCCCCCTGTCCCCCAGTCAAATGTTGCTCACTTCGCTCACAAAACACTCATTACTGGTTGACCTTCCCTGATTTCATCGCTGGTTGTGCCCCTGAATTGGCCGTTTATTTGTGAGAGGCATTTATTCAAGGGAGGCGTTCATTTTTTTCAGTGTAACTGTAAATGGTAACAATAACATGAAATATGAAAAAATGCAACAAAATAACATCAAGTGATAAAATAGAGTAAATAATTGTCACAGAATTTGTGATAAATTGTAGATCATGTATCATCTACTACAAATGCATGTTGCGTTTATTCAAGAAATTTAGTTTTCTTTTTTCCAGTGGCGTTCGGTTTTCGTAACAACTGACTACTGTTGATTCGTGAAAGTTTAAAAATTCTCTGGGTGTGCTGCTGTATGTATTGTATACAGACTCTAAAGAATAAAGATCTAAACCATATGGTACAGGCTGGCTATTACCTTCAAATAAACAGACATTTGAATAATATTGTCTAGTTACACTATAGTTGATATGTTGCAGCATGTGAAAAAAACTACAATACTAACAGGCAGTAATAATATGGTACAGTACTGTTTCCAAGGTTGATTGTATACGGAAGTTCTTTTCTTCCTCTTTCTAAATGTTAAAGTTTGTATCAATAAATGATTACTTTCTGTTTTGATTTTGCTATTAATCAAATATCATTAAAAAGAAAGTGTATAATTTGTACTGTTCAAATCTATATCTGTCTAGTATGATCTGTATTCTAGCTAATTAATGTAAATCCTGTAGCTTTGATGAAATAAGTTCCATTGAGTAATAGACACCATCTGACACTGACAGACTTTTTATCCATTGAATTTGGTTCCAATTCAGTTTTCAAATGTATTAAACCTGTTTTCACTAGTCAATGTATTAATTAATATTTAATTTAATTAAGGATTAAAGATGTACTGTATGTCCACCTGAAAAAATAATTTTTGTTGTTGCATATGCAATTTAAATGTCACATAATAGTTGAAAAAACTGTAATTTTATGCATTTAAAAAAGTCAAATTGGCTGCCAGTTTTTGGTTGAATTTAACCATTTATTTTGTCATTTTAACTGAAAACATTAACTTGTTTTCAGTTTTTTTCCCAAGGAACTATAAAATGGCCAATTCAAAGTCTGATTTTATTCATTTTACATTTTTAATGTTTTTGGGGGAACAATACATCTTTTAATAGTTTATACTGTACATGTGTTTTTATATTTCCATCTTCCACATGGGCTTTCCGTGACAAATTTTAATCCTGTGACTTTTTCACTTCGGTGAAATTGGTATTTCAAACAGTTTATACAAAACAAAAAAATCTCTACAAATCAGAGCTCAGGAAATGTTGATGAGCACTCTCTCATCATGCGTGATAAAAATTAAATCGCGGCTATTGCAGTAGAAAATAATAAAGACGTAGCGCAATTTTTACTCTTCGAATACATTGGAAATTTATTCTTTACATGTTATCTTCCATGCATTTTGTTTCTAACCATCTGAAATTTAGAGAATTGGCTGACATTTCAGCTATTGACACACAGTTTTTACACTGACATACTGAAAAGAATGTTTTAGTGCAACACAGACATGTTTTTTTTAGATAATTTATTTAGCTAATGATGACGATAGTGCATTATGTATCTGATGTAGTATTTATTAATGGTGTCTTCATATCAATGTGTAAAGTATAACCATTGAAGAATAATTTAGATATGTCCTCCATAGTATAGCAACACATAATTGCATACAGTAGTACTGTACTAATAAAATAATGGAGAGAAAATTATTTTTCATTACAGAGTACCTCCTAAAATACATTATGAAAATACATTAAAAAAAAAAAATTCCAAATGCAAGAAAAAACAGTACTGCGTTTAATATAGCATTTAATCTATTGTGTTCATAGACACTGTATTATCTTTGTAGTTTGGCCTTTAGGAAACAGGAAGTGAACATGTTATACAGTATACCAGGTTTACTAGTTTTTGTACTTTTATCTCAATTCAATAATATTAATTAAATAATATAAATGATGGCAAGAAAAGTAAATACCGGGAGGGTGTGAAGAAAGTCAGCAGTGTGCCATTTGAAGTTAAAATGATAATAAAACTAAGTGCAGAGTCAACTTCAACAAGATTAAAAACACTAAAAAGCAATAAAGAAACATCTTCCTCTCAAACTTGCATCGGATGGGTTGGGTCTTGCAAAAGTGAATGTGTTTTCTGTGTTACCTGATGGATGTGGTTCTTTAAACAAACATTTTCTGCTCAAACTTCAAAAACATAAGTGCATCGGATGGGTTGGGTCTTTTCTGTTTTACCTGATGGATGTGGTTCTTCAAATAAAAATTTATTTTCTCAGAATGTATTGTTTTGTATGAAGATATTAGGGTAAATAACTGCTAGTGGGCAGTTTGACAGTATACAGTATTTTACAATTGTAAAGTCACATTTATTCATGAAAACTAGGTTATAAACAAGACTAAAATGAAAATACTCTAGATTTATATTTAATTTTATTATTAATATATTTTAGTTCATTTTAATAATATGAAAAATGACAATTTACATTACATTCTTTTTAGTTGATATTAGTGAAATCAAAGAAGTCCGACCAGGGAAAAATTCCAGAGACTTTGAGAAATGGTCAGAAGAAGCACGCAAGATCGATCGTAATCTATGTTTTGTGATATATTACGGGTCAGAGTTCAGGCTGAAAAGTATTTCATTGGCTGGTAATTATAATTAATTTTTTCTTCTGATTGTATAAAAATAAAAAATTGACAAACAATTGTTACAATAATCACATGGCTAATAAACGTTAATTTATTGGACGATTGTGCGTCATATTTTTACGCTCATATTGTGATGTATTTATATATATATATTTGTCAGTGTAAGATTGGACAATGCAACGTCCCTAATAACAACAATGCTTTGCTCTTAAGATCCACATGAAAATAGAACTTCACCTTTGATATTTGTTCCATTCCACTCATAAACAATCATTTCTATACTGTATTATAGTTCCAAAAGGAAATATTATTATGATTGAAAATGTCTTGGTGTACAATCAATGTTTAATACAAAATTTAGACCAGACACAGTTTCTCACTGCAAACTATAATTAATTGCTATTTATAGTAGTTAAAAACAATTTTCAATTAATTTGAAATTTAATTTAATTATTGGATTACAATTTAATTATTTAAATTAAAGTAAATATCAAAGATCAGCGAAGAATATTTCATTGCCATCCAATCAGATTTAAATGAAGTGAGTCAATTCTACTATGTTTTGTTGCAATACACCTACTGTACCTGAAATGTACATGATGTCTATCTTACCAAGATGTAATAGTAGCCCTTTAACCTGGTATTTAATTTAATTGTTCTTAATTATTTTTATATTATATTTTAATATTTTCTACATAATACTGCATAGTGGAATTCCTCAAATTTTCCTTTGTTATCTAGTATATGATGCTTGAAAAATCTAATTTTAATTGTAGATAATTTGCCCATAAATTACAGTAATTCCTAACAAGAACACATAGATGCTTTTACAGTACATTTTATTTTAATTCATACCTGTAGACATATCTAGTGTAGGTTTTCAAAAGAGTTAATAAAATTTCCTAACCTAAAAATTGGTTTTCATTGTTAGTACAATTGCAATTCAAATTGTACTATTCTGCATTTCTGTTCACCAATACAATTTTTAAAAGACATGTGATTTTTCACCAGCAAGAAATTCTTTGGGAAATCCCCTTCTTCAAATTACCATTGCAGTGGTAGTATTAATAAAACAGCATTCTTTAATATAATTTATTAAGCACTTCTGTTACTGTAATGAAAATGCAGCCCAGATTTATTAAACATGTTTTTGTATTGAGCAAGCACAACATTAGGTTGTTTTAGGGGGTTTGGTCAAAACTGTTTAATGTAAAAAATGTAAAAAAGGTATTAATTAATAACATACATTCACCAATAAATCATGATTTTGATACACCTCAGAAATCACATCCTGCTTGAAAAAGGATGAATACCCAAGATTCCCTGGAACTATGGCAAATAATAGTATTTTGCTTTAGAAACTCATCTGTGATATGGATTATTTTCAATTTAAATTCAATTTTTGTTTTAGAACAAGTCCATATCAACAATAATAACAATCCATCAACAATAATAACATACAATATTATTATACTGAGACAGTATGACTTAAACAATAAAATCTTTAATAACAAAATGGAGCATTTACTAAATTTCTTGCATAGAGAATTACCTCTGATGCGTAATGATCGATCGACTCATTTATAGTCGGTTTTTGTGACACTGATTGTTTATGATTATTGTTAATATAATATTTAATATTTCTAAATATCAGCTTCAAATGCAGATGAACGTCATTTCTGGATGACTGGACTTGCCTGGTTACTAAATGACACAATGAAAGCAGGCCATTCATTACTAAGTGAAAGGTAAGAAACTACAAAAATTGAAACTTATTTCAACTCAAGTTCAATTTTTGTGCAAAAAACATGATACAATACTTAAAGATGTATTGTCCCCCAAAATCATGAAAAATAAAGATTTTTAAAATCGGACTTTGAATAGGCCATTTTGCAGTTTTAATGAAGTTGTTCACTTCCATAAGAAAAAAAACGGGGGAAAAAAATTATTTCACCTATAAAAAGACAAAATAAACAGTTAAATTATCCAAAAACTCATTGTCTTCAATTTGACCATTTTTTGCTTTAAATTACATTTTTCTCAGGTAAATAAATTTTTTTCAGACCCAATTTTTTGTGAGAGTGAATAACTATTATGTGACATTAAAATAACATATTCAACAAAAAAATTTAAAAAAATATTTTTTTAGGGGGACAATATATCTTTAAATTTAGGATAATAATAAATACAAATATTAATGTACAGCAAGAAAATAAAAGGTTAGTTTTGTGAAATCAAACACATCGACACGGAGCAGTCATTTGTTTTGTTTCCAGACCATTGAAGTTGCCTTATTGATTTAATTTAATTTTTTAAATGTTAACCGCTAATAACAATGTAATTAGATTTGTCATTTATTTTGGGATCTGATCTCCAAATTTGTCATTCAGTCAGTTTTGAACACCAATAGTCATATTATAACAACACAGTTAAAATATAATTCGTAAATATTCAATATGTAAAATAATAAAAATGTTGAATTGATTAAAATTCAAGAAAGATGATAATAATAGGCTTTATTTAAACACGAAAACTTGGCTCAACTAGCAGTTGTTTTTCTGCAAGGTCGTGTATAAAAACAAAAAGTTCACAAACAAAAATCCTAACTACAATACATTATACTGAAAATATAAATACTAATTATGATTATGTGCACGTACATAAATTTGTCTTTACACAGACGAGTGGTAATGGTAAGTGCATGCTTTTTACACGTAGAATCTTTCCTTAGCAGATTTTTCTCTCAACCCCAGTCTGCTCTGCATTTTGTGTAAATGGTCATAAGAAATAACATAGTGACATAGATTATTTTTGTTTCCACTTACCGTTTTGTCTGTGTAAATTGGCCCTAAATATTAGAAACTCCCTACATTTATCCTTGTATCTTTCAAATGTTTTACTAAAAGCAAATGCACTTAATAATAATAATAATAATATTTTTTGGTTACTCTCCTTTAAAATGGAGAAACACTAAGAATAAGAGGTTCGACCCATATAAAACGTTTACAAAATATAGTCATACAGTAGTTACAATAGACACAAAAAATTCAGACTTAATTTTTGATTTGCCACATAAAGAGTTAACTTGATGCATTTAAATTTCACATCATTCCAGGTGTATTACTTGCTTTATTTATTATGTTTGTTTGTTGCCATGGTAACGTCCACAATTTTCAAATTATCGTCCTACCAATCTATACCAACAGACTATATTGATTTTCAGAAAAATTGATATATTTGTGACATTTATTAAAATGTTGAGTTTTCCGTATACTATATAGTCTTCAATATGTGCTAAAATATTAAATATCATGCCCTTCTTTGCTCTCTGCATTTTGCCAAGTATTTCGCTCAATTGCTTCATTTATACATTGTTGTTCTCATCTTTGTGTATATTTTTTTCTAGATGGCTTTATAAAGAATTCTTTGATATGGGCAAGATGCGAAGTGACACGTAAGTGGAATTCAAAACTCCTCTTCATCTTTCCTTATGTCTATAGGCTGAGTTTGCACGATAGATATTAACCTAATATTATGTGACAAATGTGATGTATTATGATTTTGCATTGATGTTACTGTCCTTTTGTCCAGTAATTGAAATTGAGCACCAGATTTTAGCACCTATGTTTTTATTTTCCATTTTCATACCCCACTATGGGTTATTGTTGTTTTGTATAATTTGTGTGTATATAAATGTTTTAATTTTCTTTCGAATATATTACATTATTGTGTTTTGTGTGGAGCGTCCTTTGGACTGAAGAAGATACATAGGAAACAAATCATCAGTACGCTTCATCGTTGTTAGACAAGAAAAACAAAAAAATAAAATACTTTGTCAACACAATTTATTCTGACAGTTTTTATTAAATTTACTATATAAACTAAATAGGTTTTTACTTTTTCTAATATTTATTTTATTTAATATTTAATTTTTATGTTATATAATTTTTATTTGTTTATTTCAACAATCCTAAAGAGTGTATTAGCTCTTTAACTAATACATGAAATATACTGTGGTTACAACAGACAATCAAAGTAGCAAAATCAGAAACAAAACATTTAAAAGAAATCTGTTTCCCAGTTTGTTTTCACATTTGTCTATAAGATAATCTCTTTGATGTAAATCTATATTTTCAAATATTTCTATTGAATAGACAGTAAAAATCAAAGTTTTGTCTTTTCCCCAGTAATTTCAAAGAGTTCTTTATGTCTCATAAAACACCTCCCTAATGTAAAATATTGTCTTATGAAAATGGTGTTATTTTTCACCACATCAATAATGTGTATGATGTGGTCATTGTATGCTGCAGTATATATGTGCGTGTGTCATTATAAACACATGCAACACTGGTTCCATATGTGGTTTATGAGTTTTAAGATGCCTTTTCAATCTTTAATGTTTAAACATAATCTCGACCATAAATTAGCAAGAATGGTATCTGTGTTGCTTTCTTTATTCCACATTTCTATTTAATTTTCATTTGTAACTAGATCTGTATTCGTCAATGTAGATGATCTATTTTTATGCTCGGCAACATATGTGCAGATGTGCATAATATTTTTTTTAAACCAAGATATTGGGAATTTATTATACAGTTGAAACTTCAATAAGCGACCATCTCCCGTAAGGGCTACCCATTAACGGCCGCACTTTGAAAAGCCTGTTTGTTCTTCCTATCTAATTAATGCATTTAGTACCTCCCGTGCCACCTTGACCTGTAAGAGGCCGCTGCCACTTTTTTTTACTAAAAATTTGATTTTTACCTCCCGCAAAAAAATTCATATTGATATTGACAACAAAAATACAATTTGGATATGTATTGTGCTTTATGCTTTATTTCGAAGTGGTTTTAAAAACATTTCTGTGAAGAACATTCATGTGTTTTTAAGATGAGATGAGAAAACTACATAGAATTTGACCGACTATTTTTATATGAAAAAGCTTTTAAAATTTGTCTGAAAATCATAAATAATAATAAACCACCTGATCATAAACAATAAAATACAATTAGCTGGAGAATTTAAAGGCCCGGTGCGAAAAATACTGTGCATAGCCATAATACATGACTCCCGTAAGCGTTCACCCTCAGGACCAGGAAAATTGGCCGCTTACGAGAGGTTCAAATGTAGTGACAAATTATAACTAGGAAAAAGTATATATCTGTATGACTGAAATGTTAGAACAAATACTGTACAGTGAAGAAGAATGGCCGTGCAAATATGTTAGCTATTGGTTTATTTTGACAAGAAGCCAAGACTGAAAATTAACAGTGATGGTCAGCCTGTCTATTGACCTGTGTAAACCTTCTTGCCCTATATTTTGTTATTAATAGCTTAGCTGTTCTGTTCTGGCTCCACCCTTTTGCCTGCAAGGGTGGTGCTGCATTAGGCTTGAATACTATACATTTACTAATCACAATTTACTTGAAGTAGCATAGAGATCATTTTTAATGTCACTTCCCTTTTTATTAAAAAAAATTAGGTTTGGTGTTTTTGGCAGCGGTTAATAATTTTTTATTGGCCATCATTTAATTTTAACTGGCCCTGCTGGTTTTGGACACAAACAAATGTTATAATTGTGATTGTATTATTTTATTTTCAGAAAGACAAAAATCCAACAGAAAAAGTAAGGTGTTTAAGTGTCAGAAATGACTGCCTTAAATCTCAAACCATTTTCTCTTACATAAGAATTGTTTATATCTTGCTCAAACTTCCTCGTCCATCTACTTTATTATCTTCTTATATATATATATTGTCACACCTCCACCATCATTTCCATCTTACCACCAATTGGTCACCATCATTGCACAACCATATTCACCACTACCACTGATATCACACTACCCAATCACCACCATCTACCATCATCATTATAAAAGTCAAACCACCACTGATATGGTCTACTGACTGATGACTGATATCATATTCACTGCCATCCACTATCATCATTACTACCTTTCACCTTATAACAAGCCATCATTGATATCATTACAGTCACCACCATCACAATCACCACTACCACTGATACACAGTCACCACCAACCCACTATCACAATCGCCACTACCACTGATACACAGTCACCACCAACCCACTATCACAATCGCCACTACCACTGATACACAGTCACCACCAACCCACTATCACAATCGCCACTACCACTGATATCAAATTTACCTCCATCATCCACTATCATTACTACTACCCACCATCATCAACATCCACCATCACCTATAACAAACCATTACTGATATCATCACAGTCACCACCATCACAATCGCCACTACCACTGATATCACAGTCACCACCATCACAATCACCACTACCACTGATATCACAGTCCCCACCATCACAATCACCACTACCACTGATATCACAGTCACCACCATCACAATCGCCACTACCACTGATATCACAGTCACCACCATCACAATCGCCACTACCACTGATATCACAGTCACCACCATCACAATCACCACTACCACTGATATCACAGTCACCACCATCATAATCGTGACTACCACTGATATCACAGTTACCACCAACCCATCATCAACATCACAATTATGATAAGAAATGAACACTGATATGGTCACCATCATCATTGATATCAAGGTTACCAGTACTCTACCTGCACTGTCATCATCACTGCTACCTCTGCATAAACCATGATAATCTTTTCGATAGTACAGGCCATGGTGAAAAACTTGATGATATTAATAAAATCAAGATCATTTTCTGAAGAATACATACATTATTCTTAAATTGGATCTAAAGTAGTAGTTTACATTTACAGTATTTATACTTGAACTGAGTTTTAACTACTGTATCTCTTCACAAATTACTTTGATTTTCAGGCCATTTTAGTAACAAACCAAAAGTGTCATTTTGAAATGATGGGGGAAATCTTAATACAACTGGATACAATTCCACCACACAAACCAGTTGAGTGTCTTGCAATATAAAATGTATTTGATAATAATTACACTATTTCATGGAAGAAATCTGCTGCATAGTCTAGGCTAGCCCTGACTTTAAACCCACAAAGATTGGGCTCAAAATGACACTCCTGGTAGAACACATTCATAGAACATAGCATAGAAACCATGTGATCATATTATTTTAATTTGGTAGAATTAGAAAAGTATGATTTTTGTCCATATTAATATCATACATTCATGCGGTTTAAGATTCTTTCTTAAACCCAAACTCAAATACATTACATTCCTATTTTTTATTTAATCATTATTTTCAAAATACGCCATAATATCTGTATTATTTCAACATTTAAGAGTCGCGGCAAAATGGTATTCCTTTAATTAAACAATTGAATAGAATAAAAAATAATGGTGATTGAGAGAAGAGGAGGGCCAAAATAAGGACCACCCAATTAAACTGTTAGTAGTGTAATGTACTTATAAATACATTTGGTAAAAATTATTATAAATTTATACGAATATGAAATTAGAAAGCAAAAGGAAAACAATGTTTAATAGATTGTAGAAGATAAGAAGATGGTATTGTGAAGGTAATTTACAAATGGTTGACCTTTTCAACACTTATACTGATTAATCCAAAGTGTTAACATACTTGATGAATTTTCCAAGGAATTGTTAACAACAGTATAATTATTCAGATAATGTAGATATTCCTTTTACTAGCTACTCATTTCATAATTATGTTTTTATTTAGTGTCCTTCAACTTAAGGTACAAATACTTAAAATTTAATTACTGCACAGGCTTTTAGCAAGAACTCTTTTATCGTTGGGAGCAATTCTGTAACCTTATCCAGAAGAAAAAAAATGAGTTACTCTAGACTAGCAGATAGACAGACATCTATTAGTTGTATCTCCTTTATTTATCTTTTGGTAAAATGTTGCATACCATAAATACAAGCAATTAGTATTGATGTGTTCGACTGGTGGTATAGGTATATCAGTCGCAATCCTTATTCCTGTATCATAATGACAACAATAGACCAAATTCAGCACTATACACACACTTCAGGTCATGGGGTAGCTTATAGTACATTAAATTTCTGCAATCTTCTAACCAGTAGATTACTCACATTTTTATGAACAAATATTTTTCAATGAATAATGCCTCATAGTGGATTAAATGTAAACTTTCTATAGCATTTCTGGATACAAAAACATGGGCACACATATTACGACGTTCATTTTACTTTAACTTAGTCCTTGTTATGAGTTCAAATCTAGTTTTTATCTATCATAAGTTAACTTATGGTAATTTTTCAGAACCTGAGAAAACTTGGAATAAAATTAGTAAACCCCAGGCCTTGTACTTATGACAAAAAATCTTATTCTTTTTTTAATTGAAAATAAATGTATTGCAGTAACTTTCTTTATTTCCTTCAATATATACTATACTGTAGTTATTAATATCTAATTTACATTCTTATATCCTGATCCAATAAAGCTGTAATGTTATTTTTTATAACAATTTATTGTATTAAACTTATTTTGTTTAGTGCTTGTTAGTGAAGAATTAACAACATCGATCAATGAAAAAATAAAATGATCAATTTTGACAATTTTTAAAACTCTAGTATAGTATACATAAACTGATTTATAAAGTTTGACTGTTGTATGACTTTAATTGTAGTGCCATACACTAATCATCAAATGCAGTGTCCATGTGGGTTGCACTAGTCTTTTCCCAGCTCAAACAACAAGTAATAGGCCTTGAAAATAAAATAACATAATTCTGTAGGCCTTTAATAACATAAATACAAAGGGGAGATAATTTTTAAACTTTTAATTACAATACATAGATCAGCAGCAAACCAAGTGGCAGGAAACCAAGCCTTAGCAACACAACAGTAATTCATTTTGAAACCTAAACATACACATCCTGGTTAAAAAATACTTATGTTGCTGACCTATTTTTAAAGTAGTATGTATTTATTTTCTAAGAAAATATAAAAATATAGATAGACATTTTGTATGGTCACCCAAAACATTGAAAATGGCCACCTGTGAAAAACACTCACAGGTGGCTTGTGTTTTATAGACATAGGTGACTAAGCATGAATCATTCTATTGATTGTACTTTAAAGTTTTTACTAGCTGGTTGTAAACTTGCATTACTGAGACATCGTAACAGCAAAGTATAAGATCTAGGGTATGTTGAGAGAGTCTTCTTAGCTAATGCAAACGGTACGGTAATTTGTTGTATTAAAAGTCATATCCAGAAACAATGATCAACAATTCAAATGTATTGCGATTAAAACCAAAGTTTCATCATTATTACTGTACGTTCATCTCCCGGTCCATGCGTATAAAGTCGATTCATTTCAATAGTTGGTGTTTGACCAAAGGTAAAAATCAATGACACGTTACAGATTAGCGTTAGTTAATTTGCCCTCTTCTGCTAGCGTTATAAATCCCAGATGTGAGGCAACTATTCAATGCTCACCGCAGCCTAGGTTCAGACACAAAATACTGTATATGTGTACCATGTGTGTTTTGTGAAATAATATTCTTGTGCTTTAGTTTCTATGAGAAAATGAGATTGTTTGCAATCCTTTGGGAACAGATTTGCAGTTGTGTTACTGTTTTAACTTGCAGTATACTTACACACTGCTATTTATAATTGAGATCATTTATTGTCTCTGTAGTGCAATCATACAAAATTGACCAATGAATGTAGAAGTAAGGCCTGGGCATTTGCCTAGGGTAAAATTCAGCATTTTGATGGGATTGATCTGTTATCTTTTGAATCCATACTTAAGGCAAATGTAGTGACAGAAACATATCATATTTACTGTAGTTTTATAGTTTGCCCAAGTCATATGTAAAAAGATATTTTTACAATTGACAATTGATAAAGTCAATCAGTAATAACAAATTTGAAGCCTAAGCCTAATATAACTAATATAAGATAAATAAATTTAAAAAAGTGATGGAATTATGTACAGGTATTGGTTATATAATAATATTTTCTGTATTCATTTTTTGTTTGTAAAAGATAGTGTCTCTGAACTGAAATGTTGACAACTATACTATTTTAATGCACCGTAGAGTTGTGGTTTTGCTTTAATTTGAACAATGAGAATTAAATATTGTCATTTTTAATTTTCAGAAAATTATATATTAGTGATAGTAAAATAAACTAATAAAATCCTGAATTTTTATGTAGTCTTATTATATTGAATTCATGATCACAAAATATTTCACATAATTGAAAAGATATTGTAAACATGAAATGGATGATGATGATAGATTGTTTTGTGCTATATCAATAGCATATTGATTAAACCATCTAAAATGTGACATTCAGCAAGCGCCTTGTAGTCACTCAAGTAGCTTTAAATATATTTGTCGTGGGTAACCACCAGTATGGTTGGTAAGGTTTCAAACGAACCTGACCACTTTTCACAGAGGCCTTTGACAACCCTGTGGTTCAATACAGAGATTATTCTCTTTTCCTTCTTGGCACTGTATTTTATATCATTTAATTACAATTTTATTACATTTTGTTTTCTTTGCAGAGTTTCACTGAAAGATCTTAAGTCATTCCTTCCAAAAATAAACTTGAAAATGAATACCACCAAATTAAAAGAATGTTTTAATGTGAGTATTTAAACGTATTTAACATGCATAATTGATCATGTTTCTGAATTTGAAGTAATAATCACACACTGATAAACAAGTTACTTGGGAAATGAAATGCACCAGAATGCCATTACCATATTTATTCAAATAAAATAATATAAAAAATAACTGTTGACAGAAAACAATCATCTATTAATGTGTTATGGTTTCAAGATTAGGCACATGGGGGAACGAAAGTTCTTGAAAGCTTTCTTGGGTTAAAAGAAATAGGAAATGTACTTTTAAGTAGAAGTGTACATTAATGCTTCATTACTATCATAGCTGGATCATTAAATATTCTCCAAGGGAGTTGACTATGGTTTGAATTGTGCTGCCTGTAATAAAAAATAAAATTGATATCAATGAAATATCGCCATTATTACCTATAGTGTGATATTTTGTATGTACAGTACTGATACAAGCCCATAGCCATGATTGCTGGTTGGAGAGGTGGTTTCTCTAGTTTGAAAAAGACACTTTAGAAAAAATATGTTTGTTTGTACGGACTTGTAGGCGGGCACTGTATGAACATCCATTATAATAAAATGGTTCCACTCATTATATAAAACAAATTATTTTAAGAAAAGTACTGATAGTATAATTTGTTTGATTTTGAAAACTAGGATGAAGTACTGTATTGCTTTAAATCCATACTTACTGTAAGTCTATATGGGTTTTTTTTTAATAGAATGTTGATCATTGGAAGAGAGGAGAGTTAGGATTTGAGCAGTTTGCTGAACTTTATCACAATTTGATAGACCAACCAGAGGTAAAAATATGCTGTAATGATTTTATTTTAATAGTTAAAGATTAGTAGTAAGTAGTACTAGGGGCGCCATAAACCATAGCCACTTTGGTTTGATGGTGCGATTAGCAGAACAAGTCTTCTCTGATAATAAATTCCCATATCAATATATTATTAATACCAATTAATATTTTTATGACTTCAATGAATGAGAATATTATATCCATTCCACGAATACAAAACACATAAATGTCAAAGGTGAGGCCCTCGTCTCATAATAGAAATACAGAGCTAAGATATTGGCTGTTGAGTAGAGCCATTATAGACAACACGTTATAGGTTGATTTTTAATGCGTATCATTCACTAGCCTAGCTTTGCACAAAATTGTCAAAATCTTGACAAAAACCTGAATCTGCAATGTGTAATAACAGGAAGGTATACCTCCCTGGTATTACCAATACATGCAACACATATCAATTACCTCGTAATCGTGAGTATAGATCAAAATAATGCACGGCATGTGATACTGTGATAATTTCAATTTACCAATCAAATAAATTTAATTGTTAAATGACTTTTCATTGCATAAATAGAATAATCTATGTTGTTTTCAGTTGAATATATATACTGTGGATACTTGAAAGATGATATGGTTTTCATATAGTTAAACCTTGAACTGTGTGTTATAGGCAGACTAGCCAATAATGTTAGTTTATGTTTCATTAAAATGAACAATCTAAGTGAGATACTAAGTAGATTAGATATTGGGAACAATGACCAATTTATGGAAATTTAACCGGCCTTACAAAATATGGGTTATAGTTTTAAGCTAATAGTATTATAAACAGCATTCTATTTGCTGTTTTATAAAATTGATTTAGATAGAAGATAGATACTTTATTTGGGTCTTGTACATTTTATTCTTTCTTTCTTATTTTATTCATCCTATGTGCAAATTAACAGTTTGGTAAAAATAGCTAAAATAATAATATAATTATAATAATTATTATTAATATATTATAAATATATAATACAACAAATATGTTTATATTATTAATACATTAGACAAAAAAAAATACACTTGTTAAGCGTCACCACCCCCTGATTTTCGAACCGCCTCTGTTTTTAATTTTTAATTGACAAATTACGTAAGAACAATAATATTGCATTAAATGGTTTTCTTGAAGTTGAAAGTGTATGTTGTGATTCACTTCTTCATGTTTAAAATGTCAATGTCAGTTTATTTCAAAATGGTACCAATTTCAATGACCTATTATAATATAGTACTTTAAGAGGAAAAAATTTAATAAAAAACAGGTTGACATTTACAAGTATATTTTTTTTTTTTGGACTTATTACCTTTATATTGAACAATTGTTTCACAGTATATACTTTTTTATTTATACTTATTATATTATTATTTTCTATTCATTTGTTTACAGATATCTGAAAGATTCAATGAATTATACACTGATGGGGAGTAAGTATTATTTGTATGAATTGCTTCAGACTAATTTTTGAAGCTAGTGTGATTATGGAGTGGAGTTGTGGAATGGTGGATTGATGGTTATGATGCGTGGCTACCAATCCAAAGGTCCAGGGTCCATCCATCCATCCACTGATAAACTCACCCTTCAATAAACTTGGCAAATTCCCCATCTTTCCTTTGGAATGCACTACCTCTTGGGGTCTGTTTCTGCTGTGTAGCGCCGAATAAACCATGTATTCCAAAAATAGATTTAAATTTAATTTGTATTGACTGCATTTCTGCTCAATTTTTGTTCCAAAATCAAATCAAACCAACCTATAGGGTTGACTGTTTAAAATTGGACATTTTAGTCTATAGCACCCTCTTATTTTAGATTTTGGCCCAGTATTAGTTTATTTTGCTAAAATAAAAACAAAATACATCCTCTTCATTAGTTGATGATTTGCTTGGCCAACAAATTTAGTTTTTGGCCATATTTATAATTTGTTTTTGAGTCTATGATGTTTCTTTTCATACCCACTGCTATAGTAGTTATTTTTATTATGTTTATTTTTAAATTTGTGTACCACAATTTTAGCATTTAAATGATACTTGATTACCTTTGCTGGTTAAAAATAAACACACAAATAGGATGTTTATAAAACAACAATTTATGGCTAATTGTAAATTGTCTCCTTGTATTTTGGCTATTAGTATGCAGTGTAATGTATCACATCATTTTATACACTACAGTATCTGTCATAATTGATTGACTGTTAAATTGCAATATACACACAAAATATGCAGAAATTCACCAATGAAACTACTGTGTCAATTATTCAAAGTTAGCACAATCTGTGACTATTATGTAAATTTGTGTGTTTGCTTTTTTTTTCACAGGAAGCGAGTAACAGTTACAGAGTTTATCAAGTTTCTGGCTATGGAGCAAAAGGTAATATAGCTTCAAGTGTTATAGATGACAGTTTTCTAAGAAATGTAGCAAAATTCTAACAGCCAATTTGTACTCAATTACAAGCCTGAATATAATTATAGTTAGCGTAGTAGTGGTTTTACATTCCCACACAAATGATAAGGAAAGTGGGTACTTTTCATTTATATTTATTTCAATAAAAAAAGAGTAATTCAACAAATGAAATAAACTGTTTACTATGAGATTAGCAGAGAAATACCCTAATAGCTTCTATAATTATAGTAAAAATGCTTGTATTATAACAGTAAAAATATATATTTTAGGATGCATTGGCAAATCACCCAGCTGTGGTACGACAACACATGAGGTCATTTCTTGAAAATCCAAGTAGGATGTCCCAAGATCAGGATCCATATTTCACAACTGGAGAGGTATGTTTGTAGTAAATGTTAGTTATGGTAAACTTTGCGTGAACTTGCGTACGTATATGTAAGGCCATGTTTCCGCAGGCAAAACAAAAATTATCTGTTAATTTAAATTGGGTCTCAATTAAAGAATGAAGTGCACATGATCAGTCATACCGAACAACCAAGTGCCCAATCACAATGCAATAATTTGTCCTTCAGGTCAAAGGTTAAAACTTATCGCATTTATCCGATTTGAATGAGATAATTTTTCTCAAGCGTAATTGGTTAAATCCTGTCTCCACGCAGGCAGTTTATCAGTTAATTATTGGTTTATTTTTATAAGTCAAAGTTTGCAGAAATTGGAACAATTTATGCAGAGAGTACCTCCTTTGCACTCTCGTAATTATTCGGTTCTTATGCAAGTGTGTGAAGTGTTCAAATAGAGACTTCGAACAGATTGGTCACAAATATATCATTGGTCAGATGTGTAAGGGAGATATTATATAATGAAGCTATTATATAACAAAGTATTAAAGTAATTAAATGTTTGCAGTACATCATTTAGATTCATAAAAAAGAAATTGAAATTTAGAATGGATTCTGGATTCAAGCTAAAACTGACTCAGAAATCACACTGTAACCACAGATCTTGCTTTACATTCAAACCTTTAAAACCAATATTTTAACAAATTAACAGACATTAGACATCATTTTTATAATAATCAATTGTGTAATTTCTTTCTTTTCTAGTTTCTTGACTACTTGTATTCCAATTCAAATAGTCTATGGGATGAGCAACACGACAAGATAACAGATAACATGGATCAACCAATGTCACATTACTGGATTGCATCTTCTCATAATACGTAAGTTTCATATTGAATTATTAGTTTTATTAGTAATATTAGTATTATATTGAAACTTATATACACCGTCTAGTAATAACTAAATGAGCCTACAGTAAAGATGTGAAAATAGTCTCAGGTCGTGTGAAATAGCTCAAGATTATCCTACATATATATGTAATGCTGCTCTTTCCTTGGTTATGTGTATATTTACCTAACCCACCTATCTACAAGACATTCCACTAATATTTAAGTTTAATATATTATAATATAAAACAGGCAAATGTAAGGCTATAATGTTATTATGATTCAATGTTTTATCTGTATAAAATCATATTTATACATTCTGACTTGAGATGGAAAATGAATTGACCAATCAAAATTAATAGATAAATAAATTATGAACCAATAAAAAATAAGTAGCAAACATAAGCAACTAACAGAACAGGTCACCTA
The DNA here is from genome assembly GCF_963402885.1 of Antedon bifida. NCBI lineage: Eukaryota > Metazoa > Echinodermata > Crinoidea > Comatulida > Antedonidae > Antedon > Antedon bifida. The sequence continues at coordinate 5,204,226 of NC_136233.1, read as the reverse complement.
TCTACTGTTTTTAAATCTTTTTAATCAACAACAAATTCCTATCTTATATTACACCAATAGAGATTGATGTCAGCAGGAAAATTGCATATACAGTATCTGAAGCATGAGTTTAGAAAAACAAAAGCAATATTATTCTTATTTTTTAAATAGAGCAATCTTCCAAACTACTGTATCAATAGCAAATTTAATGTTATTGATGTTACCATGACGATGATACATGGGAAACAATGTCTTTTGTACCGTACATGATTTATGAAAATAGAGAATTATTGAGTGTGTTAAATAATAATAATAAAATATTATAAATAATAAATAAAATAACAAATAAAAAAAATCTTTAGTGATATGTGTTAATAATATTGTTTTTGAATGAAGGTATTTAACAGGTGACCAGTTCTCTAGTGAATCTACTTGTGAAGCTTATGTCAGGTGTCTAAGGATGGGATGCAGATGTTTAGAGTGTAAGTTATCTGAATGCCATGCGTAGTCAACACAATTCTACTCTAAGGCTATGTTCAGACCCATGGCGTTAGACCGTTTTAGCGTACAACGTTACTAGCAAGGTCACATTACAAACCGCAGAGAAAAAATTGAGGTGTTCAGACCCATAGCGTACGATTATCGTTACAACGGAAGTGCGTCATTGTATATAGGCCTAGATCTCAGCCCTACAATTATGACAAAATTTGCCGTAAATAAAACATACCTCAGCATTTATTTAAGAAAAATATAGTAAAGCCAAATTTCTGTTTCTATTGTTTTATTTTGTAGTAAAAAAAACATTTTCCCCAGGCTCTTGTGTTACGAAAATAAAGCAGGCCTCCTAATGATGAAAGATGGAGATTGTGTTAACCATGTGGGTGGAAAAAATTGATTGTGATTAGTCCAGACCAGTCAGTTAAAAAAAAACCCTTAACTTGCTAATAAAAATGACACAGCTCCCCTTGTTTGTTTACTGAATTTTTTAGGAGTTAGGGGGTTTTCAGCATTAAACTTGTCCAGTCTAGTCTGCCTTGTATATATGAATGAGTGACTTGATGTCCCACCACGCTAGTTTTTAGCTTGAATGAAATGCGTGAATGGCTCTTAGCTAGGCCTAAAAGGGGACAGGATCGTAGTCACTATGTTTAAATACAAGGTGCATTTATTTATTTCATTTGTTAGAAAATATAATGGTAATCAATTGATACATGTAGTTTGTAGCCTAGTTTTTTTTAACAGTTGTATTTGTAGCCTAGTTAAGTTAGGCATTATTTATTCTGGCCGTTTTGTTGTTGAAATCCATCTCTCACACATTGACGATACAAGATGTCAGCCTAGGTCAAACCTTGTTTCGCGTCATAACAGGAAACGTTCTGATTGGATACAACGTTGACTTACAGTAGCGTTGTACGCTAAAACGGTACTATCAACCGTTTTCCACTACAACGTTACAACCGTTGTACAACGCGTTGTACGCTAATCCCCAACTGTTCAGACACACATTCTTTTAGCGTCGTACGCTAAAACGGTCTAACGCCATGGGTCTGAACAGGCCCTTAGTCTGTGAAAAGCACAGGAACCCTTTTCATGGATATTTTAAAACTACAGTAGAACGTCTCCTTAGAGACAACATCTTTTTGGACACTTTCCCATGAAACAAACAAGGGGCATTGCATGTTTTCATACTACATCCAACACCTATTATATTAAGTGGACACTTTGTTTGGTCCTGATGGTGTCTCCTTATATATATATTTTTCTATTCTTTTTGTTTAGTTGTACAGTATCTCCATTGAGATCCAGTCCCTGATACCCACAGCATTGTCTTTTTTTTCAGTCATTTTCCATTGGATTGCAGCTAGCTTATCAATTCAGAAATAGAACGCGAATTGAACCATTCCGCTGGCACTAAATTCCTTTCCATATGTTTTTTAATGTATTTTCTTTTTCAATTTCCATGGTGATAGTAAACATAAACAGTATTTTATAGAGGATTGCACAATTTTGTGATAACCGAAAAGAAAAAAGTAAGGAAATCATAATTAGTCTTAATATTTGTATATTTCAGTGGACTGTTGGGATGGGCCTGATGGACTTCCCATTGTATATCATGGTCATACACTGACCACTAAGATACGCTTTTTAGATGTTCTTATCGCAATCAAGGAACATGCTTGGATTGTTTCAGAGTAAGTGTTTTTTTTTGGCTGTATAAAATGAACAATAAAAAAGTTGTAGCCATGTAACTTGCTAATCATGGCAATCTAACAACAGGATGCTGAACACAACTTGCCAAGATAGGAACTCGTAACAGTACTTTGATCTTATGATTGACTGCGGAAAATTCATAGTTACGGTTACAGCACTGTACTATCTACCTATTCTCCAGCACGCTATCTATTTGAGGAAGCCAATTGGCCAATCGAAAATCAGTCAAGCGTTTAGGGGATGTAGAACTGATCATGTTGCAACTCTTTGATCCGCCGGAGCTCTGCATCCTCTTGTTAGATTGCCTTGATAATAAAGGAAATTTTTTAATTCAAACTGTTGCTAATCTATTTGGGTAGATGAAGTAGTAGTTATATTTCTAGACTGCTAATTGTTATAGGCCATTCCATACATACAACTATTGCTCGAGTTTGCATATTTACTGTATTCATGCAGTAGGCCTGCCACTGTACAAATTTGTGCTTGAAAAAATGTGCAATCATTCACAGTATTTATTCATATAGTCATTATTCTCTTAAATAAACAAAGGCAATTGCTCAATTTATTTGCTGGCTCATTGAGAGTAAACATGCTGGCAAGATAATACCGTATAATAATATATAATGACAATAATAATATTTATTTGGTTAATAATGATAACCAAGAGTGAGAAACCAGATTCTGCACTCACTTCTTATTTTACAGAAAACTACCTGTAAAAAAAACGATTATTAAACTTAATGAATTTATTTTATATACAATAAGATTTCACCAGTTTCATTCTCTATTCAATTCAAGACATTTATTTATCAATTTTTTTTTATTTATTAATGCATAGAAGTACAAATTGAAAATACATTGAGATAAACATTGATATAATAATAATGGTAGTGTTATATAGCACCTACTGTAAGATAACAAAAAAAGGATGATGAAACAGAGAAATCATTTTTACTGCTCTGTTCTCCAGCACTTAGAAGCTCTCATATGAGAACTTGCTGTAACAGACTTGTGAAAAAGGCATCTGTCTTTCCTATCCTACCAAAAAAAATAAAAAGGTGTTGCTCAAGATATTTTTTTAAAATATCCTAGAACTAGAAGATAGATTAAACTTGTCATGACAAAAAAAATCATGCAAAACAAGTCCTTTACTTCATTAGAGTAATTGATCATGTGCCCTAATTAAATGAGAGATAATGTTTTTACAAAGAGACACTTTATTTTGAATGGTTTATGTTAATTTCAAGCCATGACCTTTGAATACCACTTACTATATAAGTGTTGGAACGTATTATATTTTGAAATGTTCTTATTGTATGTAGTAATGCATTGAACCTTTGAAATGAAGGTTAACTTTAATTTTTATTAATTAGGGAAGTCTAAATTCATCTACATTTTATTTTCTACAAATAATCATTTTTACTAACACATAAACATATGTTTGACTTTTTGTTGTCTTTTTTTTCTATATTAGCTATCCACTTATTTTGTCTATTGAAAACCATTGTGGTCTAGCACAGCAGCGGAACATGGCAAGTACATTCCAAGAGGTGTTTGGAAGTAAGAAATACATTGAATCAATATTTAATAATTGAAAGACATGCCTTGCCATGCTAAGGTCATTCATCAGTGCATTCAAAAAGTAGAACAAATCTAAATTCATCCAACCCCAATATAAAGTGTCTTGTCTTATATATTTTTTATGTTCCTATATTTTATTATTAAAAAAATTATTTCATCATGTTAATGTGTTTTTCAGGTTTATTATTGACCCAGCCAATTGATAGAGATGCAAATATTCTTCCTTCTCCCAATCAATTAAAAGGTAAAATCATTCTCAAACACAAGAAGATTCCAGATCAAGGCACTGAAACATTCACAGTACCAGTTAGTACTGATGGTAAGTTATCTATCAACAATCCAATTCCAACTAATTTAAGCCAAATCTCGTCCCATACAATAATGAAAAATATGTTTTTAAAATAGTGTGCAAATAATAAATGTCTATGATTGGATTGGAGAGAATATTTTTCATGAGCCAAGTAGAGTGATTTTTTAAATTTTTTATTTCACCTTATTTATAGAGGGTGACCCTAAACAGCATATTCTGACAAGGGATTGATGAGTTATGATAACTGTCTGTCTGTGACAGTGGCTGTGTGTATACTAGTACACCGGGGTAACCCCTACTCGTCTCGAAAGATGTACTAGGCTCTTTAAAGTGCACTTGAGCCAGAGTACATTGGACCTATGGTTTATAGTCCTTATCGGAAAAGACTCGTTCTACCACCAGAACTATGGAGCGAGTAATCCTCGAACCCTTGCCGATATTAATATGGCAATGGATTACGATTCCACTGTCTTAAGCAGCCACTCACTCAAATAGACCATTTCATCTTTCAGCCGATGGGACTGTTTCTCTATTCTACAAAGACAAAGCATTTATTATAATATCTATATCATTTACATTGTAGACTTATATTCAGTTAATTTGCCGTTTCATATTGAATGTTGAAGGCTAAGATGTCATTAGAAATAGCGCATTCACAGGTTGGCTTTCGATAGTGACACTGACAGGGCAATCATTTTTTTAAACCTAAATTTTCGATTGTGATGCATAATAAACCAATCAACTATATACTTGTATAGAATACATAATTGAGAGTTCCATCACAGACAATGTTTAGTACATTTGACTCACTTCCTATGTTTTTTTGGTTGTAACTGATCAACTCACTGTATTTTTTTTGGTTATTTTCAGTTGCTGACCTTGATATAAGTAACACACTTAAAAATGGTATTTTGTTGCTTCAGGATCCAGCAGATATGGTAAGTGGCAAAAAGAAGCATTGAAATACACAATTTGATTGTTTTACATTGTAGCCTATACTAGAATGCTGAAACACACATTTTAAAAAAAGAAATTTAATAATTATCCAAATATGTATGAATAAAAAGAAAAATTGATAGAAGCCGCACAATTTAAAGTACATACATTTTATGAATTTACTCCCATGGACAGGTATACCTGAATCTTAGGTAAGAGAGTTTTTGTGATTTCGTGGATATTTATTTGAATGTGCAGCACAGTTATGTGCTCGCATCATGCGGTAACATTGGCATCCTGCCCAGAAAAGGCTTAGAATCCAAGACCACAGTGCTGATGGTCTTGGGCATACATTTATAATTATTGCAATGGTCTTAATTAAAGGATTGCCATTCATTGGCTTCATCATGGGCTTAAAACCTGGCTGGCCACCCAAGATGAGTTAAAACTACATTGGGACAATACTTTCATTTATTTTATTCCAGCGGTGGTGCCAGGATCTTCCCGACGCGGGGGCTACATTCCCTGACGAGGGGGGCTATGCAAGCATCACCAAGGGCCCCGGTGGGGGTCCAGGGAGAATTCCCCCGTAAGCAACGCGTTCTAGTGTCATTTGAGGTCATTTTAATCAGATTTAGGGTAGCCACATTTTCCATTTTTTATAATGCATAAATAAAATACTGCGTGCAAAAAAACGATGCGCGATGACTGTTTCAATCCACATTTTTCAATTTAAAAAATAAAAGTTCAAAATAGGCCTATGCCTATATTTATCGGGTAAATTGTAGCATAGAAAAATTAATATACGCGAACGTAAAACGTACCCACAGGCGAAGAGGTAGGCCTATATTGTGTATCGCAGAGGTGTAGGCTGGTTGCTGTCTGGGGTTGCAGAAATTGTAAATGCGTGCCTTGGGCATGATCTGTAAGATTACAAGTCTACAGAACCAGACAGCCGTGGTTGGGTTGGAGCTAAGAAAATTTAGAAAAATAGAGTTGGAGGTCCCGGAAATTGGACTTATTATACTTCAAAACATGAAACAAAATATATAAGTCCCTATCATGGTTGTGACTGAATTAAGAAATTTTTGAAAAATAGAACTGTTAGGTCCCTGAAAATGCACTTATTGTACTTCGAAATATGACCAGCTTTATGAACTAGAGCTGCAGGTCTTCAAAAAATTGCATCTTATACTTTGGAAACAGGCCTAGAGGCTTAAAAATGTGGTCCGTTTTGCCTTTATTTGGGGGGAGGGGTGCGTCCGCAAGCATAGACCCTTTTCAGTCGGGGAAATAAGCTTATACCTCCCAAGTGTATGTATGCATGCGTACCATCTGGACTTCGAGTGGTGATAAGTTCATGACATACAGGACATTGAAAATTTAATAACTTAGCTATAATAAGATGTTGGCTAAGCGAAAATGGCATGTTTTTTTGTTTAGTAATTTATGAAATATTTATTTTAGGTGCCCCACGGTACAGAAGGTTACTTGTAAATTAAAATATTGGTGAACATACGAACAATTAACATAATTCGTTTTTGCTGTAGTGTAGCGTACGTCGACACACAGTACACGACGTAACCGTCGGTAAACTTCGCCTGGAAAATAACTACAGTACACATTTTGGACCCTGGATGGAACATGATATCACGCGTCTGGACCCAACTTTGAACGGTTCTTCGTACAAAGGGATACTGCCAGACAAGTGCGTACCTAGCTATTATTTAGTAGTTAGATCGCTGGCAATAATGAATGCATTTGCATATAAAGTGCATAATAGCCCTCTGACGTACTCTCACGGTCAATGGAACGTCGCGGTTTTCTATGCGCTGAAACTACGAAGTGAACGCGAACGATTTTTACTGTATATTAGATTCCCTGACAAAAAGTACCCGTGGCGCCACCACTGATTAAGTCTATAGGCATGGCTGGCCAAGGTTTACAAATAGTAAATTTGTCACTTTCCTATCAGATAGGTAAATCTCCCTGATGCAGGTGCTATTCGTGAACCTGATCATCAAGGTAAACCCCTACTCATCTCGAATGATGAACATGAACTGGGTTCTTTATTAAGGCAAACTATCTACATGTTCCACCACCAGATCTAGGAGCAAGTCGTCCTCAAGCCCATACCGATATTGTTTACTCTTTGAGTACAGTGCACCTGACTTAACTGCTCCACCATTTGACCTACTAAAATGTTAAATACTAATTTTTCCCCCAAAAATGTTGAAATAAATTTTAATTTCATAAATGGCAGGAGTGGACACCTCACTATTTTGTTCTAACTGAAACCAAGATGTTTTACTCTGAAGAACATGAGTCACAAGCCACCCAAGACGATGAAGATGATACTAGCAGTACACTTGAGGTCATTACATTTTAATATCAAATTATAATGCTATTTGTAATACAATTAAGCTGCTGCTATATATAGCTGCTAAAAAATAAAAAAATGAAACATTTTTATTGACTTCACAAATTTACTAGTAGGTTACTTCATATAACCTATTGTTTCTGTCAAGTATCTTTATTTATTAGGCTATCCACTAATTCTATCGAGCAGATCACCTATTGTGATTGTTTATTCTAATTTTTTTTTTTTGCGTAAGATCTCATATGTATTAATGTAAAAAAAGTAAATTGTAAATGAAGAAAATGTAAGCTTTTCTACATATTGTTTGTACGCAAACTGCTGACGAGAACATTTGATCTATTTAAAGATATATTGTCCCCCTAAAAAAATATTTTTTTGTTGAATATGTTATTTTAATGTCACATAATAGTTATTCACTCTCACAAAAAATTGAGTCTGAAAAAAATTTATTTACCTGAGAAAAATGTAATTTAAAGCAAAAAATGGTCAAATTGTCTGGAAGACAATGAGTTTTTGGGTAATTTAACTGTTTATTTTGTCTTTTTATAGGTGAAATAATTTTTTTCCCCCGTTTTTTTTCTTATGAAAGTGAACAACTTCATTAAAACTGCAAAATGGCCTATTCAAAGTCCGATTTTAAAAATCTTTATTTTTCATGATTTTGGGGGACAATACATCTTTAATGTAATCTTGATATAAATGGTTTATTTTTTTATATATATAGACAATTTCTATTGATGAGCTGCATTTTTCAGAAGCATGGTTTCATGGTAAATTAGACAAACATGAAGGGATGCAACCAAGAGCAGTAGCTGATAAATTACTAACAGAGTATCAAAAGGGAGATGGAACATTCCTGGTACGAGAAAGCGACACCTTTAAAGGAGACTACTCGTTATCATTTTGGTAAGTAATAAAAGTTTTTAATTGTACATGAATAAAATCCCATGCCTGAATCAAACCAACTCATTCAGACTTGAGACGCTTGGTTGATTCAAGTACCAACGGTACAAGTTCACCCTCGAGTATAAGCCCAACTTTTGGTCAATTTTCATGCAAAATGAAGCACTCCGATATAAGTCCACTATAATTTTCAGATCTGAGTATGCAGTTTGCATCTCAGAATACGACATAAATCAGACCTTTTTGAAACTGGAATTACAGACCTAGGATAGGCAGCAAGTAGGCACATGCCTAGAATACGCTCCAAGGGTTTTAAATTTCATCATAAACGATTTAAACAAATTGCACACTCCATTGGCGTATGTATGAACAATAAATAAAATTCCTGCTAATTTTGATGATATAGCCTTCCTTTTCGGTCCTTAGGTATAATCCCACCCATTATCCATTTCTAGCCATTACTAGCAAATTTAAAAAGATGTATATAGATGTTTTACCATGCCATTGATCAGTGTATTGTATAAGAAAATATTAGAAGTGAATTAAATACTTATGGCATAAGGGATATCGGACTAGCATGTGAGACGCATGGGTCTGTGCTATATTGCATGTAAATAAGCAAGATGCTTTACTCTCATTGCCTAATCCTTTGGATGGGATGTAAAGCCATTGGTGCTGTATACATACATTGCATGTAAGCACAATAAAGAACTTGGTACATTATATTATTATATACATTCGGAATAAATATGGGATCGCATCGAGACGGTAATTTATAAAAAAGAGTAATCTGTGCATGCGTATAAGCCAGGTATACACCATTCCGTTAATTATCATGACTGTATTGGTCGATTTAACATTCGGTCTGACAACAAGACATAGCACAATTTATAATGTAATTTTGAAACTTTCAAGAATAAAAAATGATCGATCAGTTCGAAGCGAATACATACATAGTAGGCTTAAATTTTTCTTTTTAGTTCATCCTTTTGAACTTTGCCAACATAATACTAGCCTTCTCAAACATGCCCAATAGCCAAGTCTGCTTGTACAGGGTATATGGCCTAGGAGGAGGCTTACCGAACAGGATGAAAGACTTTATACAATCGTCGCGTTCTGTTAATTTACCGTCTCGATGTGAATGTTCACTATTGGGCTTTCTGGTGAACAGTGTACTAAAGAGGTCACCCAGTATAAGGCAGAAATAAATCGAAATCAAGCTTTATGCTGTTGCATTTGAATAAAAGCCTAAATTTTTACATCAGGTTTTAGAAAATATTTAGTTGAATTGTGTGTATGCCTTCTATAATTGATGTGTTTCTGTTTTCTCCATCTTTCACTAAGGGCGCTAAACAAACCAAACCATTGCCGAATCAAGTCCAAACTGGAACGGGGTATATCAAAGTATTACCTGATTGAAAACCTATTATTTGATAGTCTATTTAGCCTCATAAACCACTATCGACAATTTCCATTACGCAGTCGGGATCTGGAATTATTATTAGGAGAGTCGGTCCCACAACCCCCGAGTCACGAAAACAAAGAGTAAGTGAAGTAGCATGGGTATTGAGTTGACACTGCACCATGTCGCCTGTAGTGTGCCTGCTTGTCATCTGTCACATTAACATCATGTTTTTATTTGTTTTGCATGGGTGTTTCATTCATTCTTCTGTTACAGGTGTAGGTCAAAGGTTAACCATATACACATCAAGAAGAAACATTTAGGCCAAGAGATTAAATATGTAGTGACTGAGTCATCGATGTTTTCAAACCTCTATGAGCTTGTAACTCATTATCGAAAACATACTTTGAAGGCTCGTAATGGCATGACGATTTCACTAACTGAATCTGTTCCCCAACTTAAACACCAACATCACGAAAAAGAAGTGTAAGTTTGGACAAAACAAAATTCATCAAAATTATTAATTAATTATTTTTTATAAATAGGCCAAAAAATAGTCTTTAATAGTAAATTTCAGTCCTTAGAAATAAACAAAAATATTTGAATACTTTATCAAAATTGCTTTAGTTAAAATAGAATCCAAGAATTATTGTCTTGCTTTCTCAAAAAATCTATAATATTGTTATTCTTCCCACAAACAACAGAAAAAAAAATTTAAAACAATTTGTTTTTATTTATAAAATCAAATGCAGAAAAGTGATGATCATTGCTATACATTGTCACCATTCTTAACATTACTGCCTTTATTTCTTATAAATTCATTTTACTCTACTTATTGGAAAAATATACCACAATTCATGTTGCATTTTATTTCTGAACATAACAATATTTAATATTTACAAGCATAGAAATTGGCTTTTTCTTTCATACAACTATTTTTATTTGTTATTTAACTATCTTGAGTTCAGTTATAATTTTTAGGATTAATTTTCCAGAAAAAGAGTAAGCATGATATTTTTGTGTTTTAACAACATGATCTTGTTTTTTGTCTTTGACATTGCATGTTTGTTTATTATTTTGTGTGTTAACAATTTATGTATTATTATAACACAAATAATAGTTTTGTATTTCTCTAACTAACATGAATGATCAAAGAAGTACTGCACTGCTTATGTAGAAAAAAATTGTTGGAATTTAAATGTGTCTTGCAGTTCAACATTTTGACATTTTTCACGACTTCTAATTGTTGTAATAGTATGTTAAAACTACTAATAAATCATCTATATGATAACTCAAAACATAGTCCTCTACGCTATAAGCCACATGACCAATACTAACCCTTTTCGAGCTGCGGAACTATTTATTTCCCATTTAACCATTCAGCTATGTAATTTTTGTCAATCAGGTCACAGAGAGGTTACCTCGATCCAATCCAATCAGGCATGGTCTTTACTTATTGAAATACCATGTTTGGCCGATTTTTGTGCCAGTCCATTGGACGGGTAATATGATGTAGATATAATATTAAAAACAAGAAATGATGCATTGTTTGCTGCAGTACTTATTTGATCATTCATGGCACATTCTTAGTATTTACTAACTTTGTTGTGTATATTGGCAGTTGAATGACATGAGTGCGTTTGAATCTTAATAATGTAATTAAATATATAATAAAAATAAGTATGCAAAATGTACAAAAGCAGCACCTGTCACCAGGTATACAGGTGGCTGATGCACCCTGTGTTGTTCTTTTGTATTCTATCCATACCGTAAAACCTCGAAAAAAGCCCTGCCCTTTTCAGTATGCATGGGTGGGAATTTTTTCAAGATGGACTTCCTTTCAAGATTTCTTTTGCAAACTAAAGAGGAGGGCTTCTTTTTGAAATGAATGCTGTAAATTTTGTGAATTTCTACTAAAACATTACTTGCCAATGTTACATATTTGTGATCAAAATACCATATTAAACTGTAAAATGAATGTACGATATAAACTCGATCATATAATATATCTGCTTTAAGTTATCTGGCATTAAATCAATTTGTTCTTTTGAAATTCTATCTCGAAAACAAGCCCATCGAGATTACTTTTACAGACCAAAGAGGGGACTTCATTTCGAGATAGGCTTCTTTTCTTGGTTTTACGATATTTCTTGCGTAAATTATTAATCACACCAAGCAAGATTGGCGTATGGAATAGATTATGTGTTCAACAAACTGTATGTGTGTGTGGTGTTATTCTACCTTGAATTTATTGTTGTGACTGTTTGAGTCAAGTGACCAAGCAGTGAAAGAGCCGGAGTACTGCAAACCAAAATGCAGGCAGAGGTTCGAGGCATTCCTCAGCCGTAGTTCTTAGGCAAAACAAACATAAACTTGTTAAGCATCACAATTTTCAAGCTGCCTGTTTTATTTTTAATTTTTAACAAATTACCAAAAAACAACCAAAAATTATGATAAAATTGTAACATTTGATTATCCCAGCCCTGAAATTTATTCAGAGGTTGGCGATTAACAAGTGAATTTTTTTATTTGGCCTTATGGCCTTAAAATTAGAGGTTGAGTGTACACATCTTGCTTGAGTGCACTTGAGAACCCAGTTCATCTTTTCAGAAATAGTAGTGGATTACCCCAGTGTTAATCACTGCATTGGCCTCTTGGTTATAGGAACCAAAAAGTGGAGATACAAACTTGGACTGAATGATTTTGATGAAGTTTTCCATATGACTTTACATTCAAATAAAAGTAATTACTATAATATTTGCTTTTTTTTTTCTAGATGGTTTCATAACCGATTAACCAGACATGAAGCAGAGAATATGTTAAAACGTATACAAAAAGATGGTGCCTTCTTAGTTCGCAAACGATTTGATACCAATGATTCATATGCCATCTCATTCAGGTTAATATTAGTATGCTAAAAATTGTTATCTAAAAAAATGTATTTATCCCCATGGACTTATGGGCGGCTCCAGTTTTTTGTTATATGCAATCCACTGCATGTAACCGATAACACCTGAAAATAACTGTTTAAACATATTTAAATAATATTCAAATATTTGATATTGCTTTATAAAGATATATTAACAGGCGCGGATTTAGGCGGGGGATAAACAGGCTTTAGCCCCCTAAAATTTAACTTTTTAAAATAAAATAATGACTATTTTTATATTTCTGCAACCTGTCGGGATCGTTTTTATCATTTATGAAATATTTAGCCCCCCCCCCCCTAATCTATAATGCTGGATCCGTCCCTGATTAATACAATATTCAAAAGATATAAAACTTGCACATTTGTGTCAAAATTATTACTTTTCAAACAAATACTTGACAAGTTCTGTGGCGTTTATCTCTAAACTTTCAGAGCGGAGGGAAAGATTAAGCATTGTCGTATCAAAGCGGAAGGCAGACTGTTTGTTATTGGTACTGCTCAGTTTGAAAGTTTGTCTGAGCTTGTATCCTACTATGAGAAGTACCCCCTCTATAGGAAGATGAAGCTTAAATTGCCTGTGAATGACGCTGTTGTAGAACTTCATGGGCAGGTATGTGATTTGGAGGATGCATTTCTTCTAATTTCAAGTGGTATTTTTTTCATATGCATCCAACAGCGAGTAAGTCGCAAATTATAGGATGGATGTACTTTATAATTTAACATGGTTATAAACTCACTTTAAGTCTCACTTTAGGCTTAGGGGGTCGAGTTGAAAGAGTCATGAGTTACAACCCTGACCCTAGATCAGGATTGAACCCTGGAACTTGAGATTGGAAGCTACAGCTCCACTACTCAATGTTCACTTACTGTTAAATAACTATACTGATACTAAACTGATTAATTTATTAGATCGTTCATCTTTCATATATATATATATATATATATAATCATGTTTTTAAATGTCTATTCATAATAATGCTATTTATTTTTCAATTATTTTGAGATTTTAAGAAATTTAGAATTTTAGAAATACAATTAAACAAAATTTGTATTTGATAGAATGTTGACGGTGATGATTCTATTTATGGTCCTTCAGATCTGTATATTTCACCTAACTACATTGTACCAAAGGTAATGTATTGTTCTGTACATTTATTCAATTTAATCATCTATTCTGGTTTTTTCATCATCTTGAATAGATTGCCAATGCCACTCTGATCATGTACGTTGGTTTTTGATCTCAGCCATAAAAAGGAATGAAACCAATGAATGGAATGAAATAAACAATCACACAAATAATAATGATTTTTTTAGATGTGTTAAGATAAAAATTATACAAAGAAAATATTTAAATTACTTGTTTTGTTTACTTGGAATCAGATAGCAATACTGTGTTTCAATCTTATGTGTTTGCAGGTTGTTGTAAAGGCTTTGTACGACTACCGAGCTCAAAGAGATGATGAATTGTCCTTTTGCAAACATGCAATCATCACTAATGTAGATAAACAGGATCACGGATGGTTAGTTGACTTTATACAACACCTAAGTAGTTTATTGCCATTTGATTGGAGGATTGTGGGTCACATGATATTAAAATTTACTATAGCATCTTTGCGATGTATATATCGGTATATATAAGCCGCTTCTATGGAGGTCTACCCTAGTGGAAAATTTTACACAAAGAAATCATTTGTAAAAATCTTACACATAATCTGCACATACTCCCTTTGATTGGTTAGTTTCACCACATTTATGGTAAGACTTTTGATCTGTGAAAAGCATGTAACGATAAAGGTCATAGATGTGTTGGTGATTCGCAAAGCTGTTAGCAAGTTTTAGATGGCAAGCAGCAATTGAACCCTGCCATCTTCCCTATTGGGAAAAGCTACTGAGATATTACCCAGACATTATTATTATTGTAAAACCTACTACCAACAAAATGGCCTGGGTGAATGAGACTTTAATTACATCTTCTGAACTGTTAAATGGCTCCATCTTGTACTGAATTCTTTCACGTTGTATATTCTGTAGGTGGAAAGGTGATTATGGTGGCAAAAAGAATATGTGGTTTCCATCAAATTATGTAGAAGAAGTGACACCACCTCTAAGCGACACCAGTCCTGAATCAGGACTGCTAGGAGATCTACAAAAAGGATCTATTGACATGATACACTGTAGCTGTGGTAAGTTTAAGATTAAGTTTCATGAAGAAAAAATATATTGGAGGTAAAGATCAGAGTATTCATTTTAATGCAATGGAAAGTGTGGTTTAAGGCCAGGTTTTTGTGATAATGGGCATATATCCAGGTGTGAGCTTATATCCAAGTATGGGCTTATGTCTAAGTATTGGCTTATATACAAGTTTGAGCATATATCCAAGTATGGGCCTATATCTAAGCATGGGCCTATATCCAAGTGAAAGCTTAATCTAAGTGTGAGCTTATATATAAGGGTTATTTCCAAGTGTGCGCTTATATCCAAGCGTGCGCTTATATCCAAGTGTGGGCTTATATCCAAGTGTGAGCTTATATCCAAGTATGGGCCTATATCTAAGCATAGGCCTATATCCAAGTGTGAGCTTAATCTAAGTGTGAGCTTATATATAAGGGTTATATCCAAGTGTGCGCTTATATCCAAGCGTGTGCTTATATCCAAGTGTGGGCTTATATCCAAGTGTGAGCTTATATCCAAGTGTGAGCTTATATCCAAGTGTGAGCTTATATCCAAGTGTGAGCTTATATCCAAGTGTGAGCTTATATCCAAGTGTGGGCTTATATCCAAGTATGGGCTTATATCAAAGTATGTGCGTATATCTAAGTATGGTCTTATATCCACATGTGTCTAAGTGTGCACTTATATCCAAGTGTTTGTTATATCCAATTGTGGGCTTATATCTAAGTATAGGCTTATATTTAAGTATGGGCTTATATCCAAGTGTAGGCTTATATCCATGTATGGGCTTATATTTAAGTGCTGTGTGGGCTTATATCCATCTGTGAGCTTACAGTATATCCAAGTTTAGGCTTATACCCAATGGTAGCCTTACTACCAACTATGTTATTATATCCATGGGCTTATAGTCTATAGAAGTGAGGATAAAAGAAAATCCTATGGTGAGCTTAGATTAAAGATATCTTTAAAGATATGCTTTTCTCACTTTTTATTAAGTAAATTAATATTTTTTTGCAATAATATTTAGTAAGTGAAAGGATAGATGCAATGCTACAAAAAACTAAAATATATTATTTAATTTGGTAAAAATTTTTTTTTTTCAGATATTATTCCAGGAGGCAAGGGTATTCAACTATTCGTATTCTCAATCGTTTCACCAACTCTTCACCAAACACTAGAAATAGCTACACAATCTCGTTCTGAACTTGATGATTGGGTTCAAACAATACGTAAAGTATCGTACAGAGCGGGAGAACGAGTAAGTGAACAAATATTTTAATCTCCATATCAACATGTCTGATTGACAGCAGTATCGCTCACATTGAAACCTACTTCTCCCCTTCTATAAAATAACTTATTTCTCTTGAAAAATAGTCACCAACATTTATATTTTGTATGGCAAAGAGAATTGAAGAAATTTCATTTTTAAGAATATTTTATTAATAGAAAAATAAGGCAATATCCTGACATTTGGTTTAGAACAGAATCGGCAGAGTTGGTTGGTTTTATCCCAAGGCGCTTTTTTCCACACAAATTTTTGCTCTGTACAAGTAGATAAATATCAGAGTAGCAATGCAGAGAGGATTTTCATTGTTCTGGTGTTGTGTCATCAGAGATTATTGTGGCCTTTGCATCAGTTTTATATCATTAAATAAAGAAATTACTTATCATTTTCATTTTTATAATTGATATATCCATTATATCATGTTTCCAGAATTAAATCTGTAAAATATTAATATTACATGTTGGGTTATTAAATACAACTTGTTTTTTTTTTCCCTAAATTAGGAAAGAATTTTTTTTTTTTTAAACCTGAGTCCTCTGCGTACAAATGCCTTTGTTGTTAAAAGATAAAGGAACTTATTTTTTTTTAAATTGCTATAGACAAGGGATGCTCAAAAAAGAGAGCGACGACTAAGAATAGCTAAGGAGTTTTCAGACTTGATTGTATACTGTAGATCTGTGACATTCAGGGAGGATGGTAAGTACCTATGTCAAGACGTAGTAATGTATAGACATAAAATATTACACATTTCAACTACATGCTTCTTGTGTCATGTCAGTGCAGGCAACTACAGAGCCCTCACTCTGTCCACGACAGTGGCCCTAACATAACTACTTAACCCCCTACTTGTCTCAAAAGACGTACTATGCTCTTTGACATACACACAAGCATTCTGGGCGTATGGTTTTGTGAATGTTAATAAATATATTTTACACTGATTGTTTAAATAATTGTTATCCTTTAAAATTTCTATATTCTTTTCAACTAGTTATTCCTGGAAAATATTATGAGATGTCATCATTTCCTGAAACTAAAGTAGAGCGTTTTCAGACAACATTAAGACGTTATAACATGACACAGTTAAGTCGAACTTACCCGAAAGGTCAACGTATTGACTCGTCTAACTATGAGCCAACATTAATGTGGAATTGTGGGTGTCAGATGGTTTCTCTAAACTACCAAACACCAGGTATTTCTTAAGAAAATATGTTATGACAATATTAAAGACAATAGTTGTACTTAAGTACCCACATAAATGTACTGTAAAATAAAAAGAGGTAAATTTGTCAGTCAGTTCAGTTTAGCTGTATCATCCCCTGTCGGATGTAGCCCTCCTCATGCTTCTGCCAATCCCATCTGTTCTGTGCTGTCCTCACCCACGTGATGCCTGCATACTTTGTAATGTCGTCCCTCCAACGCCGTTTCTGCCTTCCCCTTTTTCTTGTGCCGGTTCTTGGTTGCCATTCTGTCATACGTTTTGTCCACCTGTTGTCATCCCTTCTTGCAAGGTGTCCCGCCCCACGCATTTTTGCTTCTTTTATTTTGTTCATTATATCTTTGACTTTAGTCAATTTCCTTATTACTGTGTTTCTGATTTTGTCCCTAATTGTCACTCCAAGCATCTGCCTTTCCATAGCTCTTTGTGCAGTGGTTAGTTTTTGTTCCAAAAATTTTGTTTCACAACCATAAGTCATTGTAGGGAGTACACACTGGTTGAAAACTCTTCTCCTGTGAACTATTGGGATTTCTTGTCGCAAAGGATTTCTCTATATCTGCCAAAGCAGCTCCATCCCGCCTTAATTCTTATGAGAATTTCGTCTCTTGTGTTGTCACCCATTTTCACTGTTTGGCCCAGGTACTTGTAGCTATCAACTTGTTCGATCCTATCATTTTCAATTGGTAACGGGACGATTCGGCCCTGAGACGATTCGGCCCGGGACGATTCGGCCCTGGGACGGCCCAAAAGTGGGCCGAATCGTCCCACCAAAAGTGGGCCGAATAGTCCCGGGCCGAATCGTCTCAGGGCCGAATCGTCCCTGAACCTTTTCAATTTCTATGGACTCATTGTTATGGAAGTTTGTCATGTACTTTGTCTTTCCTTTGTGTATTTTCAAACCAATCTTCTTGCTCTCTCTGTTCAGATCATTTAACTGTTCCTCCATGTCTTTGACTGTTTCGGTTGTCAAAGCAACGTCATCTGCAAATCTAAGGTCAGTTAAACTCTCTCCATCAATGTTGACGCCATGTCTTTCCAGGTTCAAATGTTTGAAAATGTCTTCCTCTATGGTTGTGGTGAATATTTTTGGTGATATTGTGTCCCCTTGTCTGACACCTCTGTTTATGTGGATGAGTTTAGATACATCTTTGTCAAGGTGTATTGTTGCAGTGGCATCTGTATAAATGTCTTCAATTATCTGAACATAGCCTTCATTTACTCCAGTTTTCCTCAGGGCTCTAAACAGATCAACATGTTCTACTGAGTCGAATGCCTTCTCGTAGTCTATGAAGCCTACGCATAGATGCAGTTGGTATTCATTTGACTTCTCTATTAATTGGTTTAAAGAATGTAGATGGTCTGTTGTTGAGAATCCCTGCCTGAATCCAGCCTGCTCTCTTGGTTGGTTTTCATCGAGGGTTTGTTTTAGTCTGTTTTGAATTATCCTTGTGAATATCTTGTATGCATGTGATAAAAGACTGATTGGTCTATAATTCTTGATATCGGCTTTGTCTCCCTTCTTGTGTAATATTATGATTTTTGCCTCTTTCCATTTCACTGGTATTCTCTTTTCTCTCAAGATATGATTGTACAGTTTGACAAGGTTTATGTTTATCTCCTCCCCTCCTATCTTAAATATATCGCTGGCTAAGTCATCTAAGCCTGGTGCTTTATTATCTTTTATCTGTTTGATGGCCATTTCCACTTCCCTAGCTGTTATTTTTGGAAGTTCTGTTTCATCTACAGATTTATTCTTGATCTCCATTGTGGTTTCTGTCTTGGTTGAGTTATACAGATCTTGATAAAAGTCTGCGCATATGTTTAGGATTTCCTTTCTATCTGTGGTTAAGTTACCATCTTTCTTCCTCATTTGGTTAATTCTAGTTTTCTTACGGTTCAGTTTTGTGATCTGTTTTGGTCCTTTTCCACTTTCCAAGATGGTTTCAATTTGCTCTCTCTTCCTTTTTCTGCTTCTAGTTCTTCTCATCTTTCTCACTGTTTTTACTAACTCTGTATATTCTATTCATTGTGATGTTGATTTGTTTTCAATTTCTCTAAGTTCTTTTCGTTTTATATCAAGCTCCTCAATCAGTCTGTCCTCCTCAGATGTCAGCTTTGTCTCTCTGTTCAAAGGTGCTATTTCTTCAGCTGTCTCAATCACTGTTGAAGATATCAGATCAAATTTGGTGTCTATATCTGCATCTTCAATGTCTAGACTTGCAAATCGATTTTTAAGTTCCAACTGGAACTCCTCCTTTCTGTTTTTCAGTTTCAATATGTTCAGTTTTGGTTTCTTTTGGTTTTTGATGATCTTTAGTCTTTCAAGCTTCCTTTTCAGATGTATTTTGGCTTTGACCATCCTGTGGTCGCTACCAATGTCTACATTTGTTATTACACTGCAGTCCTCTACAATTCCCCGTTGGCTGGTTAAAATAAAGTCTATTTGATTTCTTGTTCTTCCATTTGGGCTCTCCCAGGTCCAATATCTATTCTTATTTTTCTTAAATAGTGTGTTTGCCACTATCAAGTTATGCTGTGCAGCAAATTCAAGTAACATGTCTCCTCTCCAGTTCCGTTCTCCAACTCCAAATGTGCCCATTAAAGGTTCTTCTCCTTGTTGACGTTCTCCTATCTTGGCGTTGAAGTCTCCCAATACTATGGTGTATTCCGCTTTGCTTTCTCTTTTCGCCTTGCTTATTTCTTCATACACTTCTTCAACTACTTCATCATCATACTCACTAGTTGGTGCATACACTTGAACTATGCATAAGTGTTTCTTTTCTGAAAGCTGTATGTTAAGACTTACTACTCTATTTGAGTAGTGCTTGATGCCTTTTATATAGTCTTTGAATTTTGGATGGATTAGAAACCCAATCCCCTTAGCATCAGTGTTGTCTTCCGTTTTTCCATGATTGTATAACCAAGCTCCTCCTTTCAATTCTTCGATCCCCTCTCCTTCTCGTTTGGTTTCACATAGTCCTATCACATCCCATTTGAAGTTTCTTAGTTCATCCATTAGTGATTCTAAAGATTCCTCTGTTCTTAAAGTTCTGGTATTATACGTACATATGTTGATTTGTGATTGTCCACTCTTAATGTGATGTTCATCAGTCGCACAGCTTCCATTCGGCTTTGACTGTGAGACGCCATATAAAGATTTGATAAATCTTACATCACGACTGGGCAACTTGCATTCACCAGATCCTTGATGACTGCGCCCTTTTTGGCCATGGGCTTTACGACTTCTCTTTTTCTTGTCTTCCATTTTTATACATGAGGGTTTTCTGCCATATACTGACGCGCTGGCAGGACGTAGTGTCAGCAGGTTTTTCTTAGGGTTTTCCTCCCAAACTCAGAGCTTCGTCAGTTTCCTTGAGCCATAAAGCGGACTCTAGTTATCCGGCTGGCGCCGCTTGGAGGTAGAAGATGAGTTTCAAGTATAGAGGCGATTATGGACAAGTGGGCTTACAGATGGTAATGCCACAAGTACATACAGTAACAAGTAGTGAAGTTGCGCATATACAAGCCTTACCAGCCATTTGTCACTGTATCAGTAAAGTTTGTATTTCTACCGTGTATTTTGATTTCATAATTTGTGATGATTTAATTTACATTTTTTTGTAAAATAAGTGCATGTAATTTAAGACCTTTAATACAATAACCAAAGTATCAATATAGTGTAAATTAATTAGAATATGACACAAAATTTCTATTTCAATCAAAATGAAGTGGAGTCTTACCAATTACCAGATGTTGCCACACAATTCATATACAGTACTTGTATGCTTTAATTGAACATTGAGTTGTTCAAATCAATTCATTTGTTGATCCATGAAGAATAATAGGTTGCTCGTCAACAATCTATATAGAAATATTTTCAAACACATATTGTAAACATTTAAAAAACAGTATACAAAATATGAAAGTTTATGGAAAAATGTTTCTTATAAAAATATTATAATGAATGATAACAATTTGACTTGACAGATCGGCCAATGCAGCTGAATGAGGGCTTGTTTCAGATGAATGGACGATGTGGCTATCTTTTACAACCAGAGAGTATGCGAAGTGAAAACTATGATCCTACAGACAAGAGGACACTTCAGGGTGTAGATGCTATCCATTTAACTGTTGATGTAAGTTAATTCAGTTGTATTATTATTATCTTTTATTGTCAACTGGGGATAACAGTCTCCAACATGGCATACAAATAGTAGGCAATACAAGCATGAAAATAGCAATAACAAACTATATAATATAGTATAAATAAAAAAAAAATAAATATAAAACAAATAATATTTTCACTAACTTTAGAAACTTCAAAAACAAATTTTTACAGTAATAAAGGTTCAATAGAGAATAAAATGTATGTATGTATGTATATGCTATATATACGATACACATCAAACGGTGCAAGGCTACTGGACCTTTGTTTATAAATCTTACATATTCTTTCTGTAATGAAATTCATTCCAAATTCATTCCAATTCTGAAGGAATTAATAAATCCAAAACAATAGAATGACCTAGTTAAAAATAATGATTGGTATTGCAGTGTGTAAAGTATGTAAACACAACATTTTGTAATGTTTGATGTATATCTATCTACTAGACAAAACATACTGTCCAGAAGGGGATTTGTGACCTATACTTTTATATATGCCACTATCTTCTGTATCTTCAATTCATTGCTATTATACTTTACCCTTGGTCAACAAGTACAATTAACTTAAAGATGTATTGTCCCCCTGAAAAAATAATAAACATTTTCTGTTGAATATGCCATTTTAATGTCACATAATAGTTATCCACTTTGACCAAAAATTAGAGCGAAAAACAATTTATTTACCTGAAAAACTGTAATTGAATGCAAAAAAATAGTCAAATTGGCTGCCATCCAATGGATTTTTGGTTGAATTTAACCATTTATTTTGTCATTTTATAAGTGAAAACGTTTCGTTTTTTTCCCTACAGAAGTGATTAACTTTATAAAAATAACCTATTCAAAGTCTGATTTAATTAATCTTCATTTTTCATGTTTTGTGGGGACAATAAATCTTTAATGCAATAACATTTGATACATTTTCTCATTTTTGTATGATAATAATTTATTTATGAATGTTTTTTTTTTTAGATTATTGGAGGTAGACATCTAAGGAAAGCAGGAAGAGGATTGATTAGTCCATTTATTGAAGTTGAGATAGTAGGGGCTGAATATGACAGTAGAAATAAATTCAAGACAGCAACAATTGGTACGTATAATTATATCAATTGATTAGGGCTAAAGGTTTTAGGGGTTAATGGTACTTGTAAATGAAAACAAATAAATACTTTATTACTTTAACAAATGAATGTATATTTCTATTTTCAGTTGATAATGGTTTCAACCCTGTTTTTAAGGAGTCCTGTGAGTTTGACATTTTGAATCCAGAGTTTGCGTTCATTCGCTTTGTAGTTCAGGATGAGGACATGTTTGGTGATCCTAACTTTATTGGTCAGGCAACATACCCGCTAAGAGCAATACGATCCGGTAAAATAAAATGCTTGAATCTTGTTATTAGAAAAATAGGAACAATTTAATACATTTTTTTAACCACTTTTATTCAATAAAACAAAAGGCAAACTGTACAGAAAACAATAAAATAAGAAAATAAAATACTAGAGCAAAGAATTAGCCAAGCTTAAAGGTCATGGAACAGAAAAATAAAATTTTAATTTGGGAAACACAATGATTTAATCGTATTTGCCTATAATCTAGTAGCACCCTCTATATTTTTTCAATAAACTTAAAGAAATTCATTAAAACTACTTTTTAGCAACATGCGCACTCTATATGTGTTGATATTGTCTTGATTTCGATTTCAATTTGCGCCCTCTGGGAAATAGATATCACATGTTATAACCATTTTGATCTTGGAACGTTGTATTATTAGCTATAATGGCGCAAAAACATCCTCCAGTTACCAAATTTTACCCACCAATAGGTAAATATCGTGTTCATCGCAAAAAAACATTCTGAAATAATCGTTAGTTTCTCTGTAATAGAGATTTTTTTTGAAAATGTCATTTTTCTATGTTTTTGACCCAAAACTTTCATTTATGCGTAATTTTTTATAAAATGATAAAAATAATTCAATTTTGTTTAATATTTTTATTTATTATACATATATTCATCACTCATATTATAAAAATAACTAGTTTTTATCATTGAATTGACAAAAACAGGAATAAAAAAAATAGCTGTAATGACGTCACATTAATATGAATAAATTAGCTTTTTTTACCCACAACCGTTTTTTACCCACACACCACAAAAATAATTGCAAAAAAATTATCTCATTTAGTTTTTTTTGCAATTAATTAAAATCACATTTTTTTGTTAAATAAATAATACTCACATAGGTGAGACTAATGCTGCACAGTGAAAGTGTTAAGTGGCTGCCCACAGTTAAAGTGGAAAAATATTTATTTTGTATTACAGTATTCTGTTTTTATGTTCTCAGGATATCGATCTGTTCCTTTGAAGAATGGATATAGTGAACCTCTTGAACTCTCATCACTGCTTGTCAAAATTGATGTCCGAGTAATTGGGGTAAGGAGAATAACTTGGGTCACATATTTCCACTTGTACTGTATATTTGAATATATAAGATCCTCAGAATGAAAGCTAAACTCTATTTGTTCTTCAAATACACAGGCTTGTTTAAAAGTAGATGATTATTCAATATTTCAAAGGATGGTTCTTATACCAAAGACAACCATTATGTTACATCTTATACAGGCACACTTTACCTTTGTAATTATTTACCATTTCTATTTTCTTGTTTTGTCATCAAAATTATAATCAACCAAAATGATTCGATGTGTAATATTAATTTTGTTTTAATAGGCGAGTGATGAATCTGCTATTTATGATTCAATATCTGTTCTTCGAGAAAGAACGCAAATATTGGAAAAAAATGTGAGTGAGCTCAAAGCAGAAGATGTTCAGTATAATATGCGTTGTATGGAATTGGAACGGTGCCAGGAGAAACTGTTTGAATTACAAGAGATGAGAAGGTTTGGTATAGTTGATTGTTTCACTTAGGTCAAATGAACGTGCTTGTTAAACAATATAAATAGTAATTTTTTATGTGCTTTAAAGATGAATAATGTGAAGACATTTCTGTTTAGGAATTTGTTGTTACCAAGTAAAAGATTTGAACTCGTCACTTGGGATGAGTTAGGTTATCCATGCTAAAGCTGCATGCATGTACACACATTGATTATGCCATCCTATTATATGATCTACGTTTTTTAGTGCTGAATTCTGTCTATTTTGTGTCATATAGTATATACAGTATTTACACTGTATATACTACATACAGTGTAGCATAGGTGAAATTACACGATAAGATCCATTTTTAATTCCAGAAGAATTTTGTCTGACCAAGAACATTCTTCTTAATGTTGCACTTTGATGGGTTCTGCAATCTTTGTACTTTATTGGTTTGCTACTCTATTTATTTTTTAATTTGTTAATTTCTTTTTTTTTTATTGACAGAAAGCAACAACTTAGGAAGACTCCAAGCAATAAACAAGCATCTTGGTTGAGATAAATATTATGCAGATATAGGTGTAGTATCCCTAAAGAGCATCTTCATCCCTCTAACAACTTCACTTCCCTAGATCACAGTAATTTATGGATGTTCATGTATTCTATTGCCTAAACGTTTATGATGGCTAAGTAATGTTGGTTGAATAAAATAATAAATCAAGCAATTGACATGGAACAATACCGCAGTGTTTAACAGATAGAAGATACATACAGTAGAAGATAAATGAAGATTTTATTCTGCTTTTGTGACAAACATTACAAACATATAATGCAAGAGGATAACTTGAAAATTGTGGACGTTATTTTGCCAACAAACACACAAAGCAAGTAATATACTTGACATTTAGCCGAGTAAAAACGTTTTTTTTATTGAATACAGATGACAAAATAATGTTTGATTGCCTTATTTGACAATATTTAATGACCAAGCAGTTAAGATGAAAGGAACAGTAATTCATAGCTACTAATTCAATGGTATGAGTTCATTAGTGTTTGAGTTAATGCGTCTGGTGATAGAACAATGCATTGATATGGTGGATAGAAAAACGGTGTGACCCTGGAGAAGTGCGGTAAACAAAAGTTTAATCAAATCCACAATGGCTCCGACCTTTATGAAATTGAGCTATGGTATATTAATACTGAAAAGAGACCTAAATTCAGATACTTTTTGTTTCATTTAATCTCAACATCTTTGAAAAATGGAATTTGTGATATTTTAGGTGAGACAGTGATTGTGTCAATATTTGTGCAGTGTTGTGTGAATGATATTACTCAGGCTTTATAAACTAATGTATTTGGTTTGCAATGACGGTGACATCCTTAAATGACAATAGTAAACTTGTAGTATAAATTATTGTACAGAGTAACAAGTTATGATTGAGACATACTGTACATTTTTTGAATGATATTCATGATTTTCCCCAGATCTTGTATTCTTCTACAGTAGGCCCTATATAAGAAGAACCAACATTATAGTATTGAGCCACATAATACAGCAAATTATTTTTGAGATAGATTAACCTCAAGTGCCAGATTCATAATCACCCTGAAGCCAGCAGGCCTGATCTCTGGCATTTATTTTCGGACTATAATTAATACTACCTGTAAATCTAATTAATTAAACATAGGAAGCCACACGTCACTGTGGTAAATATTGAGTGCAAGAATAAAATATTGTTGTCCACACCACACTGGACTACGCATGCCATATTGAAAGCATAGATATCTATACTATAATATCTCTATGTTGAAAGTAAACAATTAAAGCAGCATACAAGCAGATAACAATTACGCTAATTGATTTTAACAAATGTCGCATTCACATTTTCTTGTAGAATGTGTACCAAATATTTTGACTTATTTATTTTTTTATATTCCTAGTACTTTTCCGGTTAAAAAAAGATATTATGGTACTGATTACATACTGAATATTGTAAGATAGTTAATACTAAAAAGAAACAAATTATTAATTGAATAGTTGGAAGACATAGATATACTATAGAATGTTGTTGTTTTGATATATTAACCTTCAGAATTTTGTTTCACAATATTTGTGTACAAGTGAAATATAAATATTGTATATATTTATATGTTATAAAAAAGCATATCAGACATATTTTTTGAATACTTGAGAATGCAATAGAAGAATAAGCAGTGGTTGTTTTATTAAATTGTTTTTTATTTTATACACATCCAAAAGTATGTAAAGTGTATCAATCCAAAAATAATCCAAACAAAACTTCATCTATTAAAAAAGATTGTTGTGAAGGAAATGCTTTTTAGTTTTATTGAAATTTAACGTCTGCCGTTGCTAGTATCACTGTATCAATAATATAAGAAGCATAATTTTATTTTTGCAGTGAAGTTTTTCTAAGTTGAATATTTAGAAAAGGTATCATATTATAAAATTTACATAAATGGTTTATTAAAACTATTTTATTTTGTTTCTCAAATTCTTTGCAATAATTGTTATAAACCACAGAGGCAATTTATCAGGAAATCAACCTATTAAGGCTTGGTTGTGACTGGGACGTAATGCAAGGACGTAAGCACAACGCAAGCAAATTGACCAATGAAAAGTGACCTATTAAACCATCACTTGTGATTGGTCAAATTAGTTGCATTGTATTTACATCTTTGCGTTGCGTTCTAGTGGGAACCAATAGAATGAATTAATCACCTAATCAAGTAAACAGAGTACCACCATACAGATACATTATTATAAGCCCACCACCTAATATTGACGTAACATTTATTTATCCGGTAAAATGTTCAATGTGTTTATAGACAGATCATGTATGGTATATTTTATTCATTGCTTATTAATAGTGTTTATTACGTGTTTATTCATAATGTGAAATGAGCTAAAAAAAAAATAGACTGGCTAATTATAATTTAATAATTTAGTTGTTGTTAAATGTTGGATTAATCTTTATTTTTCATGTTATGATGTATGTGGATATAGATAGACATTAGTAAAATACCCAATTAGTGTTGAATGTCATCTTGTAGAATAATAATATATGAGTTCTCAACAGGTAGTCTGTGAGAAAATCTGACCAGCAAGTGCAAAAAGAGATAAATAAGAAGTATGTTTAAAATGAGTTTATTGTCCTTAAAACAACTAAGGCCTGGACCCCACCCCACTAATTTATGGGGAAACTGCACCTGGACTGTGATGCTATGCTTTATCTGGCCTGCAATATAATTTATAAATAACAACAGGCCCACACTAGAAAACTTGATCAATGACTTGATAGATTGGCAATAATTCCTTGTTGCACAAATGTTTATTTGTAAATGACAATTTAATATTTTCCATCCAGATCTGGATATCTCTTAATAGAATCCCTATTATAGTACAACTTTCGGGTCCCAGTGAAGTTGGGATGGCCATTATAGTGTTAAAGCATACATTGTTCCACAGGGTCTGAATAGTGTCCCAAAAGAGGATACTGTGCGATGTAATCTGTTTTACCCCTATTACATGTTTCATATCATTATTTTAAGAGAGTGTAAACCTATGCAATCATGATTCATTATTTTTTATAAATATAGTTGTTGATTTGATGTTTACTATTAGGATGTGTGTGTGGTTTAAAATACTTGAACAATTTATTTTAATGAAAGAACTCATTAATTCAATTTTATTTACATTTTATAAGCTTATCATTTTCATATGAACGTTTGGATTGTGTAGCAGACCTGAAACAATATTGAATTAAACAAACAATGGGGGTGGGGTTATCAAATGTTGCCTTATATAAACATATACTATGGTCATGTATGACAATTCATTGAATGGTATAA
Source organism: Antedon bifida (assembly GCF_963402885.1). Taxonomy (NCBI): domain Eukaryota; kingdom Metazoa; phylum Echinodermata; class Crinoidea; order Comatulida; family Antedonidae; genus Antedon; species Antedon bifida. Next base: position 5,176,017 of record NC_136233.1, on the reverse strand, counting down.
TACTATTAGTATATTTTTACATAAATACTGTATTTTTATTGACAACTAACAAATTAGTAACAAATTCAGATTCATGTAAAATATTTTACATGGTGTCTGCATTGTTCAGATATTTAGAATTTAATTGATTTTTAAATTAATCGTACTTTTAAATTTGAAGAAAAAGAATAAACCACCAAACTCTGTAATGCACTGGATGTTTTAATGTGCCTAAATTTGTAACATTCACTTTACCTTGTACGTCGCAGTGGAATTTGACAGATAACGTGAAAGTTGCTGTATATAACATTGTACACAACAGTCGTAGTTGAATTGTGAACAATACATATCAAAATGAATAAACAATGATTTTTACTTTTTTTTGTTTTATCCATATTGTTGTTAGTAGTACAATACAAGTCGATATGGTCGTCATGGCAATTATGAGTAACCAGCAGCCAACTTTTTTTTGTTAAGTGAGGCACGATGACATGTATCATCTTTTGGGTTTTAGGCCGACGGTTCAGATCAATGGAGTTTGATGTTTAAACATAGTAATATGTAAATAGATAGTCACCTTTTTAGCTTAAAAATGTATTTCCTGAACAAAAATTGTTGAATAAGCCATTAGGTTCTGTCTACACTACCAAACATTATGGCACAAAAAAATGTGATGCGACATCGTCGTGCCCATGGCCAAATCACATTTTGTTGTCACATAAATGTGATAGTATAGTAAAGAACTTTATGTACCCGATAAAACCATAATTTAAACAGGCGTTGTAGTTTTTTTTAATAAGCCAAATCATTATTTTATATTTGCAAAAAGTGAATAACTTTATTGAAACTACAAAATGGCCTATTCAAAGTTTTGTTTAATTTCGTTGTGACCTCGAAAACGTAACGTAGTAACGTAATATTTTGTGGGAATCTCTATTTCGAGGTCTCTGTTTCCGTAACATAATGTATTTTTTAAATCTAAGATTTCAAGCATTCGTCTGGACATTCAGAAACAACTCTGCTGTAAATATGAATAGGCCTACTCATTCGCAAGATGGAGTTATAGTACACTTTCGGTAGACGAATCCCCGGAACCGGTACCATGTAAGGCCTCGATCTGGACCGGGACCTGAAATAATAATTACTGTATAATGATTCCCTGCTAATTTTACATATTTGCCAACAAAGCAATACATAATTATGAGGCTTGATTGTTAATATATACCGGTAAGGGTTCTAAGGTCATTGGTATAACGATCATACCATAATTCCTTCATGATCGTACAATAGGGAATTTAGATTTTCACCTCGACCATGTCGACTGATACCCCATGACGTTATGATAATGATAATAATTATTATTAATCTATAGACCATCACTTTCAAATAAAATTGCGAAATGTTTGCGTTTCCAGTGACAAGTTACCGAAAATTATCGCTATTTTGTTGAGAGATGACATCACCGTAGATGTGAGACGGGAGTGACGAGAGCGGGGTATTTGCGAGCAAGTTTTTTTTAGATGCCATGTCTTACCCTTTTCCCCCAAAATGTCCTACTTTGTTGTACGTCAATTGTTTACCAGATTAGAATAACGATTTAAATTACTTAAGCGTGGTTCCCACTAGCGACGCAACGCAAGGACGTAACGCAACGCAATGAATTGACCAATCACAAGCGATGGCTTATTCGCTTGTTATTGCTAAAGCTTGGTTCCCACTAGCGACGCAACGCAGGAACGTAACGCAACGCAAGTGAATTGACCAATCACAAGCGATGGCTTATTCGCTTGTGATTGCTAACTGTCTATAACTTCGCTTGTCATTGGTTAAAGCGCTTGCGTTGCGTTTACGTCCTTGCGTTACGTTCTAGTGGGAACCAAGCTTAAGAAAGCACAGCTTCCAGTGTGGCTTCGTCTCTGGGCCCAACCCGCTACTGACTTGAAAGACAAGACCCTAAATTTAAAAGTAGTGTATGTTGCAACAACAAAAAAGAATAAACCACCAAACTCCATAATGCACTGGATGTTTTAATGTGCCTCATTTTGTAACATTCACTTTACAGATTTTTCTGAAAAAAAATTAATAATACAGGAATTTAAAATTAAAATTAGCTAATTTCTGTTCCTTAATTTTAAACTAACTTAAATAGCGAATCTTCATTCCTAATTATCTTTCCCATTTTTCTTCAATGTTAGGCTTATACATATCTGATATCAATTTCTCATAATATCTTTACATTTAATCTTATTCAACTAAAAATCTGATGCCTTAACATCTGCTAACTTTGATGAGTAAAAATGTTTAGACGGTTCCGAAAATAAGAATTGGGGACGTGAAACTAAGAATTGTTTTTACTTGGCCTAAATATTTTCATTCGTCTGCATCCAAGTTAGTAGCCACTTAGTAGCCAAAAAAAAACAACAACGATAGTCTAGTTTAAAGATATGTAATGAAAAATAGTTAATTAAAGAAATGCTAAAATGTATCTTATCTTTAAAATATTTAATTTTAAACAGTTTTTAAAATCATGAATTAGGCCTACCTCATTATGAATCACATTTTTTATACACTCTTCAGAAACATTTTAATTCATTGTGAACTAGTAATTATTGATTTTTATTAACGTAACATTACTAATTATTAAAAAATGTCCATGTTTTTCTTCTAGTGTATGTAAGTAAGCTACTGCAGGTTCTGTCATGTTGATGAATTATCACACATCCATTAATTATTAGTGTTTCTTTTAAATACTTGATTATCGTCTTTCCTTTTGCAAATCTTGATAAGTATGGTTGATTTCTTTGTCGGTGTCTCGAATATAAGTCATATACGCCTGCACACAAATATAGTTGAATTGATTGCATAAATGATTGAATAAGGTTCTAAATCTCTTGGGGGAAACGATCGTGATATGGTAAAAAGATAAAATGATGATGATGGCATGATTTTGACGACGACGATGATACAATTATATCAAAGATGATCATGTTGATTTTTATAATGACGAAGCACGAATAATAAAGCTTTTATTATTTTCCTTACCCCTGATTCGTTGTCGTTTTTCAACGTTGGTACCTTTAAAATAAAACATTGATAATAAATACATTAGAAATTAATACATCCCCCTTGTAAAGTGCATATTATTTCATTTCAATAACATTTGAAAACAGCATATAACGTTAATATTCAAACATAACATATTATTCAATCCGTCGAACTTTTCACCGTTACATTTCGATTTATTATAGCTTTTTGCTTATTTGTTTTTCAATTGAGATTCCGTCGATAATTGCTTTTTTTCAGTAAGCATTTGTTTAAATTGCTTTACCTGTGCATTTGACTTCCTTATTTTGCTCATACAGAAAGCATAACATATAATAATTCCAATGAGTAGGCCTACACCGACAAACATCATTCCAATAATTGCGCCTAATGGACACCCGCAATTGCATCCGCAGTCATTATCATTCCATTCTCTTCTTGTTGGAACTGTACTTGAAACTGAACAACATAATGTATCAACAATTACTATAATTTATATTATTATGAATAATTCAGAACCAATTTAAGTTTTTATTTTTTTGTCTCAAAAGTTCAACCTAAAAACAACATTTGTATTTTTCTCGACACAATTACAATTTACAGAAAAAAATCAAATGTAATTAAATATTCAAAATTATTTTCAATTCGCTATTGTTTCAACCAAAATAATTTAGTTTTCAAACAAATTTACTATCAATTAATCAACCATGGACCCATGGTCCATGAATCAACTAAACATTATTTTTGAAATGTCACTATCATTGTTTAGGCCTACATTCATTTAACACATAAACCCAGAACTTAGACAATAAGAAATACAATACATGCAGACAATATGTGTGTTGCTTACTGGATATTGAAGTTGTCATAAATGCTGAAAAAAAAAACACTATTGTTAAAACACGTAATGAGTTGAAATTTAACATTTAAACTTTCACAAGTCTGTGCCGTAACAATCCTCATCAACATACATAAATACAATCAAGATGTAATTTTCTGTGATGATATGTGTTGATTGTAATATTTACATTGTAAAACCACCCAAACAGTGCACTCAAATACATTATCAAGTAGTAGAGAACAAAATTCTCCATAGCTCAAGAACAAATTAAAAGTGTCTACATTATTATAAATATATAAAGAAAACAAAAAAATATAAACCGACGCCACATAGTCACGTAGTTAGTACAATAACTTCATCCATCTACCATGAAGATTGGATGATGGAAGAGCAAAATCATAAATGCATTTCGTGACCATATTAATTCAAATGTTATATAGCCAACAATTTCGAACTGATTTCGCATAAGAAGAGTATAACGAATATCTTTGCTTTTATATTTAATTAACTAATTATCGATCTGATGATACTGAATACATTGGAATTAGAAACTTTAGAAACTGGCTAATAAGTAAAACAGCAAATAGAAGAGAGCATTTTAAAAGTGAAACGCTATATTATTATCTAGTTAAATAAAATATATGCAGTGAGACCTATATTGTTAATATAAGTAGTTGTCCCCAGAAATATTTCGAAGGCTTTTTTTTGTGGATATGATTGAGTGATCTTAATGTATCAATCAATCAATCAAAGAGATATTAAATAATATCTCTATGATGTAATGTAACTGATTTACCAGGCCTATGTCTTAGTGTTGTCTAGACCCATGGACACATTAATAAAAAGGATATGCATTATTCTGAGAACAAACGTTCATGTCTTTTGTCTAGACACAGACAGTTTACGGTCAATTCAGTAAGAACAATAAATACATTTCTCAAATTTTCTTCGTCTTATCTACTATCGCCATAGAATGGAACTATAATTAATTAGACTAGGTCTATGGTAATAGTATCTGAAAATTTGTGAATTTTACTTACAACCCACTGTGAGTTTGATAGCATTACTACATTTCCCTTCAGTTCCACTGTAAGCAGCATTCTCCGCTTTACATTGATACACTCCTTCGTCTACCTCACCAATATTATTAATTTGCAACAATGTATCAGACTGTGGATACTTTTCTTTATCAGAAACATTAAGTATGACATAATCTTTCATCCACGTGGTGGTAATCGTTTCTGGAACACCAATGGGTTCAGGACATGTAAATATTGCCGTTTCATTTATCTTAACAGAGGAGTCTGTTATAGTCAGAACAGGATATTCAAGGTCTGTAATATAGCAAATAGGTAATAAACATTAAAGAATTCAATTATTGGTTGTATTGAAAATTGAAATAGGCCTAATTCGTAATTCATAGTTATAATAGTAGTTCTGATGATAAAAAATTAATTAGACATTACACAGGATTTTATCACAGTACTCACACTGGACTGTAAGTGAACAAACATCACTGGCTGTCATTCCATATGTGGAGACTTTGCACAGATAGTTCCCTGTATCATTTACTTCAAGAGTGGTTAATATCAGATCAGTATTAGACAGCTTGTATCGACCATTTGTTGGTTGTCCAGCATTTACAAGTAGGTTTTCATTTGTTGCAGCATCTTTAAACCATCCGAGAAAATTCAATGAATTTCCATCGAATGTTATTGTACACGTCATTGTTGCGACATCACCAATTTTACCTGCACCACCAACACTTACCGATAGCGTTTGTGCACTTGTAAACGCACCTGGAAGAATATACCAGGCTTATAAACTAATTGTTGATTTCAATTAAAAATTAAGTCATCAAAAACAATGTAACCATGCATTTATTGGGTGAGAACTGCCAAATTAAACAAAAAATACTCCACAGATGTCCAGAATATTTAGCTCAACAGTGTGTTAGATGGGCTATACGTTGATGAAACTAATTCTTTTTTTCATGGATAACTTTTTTTATTTCTTCATATTTCAAAATTACAAAACAAAACATTACCAATTCTACATTTATGAATCTTTTCATATTATCCTGAATACTTCCCCTTTCAATCACATTATCAAAAGAATGACTATATTATCAGATCTAATAAAAACAAAGTAAATAATGAATAAACAATTCGTCTTCCCGTTTCAAGTATTATAGGTCTAAAATAGTCTGCTGTATATAAATGGGAATTTTGAAGAAATAAGATTAAATATATAATACACCTTAACATATAGTTGACATGTCTTTTAAGAATGTATTTCTAATATTCACCCTTGATTAAAAGGAATTTTCAAATTATTTTTTATTAATTCTTGAATCGATTTCATGGCTAGATTGCCCCTGTATCAACCACAACAAATTAACAACCAACGTAAAGTTAACCACTAACGTAACAAAACTCAAACACTAATGCAACAACAGCTTAATTTCTAAAAATGTCGAGATATTTTGGATTTTTTGGTGAAATAAGTTTGGTAAGTTGGAAATCTTTGAACAGTCTTAATCCTGTGTGTGTTTGTCAATACTATATTTTTTCTTCTGTTAGACAAATGGTAGGCTACTAAATCTTTCACATGAACGCTGAACTTTCAATTTTCAACATCCTTAAACATTTTTTCTTGTCGATTTTTGTCTGTGATTCGGTCTGTCCATCCATTAATTCTTTCTTTTATTGTTAGACATAGGGTAACATTTTCGAGTTAGTTGGATTTAGCATGGTTTTTTTTTTTTTTTAATGTCTTAATGTCCGTGCCTTCGTCAATTCTCAAACTGTAGGACATATAACGTCTTTACTTTCCACATGAAAATTGGATTTATGTCGTCAACTTTATTGATATTGAACCTAGTTTCGTGTCTATGATTATCTGTCCGTCCATCCTTCTGTGTTTTTTTTATTTTCTTATTTTTAACATTGGGTAATTAATATAAAATGTGGGAGCAAATTGTAATGCAAAAGATAGGACATCAAATTAAGCTCACCATTTTTAGGCCCGAGCCTAACCCTATTTCAAAATCCTGGATCCGCCACTGATTGAATATGCATACATTGATAGAAAATCATAATAAAAGCTTACACTTTTATGCCAACAATGTGGACATCACGTTAATGAAGAGTATTGTTAGACAGACATATAATATTATGGAAATAGAACGGCTTTCACCACAAAAATGTATCTACAACCTTTATACGGAAAATTGTGTGCTATGTCTTACGGTTACAATGTTGATGGCCGAACGGGTACTCAGACAGACAGATAGATTCAAAATAGGCTTATAAGAGTTAAATTTACATTTCAAGTATAAAATTAATTAGTTGTTGTTTTATATTTTATTCATTGGACTTGATGACCCCATGATGGAGTCGAAACGTCGTTCTTTTTTAAGCGTTATTTTTATATTATGTATTTACAATAAACGTACCTCATTCGTAAAATTAATACCCTTGCGTCTAAAGATACAGTAGGCCTATCCACTATAATTTTTATTATGTTACTAGAATATTTGAATTAAACTAGATAGGCCCATTAGAATTGTGAACTATTAGGCTTACTTACTTAAGTGTGAAAGAAAGAACAAGCAGACGATGTACATCTTTTTTGCAGCGAAATGCTCTTGATAGATGGTAAATGGATTGACGACTATGATGGATTTATAAGCTTTTCATCTAGTTCATCTATCAAAAGTACAGTTTAAAATGAACGAATTATACACGTGAATGTTTTATAATTTTAAAGATTTGCCGGGGTTAAAGTCCGACAGGTAAAAGTATCATTACTGATGACGTGCAACATAAAGTGATGATTTTATCATTTTACCATGGTTGATCGGCACGTGGAAAGTCATTGTGACAGTGCGCGAATTTTCCGTACGAGGAATTGATTGATTGACTTTCATTTGAATTCTCATAACTTGCAATACAAAGTTATACATAAACAATAAAACAAACAAAGTTATTGTTTCTGCCTCAAAATAAAACATTTATTGTACTAGTACTTTCGACCATAGGTCATCATCAGGTACTGATAGAATATTGGTAAAAGACGAATACATTATAGAAAAAGGGTACACTAGAAAACAAAAGAGTCATAAACAACATATTATAGACATCATAGGCCTAAACATATCCAAGACAAATTAAAGAAAATGAAATTTGTAATAAAAACAATTTAAACGTCTTTAAAAATAGATAAAACACATTAAAATGACTGATTAAAATGTCAAATTCAGTAAGACATTATATTTGATCCAACATGCCATTTAAAAGTACATTTTGAGGTATTAATTTTATTTTCATTTGGCAGTTCCTTCCACTTTAAAATTTAATTTTAAGGAATGTCTTTGAAACCTGGCCATCCCTGTTTCTACTTGGCCACAAAACTACCTTCTAGTTAGTTAGCCCTATATGTTCTATATCCTTACATAATTCGCAGCGTTCCATTTTTTTTTATGTATGTCGACAGGATATACATGCTGCCTGCCAGTGATCTAAACAATAGGTATGCGGTTGTCTGGCGGTGTCCTTTGTACGAATCGTTCGTGCCCCAGCTAACCGTATGAGTACGATACACGCGTCAATATCATGTTACATCCAGGGACCAAAAATTCGCCGTATTTATTTTTCAGGTGAAAATCGGCAATTCATTTGCAACTCTTAGACGTTTACAGACACGTATCGCTCGACGTACGCTCATGCAGGGAAGAAGGTTATTCGAGTTTACGTTTTTCAATTTACGAATAACCTTTTGTACTATGGGGCACGTATTTGAGGATTTTCAGATATGAGGGTGAGGTATTGGGCATGTCAGGGATGAGGTTCGCAGTAAAGAGGGGGTCGCCCAAACCATACAAAAACCCTGGCTACGGGCCTGAGCAGAGCAAATAATATTTGTTTGTGTTTTTATCGAGAGTTTGCTTGTCGACACATTGTAGACGAGCAACATTAACCTTTCCTAAAAGAGAGTCTCGCTAAAGTGTCACCTATAAAAAAAAAGTCTAGTTCAAGATGTAACGTTGATTGTTGACATTGTCCCATACCCACGATAGTGAAACCAGTATCGAGAACCATGTTTATCTTTTTAGTATAGGACAGTTGCAGGTACCTGGGACGGGATATTTCGGATAAGTTTTTTTACCATGCCAATTACAGCTACCCCCCGGCCTTTTCTGTTTTTTTTTTACACCGTTGAAGTGTTTAAAAGTAGTCGTTCCTCAGTTTGATAAATGAGAGAGGCTGGGCGAGGTTTCTTTGTCTTCACTAAAAATATATTCGATATCATAATGTCGAGATGTATTAATTTGCATCTTGTTTATTTTGACACGATTTGTACTCGGTTCCTGGAACTTGTTAATGCTTTTTAAAGTTCAAGCCAATTTGTGTAAATACTAGCATGTGTTTTCCCAATGTCAGCTGCATAGATACAAAGGTACCCGATACAAATTCATGGCATTTTTCAAATAAATTACAAAATAATTCTGGGGATTGAAATACCTTAATCAATGATCTATGCCTGAAACACTATGGTAAAATGTTTACAATTAATATTCATTGTGTGCCGCTTTTGCTATAGATGAACTTTCATCATCCATCCAAATATGTTTTTTTAAAGGGAAAACCAGCACTATGTAGATTATTTTGCATGATTTCCACATGAAGAATAATTTGTTTTTATAAAAGTATTAATAATACATACTTTAAAAAAAAACCAACAAATTATAAAATGTATGTTGTAATGCCAGCTTTTGTAACAAAACAAAATAAACAAACAGCTTTAGCTTAATAGTAATAAGTGATTTTATTTTTTCAAAATGCACTCTATTAATATCAGAATTTATCATAACCCATTAGATGATTAAAATCATTCGGAAGAACAAACCTATAAGGCTGATAAAACATAGGATAGTCTTTAGCATGAAGTGTGGTAAGGTTGAAAAATATTTTTTTTTTACTAGGTACCACATCATTGCTATGAAAGTGAATTTTCTTTTCAAGCAAAAACGGTGTGAAAACGTGAGCAACATAAGTATCTTTGGAAGAGTTGTGGTACAGCTTCAATACAACTCTCTTAGTAAATATGCGACTTGTTGTAGGTATCACTAATGTGGAAATTGTAATTCCAGCTACATTTGCAAATGTCTCAAAATTAAATGAAGTATGTTCAAGAGTACCGAGTATAATGTCTGGTGCAAGATACAATCCTAAACATGCAGTACCATAAAAGAAAACGTTAGATAATCTCAGGAAAAGCCCTGATCTGAATTTATAGATTAAACGATCAACATTTTCCTTTTTAACAAGCCTGTCTTTAAAATATTCGCTTGTAGGATCACTCCATCTGTCCTTCAAGGCAGCACATGTAGCAATTGTTTTATGTGTTGAATTCAAATTGGAAATCTGAAAAAGAACAACAAAATACCAAAGAATTAGAAGAAAGGAACCATTTAACATGAAGCAAGACAAAATGTTATTAGGTGTCGATCGCAGTGATTTGAATACATAGAACTGCATTAGGTGTACTGTAGTTGCATCTGATATGTCTAACATTTTCAGTGAAAAAAAAATGAATGTGTATAATTGCAGAAGTATAGTTGACTGGGCTGAGGGGCATGGCAAAAATATAGCCCAAGGTGATCTGCAGACTATACTATATCCCTAGATGAAGTCGAGGGATATAGCATGTCTCCAGATCACCAAGGGCTAGATTTTTTACCATGCCCCGATGAAAGCCCAGTAAATATTTGTTTTATATACCATACCAATTTGGCTAAGCTGAAGCGAACGCAAACATGGACTTGGTTGGAGTAGGCCTAGTTAGTGCCACAGTTTCGCAAGAAAGGCCTGCATTTGATAGTTCAACATACAGTATGTAGTATTCAAGAATTTGAATATAGAAATTACAGAATGCGTCGTGCATCTGGATGTCTGTTTTATGTAAAATTGTTTCTACCAAAATACTATTAAATCATAATTAATGATCTCACCAGTTTGGCTGCTTGAAAACTTGAGTAGCAACATTTGGTAGATCTTGAAATACTACATAATGTATTTAAACTGGAAGCTAAAGTCATCTTTATTGGTATAATAACATTAATTCCCTTCTTGCTTGTCTAAAATCTCTAGAAGAGAAATTATTTTTTATTGGAGGATTAACACATTTTCATTGCACAAGACAATTACTAAAAAAATAATAACTGTATACTTCCCTTGCAATTTTATTGCTTTTATAAAACACCTGATTGTGGTCATACTAATCTACTCCTGGTATCACCTGATTGTGGTCATACTAATCTACTCCTGGTATCACTCGGGAGGGTTTTTATGATAAAAAAAATGATATCAAGTATATGTTTTACTGACATGCTCTTAAATATTAGAACATTTATTTAAACTTATATATATATTTCTAAACAAGTTTAAATCATTAAAATATTGTTAAACTGTTCATTCTAAAACGTTTCAATAGTCAGCTTCTTCACCACAAAACATCGATTACTATCTATGTATGATTCAAAACAATTTTTAACATCTTGTCCACCGCTTAAAATCCACCGAAAAAAACACAATGTATAAGCATCGCAGAAAAACAGTGGTGACAAACGCCTATGCTTACACACTGTTCTGTATTTTTTTTAATGGATTTTAAGCGGTGAACAAAAATGTCTAACATTTCATCATCATACACTACAGGTAGGCCAATCTTTTAACCAAATTTTACAGTTTTCTCATACCACCCTTTTTGAATTAACTTTGCTATGTAAATGTTTTTTTTTTACTCATCTCACAGACATCGTCCGTAGCACAAAAATCATCTATTGACCCAAAAACCAAATTTGAAGAAAATAAGGTATAAAATGTCATTTTTTTGGGTGATTTGACATGGAATGACCCCTCTAAGTAATCGCTCGAGATACGCACCTTTGACCCTACTACTAGGCCTACCTACTACTACACTATGGGGAACAGACAATCGGGACCACGGACGATCGGGCCCATTGTAAGACTGTCATGTTTTTTAAATCGATTGGGTTTTATTGCGTCGCGCCATTTTGTATTTGGCGCGCTAAATACATTTTCGTGATTATTATACATTTCGTGATCGTTTTTATAGTTATGCCTACTGCCTTAACAAACATTACATTAGTCCTAAATAAACATTCATCCCTATATTATACAGTACGCAACAAATATTGACCAGAACCAATTACAACCACAAAAGCGTATCAGGATGCTCTAGACCGAATACAGATGTTGATTTTTATCGGAACCAAAATAAAACAAGATCGATTTTACTAGGGCCTACCTATAATTATATCGAACACAAGAATATCGGGCCCTGTGCTAAGACAATCGGGCCCAGCGAATGAGACATCGGGCCCAACACTGAAGACGATCAGGACAACATTTTCTGTGCCCGATCGTGACGGTCCCGATCGTCTGATAACCCTATAGACATAGCCTATACTAGTATAGGCCTACTATCCCTAGCTAGGCCCTACCTACTATCTAGGCCTACTAATACTATCTAGTAAGAGTAGGCCTAGGCCTAGTAGTAGTAGTAGTAGTAGGCCTAGCTAGGCTAGTTAGGCCTAGCTACTACTACGCCTAGTACTACAGTACTAGTAGTACATCCCTATACTCTACTACGTACTAGGCCTAGTTAGAGGTCTAGCCTATGAGGCCAATTTTTTATGGGATACAGGTCAACCCGTACCCCCATGCCAACGGCAACTCGTACCCACATTTTGGCTTACTCGTGCCCACAAGTTGGCTCACTCGTACCCATCATGGGCTGGCCCGTACCCATGTTTAATGCTATTTAATTATATTTATATTACAATTAAACCCAGTTTTATTACACGTTTAGGTACCAATCATAATGATCGATACTATAATGGCAAAAACTACTGACCTAAAAAGTATAATTTTTATATTTCAGACTCGTACAGCTTTTGTGGGTATACACTATACTCTGTACTTGCCAAGTTAATAATTGAGGGCACTGTTTTACATGTGGAAGCAGAGCCATATATATATATATATCTGTGTCGTGTGGAAGATGTCAGTGACTGCTTATTCTATTCCTGTGTGATGAAGTTCAAGACAATTAAATTTAATAAGTAGGCCCATACCTACTGTATTGATTGCTGCATTCTATATTTTTTAGTAAGTTATTAATCTATTATTAAAGTTTAATTGCCTTAAACAAACGTGTATATGATCATTTCACTGAATTATTTAATAAAAATAAATCGAAAAAGATCGTAGTCATTGTTGCGGTCTATATAATTTGACAACTATAGGCCTAAAAGTGCGTGTTTTTTTTTTATAAAAGGGAAATCCTCGGTCAGCAAAAACACGTAGCTGTTATAGAGGAAACGTCTGCCAAAATGTTTAGTTGCCTTAAACAAACGTGTATGATCATTTCACTGAATTTTTAAATAAACATTTATGGAAAACGATCATATCATTACTGCGTCGTCTATATTTGACACCCTAATACCCTATTTTATAAAAGAGGAATCCCGGTCAGCAAAAACACGTAGCACGAAATCTACACGCAATTTCCCATAGACTCCATAGCCCTCCTGCAGGATTTTTGCTTAAAACAGGGAGTTCTTAATTCAGTTTTATATATAACCAATAAACCTACATAACGTTTTTATTGAATCTAAAAATTGATAAATATAAAAATGATACGTTGTTGGTACTTTACCTGGGCTTAATTGAATTGTAATACTATAGGCCTACTAACAGTAAAATGAATTTGTCTTAATTAAATGTTTTCTGCGTAGGCCTAAATAAAAGACACAAACGTACGTTCTCTATAAAAATATTACATTTAAATGAATGTTAACAAATAAATATGCCTAAATAAACGATGTTTACAATCAATGGTCATTTTTATTGGCACACATTTCTCTGAGACCTGTAAAATAATTAAAAAAATAAATTTACATATTCACACGGCAAAAGCATACCTCTAGTATCGCGCACATCGCTAAGTAAGCCAGCAAATGGGTACAAGAAAGCCATACCATACCATTCCTCAGTGCAGGTCATGAAGGTTTGTACAAATATCTACTAACATTCCTCAAATTCTTATCTATTTTTTTCTATGCCCGTAAAGTTATATATTTATACAACTTAATTATTTATACAATTTTATCCATTTCTAATTGTTAATAGGCGCTTGGCAGTCTGTTCGGAATGTCTTTCCGGGTGTAGAAATAAAAGGGTGTGCCTTTCATTGGTCACAGGCTGTTTGGCGCCATGGTGTGCCTTTCATTGGTCACAGGCTGTTTGGCGCCATGGTGTGCCTTTCATTGGTCACAGGCTGTTTGGCGCCATGTTCAGCAAGTTGGTCTTGCAACAACTTATCGAGAAAACAAAGCTACCTATGTACATAAAACAATTAATGAACCTGCCATTCCTACCGGCAACGCATATACCAATGGCATTCTATGCATTGAAAGCCAGAGCCTGTCAGCGCCTGGAGTGTGTTCAGGATGACAATCCGCACCAATAATGATGTTGAAGGTATGTTTAGCAAACATGGACAGTTCGTTTTGACAGGTTTTGTCGAATTTTTTATAAAAAATAAAAATACGTAAATAAACATTGTGACTGTAATTGTAAAAGTAAAAGGTCTGTTTTGACAAACTGCTGGTTTGGTAGCAACTACAGTAACAGTAAAACCCTCTTTTTTTAGCCCTGGAAGGTGTCTTATACCACGCTTCTTTTACTATCGACCAATCACTTTAAATGCAATTATTTTAAATGGCAAGTTAAAACTTGTTTCCAGGATGGCATAACAGGTTGAACTTGAAATGTATATCCTCATTCCACAATTGAGGCGCGAGTAAACTAGTATAGTTGAAGTAGGGGTCGCTGCTGAGGACATGCACCGCCAGGTGAAACCTCATTACTTGCAGCTGCAACACCACATCCAATCTCTCTGGCTCCTGTATGAAAAAGCCACAACTACAACTAGTGACTTTTTAAAATCTGTTGGCAAAATCTATGTAAATAGAAAATCATAAGACAAAATATTATCATACATACTGTAACATTCAATTACTTCATCTTCATGATGCCTACAAACAAGTACAGCTGTAATTGTTTTATAAAGGGTAAACTGATAACTCTGCTGCATTGGAAAAGACTATATTTATCTTCATTTCCCTACTTCTGTAATATTTGGGCGAATTTCCGTAATAATTACGGACGTTCCGAACTTTGAAATACAGTGTTTAATTGCTTCTTTCTGTAAATTTCGATGGTGGTTGTACAGTTTATAGTGGATAAATGAAAATGAATTTAGGAAATTGTGGTTTTACTGACTTATTCAGCATTTATTTCAAAATAATAAAATTTAACGTTTTGCTCAATATATTAATAGCAGCAGCTTCACATTTTTGTTCTAAATTTTTTTAATTATTAATTGATAATAATTAATTTCTATTCATTGATTTTAATTGCTAGAATTTATTAAATTACCGGAAGTACCTACCAAACAATGTTATCCTATTGTTTTTCGCTTGTGTTTTACCGGCGGAAAAAACAGGCGTGATACGATCTGTTTGCTACTGTGTAGCCCGATATAGAGTATCATTTCTATTTATCGTGAATTTTACGTGCGAGCGTACCATTTCCGGCCATCAAGGGGTGTCATTTAACAAATTTGTGGCGCAAATACTCAGTGTCTACGGCCCTCTGAGGAATCTTGGGCAACCCCCTTAAAATAGTTATGCGACCGCCTCTGCAGTGAGTTTAAGGGTGGGGAGTTACAAATAATTGGTATACCATGTTCATGTACCAGAACCTCGATCCCCGCATAGTATTGTTTTCAGAAACAAGACATTGCGAGGGCCGAGGTTCTTTGGACTCGCTGGCTACAAAATTACAGTAGACTGTTGTGTCGAAATAGGTGTTTGTTTACGTTGAGGAAAAAGTGTGTTTTTTTGTATGATGTTACATACCATGCTATTAGAGTTTTTTTTAAACAGAAATGTTAAGCTTTTGATTTTTGAATTATTTCCAGCTTCTTGTGTGTGAAAAATAATACTTAAAACTCGTTTTGCTATGAAATCTTGTTTAATTCACATTTTGAAATACAAATATCATGAAAGTTTTAAAAAAACCACTATTGGTTGTCTGCTGCAGCATCCGGGATAGTTCTGCTGTTTCGCCGTCGATGCTTGCGTGCCCATCGCCAGATCCGTCGAAGCCACGGCACACGAATTCGCCAACGGTGGCGGCGAGGTTGGGCAGTAGTACCTTCCTGTTGATTACTGCCTACTGTTGCGTTATCAACATCAATGGCTGGCGTCGTGGTCTCGTCACGACGTGCCATTACATCTCCTTGGTGTCGGTTCGTTGCTCCATCACCAGCACTATGATCCATTACTCTATTCCTATCTTCGCTCTCAACTAACTGTCGTTTAGTCAGTAACGCCTGTGACTCATCATTTGAGCGAGAATGTCCAACTTCTTGAACATCGGCTACACTATTAGCACGATTAAATTTACGTTGCCTGATTTCAACTATGTATTCGCATCGCTGTGCAAATTCTTCCTCTGCTTCGCGTTTCATTTCCATTCTCATTTCTTTTCTCAGAAAATATCTCTTTCTAAAACCGTCATCTAGGAAAATCTGTAAATTCTTCGCATTTTCATCACGTTTTCTTGATTTCAAACTCATTTCGTATGCGTGTGCACATATCCGACGTCTGTTTTCATAATATTGTATTTTTTCATCTGTCGTTCCTCCGGGGAAAGCACCAGCCGGTGGTTCTTGTAAATTTTTAACTCGTCTATCGGCTAAGTCGACGTAATCGGACATCAGATCAGTAAACCGTTGAATCTCAGAACGGGCACTTGCTAGCAAGTTTCTGATTGTTCCAGCATCAGAATCATTTGTTGAATTTACTGGAACTTGTTTAGGTCTTCTAAACGATGGCGGTAATTCGAGAGAGCGCTCTCGGTTGTTCGGTTCATGTCTACGACGGGTCCCAGACTTATGCACAGGACCTTAATAACAAAAGAAATGAAAATGAATTGTTGTACAGTATAGGCCTAAATCAATTTAATATTCAATGCAATTACAGTATTATATAATAAAAATACTACATAAGTAAATTATCTTACCATTTGGCATATCCATTTATTAATTCTCTTAGATTTCTAGTTAGTAATAGCAGATGTGGTCAGTATAAAACGATCTTCTTCGTTTTAGCTGTTCAATTGAATGTTTATTATTGCCGTTTCCATAGTACAATTTGACCCGCATTCACTACTAAAACGCGCGCGTACCAACACAAATCGGCAAATGATGAGCGCGCGTATCACAGTGCAATGTGCAATTCGGAAATGGTTCAAATGGAGCGAACCCAAAATGCGCAGACAGAAATTGGGGAAACACCGATGGAATACGTCTAGCTGAAGTTGCAAAGCTTCTTTAATAACGATTAGGAAGCCATGGGCTGCATGCGTAGCGAGAAATTAAGGATTCTGATTAACAACGGTGCCGTCTGGACATTTAGTTTCACTCGAGATGACCCATTTACCCTCCTACCACTTCTGATTGGTTTGCCATACATATAAGAGACAGCGAGTGTTGTTATTGAAGGATCAGATATTGTTTGTCTTTATGACAGCAATGGCAACATTCGAGAAGCTGCAAGATCCTCTAAGATCACACCTGATTACAATGAACGATACTCCCCGGTCTTTGAAACATCTCTCCCTGTTGTTTATTCGCGACTATTTTAGCCGAAATGACTTATCAAAGTTAAGTTCGCTTCCACTACCAAAGCAAATCATTCGCTATCTTATGTACGAATAATGCCTAGTGTGAGACAATACAAAAGAGACAGAGGGAATAAATTGCTTAATTTAGAATGAACAGAGTGTCTGTTAAATTTGAAAGGACCCCCTTTCCCGGTTTATTTTTGCCGGTTGCATTCAGCAACAACTGTTGTTTTTGTTTCTTGATATTTTCGCAATAATGTTAACATAAATCTATCCTATTAGGCTAATTTAATGTGAATAGCTTACATTATCAACTTCGATAAAACAATGTTTTCATACATTAATGCACTGTAAAAAGTAGTGTTAATGTTTAAACGCTAAAATTAACACGTTTCGGATAACACTTAATAAACACGTTTAAGTGTTAATGTAAAAATTATTAACACGTTTAAGTGTTAAAGATCCAAATTATTAACACGTTCAGGCGTTAAAAGAATTAACACATATACACGTTTATGAGTGGATAACACTTTATTAATGCTAAAACATGTTTATATACAGAATGGTGTTAAAAAGTAAACAGCATGGTGTTAAAGTAAAATAGAATCTGTAATAAACACAAAATTGAAAAAAGCAATCATTTTTGTCACTGTTTCAGATCTTGTAAATGCGATCATTGCTTTGCATTTTTTACTTTGGTAGAGAATGTTTGGAACAGTGTGCCCTTGAAAAAGGGATAAGGCTGTTCCAGTATCTGTTGTTGTAGGAAGCCTAGCAATTGACCATAAATGGCAGGGTAATTCAAATGGAAAATGTAGTACGCTCCCAGCAGCTGAATCAATGCATCTTTAGCGTTCACACTCTGACAGTTTATAAACTGCCCTTCACCAACAATAAATATCATCTTTGTACTGCCGTCCATACACACAATGCGTAGGGCAAGAGGACTTTTGTCTTTCACGTGAAGCTTCTTAGCCAGAACATCATCTGATACGTCTATTTCCTCTACCTGAAATATTAGGAAATGTATATTGTTTTCATTTTCAGTTATTTTATTTGGTTCCCACTACTACTCCTGGGTGGGGAGAAGCAATTGCAGATAAAGTGCCTTGCCCAAGGACACAAACAAGTGGTACTAACTCGGGTTCAAACTCCCGACCTCTCGATTAGAAGCCCAAATCCTTACCGTTGTGCCACATGCTTTCATAACCACATCGTTATACAGTGTATCTATGAACAAGTTTCTGATAAAAGTATATTTATCTGTCTGTTGCCTCTAAATAAAATGACTTTCTGATTTCAAAGGTGTAATTTAATTTCTAAAATATTAACCTTCAAATGAAAATCAAAGTATACATAATCAATATGTTAACTAATCACCTACTTCCAACATTGTCATGACGGTCTTGGATCTGGTACCTTTCCCTTTGACAACGGCAACCTTCTTCTCCAGGATGTCTAGTAGTCTAATCGAATCATCCTCAGCTCCCTCAAAATAAAATAAAGTAATACAAATTAAGCACCAATTAAAAGAAGAGATTACCAGTTATCAATCCAAGATTTGTTCAACCTAAGTCTCGCGTAGCTCGATGAACCTCGTAGGACGATTCAGGTAATGCTCCTAGCAGCTCTGAACTCGTTTACTACGAGTTCAAAGCTGCTGTGAGTAGTTACAAGTTCTTCCCATGTTGACCGAATCAGCCAACAAGTTTTGCTGTGTTACAAGCTCCTCATAACGCATAGACTGAAAAAAGAGAGCTGTCCATAGCTAATCTCCTTAAAATGAATAATTATCCTCACACTAAAGAAATCCACCCATCACAACCTAACTGAGGATTTAAATAGCAATGGGCAATTAGATTACATAAACAATAAACATCACTCTACAATACCTCTTCTGAAATGTTAGCAAGCTGTCGTACTATCTTGAACAGGTTGTTTGTTCTTTTTTCTATCATTTCTCTTGCCTCTGATGGGTTTGATAGGTTAATGATTGAGCAAAACTCATCCATAATCTAAAAAAATAGCAAAAATCATAAAACAATGATGGAATGCACAATATTTTGTTGCATAGTTGCACATACTTAAATTAATATTGTTCTGTTGACTCCGGTTAGTAAATAAATGCAATCATTTTAATCAATCAAGATTAAAAAGGCCAGTGTTAGGTTTAATATTAAATAGATTTGAATCCCTGTTTATAGATATTCAGGGGGCATGCACTCATGGGATTCATTAAAGGGACATCATTATTGTATTACCTGTTTGCAAAAAAACTACCCCTGGATATCCCACAAATAGTTGTGTCCCAGAGGAGCGGTTCAATTAATTTACCATAGCTACACACAATACATCTGCCTATGTAAATGTAAATTAACCAGCTCGACAGGTAGATACCTACAGTGCATTGATGTACACATTTAAGAACTTGTGTAATTCTTACAATCAAGCTGATTATGCCCATTTAAATAATTTTGTAAATATTATTACGGTAATATAAAAATATAAATCAAGTATTCAATTTACTCACATAAGAGCCATCTTTAAAAACTGGAAAGGTTTTTACAACATCACTAACTGGCATTCCTTTTCCAATGATCTCTCTTCTATTGGCACGTGTATCAGCCATTAATATTCTAAGTTTTGGTTTAGATCTTGTGCTATTCCATTCCATTGTCAACTCTTTCACTCTTTCTTCAAATTCCTCTTGAAGTAGAATATTTCCACTTTCAAGATCAGTGCTAAAGCAAAGACACATATAAAGCTTTAAAATAAAATACAAGTAAACTTTTATAGTCTGTAATATAGTAAATCTTCTTTGGATGTTTGTTTTTTTTCTTTAGCTTTCATGGTTTAGTATCAGTGTTTAATCAAACAAATGGCCATAATAAATAGCCCTCTTTGCACCATATATTGTAATACTGTAGGTAGGTAAGCATAATAATAAGTAGGTAGGCCTAGGCTAGGCCTAAAATGAAGTAGGCCCTACTAAAAATAAAGAGGGCCTAGGCCTAGTAGTAGCCTAGTGTAGGCCTACTATACGCCTAGCTAGGCCGGCTAGGCCTAGTACTAGAGAGAGAGTAGTAGCTAGCTATGCCTAGACTATGTACTAGGGCCTAGGCCTACTATAGTATAGTTATAGTTTATACTAAATATTATAGGCCTAGTGCCTATTCTATAGCCTATATAGGCCTAGGCTAGGGCCTAGAGTAGTAGGCCTATATAGGCCTAGGCTAGCCTAGTATATGTAGGCCTAGCCTAGATTTTCTGAACACTAGCCTAGTACCTATACTAGGCCTAGGCCCAGTTCTAATACCCGACTATTCAACTGCGACCGGACCATAAACTTGGTGAGATCGAGGACATGCGCAAAAAGGCGCGCGCGGCGGCCGGCGGTTTGTAAGAAAGTAGGCGAACGCACTGGTCCATCAGGCCTATCCTAATCTATTTATTTACAGTTAAATAATAGGAGATCCTAGATAGGCCATAATGACAAATATCCTTCACTTCTAACTACGACCAAAACATGATACAACTATCAGTAGTTCAAAATACAGATAACAATTACCTATACGATGAAAGAAGATTGATATGATTGTGATCTTCTCCGATTATCTCTCGCTCGCCAAGGGAAAATAATGGCGCCTGAATCTCTAGAGCAGCCGGCCTCTCGCTCGATTCGCGCGCCGCGTGATCATGTGACTTATCTGCAAGCGCTATGCGTTAAACAGTGAGAAACTTCAACGAGTACTTTAAACGTCATGCGTTAATAAATATTTTCACGGAGTAAAACAGGAAAAAAATCTTAGATATTCGTAGCTCTGAAATTCATATTCATAGGTTTACCAATGTTTTTAAATCACAAAAATTAATAAGGCCTATCATAGCATAGGCCTATGTATTATTTCCCATGTAAAACTTTATTTTGAAATACAATGATCGTTATAAACACCATGGTGTTAAAAGTTAACGGCACTGATAACACACCGAGTGTTAATAATATGTTATTTTAACACCTACCGTTGATAATTAAACATCACAACGTGTTAAAATACGGCGCCAGTTTTTACAGTGTGTACAAAAGTGCAATCAACAAGTTCCTTGCTATAATTGATAGTTTATATAGTAAAGGGGTATCACGTTCGTTTTAGTGAGTTTAAGAATGGGGAGTTGGGTCGAATAAATAATTAGTATACCATGTGCATGTACCAGAACCTCGATCCCCGCATAGTATTGTTTTCAGAAACAAGACATTGCGAGGTCCGAGGTTTTTGGAGTCGCTGGCTACAAAATTACAGTAGACTGTTGTGTCGAAATAGGTGTTTGTTTACGTTGAGGAAAAAATGTGTTTTTTTTTGTATGGGGGGTATGATGTTACATATCATGCTATTAGAGTTTTTTTTAAACAGAAATGTTAAGCTTTTGATTTTTGAATTATTTCCAGCTTCTTGTGTGTGAAAAATAATACTTAAAACTCGTTTTGCTATGAAATCTTGTTTAATTCACATTTTGAAATACAAACATCATGAAAGTTAAAAAAAAAAACACTATTGGTTGTCTGCTGCAGCATCCGCCGGGATAGTTCTGCTGTTTCGCCATAGATGCTTGCATAGATTACTGCCTACTGTTGCGTTATCAACATCAATGGCTGGCGTCGTGGTCTCGTCACGACGTGCCATTACATCTCCTTGGTGTTGGTTTCATCGTGTTCGTTTCAGTACGGGTTGACCAGCACCCTTTTTTATGTGCCCGATTACGTTTGGCTCGATCCTCTTTTAACATTGGGCCCGATAGTCTTAATCGTTGGGCCCAATAGTCGTAATGGGCCCGATAGCCAAGTGTATCGTTTGTAAATCCGTTCCATTATAGTTTAAAATTGAGTTATCGGCACACATACCGAGATGAAGTGAAAACGGAGTATTTTGAGCGTTGAGATTGTTCTTAACGAAAAAGCGTACATTTTTATACTTTTTTATATATAACCTAGTACCTACCCAGGTAGGAAGCCCATATGGGACCCATGTCTTAAGTATCTGGGAATATGGATATGTCGACGCAACTCTAGAAAAAATGACGCTTAGTAACGCAATTTACTTACAGAAACAAATTACAGATATTATTTTTTCCCTCTAAAAAAAATAGTATCGTGTCAAGAATATATTCCCCTCTGGCGGCGGACATACCGCCTGGCTGACATAACGCATGGCAGACAGTCTGCAGCAGGATCTCTATCGGATAAGTCGAGTAAACGATGTGAATCCCCGCGAAAACCAACGAACATCAGTATGCAAAACGCACATGAATTGTTTTAATCATTTGCTGTACAGTATTTTAAAAGATGGAATCGAAATCACCGATTCGAAATGATGTTAATCTGAAACCTATTTTTTGCAAATTAGGTAAGTTAAACGTGTGTCAATTTAGAGAGAGGAGGAGAGGCTAGAGGCTAGGCTAGGCCCTACTCCTACCTAGCTGGCTTGGTGTCAGATGAAATCGGTCGCGCTTGAAATCGGTCGCGTTTGAAATCGGTCGCGATAAAATCAACTTCCGGTATTTTGTATGGC
Source organism: Antedon bifida (assembly GCF_963402885.1). Taxonomy (NCBI): domain Eukaryota; kingdom Metazoa; phylum Echinodermata; class Crinoidea; order Comatulida; family Antedonidae; genus Antedon; species Antedon bifida. The sequence continues at coordinate 5,152,807 of NC_136233.1, read as the reverse complement.
GCGCCGCTAGAGCTATACTTTTGATCATATCGGTCGCATTTGAAATCGGTCGCGTTTGAAATCGGTCGCGCTATTTTGTATGGATCGAGCGGGATGCATGCTAGAGCGGGATATACATTTTTCGTTTATATAGATTTAATTGATATTTTTTAGGAACTAGATTATTTATGTGTATATTTTTTACTTGGTTAATAAGTATTTATTATCATGTTGATTTATTTATCAATCATTAAATTAATTTTTTTTTTGTATTTCACAGGTCTCGGAGAAGGACTGTGTCTTTTCAAAATGGCCATTTCTAAACACGTTTAAATATTATATTAGGCATAATGTTATATTAGGCATATAATAATTTCTCTATCTATATGTACTGTAATTAATATATTATATAGAGAATATACGTATGTCGTGTCTTTTATTATGCAAACAATTACGTATGGTTTTAGGATATTAATAAAATATATAGATAACATGCCGTTATAAATCAATCTACCGGCCTACACTAGACTATGGCCCTGTTCAGACCCATGGCGTTAGACCGTTTTAGCGTACGACGCTAAAAGAATGTGTGTCTGAACAGTTGGAGATTAGCGTACAACGCGTTGTACAACGATTGTAACGTTGTAGTGGAAAACGGTTGATAGTACCGTTTTAGCGTACGACGCTACTGTAAGTCAACGTTGTATCCAATCAGAACGTTTCCTGTTATGACGCGAAACAAGGTTTGACCTAGGCTGACATCTTGTATCGTCAGTCAATGTGTGAGAGATGGATTTCAACAACAAAAAGGCCAGAATAAATAAGGCCTAACTAGGCTATAAATACAACTGTAGGCTACAAACTACATGTATCAACTGATTACCATTATATTTTCTAACAAATGACATAAATAAATGCACCTTGTATTTAAACATGGTGACTACGATCCCTTCCCCTTAGGCCTAGCTAAGAGCCATTCACGCATTTCATTCAAGCTGAATATTAGCGTGGTGGGACATCAAGTCACTCATTAATATATACAAGGCAGACTAGACTGGACAAGTTTAATGCTGAAAACCCCCTAACTCCTAAAAAATCAGTAAACAAACAAGGGGAGCTGTGTCTTTTTTATTAGCAAGTTAAGGGTTTTTTTTAACTGACTGGTCTGGACTAATCACAACAAATCAATTTTTCCACCCATGTGGTTAACACAATCTCCATCTTCATCATTAGGAGGCCTGCTTTATTTTCGTAACACAAGAGCCTGGGGAAAATGTTTTTTACTACAAAATAAAACAATAGAAACAGAAATTTGGCTTTACTATATTTTTCTTAAATAAATGCTGAGGTATGTTTTATTTACGGCAAATTTTGTCATAATTGTAGGGCTGAGATCTAGGCCTATATACAGTGGAAATAACGATAAAAACATGTGGGTAAGAGTACATGAATATGCAACTAGAAACCACCTGAGTGACGCACTTCCGTTGTAACGATAATCGTACGCTATGGGTCTGAACACCTCATTTTTTTCTCTGCGGTTTGTAATGTGACCTTGCTAGTAACGTTGTACGCTAAAACGGTCTAACGCCATGGGTCTGAACATAGCCTATGATGTACAATGATAGATGTGAGAATAAATAATGTATGGATAATAAAGGTGGACACGATTCTCAAAGAGGTAATCTGCACTGATATTTAAACATTTAGATTTACGAACGGCGTATGAATGTGAGACACTGTGTTGCACTTACTTAATTATTTATATTAAATGATTATTATAAATGAAGAAATAAAAGATATTCAAATTAAAATCTATAGTAGGCCTATCGCCGACGTATATACGTAAATTATATATAAATCATACTGTCAAATTATAGAAACAGTGCTTTATTCGGAATTATTATGGATAAGCAAGCCTGTGAGCTACAGCGATTTTAATTGCTTTTGCTTATCCTTGCCTCCTTAGATTTCCACGTGTCTTGATTTTGTTACCTATGTTTTAAATGTAGGGCCTCTTTCGATTTTAAAGGCTAAATAAAGAATGAATGAAGATGATCTCATAATCGCGTCGAGCATCTATAGCTCATTGGATCGTTTCACAAAAACACATGCAGGAGGCCTATAGGCCTATAGACGTTTCAAACATATGGTTATTAGTAATAGACGTCATCTTTACCTCGCCATGGACAACGATCGTACGTGTTTTGTCCATGATTTAACACTAACAAGTGCGTGTTTTTTAAAAAGGGGAAACCCCGTCAGCAAAATAACGTATTGTTAGGGGAAACAGCTGCACGATCATAGAAGGCGCATCTCCACAATATGGCTTATTCGGGGGTTTATTTCAGTAACTCGCCTTTTAACCATCCGCATATAATGATCATTTTACTAAAAACTATTTTAAACATTAGAAATAAAAATATACACATGATTTGCCTCAACAATAATCATTATAAATACAAAATAGAAAAATAACGCTTAAAAAAAGAACGATGTTTCGACTCCATCATGGAGTCATTATCAAGTCCAATGAATAAAATTTAAAAAAACAACTAATTAAATAACACAAGCCAAGGGTCAAAGTTTAAATAACAAAAGACCTATAATCATTATACACTTAATATTATCCTACATAACGGATAGAAATAAAATAGAAATAAAAATAAGGTGATCGATTAGTATGTTGTTAACGACATGGATATGATATAATCTGCCACAGTATGCATAAGTATAAAAATGGGTACGCTGGCTTTACGGGCTATATTGTAAAAATTATTGTTTTTAAATAAATTGTTCTCTTTTACGTAATTGTTTGCATAATAAAAGACACGACAGACGTATATTCTCTATATAATAATATATTAATTACAGTACAAATAAATAGAGGTAAATTATTATATGCCTAATATAACATTATGCCTAATATAATATTTAAACGTGTTTTAGAAATGGCCATTTTGAAAAGACACAGTCCTTCTCCGAGACCTGTGAAATACAAAAAAAAAAATAATTTAATGATTGATAATAAATATTTATTAACCAAGTAAAAAATATTCACATAAATAATCTAGTTCCTAAAAAATATCAATTAAATCTATATAAACGAAAAATGTATATCCCGCTCTAGCATGCATCCCGCTCGATCCATACAAAATAGCGCGACCGATTTCAAACGCGACCGATATCATCAAAAGTATAGCTCTAGCGGCGCGCCATACAAAATACCGGAAGTTGATTTTATCGCGACCGATTTCATCGTAAACCGCTGGACCTAGGCTAGGTAGGAGCCTAGCTAGGCTAGGCCTAGTCCTATAAAAAGGGCCTACTAACTAATACCAGGCCTCTAGATAGAGGCTAGGCATATCATAATAAATGATCAGTTAATACACAGCCCCGTGCAAAGCACACCCGCTACTGTTCAACACGATGTACCCAAACTAGGAACTTATTAATATTATATTTTTGCACACATTTTTCAATGCATCTCTTTGTGCTTGAAATGTGTTCACACTAAAAGGCCATTATAATAAATGTTTCTTGGATTTCCAAGAAAGAAGAAGAAGAAGAAAGAGTTCTGTATTTGATAATCATTCTAGGGCCTAGCTAGGCCTACTATTTTAACATAATATGAATGTATTTTATTTCAGTTATCTGAAACCAATATGAACGTAGCTTACTTGGCCTGGTGTATTTTTTTTTTCAATTCAGGTTACATAGGTCACCGACAGGTCACTGGTCATACATATTAGCCTATGTATAAAATAATCTGTGTATCTGCAAATTATTTATTAAACCGATGTAGGCCTATACAGTACATATTATTAGGTAGATTCATGAAAAATTCAATTCAAATTTCTCTAATCTCAATTAAATTAGTTTTATTTAAAAGAGCTTAGAAAACCATTTAAAATAAGGTGTCGCCCATGGTAGCTACAAACATAAAAATTAGAAGTGTCTCACATGTCTTTATAATGCATAAATCATTTTAATACAAAAATTATGTAAATCGGACCAGTATTAGCGGAGATATTATAATATTACCGTAGTTCCCCGGGTATAATCCCACCCCCCTTGTACGTGAAATTTGCCCGAATTTGGGAGGTGGGACTATACCCGGGGATTTCCCGCTGCATGAACTGAAAATGACGATATTTCTTCTGGCTACGATTTAGGCTATCTAAAAGCTATATTCCGATGTAGGCCTAGCAATTAGACGGCCAGGCCATCTAGGCCTAGGCGGCCTAATTGGTCTTACCTGTGCTATGCCTACCGTATGGATTGTCATCGAGATTTCTACTTAAAAAATACCCTAAAATGTGATCTAGGCCCACCTTCCTAAATCGACATGAACTCGATCATACGAGTTCTCCACGTTCACCCACACGCTCGAGTTCTCTGTGTAAATCGCATGTTGTTGCATGTGACACAAACTCTACTGCACAAGCCGGTCGGTATAGAGGGCGGTGTTTTTTTTACGGTAATCAAGCATGCACAGTAGTGTAAACAACAAGAAAGAATGTACACGACGGCGAAAGGATGTACAGAACGTGACGATCGGGTTTATACCTCCATGATCGGGGCATGCTAGCCTTAAGGTTGTATTCAACTTAACAATGTTTGATGAGTTTTAAGTCAGCCAAATTCAGAGAAATTACTCTATTTTTTTGGTGAGAAATTGACGTCGGCCTAGCTAGCTACAGTAGGCCTGGCCCACCTCTGGCCTAATGTTAAATTATACACTGGGACTTTGCCCGGGGATATGCTTGCGTGCGAAGGTAATCGTAAAGTCGGGGGTGGGATTATACCCGAGGTGGGATTATACCCGAGGAACTACGGTAATGACATCATTTGTTGGGAGCAAATTCCTTTTATTTTTATGTAGTCCGTTATAACACACAGACAACGGATTCAAGTCAACGATATGGAACTTTATTCACTACTATATACAACTATATACAAGAGAGAGTATTAAGGCTGAGAGCTATCTTATATCAATGTAATTGAAACTCTGCCACATGAATAGATGAGGCTGGCTATATACAATGTGTTGATCCACCCTGTAAGCTCATTAAGTCTGGATTTTAATGAGTACAGAGGAGCCTTGATGGGACCAATTCCACAAACAAGTCAATAAATTATGGGTCTATACAGGAAGGAGAAGGTCTATGTATGAAGGACACAATTAATCACCTGTTTACACCTATTATACCAGATATGTGTACCTTACAGTATAAAATATAGCATTTTTAGACCATTTATTTACTGTATGTGTATTTTCATTATTAAATATAATGTCACATGAGCTTAGTATTATAAATAATTAATTATGTAATACTAAAGTTCAACAGTCATCATCCAAGGTCAAGGTCACTGTTAAAGGTCATCAGTAAAGGTCACAGGAGGTAATAAATAAGAAAGCATAAAAAATATTTGCATTAATGGAAAATCGCTCAGATAAGAAGACATCTAACTTTGACTTTTTATTCTTTATTATTTTTCGTCGCTTGTTCTTGATACCAACAATTTTCGCTCGCAATGTACTGTTCTTTATACTTTTCACGTCAGCATAGTTTTGTCCTAAAATCTGGAGTGTCCAAGTGATGTGCGTCGAAATTGGCCGCTGTAGTTTCAGCACAACATCTCGCATTTCAAGGACAGCACCATTAGTAATGTGTTGACCATTAAGTTTACAAACGGCATCTTCCTTAAGACTGGATAAGTTAATCCCTATGGCATCAGAATACACACCAATATAATTTTCATCCTCTTCCATGTTCTTAAATAAAATTGCCAATAGTTTTAGACAATTTAAAGCCTGTAAATTAAAATAAAAATAATACAATTGTAACGATAGATTCTTAGGGTGAATACCATGGTGTTGTTATGCTTACATATAGAGTTCTGCGGTGTGACGTCACAACGGTGGATGGCGCTGCGTGGTTGCTAGCGCAACCAAAAATGCGTTCAAAGCTATATGTTGATAACCACTATAGATTTGTGTTTCTATCAAATTATGTATCTTAGCTTGATTATTTTTAACTTAAACTTTAGTTGAAGAATAGATAGATTATTAAAAACAAATATTTAGTGATCTTTTGAAATTTTAATTTGTTTTTATTGAAAGTTAATAAGTTTTAAAATGACTACTTCAATAAGCCTATTCCAAACCATTGGTGAACTAGGAGTCACTCAGACAGGTTGAACGCATTTTTTGGTTGGCTAGCAACCATGCAGCGCCACCTACCGTCCATGCAGCGCCACCTACCGTCGTGACGTCAGCACCGCAGAACTCTATAACATATTAAATAATTTAGCAGACCTTGATTTATAAATGTCGTGGTTCGGGAATCCTTAATATTGATTTGCTAGGTTTAGACCATTAAGGTTTGGTTTGTGAAGCCATGTATCCCATGCAACAAAACAATACGCAAGATGAGGCTGCATTTACTCTGTATCATTTATTTTTCTAAACAGGAACAAACCAGTATTGGCGAGAATCCACACTTAAAAGAAATACAGTATATAACATGTCTTACTCAGACAACAACTAAAACAACTTCTGCAGAACCAACGCTCACGCAGCCTATTCGATATAATCATTCACCTGATATGCAAATACGCCCGCGAATACCAGTAGTGAACAATAGCAATGCAATGCAATATATTGCGCCACCAATAATGTAGGTATAAGAAACTTCGGAAGCTTTCCGATCCATTACAATTTCCCCGCTTGGATGCCCTTTTGACCCAAAAGGAGCGAAACAAACAAATTTATTTTTGAAGAGTGGACATGGGTAAACGATATCGATTTTTGGGAACACCTTTTGTAGAACGAGATGATCGCCTTGGAATTACTCCCGAATCATCACGCTCAACATCTATTTGTTTATCAGAATTCACATCTACAACAATCTTAAAACTTTCAACATCATCGTCAGATTCAGACTCACAACTTTCATCTTTATAGTTTACATCCGCTTCTAGACCATCATACGGCAACCACTCATTCCAATCAAAATGTACCGGTTCTTCCACCACACTCCTAGGATCTGATCGCAATCGTCTGCGGTTAACATAATTCAAAGGACCCCCAACTGCAGAGCGGATACCAAAAACGTCTGCTTCTTTGTTAATAGTCTCAACAATATATGAGTGCTCCTCGAACTTATTAGCCAATTTATGTCTAGTATTAAAATGTCTTCGGCGAAGTAAAACCCGATCACCAATTTCTAATATTTCCTTCGGAGAACAAGACTTATAACGATGCTCTTCTTTAGCTGCTGCTGATTTGATTCTACGTGAAACCACTTCATATGCCCTCTTCATGAGATCAGCTTCTTTAGTCAAATAATCCTCAGACCAATCTTGTTCCGCACCTCCAATAAAGTGATCTAATGGAATTAATGGTTCACGACCAAACATAAGAAGATACGGTGTTACACCTGTAACGGTATGAGGGGTGGAATTATACATAAACACAATATGCTGCAGCAATTCGGGCCATTTGTGTCGATCTTTCGGGCTTAAAGAACGCAATAAACTGCATAAGGTCTTGTTGAAACGTTCGCACTGCCCATTACCTGCAGGCCAATACGCCGTAGTGCGAGATTTTGTCATGCCATAAAGACTACATATACCTCGAATAATTTTACCCTCAAAGGATCTACCTTGATCCGAATGTAACCGTGCTGGCACACCATAATGGGAAAACCAATTATCTCTCAATACACGAGCCACTGTATCAGCCGTCTGATCTTTACATGGGACCGCTAGTGAAAACTTACTAAACACATCAGTCATAACAAGAATGTCCTCATAGCCTCCCTTTCCACGATCCATCTTTAAGAAATCTATAGCAAGAATCTCTTCGGGACGAAAGGCTAGAATATGACGAAGAGGGGGTTTGACCGTTGGTGTAGGGACTTTACTAGATACACAACTAAAACACTTGGAAATATGCGTACGTACATCACCGTTCATACCTGGCCAGAAACATCGACGCTTTAGAAGTTGTATAGTCCGTTGAACTCCTTGATGAGCCCATTTATCATGACATAAATCTATAAAAAGATTGCGCAAATTAGTAGGCACTAACAATTGATGAATTTTACCATGGATATCTTCATTGATCTCTCTATACAGAACTCCACAAATCTCTCTATAACTTGTCCACTGTCTCAACCAGCCCAACATTCTAGAATTATCTGTATTGTAGCGGTCACCAGGACACCATTTTTCCATCCATAATTTCCAGATTTCTCCCAATTCCCTATCTTTCTTCTGACATTCTGCCAACTGCTCATGAGAGTAAGAAGGAAAAATAGACAATGCCTTGTTAATACTACGTGATGATTGATCAATCTCAATACATGGTTTACACTTATTAATTGAGGGATGAGAATCAACATATATATTAAGACATGAAGCGATAACTCCTAGATCTGACTTAAAATCTGTACACACGCTAATCGGACGACGACTTAAAGTATCGGCACATTTGTTGCTAGAACCTGGCTTATATTTGATTTCAATATCGAACATAGCTAACTGAGAGACCCATCTCATTTCTGTAGCGCCAAGCTTTGCAGTTTTTAAATGCGCTAAAGGATTATGATCAGTAAAAATGGTAACCTTTGAACCCTGAATGTAAGAAGCGAATTTATCCACCACTGCCCATTTTAGCCCCAACAACTCCAACTTAAAACTCGATAAATCAGGGTATCGGCATTCAGCACCACGAAGACTTCTACTTGCATAAGCAATTGGATGAAGAGAACCATTAGAGTCCTGCAACAAGCAAGCACCTAAACCTTTCAAACTGGCATCTACTTCAATAACAAATGGTTCATCAAATTTGGGATATACAAGAACTGGGGGTTTAGTTAAAGCATTTTTTAATTCAACAAATACAGCTTCTTCAATTTCAGTCCAACGAAACCTGTAGGCCTTCCCCGCTTGTGTGTCAGACAACCGGGTTACCAAATGCAAAGGCGCAGCAATTTTGGCATAATTACAAATAAACTTTCGATAGTATGAAGAGAGTCCCAGAAATGATTTAAGTTCAGTAATGCTTTTTGGCGTTGGCCAGGTCAGTATCTTTTCTATTTTCCCATAGTCTACAGCAACTCCAGCAGATGAAATAACATGACCCAAATAGGTTACCTCCGTCTTAAAGAAATCGCACTTCTTGCCCTTAACCTTTAACCCATACTTATACAATCTAGACAACACATTTTCTAATCTAGATAAATGTTGTTTAAACGAAGAAGAAAATATCAAAATGTCATCCAAGTACAACACAATCTGAGTCAAATTCATGTCGCCTAATACATATTCCATTACACGTTGAAATGTTCCCGGGCTATTAGACAGACCCTGCGGCATACGAACAAATTCATACAGTCCCCAAGGAACCCTAAATGCAGTTTTATTAATAGATTCGTCTGCCATTATAATTTGGAAAAATCCATGAGATAAATCTAAGGTAGAAAAATAACAAGACCCAGTGAGTACTTCTAAAACCTCATCAATGCGTGGTAGGGGAAATGAATCTTTCAACGTTTGGAAATTCAACTTCCTATAATCAACGCACATGCGCAAAGACCCGTCTTTCTTTTTGACCAACACAATGGGACTTGCAAATTCGCTCTTGGACGGCCTAATTATTCCCTGGTCTAACATTTCTTGTAACATAGACTTAACACTTGATATAGAATGAGGAGGAATACGACGATATGGTAGTCTAATTGGAGTTTCATCTTTTAAATTGATAACATGAGGAATAACATCACACTTTCCAACATCAAAAGCACTATGAGAAAAAACATGATTATATTTGGACAATAGGTTAGTCACTAGTTGAGTTTCCACACAATCAAGGTTACCGTTGATAATTACCCCAGGCGGTAACTGCTGGCTCTCAGAATTTAACTCGGTACCACAAAAAGAATTAGAATAAGAGTGATTAATGTCATATAACTTACGCACAGAACCGACGGATACAAGTCGACTTTGGGTGTGGTCACTAAATTTACAATCATCAATATCAGATTTTACACTACCGTCAACAATGTCTGAATGTGAATCACAAGGAACAGTCACGTCAGAATGTTGCAAAGAAACTAAGATACTTGATTCATCCTCATCTACTTGCAAAAGAATTTCAGCCTTTCTATTCCATGGAGCATCAACATGTGTAGCTGTTACCTGTGAAAGATCACGTAATAGATGGAAACCTTGTAATTCGCGTAAAATGTTACACCCAATCAAAACAGGATATTCATTACTATGATTAGTTACAGTGACAGCATCTGAAACTACCAAAAAGCTACCAGTTAACTTTTGTTCACCTATAACAATGGGAATTTCTACATATCCTTCGATTGGAACCTCCACCCCACAAACACCGATAACATTCATGAAAAGTCCATTAACAGATCCCAGCTCTCCAACAATTGACTTTAACTGCTTATTATAGACCGATGACGGAATTATTGAAGCTTCAGCCCCTGTATCCAAGATACAACCTAACTCAGTTGAGCCTATTCTAACGATAGTACATGGACTTCTGGCTACTAATTTATCTACTAAAACAGCATCGGAACATTTCAAGGACTGGGCGTTAGACATATTTCCATTATTGTCCGTGGCAACAACAGGGATATGAACTTCACGTTCAACATTACCAGTTGGAATTGGATGATTGGCTTGTGACTTAGAAACAGTATTAATTATATCTTGAGTAGGCGTATCTGAATCACTACGTTGGATACCCGGAGTATTAGAATTACTACTACGATTCTTATGTGGACATGCATATGAATAATGACCTCTTCCTCTACAAAACCAACACAACCCAGAAGGTATTTCACAATCAGATTTGGTATGACCATTTTTACCGCAATTGTAACATTTTAAAGGACCTGTAGAATTTTGATTAAACTTAGGTGGACTAGATATAAATTGGGAACGCTGAATTTCGCTAATTTGTTTCTTTAATGCTTGCAATTCTCGCTTTACTTCTGATAGTTCTGAGGGCCGTTCATTACATTCTACGCCATGTGCACGCGGATTTGTCCTAACAATATCAATTTTATACAACTCAAGAACTTCTTCGCGCATATCAAAAAAAGATTTTCCTCTAAAAGCTAGCTCAATGCGACGTAATTCACGCTTAACTGTAGGATCACGAACACCGTCCACTAAACGCTGCTTTAAAGTAGTATCTTGAAGATGTCTCAAAGCGGATTGCTCAGAGGGGCGAGACGCTTCGACAAGTTGGGAGTACAATTTCATTAAAGAAAGGCTATATTCAGCCAAGGTTTCACCCGGTAACAATTGCCTAGAATAGAATGCTGAACTATATGATGCAACAGAATCCTCCGATTTAAAAGCGAGTTCTAAAATTCTTATAGCCGCTTTCACATTCTTCCCATTTTCACACATGCTCATACTGCATTTAACCTCATCCTTCGCACAGCCACCAAGATGACTAATCAGGGTATCGTATCGATCATCATCGCCCAACGAATAATGATCACAATAAATTCGAAAATCTTCAAGCCATTCTTTTAACGTAAGGTCCCCAGGAGATCTTGGAACACCCTTAAATTTTACTAACTTAATCGGAGGAGCTTTCTGAACCGAAACGCCTTTTAAAACATTAGTTAATGCCGCAATCATATCATTAACGCCATCGCCGCTTGCAGCTGCTTCAGATTTAGATTCGCCTAGCGACATTGCAGAAGGTGAATTTGTGACAATATTATAGTAACTACAAATACTTTAAACACTACTACAATAAACAGGAGGTGGGACTATACCCGGGGATTTCCCGCTGCATGAACTGAAAATGACGATATTTCTTCTGGCTACGATTTAGGCTATCTAAAAGCTATATTCCGATGTAGGCCTAGCAATTAGACGGCCAGGCCATCTAGGCCTAGGCGGCCTAATTGGTCTTACCTGTGCTATGCCTACCGTATGGATTGTCATCGAGATTTCTACTTAAAAAATACCCTAAAATGTGATCTAGGCCCACCTTCCTAAATCGACATGAACTCGATCATACGAGTTCTCCACGTTCACCCACACGCTCGAGTTCTCTGTGTAAATCGCATGTTGTTGCATGTGACACAAACTCTACTGCACAAGCCGGTCGGTATAGAGGGCGGTGTTTTTTTTACGGTAATCAAGCATGCACAGTAGTGTAAACAACAAGAAAGAATGTACACGACGGCGAAAGGATGTACAGAACGTGACGATCGGGTTTATACCTCCATGATCGGGGCATGCTAGCCTTAAGGTTGTATTCAACTTAACAATGTTTGATGAGTTTTAAGTCAGCCAAATTCAGAGAAATTACTCTATTTTTTTGGTGAGAAATTGACGTCGGCCTAGCTAGCTACAGTAGGCCTGGCCCACCTCTGGCCTAATGTTAAATTATACACTGGGACTTTGCCCGGGGATATGCTTGCGTGCGAAGGTAATCGTAAAGTCGGGGGTGGGATTATACCCGAGGTGGGATTATACCCGAGGAACTACGGTAATGACATCATTTGTTGGGAGCAAATTCCTTTTATTTTTATGTAGTCCGTTATAACACACAGACAACGGATTCAAGTCAACGATATGGAACTTTATTCACTACTATATACAACTATATACAAGAGAGAGTATTAAGGCTGAGAGCTATCTTATATCAATGTAATTGAAACTCTGCCACATGAATAGATGAGGCTGGCTATATACAATGTGTTGATCCACCCTGTAAGCTCATTAAGTCTGGATTTTAATGAGTACAGAGGAGCCTTGATGGGACCAATTCCACAAACAAGTCAATAAATTATGGGTCTATACAGGAAGGAGAAGGTCTATGTATGAAGGACACAATTAATCACCTGTTTACACCTATTATACCAGATATGTGTACCTTACAGTATAAAATATAGCATTTTTAGACCATTTATTTACTGTATGTGTATTTTCATTATTAAATATAATGTCACATGAGCTTAGTATTATAAATAATTAATTATGTAATACTAAAGTTCAACAGTCATCATCCAAGGTCAAGGTCACTGTTAAAGGTCATCAGTAAAGGTCACAGGAGGTAATAAATAAGAAAGCATAAAAAATATTTGCATTAATGGAAAATCGCTCAGATAAGAAGACATCTAACTTTGACTTTTTATTCTTTATTATTTTTCGTCGCTTGTTCTTGATACCAACAATTTTCGCTCGCAATGTACTGTTCTTTATACTTTTCACGTCAGCATAGTTTTGTCCTAAAATCTGGAGTGTCCAAGTGATGTGCGTCGAAATTGGCCGCTGTAGTTTCAGCACAACATCTCGCATTTCAAGGACAGCACCATTAGTAATGTGTTGACCATTAAGTTTACAAACGGCATCTTCCTTAAGACTGGATAAGTTAATCCCTATGGCATCAGAATACACACCAATATAATTTTCATCCTCTTCCATGTTCTTAAATAAAATTGCCAATAGTTTTAGACAATTTAAAGCCTGTAAATTAAAATAAAAATAATACAATTGTAACGATAGATTCTTAGGGTGAATACCATGGTGTTGTTATGCTTACATATAGAGTTCTGCGGTGTGACGTCACAACGGTGGATGGCGCTGCGTGGTTGCTAGCGCAACCAAAAATGCGTTCAAAGCTATATGTTGATAACCACTATAGATTTGTGTTTCTATCAAATTATGTATCTTAGCTTGATTATTTTTAACTTAAACTTTAGTTGAAGAATAGATAGATTATTAAAAACAAATATTTAGTGATCTTTTGAAATTTTAATTTGTTTTTATTGAAAGTTAATAAGTTTTAAAATGACTACTTCAATAAGCCTATTCCAAACCATTGGTGAACTAGGAGTCACTCAGACAGGTTGAACGCATTTTTTGGTTGGCTAGCAACCATGCAGCGCCACCTACCGTCCATGCAGCGCCACCTACCGTCGTGACGTCAGCACCGCAGAACTCTATAACATATTAAATAATTTAGCAGACCTTGATTTATAAATATAAGAGGAGAGCTCCTAATGGCTCTCCTCAATATGTTGAGGAGAGCTATTATTTAGATTAAGTATCCGACATTTTCTAAAATATTATTTTACAGTTGAAGACTTTAGTTAAGTTAGGACAGTTAATAGTCAACCCAGTTTAAGTCTGGCTTTGAAGCTCCGCTATCTGAATCAGAACTGTCTTTGAGTTGTGTCACTTTCTGCAGATGGTCCTACTTCTAATCTTTATTTCTTAGCACTTTCATTCGCAGTTTGCGCCGTTTGTCACCAGACATGGACCTCGCTACTGAAGAATTTGTTATTGCTTCTTTTTCTCTTTGTGACCAAGTCTTGTCATTTCTTTTGATCAAAAGGAGGTCTTCCAGGGTGCTATGGTTCAGCGAAATGCGTCTATCAGAGAGCATAGCAGTTAAGATGCTAAAGCCACACTCAACGTAACTATTACTCACACCGATCACCATAACTTTCAGGCATTTCCATTCACGTTTTAGTTTACTTCCATCAAAATCCACAGCTGATAGTGTTGTAGCAAAGTGTTCTGCCACAAATTGTAGTGAAGACAGTTCAGTCTCAACATCACTCTTCCAATTAGCTGGATTCAACCAAGTCATATGTTGATATATAATCAAATCGTTCATCTAGGCATGTTAGTAGTGCTGGAATAGAATTTTGTCTTAGAGTATTGGCAATTGCAGGATGAGTAGGTCTAGTGATGGTGTTTTTTTAAGAGGTTCTACGCGATTTGATTACGATCATGCGGAAAATTTCAATACTTTGCTGAATCCTTTTTATTTCAATAGTATGAAGATTTACTCCTCTTCCAGAGTCATAGAATTTGAAATAATTGATCATGTCCCCAAAAATCCATTCAACACTGATTCTTACTTTTGGCATGGCTTTGTTGAAAACTTCTTGATCTGGTGTAATGTTCTGTCTTGGAAATGGTATTGCCCTCTTGCTCAAATGACCTAGCTTGGAGTTCATCTAAAAGGTGGGACTGCCTCAGTAGATATGCGTCGTGTCTCCTGCCTTCCACAGGTCCGAATAAATGCGCAACCAAACCATTTGCAACTGTAACAGACTGATATTTGAGGGCATGTAGTCTCTCTTATGTCCATTATGCATGACCCGCTGATGTTCCTTTTTTGAAGATCATTATATTCTAAAAAGAAGTATGATACTTTAAAAAAAATGAATGACTTCTAGTCATGCAATCGTTGCAGTTAATTGGTATCTAAATATTACAAAACAATAACCACTGACAATTTTCTGAACTACAGAAACTGTTAATATTATAAATTCAAAACTTACTCTTGAGAACATTTCTTCAACGTTTGGTAATAGTACTTCTTTTTGTATCTTGTAAAATGAAGATTTATGAATAGTTGGAATTTTGATGTCTGTAAAGATTTCTTCCATTGCGGTGAATGTATTTCCTGTATAAAGCGTTGTAGCTGCAATCGCAACATTTCCAGCTGGCCGTTTGGTATGTCTGCATAATGGTTGTGATAGCTAGTGGAAACCATGTCCTCTCCTTTAATTGTTACCATGCTGCCAACACAAAATGTTGTAGGTTATGGTATGGGTGCCCAGCAATTGACCTCTTGGAATCTAACAAGCTGTAGCAGGAATTCTTCACACAATGTACTTCATCTTTGTCATTCGACATTTCACTGCTGCTACTACCCAATAGAAAAAACGTGCAGGATCCCGCTTGGAATCCCGCTGGGATCCCACTGGAGTTTTAGCAGGATCCCGTCCAGTTCGACCGGGGTTTTTATATATCCCGATAAAAATCCCGATTACCAGATCAAAAATCCCGCTTTCGGGATTCCCGAAATAACGTCCAAATCTCGATCGGGATTTATAGTCGAGATTTCCAGAAATGTTTTCAAATCCCGCTTGGGAATATTGGACGGGATTTTATGTTTTTCTCTGAATGAAATATGGTCGCGTACGATAACCCACTCATTTTATAGCAGGATTTTTGATCGGTATAAGACATCCATTATTTTTTATCGCAGATAAAATCCCGATCTTAAATCTTGTTCGATCAGTGCGTCCCGTAGGCCCTATAAATGATTTCGCTAATGGTTTTATTGATGACCTTGAAATCGATACATTATCCGAAAATCAAAAAATTTATAGCGAAAAATGCTGGTTACAATACATTTAATCAATCCTTCGGTACAACTGAAGATCTGCAATGATGTGATCAAAAACGCAACTGTAAAAAAATAAGATAAGAAAGCGAAATTAAATCAACTTCATTTTTATTTCATTTCAATAGAGAATGTGTAATTGCGACACATTTATAATTTTATCTTGTACTTATTGTTGCGTATGGCCCTGATTTTATCATTTAGTCTTTTCACAATGGTGTCCCACACCGTTGTTCTCTGCTCCTCGTCTTTTTGTGGATAGATACCAAAGATGTGACCTGGAAAAAAGTTAATAAATAAACCTGGTATTATTGTTATATTTCTTGTTATTTCTTTATGCATGGTAATTGTTTTGAACTAACTTTTCTCTCTCTTTTGTGATAAACCACTTTCGAAATGTTATTTATTGCAAAATAAGTATTTTTCATATCATTTATCTTTATAAGATACAAGATAGAAGATACAAGATAACTTTATTGTCAAAATTGCTAACAATTTCGAGATATGTTTTGTACCTGAATAGAATAAATAATATGATGTGATAACAATATAAATAAATACAAATGATACAAGTGACGTTTATCTTTTAACATTAATTAACACTATTTCAGCGGTACTGTTGCTTACAGTACACCTATCACCATAATAATTTCAACAAGAAGACAGACGTTTGGGAATTCATGCTTCCTGAATTGAAGAATTCTCTTCCAAAGTTCTCTTGCTTGTATACTATGGTAAAAGTTCTTGACAATAATCTTTAAACTTTTCCACTCAGCTTTAAATTTAGCATAATCAAAGCTAGCAGCTTCATGTCATGTGTTTGAACACATCATGGTCGATTGTGCTAAACCTTTAATCAAGGCATTCTTACAGAGCAGGTAGCACATCCTCTTTCAACTTGCCAATGTTGCCTAAAGTTTCAGCAGCACGACGTCTGTGTGTTTCTGTCCCACGAAACGGTTGTGTACTCTCTGTTGTGCACTGCCCTTTTCATGTGGCCTATTCTAGCAATATCTCAGGAAATTGTGGTATCATCGAGAGTATACCCAGCCTTTGTTATTACTCTGTTGGTAGTATCTTCATCCTCTAGGAGATCCTGGAGGTTCATCTTTGCCTGTCCTGTTGCTGGCAGCACTTCAAAAACATGTATATCCCCCAATTTCATTGAAAGTGTCGTTACAATGTTAAGAATTTCAAAGTTCAGTCATGTTGTCATAAAAAAGTTGTCCTTTCAGACACTTTAAAATTCCCCTGAGCTTGGCATTCAGTAGAGTTTTCTATTGCCTGTGCAAGTGGTATTTAATTGTTCAGCAATATACATGCACCATTTCTGTGGTGTCCAACAAAACGTGTACCATGCACCTTCGGAAATCTGTACACCTGTACACTGTACTTAAGCAGTTTCTTCAAAGTGCCTCTTAAATTTTCCTGTTCTTTTCATGAGATAATAAAGAGTTACCATCAATTCTTTTGCTTGGGGTCTGTTTCTGCTGCATAACGCAATTTAACCGGTTATTTTAAAATAGATTAAAAATAGATAACAATAACAAGACTGCGTTTCTGCTCAATTTTTGCTCCGAAATAACCGGTTAAATCTATGGGTGGTCGTCGAGCAAAACGTCATCATTACCCAAAATGCAATACACTCAGACGGAAGTAGTAAGTTGGCTGTTTGTTTACATCGACGTCAGTACACACGTGTGTGATATGGGTATTGCCGAACATCTCAAACATGTTAACATAATAAAATGTTGTCTCCAGATCTACAAGTTTTGTTTTTTGTACAGCCTACTTACCATCGCTAATAAAATTAATTCTCATGGCGCCTTCAATAACATGGGGAGGGTCGTGCAGCGCCCGATCGCCTAGGATAATTATTATCTAGCCTAATTCCTCAAGGGCGATGTCATACGGCCCTTCCCACGTGAACGACTGTTGTCTTTCGTGAGCGCGGTCCTATCAATCAATCAAATAACCATTATTTCGTGTTGCAGCTAAGAATTGCTCAGCGATAACCGGTTAAACGGCGTTCTAACACCGATTTAAATTGGTGTTTTTAACCGGTGATTTTGCGCTGCCTTTTAACCGGTTACCACAAATTTGTCCTGTTTCTGCTGCCAAGAAAATGGAGTTAATTTATTCACACCGATTTTAATTTATTCACACCGATTTTAACCGGTTATTTTTTATGCAGCAGAAACAGGCCCTTGAATAAAACCAGATTGCTGCATCAGTGTATCCTTGACTGCAAGTTCCAGCTGAACCTCCAAAGAAACATAGCAAACCACATTTTTTTTCCATGTTGGTCTGTGGATAAGCCTGCTGATAGCTTGTCTGTCATCATTTTTGGTTTTTACGGGATGTACAAAAAATATACACGCGTGTACAGGGTCGGGATCACACATTCATCTTCCCATTCTTTTTCTAAGGGATAAACGTATTCGTGCGGTTGGTCTAAAATAAATCCTCTCTGCTTATTGTTATTATATTATATTAAGATTTCACAACCAAAGTCTATCAATATCTCCCCTCATGAACACATGGTCCACCTACCTTGATCCATAACACTTTCAACTATAGTGTCCTTTTTTCTGCCGTTTGAATTATCCTTTGGTTTTCTTCTTGTGCTTTCTACTATTGGACCTGCCTATAGTCCAAGTATTTCTGTCGTTTTTGAACTGTGAAATCTGTAGATCATCTATTAAGTTCCATGTGATAAGACGATTTAACATACTGTACTCTGGACTAATTCAATATTCAAAATCTTATTTTCGGTCAAATCAACTGATGTGTATGAACCATATTTTGCACTGTGACCCATATTGTCACAGCGTCCATCCTTGCCCTGTAGTTCAGCGAAGTGCTTATCCTTTTAGAAAACCAATTATTCCTTACAACTCTGTGTAAGAAATTTTGACGGAAAAAGGTATGTTTACTATACTAATGGCGCTTACGTTTATACTTTTTAGCTCTCTTAGAAATTGTGTGGGTGTTGAGCCAGGAAAAAGAATAGCCCCACTTAGTAAAATGTTACCCATTTGGGTACCGTTAGCATCTGACTGACTTTTCCACTCGCGGTGGCATGCAATCATAAAATGGACGTTGATGTTTATGTAAAGGCCATGTGCACATCACCACAACAAATGCCACAACATTGCATTTTTCTTGTTTTGCCCTACACAATTATCACAATTTAATGTCATATCTCTTTCACCTAGACCATAGTTTCTAAAAATATCATGCATATAACTGATGACACCAATCAACATTTTTGATACATTGTGAGACTCGTCTATCAAATATGTGACTTGACGTGACAGGCCTTCTGCCGCAACACCAAACATGCCACATCTTCTTTGTGCGCCAAAGAATATTGGGCCAGGCTGAAGGGGATCTGTTGGAAACAACACCTGTTTTAACGCCTCCGCTTCACATCGACCACACCCATACTTTCCATTAAATTGTGCCATGTTTTTAACCATACTCATGGCTGGCAAATCCATTGTTGCTGCCAACAATTTGATTCGTATGGTTCTATTTGCCACCAGTACGCCTACAAGATATAGAATTTACAAAGATAATTTACCTATACATTACATTCATACTGTAGTTCAGAGTGATATATTATAGTCCTTCAAAATTGTAAGACATTTAAAATACACATAAATTCCATTACAATTTGTTTTATGTAGCCTATCCAAAAATCTGGGCAATTTCCGGTTTCACACAAAAAAAGATATATTTTTAGGGTTTTTTATGTCTTATTTGTCATACGTCAGGGCAGGTATACGGCTATGTACAGTGGAACCATACAATACCTGCCCTGAAGGCTGGCAAATAATAAATGTCTTATTTGTCATACGTCAGGGCAGGTATACGGCTATGTACAGTCGAATCATACAATACCTGCCCTGAAGGATGACAAATAATAAATGTCTTATTTGTCATACGTCAGGGCAGGTATACGGCTATGTACAGTGGATTCCGGAATCATAGTAGGCATAGATTAGTATTCGTTTACGTTGATTCTCCTTTTTCCTACAGCATAAACATAACCTGATTATGATATCTAATAATATTTTTTTCAAAAATGTTTGGTAGGACTACACTTTAATTCCATGTATATTAACCTATATAGCTGTGGGATGTCTGGGAAAGCGATATACATATATTTAAGTACTGTAATACGGTATAAAATAAGCGACGTGCGAGTAAATACTGCATGGCCGGACCGCAAGTAAAATACGATACATATATGATGACGTAGTAAATATCTACACATGCGTAGAAGATCTCCTGGATTGGAGTAGGGAGATTTAGATCCTTCCTAAGTAGCTAGCCAGAGGAGAAGAGTGTATGCCTAGCCCAGGCCTGCCTAGTAGAGTAGGGCCTATTACACTCTTACTACTAGCTAGGGCCTAGGCCTACCCCTAGATTGAAGCAGGACCTGGTATAGCAAGTAGGCCTAGCCTATGATATACTTATACGACGACGTCGCGATATATCGAAACAGTTTAATGCGTCAGGTTACTAAGGGGTTGTGGGGGGTGGGGAAGGTTCGACGAAGACGTCATCAGTGTCTTGTTTTTGCATGCGGTCACCGACCGGAAAACAGTCGCTTCTGGGCATGCGCAAAGCAAGGCAATTACTTCGTCTTGAGTGAACATCCGTTGATTATGTAATCTAATCGGCGGTGCCGCGCGTTGTAACGTTTGATGTAAGGTCCGTGAGTTTTCCATGTAATTTAATTCTTCCCTGGTTTTATGTAGCCTATTAAAAAATCTTGGCAATTTCCGGTTTAACACAAAAAAGGTATATTTTTAGGGTTTTTTATGTATCTGTAGTGTGTATCACATATAAGTATACAACACTAGAATCAATAATAACCAATATATGGATTTTTTTTGGTAAATATCTCAACATACCTTTTTCATATAGATGATTAAACGTTGGTGTGAGTGTGGACATAAGTGAGCTGACAAGAGGCTTTCCTTTACCGCACCACAAACTAAATATAATGGCCCTTTCCTTGCAAAACCTGTTGAAATTTAATAACAAATGTACCTTAGACTAATTAATAAAGCTAAAATTGAAAGTTACGGCATGATAAATAGATAAAAGGATTTATACAAACAAAAATAGGTTAACTATTAAGATAAACTGAACTACAATTAACTTACTGTTTCCTTGTTGTTGCCAGTTAATGCCTCTTTGGCCTGTTCTTCAAATCGTTTACTGCGTTTTAACGGCGGTTCTGATTCATGTACATATGATGTTACGTGCCCCTTTCCCTTTTTCATCACTTTCCCCTCCGCTTCGCATTGACCACACCCATACTTTCCATTAAATTGTGCCATGGTTTTAACCATACTCATGGCTGGCAAATCCATTGTTGCCACCAGTACGCCTTCAAGATATAGAATTTACAAAGATAATTTACCTACAGTATACATTACATTCATACTGTAGTTCAGAGCGATATATTATAGTCCTTCAAAAGATTCAAAGAATATTGGGCCAGGCTGAAGGGGATCTGTTGGGCAAAGTCAAAGGAATAATGACCTTTGACGTCGGTGGTATTGGGTGGGTGTTGTCCTAAGGCCTTTCCAACTAGTGCTTCTTTGGCCATTCTCACATTTTCTATGTAGTGGTTTCTTTCTTTTTCGACTTGGTTTAAGTGTTCGATTTGCTCTTCGGCTCTTTTACTTTTTGATTTGTCTGTTGATTGCTGATGGTAACATGGTTCATTAAACTTGTGGCACCAACAGATGTCAGATTTCGACTTCATTATTTTGACATATGGAGCATACTGCTTCCAAACATAGCAGAAAGTTCGCCGAGGCATTACTCTCATGATGATTTATTTACACATCATTAAACAGTGCTGTTAAACTATTTGAGCGCGGCCTATGCCTTTATTACGTAATGGGATTACTGAGATAAAACACTGGCAAAACCTGGTTTGCAAACCCGTCAAGTGTTACCCTCGGCGGGTTTGCTGGTAAAAGGGAAAGTTACGGCATGATAAATAGATAAAAGGATTTATACAAACAAAAATAGGTGAACTTTTAAGATAAACTGAACTACAATTAACTTACTAGTTTCTTGTTGTTTCCAGTTAATGTCTCTTTGGCCTGTTCTTTCATTCGCTCTTTAGAGCGTTTTATCGGCGGTTCTGATTCACGTACATATGCCGTTACGTGCCCCTTTCCCTTTTTAACCACTTTCCCCTTCTTTCCATTAAATTGTGCCATGTTTTTAACCATACTCATGGCTGGCAAATCCATTGTTTCTGCCAACAATTTGATTTGTATGGTTCTATTTGCCACCAGTACACCTTCAAGATATAGAATTTACAAAGATAATTTACCTATACATTACATTCATACTGTAGTTCAGAGCGATATTTTATAGTCCTTCAAAATTGTAAGACATTTAAAATACACATAAATTCCATTACAATTTGTTTTATGTAGCCTATCCAAAAATCTGGGCTATTTCCGGTTTCACAAAAAAAAAGATATATTTTTAGGGTTTTTTATGTATCTGTAGTGTGTATCACATATAAGTATGTACAACACTAGAAAACCAATAATAACTAATACATGGATTTTTTTTGGTAAATATCTCAACGTACCTTTTTCATATAGATGATTAAACGTTGGTGTGAGTGTGGACATAAGTGAGCTGACAAGAGGCTTTCCTTTACCGCACCACAAACTAAATATAATGGCCCTTTCCTTGCAAAACCTGTTGAAATTTAATAACAAATGTACCTTAGACTAATTAATAAAGCTAAAAGGGAAAGTTATGGCATGATAAATAGATAAAAGGATTTGTACAAACAAAAATAGGTGAACTTTTAAGATAAACTGAACTACAATTAACTTACTAGTTTCTTGTTGTTTCCAGTTAATGCCTCTTTAGCCTGATCTTCAATTCGTTCTTGACTGCGTTTTAACGGCGGTTTGGTTCGCGTACATATGATGTTACGTGCCCCTTTCTCTTTTTCACCACTTTCCCCTCCGCTTCGCATCGACCACACCCATACTTTCCATTAAATTGTGCCATGTTTTTAACCATACTCATGGCTGGCAAATCCATTGTTGCTGCCAACAATTGGATTCGTATGGTTCTATTTGCCACCAGTACGCCTACAAGATATAGAATTTACAAAGATAATTTACCTATACATTACATTCATACTGTAGTTCAGAGCGATATATTATAGTCCTTCAAAATTGTAAGATATTTAAAATACACATAAATTCCATTACAATTTGTTTTATGTAGCCTATCCAAAAATCTGGGCAATTTCCGGTTTCACACAAAAAAATGTCTATTTTTAGGGTTTTTATGTATCTGTAGTGTGTATCACATAAGTATGTACAACACTAGAAAACTAATATATGGATTTTTTTGTTAAAATATCTCAACGTACCTTTTTCATATAGATGGTTAAACGTTGGTATGAGTGTGGACATAAGTGAGCTGACAAGAGGCTTTCCTTTACCGCACCACAAACCAAATATAATAGCCCTTTCCTTGCAAAACCTGTTGAAATTTAATAAAAAATGTACCTTAGTTAGACTAAAAGGGAAAGTTACGGCATGATAAATAGATAAAAGGATTTGTACAAACAAAAATAGGTGAACTTTTAAGATAAACTACAATTAACTTACTGGTTCCATTGTTGTTGCCAGTTAATGCATCTTTGGCCTGTTCTTCCATTCGCTCTTTAGAGCGTTTTATCGGCGGTTCTGATTCACGTACATATGCCGTTACGTGCCCCTTTCCCTTTTTAACCACTTTCCCCTTCGCATCGACCACACCCATACTTTCCATTAAATTGTGCTATGTTTTTAACTATACTCATGGCTGGCAAATCCATTGTTGCTGCCAACAATTGGATTCGTATGGTTCTATTTGCCACCAGTACGCCTTCAAGATATAGAATTTACAAAGATAATTTACCTATACATTACATTCATACTGTAGTTCAGAGTGATATATTATAGTCCTTCAAAATTGTAAGACATTTAAAATACACATCAATTCCATTTACAATTTTTTTTATGTAGCCTATCCAAAAATCTGGGCAATTTCCGGTTTCACACAAAAAAAGATATATTTTTAGGGTTTTTATGTATCTGTAGTGTGTATCACATATAAGTATGTACAACACTAGAAAACCAATATATGGATTTTTTTTGGTAAATATCTCAACGTACCCTTTTCATATAGATGGTTAAATGTTGGTATGAGTGTGGACATAAGTGAGCTGACAAGAGGCTTTCCTTTACCGCACCACAAACCAAATATAATAGCCCTTACCTTGCAAAACCTGTTGAAATTTAACAACAAATGTACCTTAGTTAGACTGATTAATAAAGCTAAAAGGGAAAGTTACGACATGATAAATAGATAAAAGGATTTGTACAAACAAAAATAGGTGAACTTTTAAGATAAACTGAACTACAATTAACTTACTGGTTCCTTGTTGTTTCCAGTTAATGCCTCTTTGGCCTGTTCTTCCATTCGCTCTTTAGAGCGTTTTATCGGCGGTTCTGATTCACGTACATATGCCGTTACGTGCCCCTTTCCCTTTTTAACCACTCCCATACTTTCCATTAAATTGTACCATGTTTTTAACGATACTCATGGCTGGCAAATCCATTGTTGCTGCCAACAATTTGATTTGTATGGTTCTATTTGCCACCAGTACGCCTACATACAAGATATAGAATTTACAAAGATAATTTACCTATACATTACATTCATACTGTAGTTCAGAGCGATATATTATAGTCCTTCAAAATTGTAAGACATTTAAAATACACATAAATTCCATTACAATTTGTTTTATGTAGCCTATTAAAAAATCTGGGCAATTTCCGGTTTCACAAAAAAAAAGGTACTGTACATTTTTCGGTTATTTATATTTAGATAAAAGGATTTATACAAACTTGTTGTATATTGATAAATAGATAAAAGGATTTATACAAACAAAAATAGGTGAACAGTTAAGATAAACTGAACTACAATTAACTTACTGGTTCCCTTGTTGTTGCCAGTTAATGCCTCTTTAGCCTGATCTTCAATTCGTTCTTGACTGCGTTTTAACGTGCCCCTTTCCATTTTTCACCACTTTCCCCTTCGCTTCGCATCGACCACACCCATACTTTCCATTAAATTGTGCCATGTTTTTAACCATACTCATGGCTGACAAATCCATTGTTGCTGCCAACGATTGATTCGTATGGTTCTATTTGCCACCAGTACGCCTTAAAGATATAGAATTTACAAAGATAATTTACCTATACATTACATTCATACTGTAGTTCAGAGCAATATATTATAGTCCTTCAAAATTGTAAGACATTTAAAATACACATAAATTCCATTTACAATTTGTTTTATGTAGCCTATCCAAAAAATCTGGGCAATTTCCGATTTCACACAAAAAAAGGTACTGTACATTTTATTCTCACTGTGGATCAATAAGAGATCAGAAAAACTTCATTAAAACATAATAATAAAACATAGTTGAAAGTCAGTATACAACACACATTTGATTGTATAGTTTCTACCTTACATTACTTTAATGTAGCATATATATACTTTAACGCTTCCAAAGTATATCAAATAAAAATATTACAATTATACAACTTTAAATTACAGTACACAAGAAGAATGTCCTTACCTGCGGATCAGTCAATAAGAGATAAGGTTTCTCATTGATGTCCACATCTATAAGGGTAAATTCTGACCAAGTCCATTTTCCGCGAAAAGAAAACCGTCTAACTTCTCGCATAAAGGACACTGCGATAAATATGTACTATGACCAGCGATATAAATGTATTAAATTATAATTATTTACCATTTTTATATGTTTTCATAATTAATAGAATGCAACGAAATATTAAATTAATTAACCAAATAAATTATTATACATGTACAAAAATGGTAGAGTCCAACTAACTTAATTAATTAAAACCAGTCTTTTAAGGAAAGATAAACAATTAACTTTACTAAATTAACCAGACTAAAAAAATATAAACAGCATGAATGTTTTGGAGGTGTGAAAATGATTATAGTTCAGGAAGTTCTTAATGAGATTATATAGGTAATTAAACTTAGTGTTTCAATCAACTAATACGGATGAAGCTTTAAAAATTTGGCAATTTCCGGTTTCACACAAAAAAAGGTATATTTTTAGGGTTTTTATGTATATCTGTAGTGTGTATCACATATAAGTATGTACAACACTAGAAAACCAATAATAACCAATATATGGATTTTTTGTGGTAAATATCTCAACGTACATTTTTCATATAGATGGTTAAATGTTAGTATGAGTGTGGACATAAGTGAGCTGACAAGAGGCTTTCCTTTACCGCACCACAAACCAAATATAATAGCCCTTTCCTTGCAAAACCTGTTGAAATTAATAACAAATGTACCTTAGTTAGACTAATTAATAAAGCTAAAAGGGAAAGTTACGGCATGATATTGATAAATAGATAAAAGGATTTATACAAACAAAAATAGGTGAACTATTAAGTCGTCTAGTCAGTAACGCCTGTGACTCCTCATTTGAGCGGGAATGTCCAACTTCTTGAACATCGGCTACACTTATTAGCATGGTTAAATTTACGTTGCCTGATTTCAACTATGTATTCTCATAGCTGTGCGTCGCGTTTCATTTCCATCCTCATTTCTTTTCTCAGAAAATATCTCTAAACGATGGCAGTAATTCGAGAGAGCGCTCTCAGTTTTTTTCGGTTTATGTCTAAGACTGGTCCCAGACTTATGCACAGGACCTTAATAATATTATATAATAAAAATACTACATAAGTAAATTATCTTACCATTTGGCATATCCATTTATTAATTCTCTTAGATTTCTAGTTAATAAATTAGCAGATGTGGCCAACAATTTGATTTGTATGTAGGTCCATTTCCAGGTTTACCTTGTTCGTCTTTGGGTTCTAAATATTTATTTATAATCTATGTCAGATCAAACGTGAATCCAATTTCAGTCAGTCTTTTTTTAATGTCCGCATAAATTAGCCCATTTCGTCTGGTGCTGTCTAATCCGTTTTGAATTTTTGAGTTTTCCCAAATACTAATAAGGGCCACTGTAGCCGCTTCGCTCCACTGAATATTAACCATAATTGAAATAATTTCACTGTTCAATTAAAATACTGCTCCAACTAGTTGTAAAAACAGAAAAACAGACGCAAAACAAAAATAGTGTGGGTATGGCAAAAAAGCCCTGATAAGAAATGGCCTCTGACCCGGTTGTTTACCACAATGAAATGACCAATCAGAAAGCTTATTTGAGGTCGCGATTTGACATAACCCTGTTAACGCTTGATTAATTATACCCCGAGGTATGGGATTAAAATAACCAGTAAAGTTGGTGGATTTTTCGTCCAGATTGTTTTCTAATTTTTTATAGCCAGAGGTGTAAGTTAATTGCCACACGCGACCTCACAGTTGGAAGTACACGGTAGTTTCAGGCCCGTCCGAACTAGTCCATAGTTTGCAACGGTGTTTACCATAGTTTACGACGGTAATAACCAGTAAAAAGTGTTGTTTTACAGTGATCTACGGTAAACGACAGTAGTTTTTTTTTTAAAGGGAAGTCATTACTGCTTTTTAAACCGGCTTGTATGTTGGCCGACTGCAGCACTTTTTTCAGGTCTTTCAAATGTTGCGCACAATGATGGTGGTATGTTCTCGGTAAATGCATCTAGATGGTCCACAATAACCTCAAGAAGACTCTTGAATAACTCATCAACATAATTATTATGAGATAAAATAATCCCACTGAGATATATCTATCCCAGTGGGATCCCACTGGGATTTTTCACTCATCCTATAAAATCCCACTGTGTCAATATAAAATTCCAGTGGGATGGTGCTATCCCACTGGGATAACCATATCCCAGTGAGATAGCACTGGGATCGCACTTCAATTTTTACTAGGGCACTCAAGATAGACATTAAAGACATCTGCAGGAAGTCTACGAGGCCGGCAAACAAAACTAAATTTACTAAAAAACTGTTCTTAACATGTGAACTTTGATGCCAGGCACCACAATCATCAATGAATACATTACTTCCATTACTTTGTACAACACAGTATCCTTTATGCTTTTAGGTGCACTAGCTAACACTATTGACATTTTAGCAATGTTTAGCAATACTCGCATGTATGTCAGTAACTGTATAACTCCAGGTGAGTTTTCACCCCGCAGATTGTGGAATGTTTTCATGAGGAAAAGAGGCAATGCAATCAATTACAGTACTTTATGAGCTGTAGAAATAACCAGCAAAAAGTATTAGTAGAATACTGTAGTGTAATAGTATTATTTATTCGGCATGTTATAGATCAGGCAAGTCAGGAGCAAGCAATAGGCATACTCCTGAACAACTGCTCTTGCTCAATTATGGTAAATGATTCATTTTGTGGAGTGAAAATACTTACGACATTTGTTCCAACATCCTCTAAGTATGTACGCTGCAATCCCAGCTCTTGTACTTTCCTAAATTGACAGTATTCCAACCGATTGTCTGTCGATACGTCGGATTATGGATAATTAATGACTCATCAGGATATGTTCAGTTGCCACACCAGCCCACATCACACCATCCTCTTGAAATTTCCGGAGCCGATCATAAAAATGATTATTATGCTGGAAATGAATGAAGACAATAAAAAAAAAAATGGTTGGTAAATTTAATTACAATCATATGATGGTGAAAATGGACGAGGACGATTGCCATAATCCAAAACAAATAGTTACAAAATTAACATGAACGTTAAATTAATTCATGATCATGATGCTGAAAATGAATGAAGATAATAAAGTAGCCCCGACCTAAGACAACATTAAACTAGATTTGAACTATATATAAATTCATATAATTTTTCTTTTGGATGATCCAAAGGCAATAAGGCCGTAAAAGTTTTTACTCTAGCTTTTTGCTAGTTCTTCGACACAGCTTAATCATGAGTGATTCCATGAGACTTAGAATTTTTACAATGAAATCTCGTAGTGCCATCTATGGAACATTCAGGTTTTGTAGCAAGCCCAAGATCATTGACGAATAAAGCAATTACTTCAAGGAGGTATATAATAATAATAATAATAATAATAATAATAATAATAATATATGGTAAATGTTGTTCCACTTTTTTCTTAGCTTTTCCAAGTGCTTGTAGGGATTTGTAAGCTCTGAAGTTGTGTATTCTTATTTGTACGGCTATTGGGAGCTTTGCCTGTTTATTTACTCTTTCCCTATTTTTCAATTTCTCATTTTGTTTTTCAATTTCACTAAAAAGTGATTTACTTGCTTTCTTCCTGTCACGATCTTTTCTTTTTACATCCTCATATTTTTCTGTATTAGCCTTTAACTTAGTACGATATCGTTGTTCTCTTTTAAAAATTGCACTATTGAGTACTACTGCACAATTTACTTTTTTGAAATATCAAAGAGCTAAATTGTTTACCGAAATAACCCATTCCCCATCCAAATTGGCAAATGTCAAAAATATGTTGTATGTACAAAAAAAACAGCAAAAATATAAAAACTGCATAATGATGAATGTTTATAATAAATAGTACAGAGAAAACCTAAAAGAAAATAACTATTTTATTAACATCGTACCCAGTAGTCAAATTTGTTGCCTGTAAGGCGAACAAATCTGAAAACTAAAGAAAATCCCCAGTGGACTGACCTTTTTATTATGATTTCATACTTTTCCAATACCTGTCTTTCAGATACCCATGCCCGTAAAGTACATTCTTCGACTCTAGGAAAATCTGCAGCATGGTTTACAATACATCCACCAACTTTCCCCAAGCAATTTTGCTACCCCACTAAGCGATATTTAGTACATTTCTCACTTTCTGCTCCCATCTCTTCTATAAATCTTTGAAATGTTTCTTGCTGAATTGGGGGATATGGATGGTCACTTCGGGATCCGAAATCCTAGAAACATTCAGGTTCTCTTTAATTTTGGTATATAATTCGGTCTTCAAAAGTTGATAGGCATCAGTTTCATATCCTTTGTTTACTATCTCCGACTTGCATCGCCATTCATCATATATATCACTCCATCCTACATAATGGACTTTCACCTGTTAACAAAAATAAATGATGGTGTCTTTCTTTATAAATAGTTTATTTTGAAGCATTTACATAGTTATGCAAGAAGTTGAATGTACATGTTATAATATAACTATATCAATTTGTATTGCAAAAACATAAAAATTTACCTCTTCTGTGTGAATTTTACATGCTCACACTAACTCCTTAGCAACGATATTATAAAGCTGTAATTTGGCACATTCAACAACCAATAAAGTACATTCATTTTTATCAAGTTATTGACAAATGAAAACAACCCACTTTTTCAACCTTTAAAACTCAAATGTACAAGTACTTTACATGTAGTGCTAGTAGTATTGCAAAGATTGTATTGTTTTTGGCTGAATAATAACAATCATTAATTTATATTTAAACACATTTAAAAATTACATGTTCATTTTTTAAAATTGCACTATTGAGTACTACTGCACAAGTATTTACCGATCTGGGTTTGGGCATACTGTGTCTTCCCTACAGAATTCTCGGATACTCTGAAATAAATATTGTTTTCAGGCATCGTCCAGGCCTGCTGGTTTAATTATTGGAGAGAGAATAGATGGTGGTGTTGACCTGAAAAAATCATATGCATTTTCTTCACTGTAAGATAGTTCTTTGTATGAAACAATACCAGGTATATCTGCATCAAACATAAGTGTTGGTACGACTTGATGCCAGGAAACTTACCCAGTCATAAACTGATTGAAGCAGTGGTTGATTTGTCTACAACATCAACAATGTCTTGCAAGGAAGAGACAAATATTTTTCTGTATGTTCGCTTAAGAAGTCCGAAGCACTAATCGAGACCAAATTTTGTATGCCCAACAGGTAAAAATGAATACTTGATCGTCTTATGTAGGCCATTCTCAACTCCATGCCGAGCAGTGTATGAACGCATTATTTTTGTTTTGGCCGGAATAGTTCATTGTCAGCATGAAGGTGAGCATG
Source organism: Antedon bifida (assembly GCF_963402885.1). Lineage (NCBI taxonomy): Eukaryota > Metazoa > Echinodermata > Crinoidea > Comatulida > Antedonidae > Antedon > Antedon bifida. Next base: position 5,121,513 of record NC_136233.1, on the reverse strand, counting down.
TTATTCGCCAACACCGTAATGTTAAAAAAAGTGATGCAGATAACTGATTACCACGTTTGCTCACCTTCCACAGCTCACACAGTATCACTTTTACAAATGTAAATTAACTAAACAAAATAGTGCACAAATTCCATCTATCGAAGACAACCATGGCAAATGCAACATTTACAACTCAAACATACACACAAAATAAGCCTACAAAATAATTACCTCAGCAACCTTGCCTTGCACACACACACCGTCTTTTAACAGGCGAACCGCGTGCCTCCGGTACTGACACCACCTCAGGTTTAATAAATTCATCTACCAATGCCTCATTAACTTCGAAGATGTTTTTATCTCTAAGTATATTAAACATTAAATTAAGTTAAAAAAATACATAGAACAAGCAAGAAGAAGTTTAGCCACAGAAGATGAATTTCGTTGATTAGGTCTTCATCACACCAGGGAAGAGTGAAATTAATTACACTCATCCCTGATCAGTCAACTTAAATGTTGATATTAGAGTAATTGATAAAACCTTAAATCTATATGCAACCAGCAACAAATACAAGACAAGTATCACTTTTGTCTGGCTTCTAAGGCAGAATTTAGGGAAACCTTACTGAGTCCGTATTATTGGCGTAATCCCTCTTATTGGCGTAATCCCTCTTATTCAAAGTTATAAAAGTTACTAACAGAGTCCACATTTGTAAAATCAAATCGTGAATCTATGGACCCGTGGCCTAAAGATAAATAAAAGCAGGCAGCATTGCCTGGAATGAATTTAAAAAAAAAATCAAATTTTAATTTACCTTGCTCATTCCAGTGACACGGAAACTTCCAGGAGTTTTTTCAACATGAGTTACTAACATCTTCTTCCCAACAGGGACCATCAGAAGCTTCTCGGCTACTTCGGACTTTACATCGTTCACATATAGCGGAATAATGGTGTTTCCCTTTCTTGCTTCAATTCCAGCACTTGTACTAGCTTCCTCTAAATCACCAAGTCCCTCACACACCATTCCAACAATAAATTTCTTCTCTGACTTCCTGTACTTTCTCTCCTCAAATCTCTCCACCACCACCAACTTACACATTTCTTTCGCCATGTTACCGTAAATCACAAATGACTACTATTTATATTATCTTATAAAAAAATGTACATGTTGCCTATCGATAAACTCATTGATGACTTTGTTGTAACAGTAACAGTGTTGTAAGTTACAACACAATTTCTCCAAATCTGTTGGTATTTCCAGACAATGGTACATTTACAATACACCATTACGGAAGCATGTCTCTTGTCTGGTGTATCCTTGTTTGATTCAGCTGATTTGTCTGACATTTTTTCTATAGTGTCAATAACCATAGCAATCATTTTCTGATTAATTTTTATATTTCTCTATCCTTGTTTGCCGGTTTTTAAGTAATATAATATGTGTACAGCCACATCAAAACCAAGCTCTTTGTGAAATATATCTTTTTTTAGTTAATACTATAATGATATTCCAGACATATCCTTTTTAATGATGTTGCGTAAAATCTGTCAAACATACATAATAGTGTAGACCAAGAATAATATAGTAGGCCTACTAGTAGTAGGTATTCAGTAAGATTCCCTTTGTTTATTATTTGTTCCATACAAATTGAAAACAGCAAACATCAAACATTTTTTGAATGAACTTTATTCAATTTTATTTCCCTACTTTATTTTATCTACTTTTTGTTCAAAATGGTGCAATGGTGTATTTCTTTATACGAATAAGCTTGTCTATTTGCATCAAGCCCCTCAATTGGCAGTACATTTGGTAGACTGGAAGGCATGGTACACTTCAAAATTTTCATTTTAACTTTTGCTGAATTACAATACTGCTTCACAACAACAGTTTCTGGATGAGATGCATCAAATTCAAAGTGCTGGAATGATTTTATTCCTGATAATACTTTAAAATGTGGCTTGAGAAAAGACTCCTAGTCATAATACTTAACAAATTGTTCACCTGACTCATTTCCTACTAATTCCACTTTATTACTATTTTCTTGAGTGCTATTTCTCACAGCCTTTGCAATATCTTCTAAACATGAAATATCTGTTCGACGCAGCTCCCTTTTGATAGTCCAAAACACCAATCCGGCGAAAATTTGTCCTACTAACAGGAATGACATTATTACGATTGATATGTGGGGGCCTGTATTTTCTTAATCCAGTCAGCGTTCCCTCTGAGCAGTCCCCAGAGGGAAAAACAGACATTGAAATATGTCTGAATACAGTACCTTAGAGGAGCTTGAGCTTCAAAGTTTAATGTTTTGTCTTACCTGTCGAATAATCGCATGATTGTTTTTGGCACGTCCAGCATAAGTCTGTCTTTGGCTTGTTCACCAACACATAGGGCAGAAGATTCTTCCACAGCTTCTTAAACGTAGATAGTCCAACAATCGGCTGGTCCGTTACAGCGCTGTCATCTGATGATGATTCTTAATTAATGGATCATTCTTATTGGTCTTATAGTTTATTGGTGGTCGAGTTAAACACAGTTTGTAAGTCCCTGTTTGCTTGAATTGGGTTGAATAAAATCCACATCATCATTTAAAGATTTATTGTCCCCCAAAAAAATGAAGATTAATAAAATCAGACTAGGCCATTTTGCAGTTATTCACTTCTGTAAAAAAAAAAAACTAAATTATTTCACTTGTAAAAAGACAAAAGAAACGTTTAATTTTAACCAAAAACCATTGTATGACAGAGAATTTTAGTATTTTTTGCTTTAAATTACTTTATATTACTAAATAATCATATAGTTATTCCTTAATACATACGTTTATCTAAGACTGTAATAATCACCTAAAATTCGTACTACACTATATAACTAGAGTAATTATTTAATTCATATTAAAGTACATACATTCGTATTAAAACCTATATGGGCACACCACCTCTGTTTTAAAGGGATACAAGAATGATTTGCTATGTCTAAAATTAAAGTATTTATACAAGTACGGAACATGTGGCATACATTTGTTGTAATACAATTAATTCATCTTAATCCTATATATTATATTCCTATAACCCCAGCATGTTGTTTTGATCCCCTTAGGTCTGGGACATTACCTTGCTGGACTTTGTGTCCTGAGTGGCGAGTACGCGAAATAATCGAACAGAAATCATCTTTTTATTTTTATTTTATTTTATTCAATTTCCAGGTAACATACAAAAGTCATAAACAAGGTACGGTATCATTCAACAAAACAGAACAAAAGTACTATCAGCACCTGCGGGTAACCAGAAGTGGATCAGTTCAAAAGAACTGCACTGTCGAGTGGCTTTCCCAACTAATAGTACGAAAAACGCAATAGACATAAATACACAGAGATAGTCTAGATGAATTCGATATTAGTAATACATAACATCATTGGATGGAAATGTCATTTATTAAATTAAATGATAAACTTATGCTATAAGTAAACGTATCGGGTGAGAGAGTGAGAAAGAGGTCACTGGATAATTTGTTTACCACAATTTAGTGCGTAGTTAAATTAAACGCAGAGTAAAATAGCCAATCAGAACTTTGATTTGGGCTATACCAATTTCTGTTACAATATTTATAAATGTTGTACAAGTTATACTACATTATTTTCCCCTTCCTTAGCCAGTACTCTGGTTGTAAATTGCAACTTAATTTCTCCAAATCTGTTGGTATTTCCCAACAATGGTACATTTGCACCATTCCAGTCAGTCAATAACCATAGCAGTCAGTCAATAACCATAGTAGTCAGTCACTTATATAACTTGTTAGGCAATGAATAATTGCATAAAGAAGGAGGGCAGGGAGAATAAAGATGGCCACATAATCGTAGTATTTCTGTACTCAAGGATTGCAAGGTATGGGTCATTCCTATTGATTGCAATGACTTAGTCTTTGCCATTGATGCTAAAGAGATCATTCGCAACTGAAAATTGAGTTGAGTTGTTGTTGTTTAATCTGATATTGATGACATAAGCGGCTCCGTCATTCCAGGCCAATGTAGGATTTTACAGGCTCTTCTCAAACAACTATTAAAGCCCATATGATGAATGAATCCTGTTTCAAACTTACAGAGATTACAACTCTTTCTCCACAACAGACTATGCCATTCCCAATGGATAATTCTTCTCTGAAGCTATAGTAACTCTTTATTGAAGCGTCAGGCCTAGGCTAGGTTTACTACATATTAAGAGAGGGAGGGTTGTCAATGACAATGTCAACAACGAAACACACTCTTAACTTCTGCACTTGATGCAGGCAAAGTGAGCAACAACTCTACTGAACTGAATGTACATTCTGATGGAATTCATTATTCTTTCAACTTTGGGATATCTACTACTGTATAAAAATATTATGCCCGTGATATCATGTTCATGTTAGCAAAAAACCCAATGGAAGTGATTTTCATATACTTGGTTGTCTTGCAGTTGTCATTTTGTCTCTGAACATAGCCTTCCTCTATATTGTTTATATTCATTCCTTTGCTCTATTTTAGTTTGTAGCTACTTTTTTTGTATATTTCCAGTTTTTTTATAGCACTATAAATCAGGTTTATGTTTTATTGTCATGAATATGTACAGTAGGTATGACACTTTGAAACCGACAAATGTTGTCAGATGAAACTAGATGCTACCAGCATTGTGCCCTTGCTTGTCGTCTCAATGATCATCATGCTGTTGCATTGGTGCAACAGATCCACTGTGTCTCTGCAGCATGCGTAGGATTAGTGGGCAACAAACATTCTTTTTTCTTTTGATGCTTATAAAAAGTGCCTAGAGGCGCTTGATCCTCCTCTTTCGTCAGCAATTTTTACTGTTTTGTTTAGTTATTGATTTCCTTATAAATTCTAGTATAGCTTTGTGTTCTTCTTTTCTCTTTCTGCATTCTTTAATGCCTTGATGTTATTAGTGTTCGGTTTACTTGTCAATATTGTTCCTTGAGTTTATATTGACATACGACCCATTTTTGTATATTTCAGGGCATAATTTGGAAGAGATTCGTGTTAGAGCTTTGCAAAATGTGATTGGCAAGCTGGAACATAATGTTATATCTCTTAATGATTTGGTTCAAGAGCGTCATCTGATAACTCGTTTACTGGAGTGGTTTAATTTCCCTTCCTGTCCCATGAAAGTTGAGGCATTGAAGTTAATTCTAAAGCTAGTTAAGGTAATCAAAATTGCTTTAATTGTGTTTTTAATGCCAATCAGTGTGTTTTTTAATAAGTTTGTACTTTACTCAACTTTGTCCAAAGTTATTAACTTTCTATATCAACACATCACAAAAGAAAAATTGCAATTTATTAACATAATCAGTTTTCCCAATTCCTTTGTATCTGACAATACCTAAATAGTCCACACATTCTGTATTCAATCTTTCTTTGAACAATGCTATGACTTATTCTGTTTTATTATCCCAAGATGTCTTCACATATGACAGATTCATCAATAGTAAATTAACTGTTTTGCCATTTAAATTGCTTATTGATTGATTTTAGAGAAGATCAATATATAGTTACTATAATATATTGTGAAAATTGTCTACATCTCCTGAATTTGTTTATTGGTATTAAACAATTATTCACTAATTGATCACATTATCACAACAAAACCAGAAATCAGAAACCAAGCAGAAAATTCTGTAGAGCATGGAACTTGATTTTGCTACAATCTTGAATTCTTCTAGATGAACACATAGAATAGATCATGTTATCGGCAATACAATACATAAGGTACATTAAAAAAAGAAGCAAAAACAAACAAAAACAAGATTGAATTATGGAAAAGTGGAGTGTCTGTATCTTTAATCATCAAATTTAATAAACGGACAGAAAATTGAGGAAAATGAACCAACATTCTGGCCTGGATGTCATGACAATTGCCAAGAGTTCATCAGGATTAACTTATTACCTCAAGAAATGATGGATAATGATAATAAAACTTTACTACACTTGCACATACTATGCAGTTGGTTTAAAAAAAATGATATACCAAAAGCTGATTTGTCAAAAGAAATAAAGTTCTGCCATGTACCTGAAGAACCAAACATCAGTTAAAGAGAACCAAGCATCAGTTAAAGAGAACCAAGCATCAGTTAAAGAGAACCAAACATCAGTTAAGAGGAACCAAACATTGGATATTAGGAGAACCAAACATTGGTTAGAGAGAACCAAACATTTGATATTAGGAGAACCAAACATTGTTTAAAGAGAATTAAACATTGGTTAAAGAGAACCAAACATTGGTTAAAGAGAACCAAACATTGGTTAAAGAGAATCAAACATTGGATATTAGGAGAACCAAACATTGTTTAAAGAGAATTAAACATTGGTTAAAGAGAATTAAACATTGGTTAAAGAGAACCAAACATTGGTTAAAGAGAACCAAACATTTGATATTAGGAGAACCAAACATTGGTTAAAGAGAATCAAACATTGGATATTAGGAGAACCAAACATTGGTTAAAGAGAATCAAACATCAGTTAAAGAGAACCAAACATCAGAGCAGGGAAGGAGAGAAAGAACTCTCACAATGGTACCAAAATTGACCATTGCTGCAGCATCTTTGATAGCTATAACTCTATTGCAACTTCCACAATTTAATTTTTGTTTTTATGGGTAGGTCGCTTGGACATTTGATATTTATTTAATCTTACTTGCTTTAAATCCCTAATATATTCGAAAATGTCAGTTATGACGCCCTCAATTAAAAAAAATTATGCTGCCTATCAACAATTACTTTCTTGATCACTGTCGACAGTTTCACAGATCAGATAAAAGCATTTGAATGTAATGTAATGTTCGATTTATAAAGCACTTATACAATCAAAAGATTGTCCCAAAGCGCTGAGAGAAAAAACAGAAAGAAAATACAAAGAAAAAAGATGGGTTTTTAAGAGTTTCTTGAAATCATTTTTAATAGGATCAGGAAGATTGTTCCACAGTTTAGGAGCTGCAACTGCAAAGGCTCGATCACCATAGGTGGCTGGGTGGAACAAAAAGTGCAAATGGATTAGTGGTTGACCTAAGAGATCTAACAGATTATGGACTAGTGGTTGACCTAAGAGATCTAACAGATTATGGACTAGTGGTTGACCTAAGAGATCTAACAGATTATGGATTAGTGGTTGACCTAAGAGATCTAACAGATTATGGATTAGTGGTTGACCTAAGAGATCTAACAGATTATGGATTAGTGGTTGACCTAAGAGATCTAACAGATTATGGATTAGTGGTTGACCTAAGAGATCTAACAGATGGATTAGTGGTTGACCTAAGAGATCTAACAGATTATGTTAATAAAAATGTGTATGTGTCGGAACTGGAAAGCAAGCAAAATCACCACAGGAGATGTAGAACAATTTTTACATGTTTGAAAATTACAGCCAACCACCACAGATTCAAACCAATTTTTACGTTTTAAGTTACATTTATCATAAAGTATAAACATTCATCTTTTCCTAAGTAGTAAATAGAACTATTAATTTAAATGGTAAATGGTAAATCAGTATATTAGATTTATTGAACATGATGAGTCTTGTCATATTGTGAGATAACTTTCAAAATAGATTGTATTATTTAGTTACTGGTACTTTCTAATATTGGTATATTCTTCTTATACTATAGCATTATTCTATTCATTTCCATTCTCTTAGCCCACTTGACATTTTTTGAATTAATACATTTATACTAATTTCTATCTTTATTATCTATAAAAACAATCAACATCATCCTCATAATTAAAATAGCCTTTCATCTTGCGACATGACGCTTTCCATTTTTTTATGCCATTTGATCCTGATTGGCAGGATGGTCTTTGTCTTTAGTTTTCAATTTCTTTTTTGACTTTAGAATTAAATCAGTGTTTATTTTAGTCTTGCTCTTGGTCTTCATATATTTATACTATATTTCCATTGTACACTTGGTCGCTTTAACCTTCGTGTTGTGGATGAAACATGACCATGTTGGTTTTAAGTCTCTGCAATTCGTCTTATTATTTTTTAGTTATTAAAAAAGCTCCTGGTACAGTATACCAGGATATTTGTATGGCCGTAAGTTTTCGTATTATATCACCTGGTCGACAATACCATATTTGCTCGAACGTTGTCACACCTTCATTTGTCAGTTTGCCCAATTACTTTTATACTCTTCAAATATGGTATTTAAAGCTTCAAAGTTTTCCGGCAAGTGATTCAAGTTCCCGGAGTGTTATGTAATTGGAACTTGACGATTTTATTACCTCAGATCTATACTTTTCTAGTTTTTCCTTTGGTAGTCTGGCTACCATAACTTGTGTGTGCAGTTCAATGCCTAAAAAAGTTCATTTTGTAGTTGGCTCTACTGTTTTGTAGGGGAGAGAGGAATGCCAATTACAATTTTTACATCAGAAAAAAGCTCCCGTTTTGTCGAGCAGTGCCAAATCTTTATACAAAGTTGGGGATGAAAATGCATTGTCCATATAAACATGATGTACCTTCCCAAGTAAATTGTTATCTCTTCATTGGGAGGTACATTTTTAAAAATGTTCGGCCTTTGAACGCAATGATGCTGATTTAATAGTAATTTAATAATAATTTAATTTTTATAAATTGACCTGTTATAGTAGAAACGATCATGGCCTGGTAATTTAAAGCAAAAAATGGTCAAATTGTCTGGAAGACAATGAGTTTTTGGGTAATTTAACTGTTTATTTTGTCTTTTTATAGGTGAAATAATTTTTTTCCCCCGTTTTTTTAACTTCATTAAAACTGCAAAATGGCCTATTCAAAGTCCGATTTTAAAAATCTTTATTTTTCATGATTTTGGGGGACAATACATCTTTAATGATTGAGAAATTTAGAAGCCAGTGTGTAGACCAATTCAACTGAATAGTTGGCAACTTCACTAGCCCCATGTAAAGAATCAATGCAATAAATGCTTTCATTGAATTTCTATTTACCTCCTTCCATTGTTTAGCACTATAGCCTGGGTGCAGAACAGTTAATATACACATTTGCGGGAAAAAAGTATAGGAAATTTTTTTTAAAATTTTTCTGATAGAGTATACCATATAGAAGGTCAGAAAAAAAACCCATCCCAGGATCTTGGGGAAAATTTGTCGGGGTAAATCAAATTTTGGCCTATATAACGCACACAAATTCCTATTAACACACTCAAATACCTATATATAGGGGATAGGGAAAATCAATTAACGGTTTTTGTTACTTGCAGTTGTGTTTTAATGATTACAATTAGTAGAGGCTTACTTTAATAACTACTTCTCATAGTAGTTGATAAATCGAGTCGATACGATGACACCATCATGCCTGAATCTAATATGGCGTCCAATTTGGCGGGAAAAACAGGGTATTGCTAAAAACCTCACAAACCTCCAAAAAAACATAGCAAATCCCACCAAAACAATATAAAAGTGATTGAATCATGGAGTGTACGACCCACTGGGTATATAAAATATTAAATTTCTACTGTTAACTACTTATTTTGGGGATAAAACATCATTTTTTTGTTAAAAATCAGCAATCATTTTTTACCAAAAAATGATGTTTTACCCCAAAAATAAGTAGTTTTACAGTATAAATTTAATTTTTTTTTTACATGGATATACCCAGTAGGTCGTAAACTACATGATTCAATCACTTTTATTATGTTGGTTCGGTGGGGTTTGCTATATTTTTTTGGAGGTTTGCAGGGTTTAGCAATCATTTTTGACCAAAAAAGTATGTTTTACCCCAAAAATAAGTAGTTAACAGTAGAAATTTAATATTTTTTTTTACATGGATATACCCAGTGGTTGTACACTACATGATTCAATCACTTTTATGTTGGTTCGGTGGGGTTTGCTATGTTTTTTGGAGGTTTGGGGTGTTTGCGGGAAGTTAGCAATACCCTGTTTTTTCCGCCAAATTGGACGCCATATTGGATTCTGGCATGATGATGTCATCGTATCGACTTGATTCATCAACTACTATGAGAAGTAGTTATTAAAGTAAGCCTCTACTAATTTTAATCATTAAAACACAACTGCAAGTAACAAAAACCGTTAATTGATTTTCCCTATCCCCTATATAGGTATTTGTGTGTGTTAATAGGAATTTGTGTGTGTTGTATAGGCAAAAATTTAAAAGTGCCGTAAAAAATTTTCCCCAAGACCCTGGGATGGGGATTTTTTTTCTGACATTCTATATGGTATACTCTATCAGAAAAACAAAAAAAAAATTTTCCTATACTTTTTTCCCGCAAAATTTGTACTGCACCACGCTACTAGCATTCTCAGGATTATCAGTTTTATGTTCATAGGGATATCTATTAGTCTCATTGACTAAGGTATCCAATACATCAGCTTCACGAGTAAGCATGTCATAATAAATTTTGGGTGGTATTTGTGAATCGGCGGCTTTCCTGTTGAATGAGGGTTGTTGTAGCCACAAAAATTACTTTGTGGGCGATGTAGAATTAGGATGTGTATAAGGTCGCCCGAACTGTGGCCCAAGAGTATTTGGTGTGCTCCCAAGGTATTCGAAAAGCCTCATCATATGATCGCTAATTCTGTGTGTTGTTTCGCATCATGTTTTGTATTTGTTTGGTGTAAGTGAAGATATCTTGCATATCTCTGGGATTGTAGCTAAGATGAATAGTGGAAAAGTCGTAAAACGTCGTAGACCATTCATGTTCGGACAACACTTTTTCTTACTTGGTACTTACTTGGTCCTTCTTTAAAATGGTTCCAATTTGCTTCCACAGATCTGGATAAGGGTGAGGAACGCATGAACTCGTGATTTAATTTTCCAACAGAGTCGATGAACTCAGATTCATCTACATCTTTCCATCTAAGAATAGTTCTAGGTTCATTAATAGTTTGCGATGTTCTGTTTTTAAGCTCAGCCAGGACCGTGGAATGGTCACTAATTCCAGAGCATGCTTGGACGTTTTGAATCAAATTTGGTTGAGTTGTAAAAAGAAGATCCAAAATGTTCTCTGTTCCACTAGTTGGGTCTTTCCTAGTCGCGAAGTTAACTTTCTGCTCTGGGTGGTTGTCATCAGCAATATTAATGATTTTCGACTAGATACTATTTGTCGAAATGGTGGCATCATCTGGGCACCAGTGCATACCTGGTATATTGAAGTCGCCCCCTAAGACGATAAACGGTGAATTAATACTGTTTTGTAATATAAGCAAGCTATCTTCCAGTCCATCTAAAGACTCGGGTCTATATGTATCAGGAGCTTGATAGTATACCCCAACAATTATATCGTCTCCCTTGGGCCGGAATGATAGTTGACACCAGAGTAATTCACATCCACTCAGGTCGTTTCTTTCAATTGATGGTATGCCATAGTTAATTGCGATAAGAACACCACCACCCTATCTCTACGTTAAACTGTAAAATTTGAGCTACAGTAGTTCATAATGGCTACTTTAATGCAATTGTTCTTAGCTTTACGTTGTGTTGGTTCATGCCTTGTGTGTCTCTGCTTATGACCAGGTAATTTTTGAGATGTGGGTGTTTGGTGAGGAAACTTAGGTACAAAAGTTCTACGTCTGTTGGCTTTTACTCGCGAATTTGGGTTAATGTTATTTTTTGTTTGAGGGCTTGATGTCATTCTCGGGTTAAAATCGACTTCACTGTCACTATCAGAATTTCCAAATATTGATAGGTCATCGAGTTTTGCATAATGGTCTTGTCAAGGGAGAAAACGAACTAGCAAAATTTATTAAATTGAAATTTTGTAAGTTTGAATAGCAATTATAACTGTCCTCGGTTATGCCAGAGCATCTGTTGTGGATGCACGATCTACATCCGTCGCATTCCATTGCACGGTCCTTGTTTTCAACAGCATATCGACAGATTCCGCATGGGAATTTGGGTTTCCTACCCCTTCTCACAGGACCCAGGTTTTTTTCAATATCGCCTGCTGTTGTTAACACATCAACGTTCAAAAGCTTATAATGTTGTATGCTACATCCATATTTCCTTCTATAATATAGTTTAGATATAAGGTAAGTACTAAGTAAAATAATTTTAGTTTCGGGTACGGAGGGATTTGTCTGTATCGGGTGTGGTAAATGTCAGGTGCGTCAGTAAGTGCCGTGGCTTTGGAAACGTTACCATGAAACCTCGTAGTTGGTATAGCGCCATCAATGAAAACTATACAGAGATCCAGATGAACCTTTTTACTAATATATTTTTTTCATTAATAACTGAACTATTTACATCTGTACATCATAACAAGCAATTATTTAGACCAAACTTTCCTATACTTTTCCACTTTCAATCTAAAAATGTACACAATATTCAAGTTTAATTGGTAACCTTCAATGTTTCACGTTAAATAAGCTGTGTGCTAATATAAAACAAACATACAAAAGCCACAAATTCAGCAAATAGATTTCAGGGCAACGGTGGAAAATGCAAACTTTTCAAAAATCACACTGGTCTGGTAAGTGTCTTTTCTGATGTAATATTTCATAATCTTAACTGAACCTCACTTGATCATAGAATATTTTGTACCATATACAGTAATGTATTTGTGATCCACTTTTAAAATTATTACTTTGATACTGAAAGTGTTACAAAAACAGAGATCTTTAGGCATAATATTGATATACTATACTTTATGTAGTATAATAAGTACAAAATGGATTAACTATTTATTTGCACAACAGCATCCAACAGCAGCCGACTTGTTTCTTGAGATTGGTGCTCTTAAATTTCTTTCTCATCTACGAGCTGATCTAGATGCTAATCTTCAATGTATTGTGGATGAGATTCATGATGTGTTGTTATATCTGCCTGAGCCGTCAAGCAGTGAACAGGAGTGTGTCTATGTTCATCCACATATTACTAAAGGTTAAATTTTGTATTTTATCATCCCTATATTACAGTTACATGTATTAAAAAAAATATATATATATATAAAATTTAAAAATTATCTTTACATTTGTGTGAGCTTCTTAACTGCTCATCTACTCACTTGCTTTAGTTTTGAAGTGTCCTATCATTATAAATGGTTACATTTTCATTTAGATATCCTCATCAAAACAATTTCATTTTGAATTGAGAGGAACTTCTTTCTCTATTATAAATATGAACACCTTACTCATCTAAAATGATCATTTAAAAATACTTAAATTTATCAAAAGAAGTTGTAATCTATTTTCTTTAAAGATAAAGCTAAAGTAGATGGTAAGGTGGAGAGTCATCTAGATGATGTCTTAAGACAAGTTCCATTACAGAAAGGCTTCTTTACTTCACCAACGACATTCCAAGAATCTAAGAGAGAGATTGCTACAGCACAAGATAGTTTCAGAGGTAAATTAATTGTTATATTGCTTACCGTTGTGACTGTAATGTTGCCATTTTGATAGAAAAAGCATTATCAAACCCAAACTCAAACCACCCACCAATCCATGGATATGATCTTGTATAAAGCATTTAATAACCAATCTAATTGTGAAATACATGCTATTATCTTTGTAGATGCTAGTAGAGTTTGTGGATTTAAGTTTGCAACATTTCCATGGCTTTTGCTAACTGAAACGGACAAGCATGTTTTAAGTAAGACAAATAGGTATGTATCCTTATGTATTATTTATATTGCTTACAATTATACATTACATGCAAATATAACGGAGGACAACATGTTTGTAAAGTGTATAAATATTATTATTATATAATATTATTATTATATTTGTTAAGGCTTTTAACACAAACAATGACCTTGCATTTTTAGAATGTCCCGGCTTACAAATTACTTCATTATATACAATTAATTTATGTAAGAAATAAAAAAAAGCTGTACCTGATGTTGAGAATAATAAAGATATGACTTAAATCTACAACAGAAGTTTTAAATTTATGCAATCATTATTCAAATTTGAATAAAACCTTTTTATTATTATGTTATGTTTTTTTGTTTTTAAGTTCTTTGTGTAGTACCAGTCCAGTTTTGATTAACACATCTTGTGAGTTCATTTGTGATGTGGTATTGCAGGACTTTCCAGCAGAGATCTTTCTTCAGAGGACAGCTTTGGTTAAGGTTTGTTTTTAAAGTGTCATTTGTTACATAAACCACAATAGTGGATCTATGTAGCTATAGGAAGTAAACTCAAAATTACTCCGATAAGAAATCAGATGTAAGGCCATCCGAACATACCTATTAACCATGCCCCTTTTTTGTGGTGCTAATATCTTGGAAACTACATAATACTGTATCAGGGCAATTGTTTTGCCAGTTTGTTCTTCACATAGTGGTTTTGTAGAGTTTGTCAAAATCTGAGATGGTCGCGTAGGGAGCTCTTTTTAATTTGATACCGACTTACATAGTTGTACTAGATTTCAGACTAATACCCTTTTCACATCTACACAAATTGTTGCAATTTGTAACCAGGTTTGATTTCCCGATTTTTATACATGCATATGACAAACGCAAGAAATCTTGAGAGAAAGCATAGTTCACTCTATTTGATTACTATGATTGGTCAGTTTTATACCAGGGCAATACACGAACACGCAGTTACTACTTAGGATATCTCATCTGTGAGTTTTTTTCCCACACAATTGTATTCACACTATGCAAGTCTGGTTACGAGTTGTTACTTTTTGCAGGTGTGAAAAGGGTAAAAGCTGACATTCAAATTTTGCTTTATTTTCAGAGTATTTTTTCATTGGTAAGCATCAAACCACCAGAGACTGACAGCCTCAATATTGCTATTGGTGCCATGAACTGCCTCACTGATCTTTGTTGTCTCCTTCAAGAAAGATACAAATTTTACCATGATCCTACTTTGTACTGCCCACAACAAAGTAAGTTCTACTTGTTTAAATTTAGTCATTTTCACTCCTTCCATGAAAGTAGTGAAATACTCATCTCAATCTTAATTTTGATGTATAATCATTGCACAATTATACTACAGTTGCATAATTATTAAAATTGTTAACAATTTATTATGTTATTTAATATTATTTTTTCAACTTGAGTTGATGTTTTATTATAAATTTACCTTTTTTTTGTCGTAGTTTATTAAATTGTGTGTTTATAGTGCATGTTTTTTTATTAAAAAAAAAATATGGATATTTGTCTTCTGCGGTTAATTAAATTTCAGGCCTTATGTTGAAATATGTGTATATTATGTAATTAGATCAATTAAAAAGACAATACTAAATTTATTATGTTATATATTTATAATAATAATTTATTTGTCTATTTGCCTCCCTTTTTTTGGAGTTTGTTTAATATAATCAAATTTATATTCAATGTCAAGTAGTGTCTTCACAATACATAATTTCAATTAGTCTGTCCTCTATCTTTTATATAGATTCTGGATCACCATTTTCATCTGGTGTGGTTGAACAGTCTTCTACCAGTCACTCAATACTTTCATCAGATTCAAGACCTTCTGTAGTTGGGCAAGAGAGAAGACATCAAGGAGATGGTCAAGATGGCAAATCTTCCACATCAGCGTAAGTACCTGATATTTTGAGTGACCTCCCATTAAAGGGGAATTTCTTGCGATTGTCTTGGAGGATATACAAAAATAAACTCTCCAGATAGTACATATATTTAAGATATAGGCCGTACCAGAGGAAAATTGTTTGTGACGTAATTTTCACCTATAGTGCACACGATGCACATTCACATATTTTATGCTTATAATATGCCAATGAAAGAGTAAAAAAAAACTGAAATTTCTTTTAACAGACCTTCATCAGTTTTTGCTGCAAACGTGTCCATGATTTCTGGCTCAGAAGTTGAGGCAGATCTAGCGGATGCACTCTTACTACAAATGAATCAGCTCACTCTTCCTCAGTTTGTCATTGATACCATAGCACATGTCGTACCTCATCTTGAATGTAGGGATTCAAAACTTCTCATCGTTGTTATGGACCTGTTGCATGAATGCTTACAGCTTGTGGATATATCCATGACATCCAGGATTTGGGATGATGAAAGTGTCATTGGAAAATCCATGGTAAGGAAATCGTACATGACTGATTAATTTTTTTTTTTTTAAATGATACACATTAAAACAATGGAATAGCACTGTAGAGATTACACATAATGTACAAAAGTGTAGATAATTTTTATTTTATGTTAACGAATGCATAACATAATACTGTAATAAAATGTCGCTCTCTTATAGAGGGCGTTCAGATAGAGACCTTTCAAGTTGTTGAACCAATAAAGCCGTCACTATTACAGTACTTCACAATTTACTATTTAGATTTAGATACTTTCTTATACCTTTGCTATATAAGAACATTATACAGTATGATGCATATAGACTGTAGATACAAATGTATGGCCAGTGCAGCCTAAATTCAGTAAGTAGTTAAGTAAAAGTATAACCAAATGTTCACATTCATTAATTAATTTTTAATTAATAACTTGAGTGGTTCAAAATTGTAAAGAGTGTAAGCTGATACAAGTTTGTTTGAGATACAGTACATGTTGAAAAAGTCTTCTTAAAAAAAAAATCATTTCTTTTTTTATTTTGTAACAGGTGGAACGAATTACTGAGGTGTTGGATAGTTTAGGTGAGAGTCTCGTGGGACATCATAGTGCTTTATCAGTAACCAATGATCAGGAAGTTGTGACTCAACACAGGCTGGTATTCTTGGGATCAGCTCTTTTCATGATCAACTTTATCACCAAACTAGTGCCATTAGAAAAGGTAAAAAACAAAGTAATCATACAATGATTTGATTCAATATAAATTGTAATTTTAAAAAAGTGGAATGACAATCAAGTGATGATCAATTTAATTTAAAAAAAAAATGTTTTTATAATGCCCAAATGCCATGCTAAATCTATTAAGATGGTATGATTTCTGCATGCATTTCTTCTATAAAACTTTTATTTCAAGTAATATTAATCATTGAGTATTTTTGTGTTTATTTTTCTTTTGATACCAGATGCCAGATGTTTTGCCAGAAAGCATAATTCGCATCATCACATTGTTGAACTTTGACCCCATCTTTAAGACAACTTTTTCATTTGTAAATGATGAACTTGCAAGCTTGCTGGAAAAAATTGATAGTGAGAAATTAAGAATGTTGCAGAGGACTAAGAATGTATGCGATTCATTTGAGGCATATCACTCCTTATTTGCGGAAGTTGGAAACAAGGTTTGTCTTTACTTTATCCTGGAGCTTTCAGCCATGATGCTTATTTACGGAAAAAAGTTAAAATGCTTGTGTAGGCTATTTATATTCTATTCTTTGGCATGAAAATTCAAAAGCATACACTGATTTGGGTTTGTGATCTGCACATCTTGAGGAAGTGGAATTAAAAGTTAGACAAACAGAACCGCTATCAACTTTTCCTGGACGGCAATGTGAAAATTACCCTAGGTTTTTTGAGCTGATTGGAATGGGGTACAAACATTGACTCTGCTCAGGTTGGGTGCTTATTATAGTCACCATTGCCACACAACCTCGAATAAATAGAATTTATTGTTATATTAAGTTGTCTATTTCTGATTTTAACTTGTACTTTTCTATAGGATACTACCATAGATACCCTTGTAATGTATGCTAAAGATGCTATTCTTGGTCTATCTTGTCATGGATGCCTACAGATGGTTAGAAAGACAATTCAACTACTTTCGTTATTGTAAGTTTGTTACAATTTATAAATTGATATGCATTGCTTTTTAATTTAACTTTAAATTAGTTCATTACAAGCAATTATTGGTTCAACCCTCGGAAGAAGTGATTCTAATAATACAAGATATAAGTCTACTTTATTGTCAAAATTTTACAATTTTGAGATATGTTTTGTACCATAGTAGATCATTAAATAATACAGTGATAAATATTTAAATCACTGAATACAATTACTATCTTTTAAAGTTTTGATTAAATAAACATTGCATGCCATATACAGTATTATAAGGAGAATATTAAATTTCTATTATTGCGTTTACTTTATCTACAAACATTTTATTTGATTTAAAATATAAGACTAATAATAAATAATTTGTGTACATTTTGATAGTGCCTTGCATAGTGACAGTGAAAGTAATGAAACTGATCAGATTTTGGTTGACTTGTTATCAATACCAGTGGAGAATGTGCGTAAACATGCTTATGATGAAATCTTGATTATATGCAAGGTAGGTTCAAATACTTTTTACCATATGAATAGAAAGTACAGTTTCTCTCTTCAGGCTAATACGAATTGAATTTATGGTACTTTTTTTTACAGGAGAGTTTAAATATTGAGAAAGCAAGTCATGGTAACATTGATTCAAGTAAAGCTATCAAGTTCCTTGTTTCTCCTAATATCCTTCAAGAGATCTGTAATAATGGCCTAAACAATATTAATGTAAGTGATAATTAAGAAATAATCTATTAAAATGTTAACAAGACATGGAGGGTCACTCTTAAATGCATTGTTTACTCTGAGAGATACTATACTGTGAATAGTTCTTTTATTATACTGTACTTACAAACATTACAAATATACATGCTTCCAAAAATGGTTTGCCAATTATATATACAGTAGCTATGGTTTGCGGCGCCCCCTGCCTTAACCGCTCGACCACTCGACTCAACTTGTGTATTGATATTAAATATTATTTTATTTACAGACAGCAGAAGCAGCAAGTAACATCATGTTACACCTACTACAAGGACAGTTACTTATGACATCTGGTCTTTGGCAAATGTTGAAGGATGCTCTGATCCCATGCTTACCTTTTCTGCAGGTACAAGTCACATACTAATACAATTAGGTTACCGTAACAAAAGCAAGAATTGAGTTTTTTAACAGTCAGTTTGATTGAATTTCCATTTATTAACTTTAAGTTAAGATTAAATCTTTATTTAGCTAATTGTGTAGACATATTTCTCTATACAGGCAGTCAGTTTGATTGAATTTCCATTTATTAACTTTAGGTTAAGATTAAATGTTTATTTAGCTAAATGTGTAGACATATTTCTCTATAGGCTGTTGCAAGTAAACATACTCCATTAGGAAGATGTGTTATTGACCTGTTTACTGACCTTGGCCCTGATGGGATAGTGCCAAAGTTGGAACAGTTCCGTGGGGTTCTTAGAATGATGTTATCAAAACATAGCAGGTACTGTGCCTTTTGAAAATGTGCAAACTTATTTTTTTTTAAATTAGTTTGGCTGGTGTTGAGTGTTCATTGTAATTCAAAATAATCAAAAATTATATATATTTGAAGGTTTGCATTCGAAATATATGATGATATAAAGTGTGCACCACATAAATGTAGTGGCATTCTCACTCCTGAGGATTATCAAAGCATGTTGCTGCTTTTATAGCATGTGATGTGAGAATTAATTTTTGATTGTTGTTTCTATTAATTTCTATTGGATCTGAATGTTGAAAATTTAACTTCAATGGTGTGATAGGATAGTCACACAAGCTGCTATTCTGGTGAGCTCTCTTTGAGAGAACAGATCAGTGACATTTTATGGGATTTTTTGTTTTGTATAATGCGCTTAGAAACACAGCTATATAAGACAACCATTAAAGGTAAAGATAATTATTATTGTCCTCAAGCTTAACTGGAAACTGAGGAAATTCATATTTAGGCCCTCTAAAGACCAACGGCAGCCAACAGTACAACGCCAACCCAGATCAGCACACTGGAAAACTCTATTTAAGTAGTGTACCAAGTTCTTTAATGTGTACTGTATGTATACAGAGCCAACGTCATTACATCCCATTCAACTTTATTGTTATTATTATCAGCACA
Organism: Antedon bifida; assembly: GCF_963402885.1. Lineage (NCBI taxonomy): Eukaryota > Metazoa > Echinodermata > Crinoidea > Comatulida > Antedonidae > Antedon > Antedon bifida. The sequence goes on along the minus strand of NC_136233.1, from coordinate 5,101,783 downwards.
CCGGAAAACTCTATTCAAGTAGAGTGTACCAAGTTCTAATATATTGTTATTATTACCATAACTTTTATCTGAGTGATCCTCATTTTATATCTGTTAATTTATAGTGTACGATCAGAATGTATGAAAGCAGTGTTATGGCATTTAACATTGGAAACAGATGCAGAGTATAAATTTCCATCTTTTCTGAATAACCCACTCGGTGATTTCTCATCTCTGTTTGTTCTGGAGAAGCCAGTTTCATTAGACGACCAAAGGCCGCAATTCATTTTCCAGGTATGTTTAAAATCACATAATAAACTACTTGTAGTCTTCAGTCAAAGCCAAATCACAGTGATGCAAACAATATAAATAAGATAAGATAAGATATTGTCTTTGTTTTGTTGTTTTTTTTTATTCAGTACCCGCATATAAAAAATATCAGGATGACACAAAAAGCAATGTGATCCTAGTTAACAAGACATTTAAGTTTACAAAACAAATACAAAAATTCAGTAAAAAAGTTTAAAAAAAGAATGAATATAATAATTGTTTGCAATCTTGCCATTCCCATTATTAAGATGACTCACTCTTTATATCATGTGTATTGCTCATTTAATATGTTTAATATTTGAAGCAAGATATTTCAGTCCTTAATAGCATTATAGTAGAAATGTTTATTTGAGGCTAGAATATTTGGATAAGCATGGACAAGTCTTAGAAATTTAAGACTATTGCTAATGATCAGATAATAAAATAATAATAATAATATTATTTTAAATTCTTCTATTGTTTTTTGTTTATATATTGTTGATATGACAAAAGGAGAATAATAACCAGTAACTAAGCATTATCAGTGTTTTCAACTTTTGTCTTAAGTTCCAAACTGTTTATTTTAATAAAAATGTGTGATGGCATCTTTAAAAAATATGAATAAATTATGTTTAGAATATTGAGTCCATTATTCTACATTATGAAATGTTGGTCGTCAGTGTGCTAAACAATTTGGCTCTCTATTGGCTTATTTTCTCACAATTAACCCTTATTGCTGAACCAAAGGCATCATTTCAATGTAATTTTTCATTTATATATAATTTATCTTGTATTGTTACTTATGTATTTACTTTGTTGTTTATAGGTTGATCGCCTTTTACAAGTGTTTAACATCTTTGCAAACTCTGCAACTGAATTAAAGCTCAGAAAATCAGCCTTGGAGCAAGTATCAATATTATTACAAGGTAATATTCTAAGGTTAAATTTGGTTGATCACATGTTTATGTAAATGAGGTGAAAGAAATGTTCATCCTTTGCCCTTAAGTGGTATTTATTTAGGAGAAAATCAGTGTTTCCCTTTCCTAATTTATAACAATTGAGGTGAAAGAACTCGTCAGTTCACTTAAGTCAATAAATTGTTGAGGATTTCTCTTAAATGGTATTAACTTTGAAAAGAGAATTTTTGAAATCATTGTTTCCTGTGCTAAATATGGTCAATTGATTTTTTTTTATTATTACTTTCCATTATTAGATGTTACATTACATGGTGCATTCTTGTCTAATGGAGGAGTTGAGCACATTATGGAAATCATGCATCAAGCATTGTCCACCAAGACCAGTATCTCTGACCAGGTATGGCCTGCTGTATTCATATTTGCTGTAATGAACATTGAGCCCATGTCATTGTATTAATTAAATCTGTTTTTTGGGGAGTGATATTAGGCCATGTCAATAAACATACTGTGGTAATGCATGTTGAATTGAAGAGTTTGTATCGAAAGGTAACAAAAAAAATCTGTTTTCAACACACAAATCAGAATGTTATAGAAATATCAAATTTGGCAAAAATTAATAAGGGAAACAATGATTATTAAATTAATTTCTTATTTTTAAGATGTCAATTATATATTTATTTCATTTATATTAAGCATACGTATCTGTTAGCACATGTTATTGATTTTTTCTTTAATAGATTGAACTGCAGAATATGATAGAACCTTGTCTTGTGTGTCTTAAACATCTACTGCATAAACAAGCCAATTTGAGGCACAGATTAGCTCATCAGATAGATGTCTATTGCACTGTACTTAGATGTAAGTTGTATTGTTTTCTACAAACACAATTTTGATAAATTTACAAATAGAAGACCCACAAGATTGAAGACCCACATCCAAATAATTTTTTGTTGTTTGTTTGTTCTGTAATAAATGGTAGCTTTAACTAGATGTAACAATAAAGGGGAGATATTTACGGTATTTTTTCACATTGGATTTCCCACAGGTACCTTGCTTAAACGATACGTGGAACAAGTGCAGGTGTGTGCAGCTTACGTGCTAGCATTTTTGCTGTTTGATGAAATCGCTAGCTTAAGTTCACCAGACAGTGATGCATTGACTTCACACTTCAGCTTGCCAAAGACAGTAATAGAAAGGTAAAGTTACAGCACAAATGAATATTGCAAACTGACTGCATTACCCCATTATCTGTCTATTATTTATTCAAAACTTACAAATTAAATATACCATTGCACACAAATACGAAGTAAAACAGTATCAAAAGTCAAGATTGGTTGTATCCTTTTTGAAAAAACTAAACTAATACTATTTTCTTTAAAACAAATAACAAAATATCTGATTTTTAAAATGACTTGGAGGGAGGTACTTTGAAACATATTTTATAAATTGTGTTGATTTTTTTCATGTTTACTTAGGTTTTTATGACTTTCGGCTCTCAAACTTCTTAGATCTAGGAAGTTGTAATGTAGTTGTAATACTAAAATTACCTAAAAAGTTTTTTTTCTGACAATAACAAATTCAAGACTTTCTTGCCTCAAAATCAGTATTTTATCAGTTAATTTTGAAATAATTTTACCATGAACTTGATTATTTTTTCTTAAACTTAAAATCCTTGGCTAAAACCATAACAACAGTTTTCCACTCTTCAATGGGTTTATCTGATGTAGCAACACAATACATGTAGTCATGTAATACTGAGTGTGGTTACTCTATATTCTTGGCTGTTTGCACTGATAACAGTTGCCACTCGTTCCTGTTGTAGATGAGGCTTCCAAATATTGGTCTTGCATGCTCCAGGTTGTGGTTCCACACAAAAAAAGGAGAATACAAACACTTGGATTCTATCCTTCTGATTTATTAGTTATTGTTATTGTACTCTTCTAGCATCAAATCGTTACTTCAATTATAGATCATTTAAGTACATGAGAAATCAAGCCCTGCAAAATATTAATAAACGAAATATACTTTACAGTCATTAATATCAATAAGTAAATAATTCACAACAACAATGAACAATTATTAATTATAATAAATAGTACCTCAAGTTATACTTATACAACACCATGACGTGGCAACAACTCACCCTAAACACATGCGTGTGGACGCACCATTATTCTTCTTAGTCTCCCCACAGTCATTCGAAACGTATCAAAAATATAAGGAAGCACATCACCACCACAGATTATTTTTAATGGATGGTATCCAAAATCTAAGGTCCTCGCAACCTTTCTTGTTAAATTTCTTCCTTAGCTTCTTGTTGACGCTTTTTACAACAGGAAAAATGTCAAACTTGTGTTTTATTTCGGGTAGTTCTTATTCATACCACTTGCAATTTGGACATGTCTATCCGTAGTGCACTCCTGAGACATTTACATCTTCCTCTAGAAGGTAGTCAATTGCCACTTGTAAAACCGACTCGCTCCATATTTGTTGAAGCTTGGCATGGCGTTTCCGAGACTTGGACAAAGCATGCCAAACTTGAACGTAAATCAGCTGGATAACACAGATCTTCCGATAAATCTTTTGAGCTCTGGCCAACCAGCATGATGAACGCCTGTTAGTTCCTTTTCATCATTCTGAATTTGATGGTCCACTTTGTGCTTTGTATTGGTGTGTCGTGTTAAACCACCCTTTACAGTGTTTCCAGACCATTTACTTTCTATTGACCATGTTCTAACCACCTGTATGTATAATAACGCAACGCCCTCAATACACAACTATTCCAATTCATTACATCTTCCCTGCACGGGAGTACTTTTGGCCTCAAAAGTATAAGTTTCACAAATACAAATTTATATTAGCCATACTTATTTATTATTAAAGACAGAAATAGGAAGTCTATGTGGATTATGAATAACACGTTGAGTGGAACGGGTTGACCTTTTCGGGGAGGACTAACACGTTGAATATTCCCACATTTTAATTTAATCTCTTCCAAATCGTCCGAATCATTAGAATCACTTGAAAAATCAGATTGAAATGGTAGGCCATCTATCTTTCTAACATACCTGTGTGTTTAAAAAGTGTCATCTTGTGCATATTTTTCTGTAATTTATTGTTCATAACAACACCTCAAAGTTTATCATGAGCATCGCTATCTCGTGTCAGCCATTCAATTTTATGCATGTCCTCCAATAGTGGGTCGTGACTGCACTTGTGGAATTTGTCCACTTGTCCATTCATGGATGTTGCAGACATGCTCTAGTACAGAAACCACTTGTCCTTAATGTCTTAAAAGTGAAATATAGTATAAACTATTAAATGATTAGGTTAATAACATAATTGTAAACATAATAATCAATACGCATGTACAACACATACTGTACTCCAATATACACAAAAATCAAGAAAAAAAAAGCTTTAATATAACTTACATCATAATTGCCATTACAGGAAGCACATCACCACCAAAATCTAAGGTCCTCGCAACCTTTCTTGTTAAATTTCTTCCTTAGCTTCTTGTTGACGCTTTTTACAACAGGAAAAATGTCAAACTTGTGTTTTATTTCGGGTAGTTCTTATTCATACCACTTGCAATTTGGACATGTCTATCCGTAGTGCACTCCTGAGACATTTACATCTTCCTCTAGAAGGTAGTCAATTGCCACTTGTAAAACCGACTCGCTCCATATTTGTTGAAGCTTGGCATGGCGTTTCCGAGACTTGGACAAGCTCAAAATTAATAATGAGCTCACTATTCTCCTCCATCAGAGAATACCCCAAATACTTGGCACTATGGCCAGGTCTGTCACTGTGCCCATCCCCACCAACAAAAATATCTTGATAGCGAAACGAATCTATCCATATACCATTGTTTCATTGTACAGGTCATTTATTAAAGGGAAAAGCTAAGACTTCTGAATGTTGTAATAATGTTTTTCGGAAAGTATGTGCAGTTTTATGGTAGTTGCAATGTCGAACATTTTATGATATGTGCCACCTGAAATTAAAATTGACGTGGCCAACTCAAGGTTTCCTTTAGCTATGTTTTGCACAAGTGGTTGTGAATTCCGCCTTCCTCTGTGATTGCCTGTCCATTCGATCCGTTCAAACGATCATTGTTCCCCGGTACAGTTTATGTATTTCTAATAGACTACCACACTCTTGGCATGTATTATTTCAGACGTATTAGGTTCATTGTTACTATCAGAGCTGCTCAATGCGTACGAGCTATCAGAATCAACATCTGAAAAAGGCATGATACTGATAGATGAGAAATCAAGCCCTACAAAATATTACGAATAAGAAACAACAACAACGAACAATTATTAATTATAATAAATAGTACCTCAAGTTATACTTATACAACACCATGACACGGCAACAACTCGCCCTAAATACATACGTGTGGACGCACCATTATACTTTGGCTAGGTTCTGTACATGCTTCCATTGTGAGGTGTACGCTTGGTTGAGGTCAAAGTTTCCTACAGGTTTGGGTGAGGAGCATGGCAGGTGTAAGTATGGTTGGATCATCAGGGTCCGTTAATACAAGTACTAGAGGTCTTGAGTTTATTATGTCCATGATTCCGCTATGAATGTGACTAGAATTTCATGTCTGTATATATGTCTAGTATTATTTTTATTTAGCAACATTGTATCGAGGATACGACGTGTCGTTCCGATCATCCATCGAGCACAAGCCTACGTATAGTCGCCCGACAATCATTTGAAACGTATAAAAAATATAAGTTAACAACTGCAAATGCGAAATAAGAACATAGCGAAGACCTGAAACAAAATATGCACGGCCTTATATCACAAATAACCACCTGTATGTATAATGCAGCGCCCTCAATACACAACTACAGTATTCCAATTTATTTATAACTCTTGTCTCACCCGGCTTTGGTTTTGCTACAATGTATTTTTTTATTTTTAACGGTACATTCTTACTCTCCCTGAAATATTCATTGAACAACTTTAAAAGTGTATCATAATCAATTTTTCTCAATTCAATAGCATTCAATAATTTGGTAAGACAAATAATACAAGAATAATAAACAATAAGAAACAGTAATACAATACAAAAACAAGAAAAGGTAAATAAGAGAAAGGAATCTGTTCCTTCTGCCCTCTGCTCCAGTGAAAATGTTTCCAATATCGATTTCACACAGTTGGCCAGACACTGCTAAATTTGTTGCATGCACACACTATTTCCACAAACTTCAAGACTTCATTTTTTCTGGCTAAAATTGCACATGATATATAATCGATTGTGACATTTTTCAACCTAAAGAGATGGATATTTAAAACCGGTGTATTGCTCAGATGAGAATGTGTTTCGTATTCTTGAAACAACACATGCTGGGATGATAACACGATGGCTCCGACCCATGTAGCCATGTGTCCATCACATGCTGGGATGATAACACGATGGCTCCGACCCATGTAGCCATGTGTCCATCACATGCTGGGATGATAACACGATGGCTCCGACCCATGTAGCCATGTGTCCATCACATGCTGGGATGATAACACGATGGCTCCGACCCATGTAGCCATGTGTCCATCACATGCTGGGATGATAACACGATGGCTCCGACCCATGTAGGCATGTGTCCATCACATGCTGGGATGATAACACGATGGCTCCGACCCATGTAGCCATGTGTCCATCACATGCTGGGATGATAACACGATGGCTCCGACCCATGTAGCCATGTGTCCATCACATGCTGGGATGATAACACGATGGCTCCGACCCATGTAGCCATGTGTCCATCACATGCTGGGATGATAACACGATGGCTCCGACCCATGTAGCCATGTGTCCATCACATGCTGGATGATAACACGATGGCTCCGACCCATGTAGCCATGTGTCCATCACATGCTGGGATGATAACACGATGGCTCCGACCCATGTAGCCATGTGTCCATCACATACTGGGATGATAACACGATGGCTCCGACCCATGTAGCCATGTGTCCATTTCACAAAGTTCCTATAACTTGTGTACCTGTACTTTCTATAACAAAAAATATAGATTTAATGTAAAAGTCTGTAGTAAACCAAAATATCACATTTGTCTGGCATCTCCTCCCAGAGTGAGTACCTCCTTCAAGGTATCTACATCATTAGTAAGTAGGGACTTTCGAGTTGGTTGCTTTTTTTCACCACTAAATACTACTGCAGCAGTTTTATTCATTTTTCTGGCTATTAGAATTGCACATGATATATAATCAATTGTGGCATTGGTCTTGGATTTCTGAATACTAGTTTAGTTTAAATGGGTAAGTTTAGGCGGTGAATACTGTACCAGACAACATGTGTAACCAAGCATACTTTGTGTGTTCCTTAAATTCAGCTACCTTCTTTAAATCCATGCACTCTCAGGTTAATTGAAGACCATACAGTAGTGCATCTACTGTCAGTCGAGCTGATGGATTTTTCACAGTGCAATATTCAGCATATTGGTTCAAGATTTTTAGTCCACTGCATTTGCTTTTGTCTCTAAGTGTCCTTTTAGCCTTTCAAATAATATAACATGTTCTTTTTATTTAGAACAAAATAAACTAGATATAATTTAATAGCAATATTTAGGCCATATCTCTGTTCTCTTCATCCAGGCTTGTTGAGTCCAACCCTGATGAACCAGGTTTAGCTTGATTTGGCGGCTCTGAAACCTCCCCCTCGTGAACCTCTTCATCTGACCCACTCAGATCGGCGTCCATTTGGTGGTAGGCCTTTACATTATTCAACGGTCTTCTCCCTGCGGTGAATGCAACATAAGTAATTCATATTTTACAATTGCTGAAATTCTTTTATTATAAAATAGTTTAGATATTATATTTTATAATATAAATCACTAACATAAAATTTTGGACAACTGGGTCTGTGATGTGTTGTTAAAGTCACCAATTAGGGTTATTCCAGCTTGTGGATGGTCGGTGCTTATGTAATCAATGCCAAAAATGAGATGCTCAATCAGCTCAGATTCATATCTACAATTCGGTGGAAAATACACAATAGCATAATACAAAATTGAAACTATGCGTGGAAGTCTATGTGGCCGGAATTTAATCCAAACTACTTCCAAATTCTCAGGCACTTTAATGTTGGCAGAGGATGCTCCGAGGCAGCTCCGAATATATAAAGCAACACCTCCTCCTCGCTTCTGGGTGAGGAATAGTGGTCCAAAGGAGAGTCAGATAATTCATCGAAAATATTATGATTATTACTGGTGTTCTGATTATTCACCAAAGAGCAGCTGCATGACGGGCACCATATCCTCCTTTGATCTCATAATCGCATCAACATCAATGCCCACTCTGTCAGAGGTCGCTTGTCGCCCAAACCTACCTGGCTTGGCCTAGATTTACCTGCCAACGCTTAACACTTGTACCTGGAGTATTGTTATTATAATTAATTCATCCTCTCCATCCAGGAGTACTCGTTAATGTCATTCAGTAATTATGTTATAATCAGTATTTCGATAATATTATTAATGTTGATTTGATTTTGGTTTGTTGTTATATTTTAACAACTGGAAGAATCAAAAATGTTTTGATCATCGAGAACAGGCCTACAGCTAATGTGAGGTAATATAATTTCTAGTAACAACAATGAATGGCTTGGTAAGCTTCTGTGTTATTCTGACAACACATTAATAAAACACAAGGCTTCAGTACCATATTGTTAATACCTGCTACATGTATCACTATACGTTGTGTTATACAGTACATAAAGGCCCAGTATAATCTTTATAATAAATTGTCTTCATTAGATATCAACTTCCATTTATCTGTACAATGAGTATTGGTGATGAATCTGTAGATAGGTTTCGAGAAGCAAGACAACTCTTGGATGATATTGATGCTGCTGCCATGTTGAAGATCTCATGGCATGTGGCCAGAGCTGGTAGCTTTCAAGAACTTGCTGCAAAACTCAACAGAAAAGACAAAGACACCTCAAAGTTGGTTCATTTTCATATCATATTTATGTTTTTTTAAACTAATTCCAAAAAAGAATTAATTTTGAATATTTTATTCGTGAAGTACAGTTGACCATTTGTAATGAATAAATGTTTCTTTCCAAGGAAGAATAAGTTAAAATATACTTTGACATAGAAAATAATGTAGAAATAAAATAAATAAAATTGATTTCTTACAGATTCAGCCCAGAACTAGTGATGAATGAAACGGATAACGCTGTCTTCCTTACAACTTACACTCAAGCATTCCTACCACATTGTTTGGGACGAATCCGCTCTGCTCAGTCACATCACAGTGTTAGGCAAGCACTTAGAAATGTAACGCAAGCTGTTCAAGTGTTTAATCTAAAGCCAAACATCAACATTAGGCCATATGTTGGTTATGACATTGATCCATTGATGTTGGAACTTACAGAAACCATTGGAAGGTATATTATTTATGTATTATTAATTTTAGAGTTTGCAATGTAATTGCTCCCAATCGCTATTCTTGGAAGTAGTCTGACACATTTTTATTGTAGTAGGGATATAGTATGCCACAGAGGGCTATATTTTTTACTGTGCCCCGATGATTATTATTTCTTATGTTTTATATAACGTACCATGCAATTCGGCTGTAGTCACTGAACATGCATGGACTTGGCCTAGCTAGAGTGGCACAGTTTTGCTGCAAACATTAACAAAAGGCATGCATAAATTGATAATTCGTGCCTTCCAGATATGCAATAAATTTTTCCCAAGCATACTCTTATTTATTTCTTCGTATTTTAATTGCCTCTCAGTGTTCTCCCCAGGATTCACATCAAGCGTCACGCTTCCCCCCCCCCCACCCGGGGGGAGGGGGACCATTCCGACACTAAGTACGTGAGTCACAGCCCCACCATGGTTGGGGCTGTGGCGAAGCGATTTTTGGTAATTGACACCCTAGATGGCCGGAAATGGTACTCTCGCACGTAACATTCATGTTGAGTGACACCTCTAGTTTGTCCGGAAACAACACTTATAGCGCGCTAGCAAACAGCAAAACGATCATAGCCTACTTTTTCCGCCGGTAAACATACGCGATAAGAAACATTTTTTGCGTTCATTACGAACGTCAGGGGGAAGTCCCCAATGAAAAAAAATATGCCTACTCATCAGTAGGACAACTCTGTAGTTGGTCGGAAAGGACACTTCATAGCGCGCTAGCAAACAGCACGATCGTAGCCTAGCCTACTTTTTCCGCCGGTAAACATACGCGATAAGAAACATTTTTTGCGTTCATTACGAACGTCAAGGAGAAGTCCCCAATAAAAAAAAAATATACTCATCAGTAGGACAACTGTAGTTCAACGACGTTGTTAAACAAGATTTTTCGATGATCTGTCGGCTGGATTATTGAGGTGGGTGCGATAAAATATAAATATAATATACTTCAACGATCGTCGGGTTGAGGTGTGGGTTTAACTTTGGTACTAAAAGTGGACACCCCTAATTTTACACGTATAATGGACTACACCATGCAGGAACGCACATGGTATTTTCTTATCAGAGGGTGCGTGTACGTCAAAAGGAATTGTTTTTCCTTCGTCGTAGTACACGACACACGTACGTCGTGTGAAATTTCTTATCAGAGGGTGCGTGTGCGTCAAATGGAATTGTTTTCCCAATGTATTGAATTGCGTGTGTTCGATCGGATCGGCGGTGGTGGGAGGATAAGCTAGGAGTGCGTGTAATTTTTTTTCAACGAAGGCGGCTAGCTCGATTATTGAGGCGGGGGTGGTGCGACTTTAATACTTTCAGTGACCTCCGATCGAGGAACGTTTTTAGCTTGATTATTAAAAGTGTATACCCCTGTATTTTAATGTACGTAACTATCTATACCACGATTTACCACGCACATGGCGGCCGGGACGATAATGTTTTGGTTTACACAAATATGTTCGATGTTTTGTCTACTGTGTAGCGTTTAGGGAAATCCCTTGCAACGAAGACAGGCGATAGTTTTGCGTCTCGTCTGAGTCGTGTAAACAAATCTTCTTGACATTATTTTCTATCTACTTCAGTGGTTTTTATTGTGGTAAAACTCGGGAAGGGCACTCACGGCCAACGCAAAAAAGGGCAGGCCAGTAGTGGCCGTGGGTGCTGTTCTTTTTCGAGGGCATTGAGGCCAACTGGGAGGGCACCGACGGCACTGGCCGCGGTAAAATTCGAGGCCTGTAACGTTACCGACGAAAGAGTAAATCCCACCGATCCATAGAGAGTCGATTCAGTGTGATATTGAAAATGTCATTGATATTTATTTTTTTATTTTTTAATACACATAACGTTTTTACAAGAAAAACAATACAATCAATCACTGTTTTATTTACAATATACAAGTTACCGCATTTTTTAGACGATTCAGACAACAGCCAATACTAGAGAGATCGAAAGAGAGACATGGCAGTAACAAAACACGTGTTTACATCTCTCGACGGCGGCCGGTGGTGAAAGCGCGTCTCAGTTGTTATAACGCCAGTCTTTTGTTTCTTGGCTTGTGGTCATGTCACGTGTCTCGTATGCATTAGGCTCTTTATGCATGCCGCGCCTCAGCTCTAGAAAGTACCTGCCTGTTATTAATCTATTTTTAGATTGGTTGTGGTTGATATTTTTAAGCGTCACGGATAAGGTTTTAAGCGTCACGGCCGACCGTAAAGCGTCACGGTATAGAACCCAAGCATCACGGTACCGTGACGCTTCAAAGGCCTGGGGAGAACACTGCCTCTAAATAATTTTTTTTACCCACATGGCATAATGTCTATAATTTCTATAATATTGTACAGTGTGTTAACACTCATGATTTTTTTCCGTAAGATTTTTGTTGGTTATACCTGCCAGCCCAGAAGATGAACTCCTATTGGGTGAAGTGCTACAACTTCTAAGATCATTGATAATGTCAACCAATGAAATCTCACAAAAGATGAGAATATGGTTAGGGGATGCAATAGGTCAAGGAGAGACAGCACTGGTGAACCTATTACAGAAGCGATCTGCAGGCCCACGTGGTGACCAAGAGCACAGTGATAAGGTTGTTGCTGAGAGATACCTTCATAAACAGCTCTGGCTTCTTATCCATTCCTTCGTTCAGAAGTTACCGATGTCGTCGGAAGCATGGTATGTAAATTTTACATACCGTAACGGTAAGGTTTTATGTACATGTATAAACTTAATAATAAATACACCATTCGGTAACAAAGGTATATTTTTCAAAATGTGAATATTATTCAAATATTTACTGGGCTTTCATTGGGGCATGGTTCAAAATATAGACCAAGGTGATGTGGAGACTATTATGGCAAGCCGAGTCCGCCAAAAGTCCTAATCCATACCATTGAACAACAATGCATTCATCATCAACACAAACCATTCATGTAAAAAATCAACGTAAACCTTCATCATTCACCGTCTAGCCACACCATTTGTTATCAGGTGCAGGTTGAGATTGTCGGATAAATACTTCTTCCTTCAATGAATGTTATCCTTGGTTCCATAACAAATCCAAGGATAGGGTAGTTAGTTGTGCCAGTTACGAATTGCAGGTTAAACCTGTTCGTCTACCAGCTAAAAAAAAACACAAAACAAATGCAATGTAGTTTATGTGCGCTGGAGTGCTGTAAGAAACAATAGCAGTTGTTACAATACCTACCAGCTACTTCCTTTATATATTTGATGAATTTTGAATAGATTGCCTCTTCCTTTACTCTCCAATTTGAGCCTCGCTCAGAAAACTGTGGTTTTAATATGCATAGTACCATCTTTGTTTGTTGTTTCTGTGCTGTCGGATGCATAAAAAAGACCACAGATGGTTTCACCTGCATAAGCTAATTAAATAAAAAAAAAACATTGTATTAGTTATACAGTCTGGAAAAAGCATACACAAATGCAAACCAATTTGATTTATCAATCACATCAATTACAACACCTACTCCTTGTGAACAAGGATGTGCCACCTTTAAGAAGAATGAATTTGCTTGGTTGTCAGTGGTAATTTGCATAAATATTCAAATAAAATAAAATAAAAGCATACGGCATAAATTAAATTCTTATGTCAAGCTTATCAAATCCCTCTCTAAACTGTTTCTGATATTCAGAAAGTGCAAAGGTGCTCGATAAACTAGGCTTTTAATTTCCGACTCCGCCAGAAAGCAAGGCAATGGTCCATTCTGTAGCATAGATAAACCTATTTACAAAAAGTCACAGTTTAAAAAGAATAATATTTTATATTTCATTGTGTGCACCTCCGTTGGCCCTATAGCAAAGCAATCCCAGAAAATCGAATTACATTTTAACTTATGCGTGACAATGAATCAAATAAATGCAATAAAATAAGTGGAAAAAACATTTTGAACTAGAAAAACGTACCGCATAGAAGGCCTGCACCATAGTAGTACCTATTCCTTAGTCTTTCGCTATCTGGTACAAGAACATACCGGCCATCTAGATCTTCCTTAAACATTCTGCTCTCTTCCTTAATGATGTTCTGGAGCATCATACACAGAAACTTCTTTCTTGGCCCTCCGGCATCCACAGCCTCTTCTCTGTAGAAAGTAATGTAATATAGTGTGTGTTGTGAGGTACTGACTTGTAATGAGGACTCTTACTCGCTTGACTGTAGTAACACATATATTGTTTATTCAGTATAATACTTCAACTTGTTGATACAATAATACTTCAGTACAATATACAACTATAAGTATAAGGATAAGGAACAGAGGATTAGGTGATGCTGTCGGTGAGGTGTGAGTGTAGATCTTCTTCTGAGGAAGTGGCTGTGAGGTGTGTCTGGGCTCTTCTCGAACTTGAGGGTATATTGGCTTCGGTTCATTAGCATATGTCATTACGTCATTTGTGAGGCTAACGATTGGTCCTAAGATTGTGAGATTATAGTTCTAGTTGAACCACTGTCAAATAAAGTTAAAACATTTCTACCGTCTGGTAAATTTCCTTTAACGTAATTTCTGTTGTTAAGTAACAAATCAATCTTATCTGAATTCCCTAAATATTTTGCCTGAAAATTGTCGTGTTTAGTATGGGGGCATCTAGTCCCCTTTTTAAAAATCCTGCTGGTGGCTAGGGTAATAATTGTTTGAATGTTGGTACGGGTATGGTGGGGGATAATTTCCGTAAGAACGGTTTCTTTGTTGGCAGTTTCTTTCTGTATGTGGCCTGGCTTCCCACAAAAGTAACACGTTAAGGGAGGTTGTCTATATCTTTGGGTAGGTGGGGTCTGAAATCGAGGTTTGTATGGACTTGGGCTTCGGATTCGTCTTGGGGAATAATTTCGACTAGGGGAACGTGAGCGTCGAATTGTATCGTCAGTAAGGGATCGTTTTGCTGTGGCTAGGTCTACTTTAAGTGAATTTATTTCATGTTGTAATGATTCGAGATCGAGACTATTATTTGTTTCCTTGTTGATGTTAAATGAAACTTCCCGTGGGGAATCATCCACGGAAAGATCAAAGTAATTTTGTGCGCTATTTACGATATTGTCAAGTGTGGCATCGATTGGGGTGGACATGGCTGCAGCTGCTCTACATTTTGGTGGGAGGGTCGAAATAAATTTATTTTTTATCTGCTGGTCAGCGTAGCCTATTCTGTCTGCGGCTTGTTTGATTCTGGTTAAGTGTTTTTCGGCATTGTCGCCAGTGTTCTAAGTATTCGTATTCTCTTATGTGGGCATAGATTGATTTGTTTTTGCTAAACCTGTTAATGAATTGGGTTTTCAAGGATTCCAGGGAATCGAACTGTTTCCCTTCGATCCAGAGTCTAGCTTGGCCCTGAAGAAAAAAAAAAAAATTTGAAAATACTTATGACATTAAGTAATTGGGCATTATTTTCAGGGTTTTCTAGGGTGTGGGCCTCAAGGTAGTCGGTAAATGATAAATAGTGTGCACTACATTGGTCGTGATCGGTGATGAAACCATCGTATCTTTTGAGAAGGAAATCTGTTTGTCTTAGATGGGGCACGAGATGAGGTTGGACGGGCTCATTTACAATTACTTCGTTATCAACGTCAACCATACTTTATAATATCAAATATCAAAAACAATTTAGTGTTTATATATGTAAACTCTCACTTCTCAATCAAGGTTACAATTCAAAATCAAAATGGCTTTGACTTACCCCAATGCTTCGGATCCAATTAAAAACGAATTAAAGGAAATGCAAAAAGTGTTCAACAATGTTCAAAATGGTCTAATTTCAAAATTAAAAAAAAGTAAATGTTAAAAAAAACGTTCGAAAAAACACCGGCTTGAAGTTGAAAGTGTCCAAACGAAACGTTCTTGTCCGCTTGCTTCTGTTTTCCATCTGATTCTTCTTGTGTCTTCCTTGATTATCTTCTTTGTCTTCATCCAACGGTTATACGAAATTTAAAAATTCTGCTTGTCTCGATCCAGTTAAAGTGCTTACTTGAAAAAGAAATTCTACTTGTCTCGATTCCAGTTAAATGCTTACTTGAAAAAAAAATTCTGCTTGTCTCGATCCAGTTAAATGCTTACTTGAAAAAAAAAATTCTTCTTGTCTCGATCCAGTTAAATGCTTACTTGAAAAAAAAAATTCTTCTTGTCTCGATCCAGTTAAATGCTTACTTGAAACAAAAATTCTTCTTGTCTCATTAAAATATAAATTTCAGCTTGTCTTCGTGTAATTTTTCGGTTTTCTCCTATCAAACAATTATCTGGCTGGTTGTCTTCGTCTCTTGTTTAAGAATTTGTTTCTTGCTTTTATTTTCTGTTTCTTGTTGTCTTGTTAATTCTGGTTTCCTCGCTCTGTTCCTTATAAAATTCGGGTCTTCCACCATGTAATATAGTGTGTGTTGTGAGGTACTGACTTGTAATGAGGACTCTTACTCGCTTGACTGTAGTAACACATATATTGTTTATTCAGTATAATACTTCAACTTGATGATACAATAATACTTCAGTATGATATACAACTATAAGTATAAGGATAAGGAACAGAGGATTAGGTTATGCTGTCGGTGAGGTGCGAGTGTAGATCTGCTTCGCATCGTCCGTCTCCTGACAGCATGAGACTCTTGCCTTTGCACTCTCTGTGTATTTCATCCCGCAT
Organism: Antedon bifida; assembly: GCF_963402885.1. Classification (NCBI taxonomy): domain Eukaryota; kingdom Metazoa; phylum Echinodermata; class Crinoidea; order Comatulida; family Antedonidae; genus Antedon; species Antedon bifida. The sequence continues at coordinate 5,085,486 of NC_136233.1, read as the reverse complement.
TTTTATCCAATAATTGTCAATCACAGGACACAAGTAAGAATTTTGTATTTGATTAAATGTTGATTTGCTTATCATTGCCATGTTTAATGAGCAACAAAATTTCTGAATGTCAATATAAGTATTGCCGCTAAATAAAATGGAAGCGGCAGATAGTAAATTCTCTACCGGCATGTTGCCAATTATTGGCTGCGACTGCCAGGTCCATTCATGACCATTTAGGCATTGTAGTTTTGCAACCACAGCAGTACCCTGAACCCACTTGTTAATAGAGTTCACACAAGCTTGACATATTGAGCAAATTGTTTTATTTAGTAAAGTGTTGAGACTCTCTTCAAACACAACATACTTCTTGTCCTTACACAATCATGTTTTCGCATGTCCGTAATGTCCTCAAGCATGCTCGAATCACTGTCTTCTGAGCTGCTTTTGCTGTCAGGTTCATAGTAGTTATCTTTTATTTCGACGGGTTTCATCTTGAGGGGTTTCATTTTCAATGGTTATGTTCTGAGAGGTAACATTCTGAGTGATTTCATTCTGAGGCGTTTCGTCGAAATGTGTTTCATCTAATTCGCTCTCTGAACTTGTGATTTCTCTCTGAAATTACATATTTAAATAAAGAATAATTATCGGTTCATAAATATCTTAAACGATTTATTGTAATGGAAATTTGATGAAAATTTCATTTAAATTGTTTATAATATAGTTATCGTGCAATGCATCTTCCTCATTTTAATGTCTGCATTGCAATGCTTCCACTGATGTTATTGTGTAGTATCTCGCTGTAAAATTGTTCACTTTTGATAACGATATTATCAAATTTAAAACATACCCTGCAGAATTCCAAATGCTCCTTCATTTTACTCATTTTTCAATCTTACACCACATTCTATGCAGTTGGTTTCCGCTTCTTTAGTCTCATCTGCAGCGCTTTTAATATCACGTTGTAACGGCCTCAGATATAATTTTCCACCACCAAGGGAATCGACTGAACATGGCCCATAACGAACCACCTTTAACATTTTCCGGTCTTTCGGGTTATATTGCATGATTTCTGGGCTTATAAATTGCTTCAAGACATATTTAACCGCATCTTCATACCACAATACAATTAGTTAGGCAAACACAGTACTTACTCAAACAATTTAGCCTCGAATTCTTCTGGGTCATCTTCTGACTGAAAAAACTATTTTTTCTCCCTATCCATATATGGTTTTGCAGCCGTCTTCTTTTTGCCATGCTTGCCACTTGTTCCACATTATTCTTCATTCCGCATGTAAGCAAATTTGACGACGTTCTCCTGAATTAAAAAGGTATACAAAATAACAAATAATATTGTAAATATCCCCTTATTCTCTTTCATTTGCATTAGCGTGTAAAACTAAATGCTTTTGTGTTTTAATTAAATGTATGTAGGGTTATATCTGAGAGCGGGAGAGTTGGCAGGCCAATATAAACAATTATTTATGTATTGCTGTATACTGTATTTTAGAATGACGATCTATGTGCGAACCACACTAACTCGTAACCTTTTGCACCTTGTACAGATGTTAGCATTCCCACGAGAGATTGTACTGAAAGGGCAAAGGCTTTGAGCTCTTTACTGCAGGTGATTGCATTATTTGACCAATCTCGCTTTGCACCAGTTGCCTTGGTTGGCCGTACTTTTCTTGAAGCGCTGACATGGCCTTGGTGTACGGTTTTGGCTTTATGAATATATGCCTCAGCTAACCTCTTGGTATTACCCTCCAGTCGTCCAAGTAAAACTTGGTATTTGTAGGTATCGGTGAGGCTCGGATATACTTCAATCAGACTGTCGGGACTATCTACTTATTCCTTTCCAAGACAAGCATTAATGAGACATGTTTTAATCACACCTTCCCCGACCAATCACTTTAATCATTCCAAGATTCACTTCAATAATCAGATATATTTGTAAGTATCGGTGAGGCTCGGATATACTTCAATCAGACTTTCGAGACTATCTACTTATTCCTTTCCAAGACAAGCATTAATGAGACAGGTTTTAATCACACCTTCCCGACCAATCACTTTAATCATTCCAAGATTCACTTCAATAATCGGATATATTTGTAAGTATCGGTGAGGCTCGGATATACTTCAATCAGTCTTTCGAGACTATCTACTTATTCCTTTCCAAGACAAGCATTGATTAGACAGGTTTTAATCACACCTTCCCGACCAATCACTTTAATCATTCCAAGATTCACTTCAATAATCGGATATATTTGTAAGTATCGGTGAGGCTCGGATATACTTCAATCAGTCTTTCGAGACTATCTACATATTCCTTTCCAAGACAAGCATTGATTAGACAGGTTTTAATCACACCTTCCCGACCAATCACTTTAAGCATTCCAAGATTCACTTCAATAATCGGATATACTTCAATCAGACTGTCGAGACTATCTACTTATTCCTTTCCAAGACAAGCATTGATTAGACAGGTTTTAATCACACCTTCCCGACCAATCACAAGCATTCCAAGATTCACTTCAATAATCGGATATACTTCAATCAGACTGTCGAGACTATCTACTTATTCCTTTCCAAGACAAGCATTGATTAGACAGGTTTTAATCACACCTTCCCGACCAATCACAAGCATTCCAAGATTCACTTCAATAATCGGATATACTTCAATCAGACTGTCGAGACTATCTACTTATTCCTTTCCAAGACAAGCATTGATTAGACAGGTTTTAATCACACCTTCCCGACCAATCACAAGCATTCCAAGATTCACTTCAATAATCGGATATACTTCAATCAGACTGTCGAGACTATCTACTTATTCCTTTCCAAGACAAGCATTGATTAGACAGGTTTTAATCACACCTTCCCGACCAATCACAAGCATTCCAAGATTCACTTCAATAATCGGATATACTTCAATCAGACTGTCGAGACTATCTACTTATTCCTTTCCAAGACAAGCATTGATTAGACAGGTTTTAATCACACCTTCCCGACCAATCACAAGCATTCCAAGATTCACTTCAATAATCGGATATACTTCAATCAGACTGTCGAGACTATCTACTTATTCCTTTCCAAGACAAGCATTGATTAGACAGGTTTTAATCACACCTTCCCGACCAATCACTTTAAGCATTCCAAGATTCACTTCAATAATCGGATATACTTCAATCAGACTGTCGAGACTATCTACTTATTCCTTTCCAAGACAAGCATTGATTAGACAGGTTTTAATCACACCTTCCCGACCAATCACAAGCATTCCAGGATATACTTCAATCAGACTGTCGAGACTATCTACTTATTCCTTTCCAAGACAAGCATTAATGAGACAGGTTTTAATCACACCTTCCCGACCAATCACAAGCATTCCAAGATTCACTTCAATAATCGGATATACTTCAATCAGACTGTCGAGACTATCTACTTATTCCTTTCCAAGACAAGCATTGATTAGACAGGTTTTAATCACACCTTCCCGACCAATCACAAGCATTCCAAGATTCACTTCAATAATCGGATATACTTCAATCAGACTGTCGAGACTATCTACTTATTCCTTTCCAAGACAAGCGTTGATTAGACAGGTTTTAATCACACCTTCCCGACCAATCACAAGCATTCCAAGATTCACTTCAATAATCGGATATACTTCAATCAGACTGTCGAGACTATCTACTTATTCCTTTCCAAGACAAGCATTGATTAGACAGGTTTTAATCACACCTTCCCGACCAATCACAAGCATTCCAAGATTCACTTCAATAATCGGATATACTTCAATCAGACTGTCGAGTGCAATTTTAAGGAGGGCAAATTTCTTTTCCCTTAATACACTGCTAAATAAGGGTAGTGTAGGTTTTGGTGTTCCATATAAAACTGGTGGAGGAGGTTTCATTGAACTACTAGGTTGAAGACTGGGTGCTTGGTTATTTAGTTCAGTTGACTCTAGGTGATGGCCCGGGTGATGCCATGACTTCATCTGTCAGGTTTTTCTCCATACTCAACATTAACGATTTCAATGTCGCCATCACCTTCACGTATGACAATTTTTTGCTTTTTAATATTAATTGCATCTTCTTTAATCACATTGTCATTCATAAAGTATGTTTAGTATATCATTAACTACTGTTGGTTGATATTCATTGAATTCATACATATCCTTGGTGTACGGTTTGGCTTCATGAATATATGCCTCAGCTAACCTCCAGTTGTCCAAGTAAAACTTGGTATTTGTAAGTATCGGTGAGGCTCGGATATACTTCAGTCAGACTGTCGAGACTATCTACTTATTCCTTTCCAAGACAAGCATTGATTAGACAGGTTTTAATCATACCTTCCCGACCAATCACTTTAATCATTCCAAGATTCACTTCAATAATCGGATATATTTGTAAGTATCGGTGAGGCTCGAATATACTTCAATCAGACTGTCGAGACTATCTACTTATATTCCTTTCCAAGACAAGCATTAATGAGACAGGTTTTACCCACACCTTCACTTTAAGCATTCCAAGATTCACTTCAATAATCGGATATATATTCTTTTTCCCGTACACTGCTAAATAAGGGTAGTGTAGGTTTTGGTGTTTCATTTAAAACTGGTGGAGGAGGTTTCATTGAACTACTAGGTTGAAGACTGGGTGCTTTGTTATTTAGTTAGCAATAATTTATTTGGGTAATTTGCAAGAGGGTAAACCTTTCCTGGACCTCAGCTAACCCTGTCTCCTGGTCCTCATATTCCTTTTCGTCTTCGATGTCATCTACAACTTGTTTGTGTAGAGCCACTAGGTTAACAAAGGCAGTTTCAACTATGCCAAATTGATCTTGTACTTGTTGGTGTGGTTGATTGCTTTGTATTAGGGTCTCTAGAGTTCCAGAAAGTGTAAGCCTTCCTTTTGCACTTCGCTGTTGAATTTTTAGTTTTTTTAGTTACTCTGACATTTTGAGTACTGCAAGTTCACAGGATGACGTTGAATAAATCCAACTCGAGGGACCATCTATACAAATTAAGCGTAGGCCTCATCAAGTCCCTACTCGTATCCAAATCAATAACATTATAAGAAAGGCATAAACAATGAAATTAGAAGGTTTAACCTTACCTAAAGGACGCATCGTTTGTGGTAACTAGGGTGATTTACTCTGTGTAAAACAACAGAGGGTGCTCTTCCAAATTACATTCATAGCGTTCACAATACCGTACACAAAAACATGTAATATATAGATACAAATTCAATTGAGCAACTTTATCTTACTTTAAAACTATTTTTAATTAATGCTTGAGGAAATAAATATTTTGAAAAAAATGATTTTAATAAAATTACATGTAAACTTTCTTTATACTTTATGTATTCTTTTAGGCGCCATAAATCTTGTTACATAGGAGGTGATATTGTCAACGGTTTACTTGCAAGTTTAACCCTAGCCGATGCTCGTCATTTCTATGACTTACCTTCACTTGAGAGAACACTCAGTTGTATTGTACACATTACCGCAAGGTAAATTTTGATGCTGTTTATGATGCTCAACACCAGTTTTTTTCCCTTAAAACAAAGTACTGTATGTATTTACATGTATGTATTATTTTCTAGAGAGCAGCAAGACAAATAGAAGCAATGAAAAGGACCTTTAACATAAAATTGCCATTAAGCATGATGGTATATTCCTCAAAACACATATGTTCACAATGCATACATACATTTTGTAAAGAAAATGAATGCACAGCCGTTGAAGCATGTCCAGCACTAGCTTATTTGAACAGATGCATAAGTTAAAATAAAGAATGCAATGTAATAATGGCGCAACCTAAATTATTTCTCAATGGGACAATGCATGATATGTACGTTATAATTGCAATTGTTTCATTCAAATAATAATAATTTGAGTATTTTTCAGGCCTGATTGGAGTAAAGACTGTTCTGAGACGGATGCTTTAACCCTTTGTCAGCAGTTACTAAATGTATTGTTGGAGGTTAGTGACAATTACAGAAATGGGAGTGTCTTGGTAGCTCCGCGAGTAAGATTCTTGCCTACTGATCCAAGTGGCTTGGTTCCAATCCTGTCAAATGCCAGGATTGCTAATAATATATATTATATATAATGTATATAATAATTATATAGTAAGTCTTTGTACATGTTTCACCGATGTGTACAGGTTGCCATCTTTGAAATATAAAGGATGATTGCCAAATATGTGAACTCTCATATGATACTCGATAATTTTCTCTTCTTGACCAAAACAATCTTAAATAGTCCCGAAGAACGAATGGAACATCTTCTCCACGTCTGCCATGATTGTAGATTTTTTAGATTTGTAGACGTTTTGCTCTACATGTGACCTGTATATGCCCTCGTTTTCCACACAATCTGCAGTCTGCCTTTAAAAATTCATCTTCATCTATAGCATTGCTGCTGGCTAGCATTACGTGTGTACCTAGCCTCTGACTGCGTCTTTGTCGGTTTGACATAGTGTGTGCTGGTTTGTGTATGTTTTAACTCCTCAGTGTCCTTGTTCGCCGTCTCCATAGCAACAGTGATTTCCACTGCTTTTTGTAGTTTTCTAGTAGTTGTGTTAATTCATTATATTGTTTCGTTTTTGGCAATGCCGGTGAGCATAGATCCTTTAATAGTGCGTAAGCAGCGTCGCTACTTTTCGGTTGTCGTTATTTTATTGTTGCATGACTCGAAGTAGGTAGCGTTTGTAGAAATCAGTGACTTTACAACACTCATTAAATAAAGGTTTTGCATTCTCTGTTTTGCACTTTACTTTTGTATAATACATATGAATTGTACATAGCAATTTGGAACATATAAAATACATATTTCTTTTGTCCACTTTATTGATTTACACGTAAATGGATAATACTGTGTGTATTGATCAAGTTTATCAACACCACTCATGAATTCATTATACAACGCTACACATGTTGGTTTCATTTTCAATACTCTGCCACCAACTACTCCGCGTTGTCGAACAGTTACTTCAGTCATTGTGTTTTGACCTATAGTCATATAGTAACCATTTTGACAACCATGGCCTGCAATGACGCCACCAACAGGCAAATTGGCAGGCGAAGCATTGTAAATAGGAGGTGGTTCACCTCTGTTATTACGTAGTGTGCCACATACATGAGTACCTATATCAAGTAAACGTTTACTAAGTCTTACAGAATTATAGAATGACGCCACCAATAACTTGTGGTCCTTATTTGCAAGGTTGCCTAACAGCCCTTCAATGGTATTAACTTCCAACCTATCACCAACACCACAGTATGTCTTCAAAGACCAGCAATAATAACGATTTTATCCCACATTTAACTGGTTTCTGAGGGTTGTATACTTTGAAATTATTAATATACATAGCCAGGGACTATAATAATAATTATTTTTATTTACTTAATAGAATATTATTACTTAGGCCTAGGCCTAGCTGTAGTATATAGTTGGCTAACCTACCTGAATCGTGTCGTTTCCTGAGCTGTGACATTGACAAATGATTGCTTGACAATCCCACTTCCTTAGGGGCCAAAGAATCTCCAATTGCCTGTGGAGTTGGGTTTATATTGGGCCTATGCCCAATGATATTGTTAATTTCCTCGTAATAGAGGAACTCGTGTTCAGTTCCAGCTCCAGACTTAATTAAGTTATCTTGAACTGCTTTGTAGGCGCACCTCAAACCTTTTATTTTCGTTTGGATATGAGTGCCTTCTTTTCTAGGATGGCCAAATTTAGCTTCTCGGCTATTTCGTTCACTCCAATCTTGTTGATATTGCTTGTCCTCCAGTTTCTTACCTCTATTTTGTCCCTAAATTACAATCTGAAAAATAGTTTTTTACAGTATGAAATCTTGTGAAACATAGACCTTTATGTAGTGGGACATTGCAAGAACTGCACACATATCTTAGTCTCTTTTCTGATTCCCCTTTTTATACAGACTTGGCATTTTCTTGATTGGTATTGATTCCATCTAACCTAGTAAATGGATCATGCGCAGGGGCTCAATGTGTTGGCACAACATTCTCATCGTTGGCATAAGCCATCTCTTCATCATCTGTTGTAGAAATCATTATTTACTGAATAAAGGTTTTGCATTCTCTGTTTTGCACTTTACTTTTGTATAATACATATGAATTGTACATAGCAATTTGGAACATATAAAATACATATTTCTTTTGTCCACTTTATTGATTTACACGTAAATGGATAATACTGTGTGTATTGATCAAGTTTATCAACACCACTCATGAATTCATTATACAACGCTACACATGTTGGTTTTATTTTCAATACTCTGCCACCAACTACCCCGCGTTGTCGAACAGTTACTTCAGTCATTGTATTTTGACCTTGCTGCCCTGACATGACAAAAGGAAGCAAGTGGCACTTGGATGGTTTTGAGTTATTGGGGAAATAGTGTTAGCAATAGCCATAGAATGTGTCTTTAATATGTTGACATATGGGTTTCATAGTTCACATATCGTACTTTTAAGGTATAAATAATATCCATAACACGTTTTCCGAGTTCATCACCAAAGAGCAATTTTGTCACTGGGACCTGTGGTTTACGCATTGTTTCACGTCTAAGCATATTTAGCTCAAAATTAGTGTGTGCCATTAGCGCCAACACCTCTTCCTGAACCGGTGTTGTTTGGCCCTGCTGGATCGCCAGCAGTGCAGTTATACCACTGATAAGAGGTCTCTGAATCCTCTGTAATTGGAGGTCTTTTTGACCTCGAGCTAGCTGTTTGATTTTCCCATATAATTTTCCCATATAATCGGGTTCACTGTAGGAACCAATAAGTTTGGGATATTTCCCGGAGTGGTGTATTTCTCCATGGTTTTTGTCATGATCTCTTCACCCAATTTTTCTGAAATCAGTACCTTCGCACTGTGTGCCAGCTTGACGTTTGGCCCAGTGGGCATGTTGGCCTTGAATATGTTTTCAAACCCAATAGATTCGCTTTCTAAAGATTTATCATTATCCATGATTGTTTCCCCCCACCTCTAGGCATACGCTCCCTGTGGGAGACTAGGCCTGACTCCCTGTGGAAAGCTCAGCCGCAGAACCGGTTAATTCTACCACATCATTTGGGTCTTGAATTACGTTCCCAGTGGGACACTCAATACTACTAGGTCTAGGCCTATAAGCATATGGGTTCTGCCCATAGTAATACTCGGGAGTCATCATACATACATACAAACAAGTCATCCAGGGGTGTGTTCAGACATGCATGTTACAGTATCAGAGTTTTCAATAACATGACAATGTGCTCACATTGCGGTTTACGTAATAAAATTCACATAAAAACACCTTAAACCTTTTATTTTCGTTTGGATACCTTCTTTTTTAGGATGGCCAAATTTAGCTTCTTGGCTATTTCATTGTACACTCCAATCTTGTTGATACTGCTTGTCCTCCAGTTTCTTACCTCTATTTTGTCACTAAATTCAGGGCTTCCCCACAGGGCTATTAAGTCGCGAATTACTGATTCTTTCCACTGAACTCGTTTTGTCATATTTTCTAATTTAAACTTAACAAAACAGTACACGCTTCTCAGTTCTTTAGATTTATCGGCGAAGACTAAGATACCGCACGTTTTTTTGTGTGTAGAGATTGTTCTTCAATGTGTTGTCCACAACCCAGTTTGCAATAGTCTACCGAGCAGCAGGTCGGAAGGGTGAAACTGTTGAAATGAACAGATGAGACCCTGAGACACGTACGGACTCATGTTTGAAATAGAATTTCAGTGCCCGCACTGAGCACCAAAGTCTGTCTTCCTCAATCCTCGAAAGTGCAACATTGGTGGGAATAAACACAGTCGGCGGCGAGAAGTTCAATGTCTGAGATTTTGCAAGGAAATCTTACCTGAACACTAGCCGAGCGCCACCCCGTTCAAAGCTGATGTGCCCTGGCTCCAGAGAGAGAGTGTGCAGTTCACCCGAGCTCAGCAAGTCCTTCCGCTTCGGAATACGTAAAGGTCATCCCATGGTATGAACAGGGCATCCACCGCCCACCCATGTGCATCCCGATATCGACTGCAGACTGTCGGGAGCTGCGTGTTGCTTGACGTCGCAAAAAGGTCTACATTGGGCCGCGCAAAGTGGTTGAAGTGTCATTTCTGGGGACCTAGCAGCTCTATTTTTCAAAATGTTCTTACCTCAGTCCCAACCATGGTGAGGCGAAGGTCCGACTCACATATTTTGTCTAATTCAAAGTATAAGTGCAATTTTCGTAGACCTAGCAGTTTTACAATAACAAACCTTTTTTCCCTTACTCAAATTATAATATAGATGACTCATTTTAAAGAACTGAGGAACTGCTCTTGAGAAATTAATTGTGGTGTGTGTCTTGATAATTGCTTCTTGTGCTCGCAACTTTTTTTACATAGGTAATCTCAGCATTTCACGTAGGAAGGGGTGGTACAGCTATGTCGTACATGGGTAAAGGGGTAACAAAGAGCGCTACCTTGTGCCTGCGACATCTTGTTGCAGAGGTAGCTCACCACACACACATGAAGGATTGGGCTAAAGAGTGGTTGTTTCCCAAGCCTACAAGTACAGAGACAGAAGAAGCTGGTTTTGCCTGGGTTGTATCATTGTGGTCTTACAGAGATCCTGAGGTAAATTTATTGTTGTCTCCATTTTAAACTAATAAATACATTTTCTTCATGTTTTTAAACTTTTAATGCTTAATTGTTCTGGAACATGTTTGGAATACTGTTGAGTAAACTCTTATTGTAAACATTTAGATGAGATGATAATTCTATGTGTATAAGGCCTATAATGCATTGCACTTTACTACAAAATATTAAAAAATTCTGCATATTTTGGCTTACTGATGCTGACTCTGGCTTGTCTTGCTGATGGATGCGGGCACACACTGAGTGTACATGATTAATAATACCTAAAGATCATCATAAAATAACATGTTGTATAATGTTGAATACTATCTGTAGGTACGAGCTGCTGGTCTTGGCATTGCATCTGGTCTAGCTTCATCGCTTTCAGGTTGTTTAACCATTGCAAATGGTTGCCATCAGCTACCAGGGGGATTATGGGCCATGGTATTTGACAAACTTCTTGACCATTCAGAATGTAGCTTAGTAAGGCAACAGGTAATTATAATGGTTTTCTTTTACAAATTATTTTGGCTGTTTCTCTGATGGAATAGATTTTTTCCTGATCTATTTTAGTGTTAACCTACAGACCCCATTTCCCTACACGCATTATTTATAATCTTTTGAGCATGTTTTTCATTAATCTATGCATTGTTATATAGGCCGCCAATCTGTTGTGTAATCTTCTGTCACATGACCTACCTGATAGAATTGATGAGGTGGTAAATGCCGCTGTGTGGCAGGGGCCATGTGTTCAAGATGAAGATACACAGGTAAGTTTAATGTCCTAATGTAATGAAAGTATTTGTAATTATGTCAGTGGATACAGTACATATATTAATGTTATAAATGTTCTATAAAATGTTAAAACATAACAAATGCATTATATAGTATTAAAATGTTCAATATCCATCTTTATATGATTGTAATGTTGTTTATAATGTTAGGCTTTACTGCTAGGAAAGCCAGCACTTCTAGCACTATTGCAGCATTACAACTTCTATGGTGAAGTATCCAGTACACTTGAGAACTACTATGGGTCAGGCAGTATACAACCAGTTACCCTGCTAGATGATAGTACACTACCTACACAGTCAAATCTCACTACAAGTGGTAAGTTACTGTATATTTCACATATTGAAGTAATTTCAGCATCTTTAACAGTAGTCTTTGCGAATTTGATGTGTTGCCTTGTCATCACTTCATTTCATGCTTCGCAACCTGTAAATGATGCTTCAGGTAGCTTGCAGATGCCAGACCTACACTACAGTCTAGTTACTCATAGAAGTGTAGAGTGCGTTAAGTTAAACAATATTAATTAGACAGCCTACATATGTACCCATAACAAGCATTTATTTATTATTTTTATTATTTAGTCTACCATTCTATACTTTTCTCTCAGAGTGCCCCGTTATGAGTGGCTGTGTGTGGCATAGTACACTGGGGTTGTATCACCCACTAATGTAACAATCAACCAACTGTAACATTGACCAATAACATAACAAAAATCAACCATGTTACATTAGTGGTACGTTAGTGGGTGATACAGGAGTAACCTCCCTACTCATCTCTGTGACCTCTGTTACGGGCGTAGACTTTAAAGAAGACTAAACACGGATGTATTGTAATACTGTAACTTGAACGTTTATTAGATTTGGTAATCCAGAGATTTTGAATCCCTCAATTCGATGATCAAATGGTCAAATCATTTTCTACGCGTTGATTAATAATTAGAATTTTAGACTATTACATTTTTTACACGTTCACTTTAGGATTGATAATGTTGAAGCCCCAGACCCCTCAACATCTAATTGAATATGGAGCGCCATCAAAGTATGGAAGGCTTTTGACCGCAACATTCCAGTTAAATATAAAGAAAGTCTTTCAAATGACTAATCAACTATAGCAGATTCCAATGGTACAATCTTCGTTATTGGTCTCACAAATAAAGATGACTGCGTCTTGACCTTTACCGATCTGACAAGTCTTAGATCGAATCCTTTGGTTTTAATGACTTGAACTCACTGGTTGTAAGCTTGTATCGGATAACTGCAGGTACCCCCATGGAATGTACGCAAATTCCACCGCTGGATGGTCTCGTAGAGTAGGAAGGTCTTTGTCTCGTAGGTTTTTTCTCTGCATTCGTACATTTGTAGAAACATCATTGGAAATAATATTTGAGATTTCTTGTATTTGTTGTTTTTGAGGCATTTAGCTGCATTTCTTAAAATGTGATTTTTGTCCCCGTACCGAAGTAACTTGCAGTGAATAGGTCGTGGACGTTTGTTGCTCACGCTCGAGTTGATTGACAATTGGCGACCCGTACGGTGAGCCCTCTCTACCTCAATCTTGTCCGCTGCATCCAGTTTCATATGTTTAACGAGAAAGTTAGCAACAGTCCTCGCATTTCATATCCTTTTTAGACCCCTCGGGTATGTTGTAAATAACAATATTATTTCGTTTACTACGATTTTCCAGATCTTCAATTGACGATTCAAGGTGTTTAATCTTGATTATGTCAGCTTTATCACGTAGGCTACTAGATAAAGTATTGATTTCCTTACCCTTTTCCATGTAGATAAACGCCTTTTTCAGATCATTTAGTTCTCGTCTTTGCGAATTGATGATTCTAACTTCATGAGGCGATTCCCAAATGTATCCAAGGTAGTAATAATTCGATCGATCTTAACATGTAGAGCTTGAATATCTACTACATCATCGCTAGGCGTAACATCCTGCGTACCTGGATTGGCCGAACGAGCTGGCGACCAAGCCTTTGCAGCTGTAGCTGCTGCGGTACGTTTAGGAGGCATTGTGATGAATAAGTGTAAACCGGGAGCTCTGGACAAACACATCTTACTCGCTCAAGTACATTATTCAATAATGATAATGTTGAAGCCCCAGAGCCCTCAACGTCTAATTGAATATGGAGCGCCATCAAAGTATGGAAGGCTTTTGACCGCAACAATCTTAGGAAGTACTAGGTTATTTAAAGTGCATGGTAATCTGATTTTTTTTTGGATTTTTTTTTCAGGTACAGTTGTCAGTTCACTTACGAGTTCACATAATGTAAGGATATTTTTTTGTGTAATATTGGAAATAATAAAATAGGAATGTACTGTATTTATCTTTCAAATAGAAAAAAGACAAAAGTTAATGAAATTGAATTTTTTTAAATGTGTTTATTCTCATTATAATCTCAAGCCCTTAATTCTGTTCTAATGCAGTAAACAGAAAACATTTTTAAACTTCTTCATGTGTTCATTCTAGAAGATAAGCAATCATATAACCATTCAATTTACTATACGTAGTATCAAAACTTATATAATTATTTGTGTCTCATATTCCTAATACTGTACTTCAGTATGTACTTGCACTAACAAAATACATAAATAGTTTAATCATTGTTACAGGCAATATCTGCATCAGGAAATCACGACAACAATGCTATGAGTGGACTTGAAAGACCTGCTATACCTGGTCAACAAGGTAAATTATTGTTGTTCTAAACATTGGCAAGCCTAGCTGCATCGAGTGCTGCAATACTACCACAAGCATGAAGATCAGTCAATATTTTACCGAATATTCCATTCAATGAATACATTCATTATTTGTTAAATTTGTTAATCATCTTTTTCCTCGCGATGGGTGAACCTCATGATAGAGGTTCATCGTGCATAGTCTAGTCTAAATCTTTCCAGTGTTTAGAATTATAGGATTTATTCATTTATTTTGCTGTTGCTTTTAATTTAATTGTTTTTCTTTTTTCATTTTGGTAATCAACTTCCAGGATCTTCTAGCAGTTCTACTGTCACCAGCTCCTACAATAGTTCAATAAGCATGATAAGTAAAGGTACTGAAGTTAGTGTGGTAACACCTGAACTAGTAACTGGACTATGCCGTGTCTTGCACAATCTGGTGTCTGTTGTGCCCTCAGATACATGTACATCCTTGACCAATAACTCCACTACAGAGATTATGCTAAGGTAAATAATAGGAATGACAATTTTCATGATCAGTTTACTGGAAACCGAAGGCTTATTTTTCTGGATAAGTTGGTTTCATTCATTGTCACTGTAAGAAATCAGCTTACCCCGGTAAATATCAAAGTCTGAATAGGCTTTAAGACATTGCAGATTAGGACTTCTACACACAGTGCAGTGAATAGTGTATTTTATGTACACTGTACCAATGGTTTTACATCAAATCCAAATGAGAAGATAATGAGAAATAGTGCAACAAATATTACCACATACTGAGTTTCTTATAAAACCAAAGATGGCAGATGTAACTTGTTTATGTGGATGTAATTTCACACACAGGTGGCCTGAGGAGAACCATAATCTATTTCCCATGGCCTAATACAATCATAATTTCAAGATGTTGGCTTGTATTTGCTTCTAATTTTTCATTTAAATATGTAGGTTAATTGATGTGAAGTTACTTGATGGGTACCTAAAAGATCTCACGGCTTCCAACATCTCCTCTACAAGAATTTTACAACATCATTTAGTTATGGTGGCTCAAATACTTGATCTAATCTTATGCCAGATTATCCAGGATCATGATAATATTAAGAGATTAGTAGGATTTAATCTGCTTCCAAAATGCTGTGGTCTTCTTGCTCTAAATGTTGCCGCTATACTTGGTGAGTCAAGTCAAACAATTAACAATTTAATTACGTCTGAATATGGTACAGTATTATTCTAATTTAAAACTACTAATACAGTATTTTTATTACTTTTTAAAAATATGTTTCTGTGTTTTCTTTTGTAGACTCCACACTGCATGATCTACTTATGAGAGTATGGCAGTGTGTGTTTGCCATTTTCTCCACCATGATCAGGCTAAATGCTGCTTACAGTACAGAACAACTGCAAAATGTCCTTAGTAAATGTTGGCCCAGAACTACAGGTTAAAACAAAGATCTGTTTTTTTCCTCCACCGCAATAACATAGTAATAAAAAAACAACTCACAGTTATTTTAGATCTAGATTCAGGTTGGAATAATCATAATGCAGTTGAACATCCCTGTATGGACAATTGTCATAAGTTGATGACTCTCATAACGGACACTCATTCAAAAGCCAGTGAATTTTGTACCTCTCATAAGCGGACACCATCTGTAATCTAGAACAGATTCTTTTTACCATACAATTTGGATTTTCCTGTATAATAATATACCTCCTGTAGCAGTTTTTATAATACAATTTCTATACAATATTTACATTGCTTTAGAAATGAAATGTGTAGAAAAATTGTTTTATATTTATTTTATAGACTGTATTGTACATGTTTTGAAGGTACCAACATATTCAACAACAAGGATAGCTTCTCTGCATTTTCTGGCTCATCTTTTTTCATACGAAGGACAAGATAACAGTGTAGAGACTAATGCAGATTTAACAAAAGCTATTATTGATTTGCTTGATGAATCTGTACAATATAATGGAGGTACTATACAATTTAATTATAATTAATTAATTGTTGTCTGTTGTCAAATATTTATGAGTTCACAAAGACTGGATATCTTTGTATATAGTCTGTTTCTTTCATATACCTTTCCAAAGATTATTGCTTTTCAATTGATGTTTAATGTTTATATATTATTATAGACTCCATAGCAAGTGGAAGTACTTTATGTGAGGTGATATTGCAGGGCTATGATGGTACCCTTCCTAAGTCTCTAGGTTCTTCGCAACAAGAAGAGAACATGGCCATCTACCAGGCATTGAAGACACTGCTAGCTGTATGCAACACCGCTAAGGATACAGCTATGAAAGGTAATCTGATATTACATTGACAATTATCATAAATGAAAAATGTTCATATTAGGCCCTCTGGTATCCTATCTATCACTGTCACATTCATGGTGAAAATCTTTTACTTATTGTATCATACACTGATCAACAGATCAACAAAGCATTCAAAGGACGAGACAATAAGAGTAGGGCATGTTTTGTCTTTTTTAAGCTGTAGGATACTGGGTAAATTGCTTCAATTAGTCTGATTTTTTTTCCTGCTTTAATATTTATTTTTTCTTCAGCTGGCCTTCTTGATAGTTTAGTAAGCAACATGAAGTTTATACAAGAAAAGCTGAAAATTGAAGCATTAAAAATGGCAAAACACTCAAAAAAGAAGGTACATATCAACTTTTAAAACTTTTCTTTGTTTTTACATTTAATTAAAGTTACATCTGTCTATCATACGTGTTATTGTGTCCATCGTTTCCAATTACAATATGTATGTGTTCTACTAATAAAGAGTAAGTGTACTTTATTAGTAGAACACATACAGTATGTGGGGTGTGAAATAAAACATTTTCATTTCATTTTTCATTCAATTCATGAAATTATTGGTTCCGTTGCACAAATAAAAAACACTCATTATTTGTTATAAAAATACCTACTTTTAACGAGAGGCTAGGCCAAGGCCTAAACCATTTAAAGAGCCAGAGTAAAACAATACAGTAGATAGTTCACACTACAGTTTGATTTGTGAACGCTATCCGTCAACAGCCTACAGTAGCTGTGTGTCTTGTGTGATTGCTTATTTTGTAACAATATACAAAATTCAACGAGAATATAACAATGGGAATATACCACAATTGAACGAAAAATTGTTCATATCATGTGACCCACAATCTTCCAATCAAATGATAAGAATCTACTCAGGTGTGTTATAAACAGTATTAGGTTATTATTTAATGTATTCAAACTGCATGGCCATTGACATTATAGTTGTGATATATTTATGTTTTTATTTATACAGGATGATCCATTGATTTCTGAGCTCATTTCAGCTTTTAACCTGCTTCAGAATTTCATGTTTGCAAGCACAGAAATCAAGGTAAGAATTAGAAGAAGTACAGCCTTTGTGAGTGATGACATAGACAAAACAAATAACATAACCTGGAATGTGGAATAACATTGCTTTGATGGAAAACATGGTCTGAAACATGATGCATACATGCAGATAATGAATGTTTGCAATGAGTGCAATGGTACAAATAATTTCATGAGATGAAAATAGAAATTTCATTTTTCACCCAAATTAAATTATTTGTACTATTGCATGAATATAAAACACACCTATTTTCAACAAGATGCCTTGGCCTAAGCATTCAAGAAGGCAGCAACAAAAACTCAGGTGTGTTTTAAAAACTATTTAGTGAAATAGTTTTGAAGGAGTTGTCAACATGTACAGCATTGTTGGTATCATCAGAGGCTGCTACAAATGTTAAAAAAGTGGTTAGTGGTATACCAGTTCTTTCTCTTTATTTAAGCAATGATAATGAAGTACAGTATTTATGTTTTTAACACTTTAGATGGCAGGCTATCTTGTTGGACTAAGTGGACTAATCCAAAGCTTGTGGTCATGGTGTCTATTGGAGCAGCCATTGTTGTTAAGTGTGCTTAACTTTATGTCTACATACACAGCCAAGTGCCCCACAGGTAAACATTTAATCAATCAATATTATAATATTAATCAGTAGTTTTTGTAATGGAGAGCAGCTATTAGGCAGGGGGACTGTACCTAAAGAGCCAATAATATCGGCATAGGTTCGAGGCTGACTCACTCCTTCCTAGTTCTGGTGGTGGAAAAAGTCTTCTCGGATAAAGATTAGAAAACCATTGTACATAGTTTAAAAGTGTGTGCACTTTAAAGAACCCAGTTTATCATTCAAGATGAGTAGGGGGTTACCCTAGTGAACTGGTTCACAGAATATCCCCTGATAGGACAGTGATTAATTTACAATTGTTAATCCTTGGCCATGTGCCTAAATACTGATAATAAATAAATACTAGATTGTACATTTAAGAGACATAATTATAATGATGCTAACTGGGTACAAAATATAAATATTTTAATGGAGACCTCTACTTTCTTATCGATGTTATGTATCTCTAAACATTTAACATATTTGCATGTAGTGTGTATCTCTATGGCTTCAACCCCTGCTGGACATAGTGGAAACTCCCTCCTTCACAGTCTCATCAAGCTTGCAGACCGAGAACGGGTCAAGACCATTTCAAACAAAGGGGAGGATACAGAAGTACAGCAGCAACTTTTCAATGTTCTTGGTAATTTGATGTGGTCTGCTGAATGTAGAAGTATATTATGGAAGAGTAACTTCTTGCAGGGTTTTATAGAGGTAACACCGGCAAAGAGAGGCAAGGATATGCAGAGTAAAGTGCTCAACTCGCAGCGCTGGTTGCATCTACTCACTAATCTTAGTTTCTCAACTGAAGGGCAGATTATGATTATGAGGATTACAGGTAAGAGAACATACTGAAAATGTTCGTTAATGTGTGAGCTGGGCCTAAAAATTGTCCTATCTTATGCATTGAAATTTTCTAAATTTAGGGGAACCGGGCCAGCTGGATCCATCAATAGATTTGTACCGTTGTCCAGATAGGGTATTGCATTCACACCAAAGAACTAGTAAAGCCAGAAATGTTTTTGTTTTTTTTTGTGTCAGCATAGGTTGCAACACCAATCATCCTAAAACGCAAATGTTCAAATGTGTACTGGAGTCAACACATTTGTTTTGGGTGTCATATGTTTCACCATCATGGAATGTCATTGGTCTACCTGCACTTAATTTGTGATGCTTTTCAGATGTTCTCCTTTTAAGTACATGTTGCAATTCAATGACCTGCTATTTATATTTTTTTTAAACTATTTAATAACCAATATCGATGTCAAAGATGCAAACACAAAAAAAATAAAAAGACATCAACTCGCCAGTTTGGCGAAGTAAACTAAATTCAAC
The DNA here is from genome assembly GCF_963402885.1 of Antedon bifida. Taxonomy (NCBI): domain Eukaryota; kingdom Metazoa; phylum Echinodermata; class Crinoidea; order Comatulida; family Antedonidae; genus Antedon; species Antedon bifida. The sequence continues at coordinate 5,066,097 of NC_136233.1, read as the reverse complement.
TTCCCTCCCTCCTCTCCATGTTTTCAGTTAACGACCTTTTTCAGAGCATCCCAATGTTCATTTGTATGTTCTCCTTTTACGTGCATGTTGCAACAATTACTTACCATTCATATTTAAAAAACTATTTAATAACCAATATCAAAGTTGTTCCCTTTTTTCTTTGTTTGTATTATCAGGCTCACATGTCAAAATGTAGTTTAACAGATGGGGATATTTAAGGCTGTTTAATAATAGTTATGCTATTACTTTCTTATAGGTTCTTTGGAGCTGCTACTTGAATATGCCATGTTACCAACCACTAGTTTAAGCCAACCTGCACTTATGATTATCCGCAACTTGTGTTTCAACACCACCAATAAACCAAAGCTTCTAGCTTCTGGTAAGCATACACTTTTTATGAGGACTTAAAACAAATATATTATGATATTAAACAACAAACTATTGGGTTATTCACATATATTTCTAGATATAATAAATCCGGGTTGATATTTACAAAATTTAGTGATGAAAATTAAAATTGGATTATTATTAAATGTTATTATTTACAGTATTTCATGTAATTTCATTTAGATAAAGTGGTAAAGTTCCTAATGTCTCAGCTACATGCAGATTCCTTAAATTCCAGGCACATAGCATCCACCGCTTTATGGTCATTGGCAACAAACAGTCAGAAGGTAATATCATTTTCAGTTGAGGATTCCTTCTCTGAATTACACTAAATAACATTTCTTGTAATATATTATTTACACATATTTACTCTTTTCTGTTTTATTTAGGCTAAAGTATCCTTGAAAAATTCTGGACTTGCTCAACAGGTTCTACAAGCTGAGGCTAAACTGAAGGTTGAACAAGCATCCCCATACAACCAGGAGGTGTCATTGTTTATGCAGTACCAACAAGCATTGAAGAATATATTGAACATTGTTATGGAATAGGATAATTACTGAATTAACTCTGTCCAATTATCACTTGGCAAAATAATAGTCTGGTATAGTTTGTAGTTCATAAACAATTTATACTTTGTCTATAAGACTTTGTGACTTGTATTTTCTTATGTAAATAAATTTTGTTTTTTGCCTGTGAAAATGGTTTCCTGATTTCTCTGTTGTGAATTATTCTTTAAAAAGTCACATGATGGCGAGACCTACTGTACATTTTGGTGAATTAATCTTGTAATTTCTTTGCAGCTGATAACGTGGATGATGGACAATATTAAAAGTTGCAATTTGACCAGCAAATGATTTAGTCATTTGATTGGCTGTGCAATTCATTGTCCGTGGGGAAAAAATCACTCGCATAATTTTTTATGCACATAATCACCTGCAGGGGCGGACGCAGAGGTGTTTTCCCCAGTTGCCCAGGCAACACCCTTAATTTCATACTAAATGTTTTTTTCTGCCACTTAATTAAAATTTAGATCCCATTTCATCATATTATAGATTAACTATTAACGTTATAGAAGTCCAGGGTTGGAGAAGACTATATTTATCTTCATTTCCCTACTTCTTGTGTATCGTTCGTTTCAGAGTGAGTTTAAGGGTGGGGAGTTGGGTCGAATAAGTAATTGGTATATCATGTGCATGTACCAGAACCTCGATCCCCGCATAGTATTGTTTTCAGAAACAAGATAATGCGAGGGCCGAGGTTCTTTGGAGTCGCTGGCTACAAAATTACAGTAGACTGTTGTGTCGAAAGGTGTTCTTCTTGTGTGTCGTGTGAACAATAATACTTAAAACTCGTTTTGCTATGAAACCTTGTTTAATTCACATTTTGAAATACAGATATCATGAAAGTTAAAAAAAAAACACTATTGGTTGTCTGCTGCAGCCTCCGGGATACTTCTGCTGTTTCGCCGTCGATGCTTGCGTGCCCATCGCCAGATCCGTCGAAGCCACGGCACACGAATTCGCCAACGGTGGCGGCGAGGTTGGGAAGTAGTACCTTCCTGTTGATTACTGCCTACTGTTGCGTTATCACCATCAATGGCTGGCGTCGTGGTCTCGTCACGACGTACCATTACATCTCCTTGGTGTTGGTTCGTTGCTCCATCACCAGCACTATGATCCATTACTCTATTCCCATCTTCGCTCTCAACTAACTGTCGTCTAGTCAGTAACGCCTGTGACTCTTCATTTGAGCGGGAATGTCCAACTTCTTGAACATCGGCTACACTATTAGCACGATTAAATTTACGTTGTCTGATTTCAACTATGTATTCGCATAGCTGTGCAAATTCTTCCTCTGCTTTGCGTTTCATTTCCATCCTCATTTCTTTTCTCAGAAAATATCTCTTTCTAAAACCGTCATCTGGGAAAATCTGTAAATTCTTCGCATTTTCATCACGTTTTCTTGATTTCAAACTCATTTCGTATGCGTGTGCACACATCCGACGTCTGTTTTCATAATATTGTATTTTTTCATCTGTCGTTCCTCCGGGGAAAGCACCAGCCGGTGGTTCTTGTAAATTTTTAACTCGTCTATCGGCTAAGTCGACGTAATCGGACATCAGATCAGTAAACCGTTGAATCTCAGAATCGGCACTTGCTAGCAAGTTTCTGATTGTTCCAGCATCAGAATCATTTGTTGAATTTACTGGAACTTGTTTAGGTCTTCTAAACGATGACGGTAATTCGAGAGAGCGCTCTCGGTTGTTCGATTCATGTCTACGACGGGTCCCAGACTTATGCACAGGACCTTAATAACAAAAGAAATGAAAATGAATTGTTGTACAGTATAGGCCTAAATCAATTTAATAATCAATGCAATTACAATATTATATAATAATAAAAATACTACATAAGTAAATTATCTTACCATTTGGCATATCCATTTATTAATTCTCTTAGATTTCTAGTTAGTAATAGCAGATGTGGTCAGTATAAAACGATCTTCTTCGTTTTAGCTGTTCAATTGAATGTTTATTATTGCCGTTTCCATAGTACAATTTGACCCGCATACACTAGTAAAACGCGCGCGTACCAACACAGATCGGAAATGATGAGCGCACGTGTCACAGTGCAATGTGCAATTCGGATGGTTCAAATGGAGCGAACCCAAAATGCGCAAACAGAAAGTGGGGAAACACCGATGGAATACGTCTTGCTGACGTTGCAAAGCTTCTTCAATAACGATTTGGAAGCCATGGACAGCATGTGTAGCGAGAAATTGAGGATTCTGATTAACAACGGAGCCGTCTGGCATTAAGTTTCAGTCGAGATGACCCATTTACCCTCCTACCACTTCTGATTGGTTTGCCATACATATCAGAGAGAGCGAGTGTTGTTATTGAAGGATCAGATATTGTTTGTCTTTATGACAGCAATGGCAACATTCGAGAAGCTGCAAGAACCTTTAAGATCACACCTGATTACAACGAACGATTCTCCCCGGTCTTTGAAACATCTCTCCAGGTTGTTTATTCGCGACTATTTTGGCCGAAATGACTTATCAAAGTTCGCTTCCACTACCAAAGCAAATCATTCGCTATCTTATGTACGAATAATTCCTAGTGTGAGAAATACAAAAGAGACAGAAGAATAAATTGCTTAATTTAGAATGAACAGAGTGTCTGTTCAATTTGAAAGGACCCCCTTTCCCGGTTTATTTTTGTCGGTTGCATTCAGCAACAACTGTTGTTTTTGTTTCTTGATATTTTCGCAATAATGTTAACATAAAACTATCCTATTAATTTAATGTGAATAGCTTACATTATCAACTTCGACTAAACAATGTTTTCATACATTAATGGACAAAAGTGCAATCAACAAGTTCCTTGCTATAATTGATAGTTTATATAGTAAAGGGGTATCGCGTTCGTTTCAGAGTGAGTTTAAAGGTGGGGAGTTGGGTCGAATAAATAATTGGTATACCATGACCCCGGCTGATACCATGTGCATGTACCAGAACCTCGATCCCCGCATAGTATTGTTTTCAGAAACAAGACATTGCGAGGGCCGATGTTCTTTGGAGTCGCTGGCTACAAAATTACAGTAAACTGTTGTTTGTTTGTTTACGTTGAGGACAAAGTGTATTTTTTTGTATGGGTGGGGGGCGGGGGTATGATGTTACATACCATGCTATTAGGATTTTTTTTTTAAACAAACTATTTTGGCTGAAATGACTTATCAAAGTATACCAATTATTTATTCGATACCAAAATTACAGTAGACTGTTGTGTCGAAATAGGTGTTTGTTTACGTTGAGGAAAAAGTGTATTTTTTTGTATGGGGGTATGATGTTACATACCATGCTATTAGGAGTTTTTTTTAAACAGAAATGTTAAGCTTTTGTTTTTGGAATTATTTCCAGCTTCTTGTGTGTGAACAATAATACTTAAAACTCGTTTTGCTATGAAACCTTGTTTAATTCACATTTTGAAATACAAATATCATGAAAGTTATAAAAAAACACTATTGGTTGTCTGCTGCAGCATCCGGGATACTTCTGCTGTTTCGCCGTCGATGCTTGCGTGCCCATCGCCAGATCCGTCGAAGCCACGGCACACGAATTCGCCAACGGTGGCGGCGAGGTTGGGAAGTAGTACCTTCCTGTTGATTACTGCCTACTGTTGCGTTATCACCATCAATGGCTGGCGTCGTGGTCTCGTCACGACGTGCCATTACATCTCCTTGGTGTTGGTTCGTTGCTCCATCACCAGCACTATGATCCATTACTCTATTCCCATCTTCGCTCTCAACTAACTGTCGTCTAGTCAGTAACGCCTGTGACTCTTCATTTGAGCGGGAATGTCCAACTTCTTGAACATCGGCTACACTATTAGCACGATTAAATTTACGTTGTCTGATTTCAACTATGTATTCGCATAGCTGTGCAAATTCTTCCTCTGCTTTGCATTTCATTTCCATCCTCATTTCTTTTCTCAGAAAATATCTCTTTCTAAAACCGTCATCTTGGAAAATCTGTAAATTATTCGCATTTTCATCACGTTTTCTTGATTTCAAACTCATTTCGTATGCGTGTGCACACATCCGACGTCTGTTTTCATAATATTGTATTTTTTCATCTGTCGTTCCTCCTCCGGGGAAAGCACCAGCCGGTGGTTCTTGTAAATTTTTAACTCGTCTATCGGCTAAGTCGACGTAATCGGACATCAGATCAGTAAACCGTTGAATCTCAGAATCGGCACTTGCTAGCAAGTTTCTGATTGTTCCAGCATCAGAATCATTTGTTGAATTTACTGGAACTTGTTTAGGTCTTCTAAACGATGACGGTAATTCGAGAGAGCGCTCTCGGTTGTTCGATTCATGTCTACGACGGGTCCCAGACTTATGCACAGGACCTTAATAACAAAAGAAATGAAAATGAATTGTTGTACAGTATAGGCCTAAATCAATTTAATAATCAATGCAATTACAATATTATATAATAATAAAAATACTACATAAGTAAATTATCTTACCATTTGGCATATCCATTTATTAATTCTCTTAGATTTCTAGTTAGTAATAGCAGATGTGGTCAGTATAAAACGATCTTCTTCGTTTTAGCTGTTCAATTGAATGTTTATTATTGCCGTTTCCATAGTACAATTTGACCCGCATACACTAGTAAAACGCGCGCGTACCAACACAGATCGGAAATGATGAGCGCACGTGTCACAGTGCAATGTGCAATTCGGATGGTTCAAATGGAGCGAACCCAAAATGCGCAAACAGAAAGTGGGGAAACACCGATGGAATACGTCTTGCTGACGTTGCAAAGCTTCTTCAATAACGATTTGGAAGCCATGGACAGCATGTGTAGCGAGAAATTGAGGATTCTGATTAACAACGGAGCCGTCTGGCATTAAGTTTCAGTCGAGATGACCCATTTACCCTCCTACCACTTCTGATTGGTTTGCCATACATATCAGAGAGAGCGAGTGTTGTTATTGAAGGATCAGATATTGTTTGTCTTTATGACAGCAATGGCAACATTCGAGAAGCTGCAAGAACCTTTAAGATCACACCTGATTACAACGAACGATTCTCCCCGGTCTTTGAAACATCTCTCCAGGTTGTTTATTCGCGACTATTTTGGCCGAAATGACTTATCAAAGTTCGCTTCCACTACCAAAGCAAATCATTCGCTATCTTATGTACGAATAATTCCTAGTGTGAGAAAATACAAAAGAGACAGAAGAATAAATTGCTTAATTTAGAATGAACAGAGTGTCTGTTCAATTTGAAAGGACCCCCTTTCCCGGTTTATTTTTGCCGGTTGCATTCAGCAACAACTGTTGTTTTTGTTTCTTGATATTTTCGCAATAATGTTAACATAAAACTATCCTATTAATTTAATGTGAATAGCTTACATTATCAACTTCGACTAAACAATGTTTTCATACATTAATGGACAAAAGTGCAATCAACAAGTTCCTTGCTATAATTGATAGTTTATAATAGTATAGGGGTATCGCGTTCGTTTCAGAGTGAGTTTAAAGGTGGGGAGTTGGGTCGAATAAATAATTGGTATACCATGACCCCGGCTGATACCATGTGCATGTACCAGAACCTCGATCCCCGCATAGTATTGTTTTCAGAAACAAGACATTGCGAGGGCCGATGTTCTTTGGAGTCGCTGGCTACAAAATTACAGTAAACTGTTGTTTGTTTGTTTACGTTGAGGACAAAGTGTATTTTTTTGTATGGGTGGGGGGCGGGGGTATGATGTTACATACCATGCTATTAGGATTTTTTTTTTAAACAAACTATTTTGGCTGAAATGACTTATCAAAGTATACCAATTATTTATTCGATACCAAAATTACAGTAGACTGTTGTGTCGAAATAGGTGTTTGTTTACGTTGAGGAAAAAGTGTATTTTTTTGTATGGGGGTATGATGTTACATACCATGCTATTAGGAGTTTTTTTTAAACAGAAATGTTAAGCTTTTGTTTTTGGAATTATTTCCAGCTTCTTGTGTGTGAACAATAATACTTAAAACTCGTTTTGCTATGAAACCTTGTTTAATTCACATTTTGAAATACAAATATCATGAAAGTTATAAAAAAACACTATTGGTTGTCTGCTGCAGCATCCGGGATACTTCTGCTGTTTCGCCGTCGATGCTTGCGTGCCCATCGCCAGATCCGTCGAAGCCACGGCACACGAATTCGCCAACGGTGGCGGCGAGGTTGGGAAGTAGTACCTTCCTGTTGATTACTGCCTACTGTTGCGTTATCACCATCAATGGCTGGCGTCGTGGTCTCGTCACGACGTGCCATTACATCTCCTTGGTGTTGGTTCGTTGCTCCATCACCAGCACTATGATCCATTACTCTATTCCCATCTTCGCTCTCAACTAACTGTCGTCTAGTCAGTAACGCCTGTGACTCTTCATTTGAGCGGGAATGTCCAACTTCTTGAACATCGGCTACACTATTAGCACGATTAAATTTACGTTGTCTGATTTCAACTATGTATTCGCATAGCTGTGCAAATTCTTCCTCTGCTTTGCGTTTCATTTCCATCCTCATTTCTTTTCTCAGAAAATATCTCTTTCTAAAACCGTCATCTTGGAAAATCTGTAAATTATTCGCATTTTCATCACGTTTTCTTGATTTCAAACTCATTTCGTATGCGTGTGCACACATCCGACGTCTGTTTTCATAATATTGTATTTTTTCATCTGTCGTTCCTCCGGGGAAAGCACCAGCCGGTGGTTCTTGTAAATTTTTAACTCGTCTATCGGCTAAGTCGACGTAATCGGACATCAGATCAGTAAACCGTTGAATATCAGAATCGGCACTTGCTAGCAAGTTTCTGATTGTTCCAGCATCAGAATCATTTGTTGAATTTACTGGAACTTGTTTAGGTCTTCTAAACGATGACGGTAATTCGAGAGAGCGCTCTCGGTTGTTCGATTCATGTCTACGACAGGTCCCAGACTTATGCATAGGACCTTAATAACAAAAGAAATGAAAATGAATTATTGTACAGTATAGGCCTAAATCAATTTAATAATCAATGCAATTACAGTATTATATAATAAAAATACTACATAAGCAAATTATCTTACCATTTGGCATATCCATTTATTAATTCTCTTAGATTTCTAGTTAGTAAAAGCAGATGTGGTCAGTATAAAACGATCTTCTTCGTTTTAGCTGTTCAATTGAATGTTTATTATTGCCGTTTCCATAGTACAATTTGACCCGCATTCACTAGTAAAACGCGCGCGTACCAACACAGATCGGAAATGATGAGCGCGCGTGTCACAGTGCAATGTGCAATTCGGAAATGGTTCAAATGGAGCGAACCCGAAATGCGCAGACAGAAAGTGGGGAAACACCGATAGAATACGTCTAGCTGAAGTTGCAAAGCTTCTTCAATAACGATTTGGAAGCCATGGACAGCATGTGTAGCGAGAAATTGAGGATTCTGATTAACAACGGAGCAGTCTGGACATTAGGTTTCAGTCGAGATGACCGACCCATTGCTTCTTCCTACCACTTCTGATTGGTTTGCCATACATATCATCAGAGACAACGAGTGTTATTATTGAAGGATCAGATATTGTTTGTCTTTATGACAGCAATGGCAACATTCGAGAAGCTGCAAGAGCCTCTAAGATCACACCTGATTACAATGAACGATACTCCCCGGTCTTTGAAACATCTCTCCAGGTTGTTTATTCGCGACTATTTTGGTCGAAATGACTTATCAAAGTTAAGTTCGCTTCCACTACCAAAGCAAATCATTCGCTATCTTATGTACGAATAATGCCTAGTGTGAGACAATACAAAAGAGACAGAGGGAATAAATTGCTTAATTTAGAATGAACAGAGTGTCTGTTCAATTTGAAAGGACCCCCCTTTCCGGTTTATTTTTGCCGGTTGCATTCAGCAACAACTGTTGTCTTTGTTTCTTGATATTTTCGCAATAATGTTAACATAAAACTATCCTATTAATTTAATGTGAATAGCTTACATTATCAAATTCGATAAAACAAATTGTTCATACATTAATGGACAAAAGTGCAATCAACAAGTTCCTTGCTATAATTTATAGTTTATATTGTACTGTATAGGGGTATCGCGTTCGTTTTAGTGTAGGGGCGGACGCAGGGGTGCTGCCCCAGTTGCCCGGGCAACACCCTTAATTTTCATACTAAATGTTTTTTTCTGCCACTAAATTAAAATTTAGATCCCATTTCATCATATTATAGATTAACTATTAACGTTATAGAAGTCCAGGGTTGGAAAGACTATATTTATCTTCATTTCCCTACTTCTGTAATATTTGGGCGAATTTCCGTAATAGTTACGGACGTTCCGAACAATGTTTAATTGCTTCTTTCAGCAAATTTCGATGGTGGTTTTACAGTTTATAGTGGATAAATGAAAATGAATTTAGGAAATTGTGGTTTTACTGACTTATTTAGCATTTATTTCAAAATAATAAAATTTAACGTTTTGCTCAATATATTTATAGCAGCAGCTTCACATTTTTTTTTCTAAATTGTTTTAATTATTAATTGATAATAATTAATTTGTATTCAATAATTTTAATTGCTAGAATTTATTAAATTACCGGAAGTACCTACCAAACAATGTTATCCTATTGTTTTTCGCTTGTGTTTTACCGGCGGAAAAAACAGGCGTGATACGATCTGTTTGCTAATGTGGAGCTCGATATAGAGTATCATTTCTATTTATCGTTAATTTTACGTGCGAGCGTACCATTTCCGGCCATCTAGAGGTGTCATTTAACAAAAATTCCCCACCATGAGGGCCTGTGGTGCAAATACCCACTGTCTACGGCCCTCTGAGGACTTTTGGGCAACCCCCTTAAAATATTTCTGCGACCGCCCCTGACCTGCCACAATTTTGCATAATTACAGCACATTTTGAAATCTCCAAAATATCATTTAAAATATGAACTTGTAAAATGTGCAAATATTGTTATTAAACATATATCATCTTATGACGTCAAACGATCAAATTGTGATCAGATTAATTCGCTAGCTATTGAACTTTCCACAAAACGACATACAACATATAAGTGGAAGACGCATGGAAAATTCTACTTTTCTCTTTATTCAAGATGCCTTGAAGTATACAAAAACTTTATAAAGTTTAGAGAAATAAATGTACATGTGTTTCTATACCAATATTTATCAGTTTTGTTTGGCTGAGTGAAAAGATATGTTATTTTTTATTTATTCATATTACATTAAGGATACATTTACTACAATGTTCAGAAACAAGATGCTCACCATAAATAAAGTCTTCAACAAGTCTTTGGGGGTGAAGTTTGTTTTTCCATAAGAAAAAACCCAGATATCTGACTGGATTTGTAGCCGAGCAACTTAACCACCAAGCTACAACTTGACATTAAAATAATAATTATAATAATAATCAAAAAGGTGTATTGAATTTCATTATTTAAATTAAAAAATGTATTACCAAGATGCAGAATAACCAGATGGATTATCTTACCATTTTAACAGCTGACAGGTAGGTTTAGTAACTATCTTTTGTATGATATGTTTAAAATTAAAATCCTCCAATTACTGGGAAATTGCATTAAAACATTTAACGTATTAGGGATGTATATATGATTTCAGAACAATCGCGAGATTAAGGATATCATCGCACACCCTCGCCGTACAGCCATCCGTCAATTTCTGTGATGTCAATGGTGCATCGAAAAATCTACTTAATGAGTTTTCACTGTTAACATACAAGAGATAGGTACCGTCACTTCAATTGCTAATTTGACCTGTATTAGGCTTCAATTTGCCAAAATGTTTAGTCTGGTATTTTAAAGAAACAATACAATACAATATCCAGATAGGCAAAAGAAATAAGAACAAAATTTATATGTACATCCCTAATACGTTGTTAAAATATGGTCCTCAGTCAAGTTGTCCTTTAAGGTGATTGAATATTTAAAGATTATGTGAACAAGCGTACAGTTCCATCAGCACCTGCACTAAACACCCATGGTTGATTTGGGTGAAATTGACAATCCAGAACTCCTAGACTATTGGTTATCTCATGCCCTCGTAGGATCTTCACTGGTACTATCAATGGATTTTGTAGTAAATCACTAAAAAAAATAAATCATTTTAAGTGGAAGTTCTTTGCATATGGTTGCATGGTTGGCTATATTTCGAGGAAATGGACATGCTGGTAACCACACCAAATATTGACAATCAGCACGATTGCATAGAAACTTTACATGCTATTCCCTTTGCTATATACCATATTTATTCAAATAAACATCCCGCCACATATATACACAATATTGTATTACAACACATTTCTATTTGTAGTAGGATTCATTGATTGATATGATCTACAATTTACCAAGCTTTTTGATACAATTTCTACTGTATCACTTCTTTATATTAGTTGTGTTGTATTTTTTCCTATCTAGGATTTTCATTTATTTGATTATACATGTTACCATATCTGACCAAAAAAAATAAACGCCTCCCCCGAATAAACACCCCATAAAAACCCTCCTGAACGGTCAGGGTGCTTATTGAAATAAATACGGATTATATAATTTTTTAGACAGCAAATTACAAGTATGTATGGTTTTCCATATGTAACATTCATGCAAAGTAACAAAGAATCAGATTTAATTTAAATAAAATTGCATAGTGTTAATGAAGATCCACTAAATAAATTAAGATCAAACAATACAAGACTAACTCAAAATAAAGAGCTTCATTTTTTGACGTTTTATTTGATCCTTTTTAAAATGAAATATAGATGTCATCTTTTTCCATACACAGTTCAATATTTACAAACATAATAATATGGAAAAGGATAAGGATGGAGTGCAAAATGGAAGAATCAAAAAGAATACTTACTTATAGACCATTCCATGGCAAACAATAACTGTACCATCATCAGATGCTGAAGCAAACAATGGGTAGCGCTTATGGTAGTTCACTTGGCGTACTGCCCTCTTGTGGTGCCGTAACGTCTGGTAAGGTTTTGTTGACAGGTCGAGATCAAACCAGCTAAGTTTACTGTCATAACTACCAATGATAACATTATCTCCCTGGGGGTGTATGCTTATGCTTGACACCCATTTAGCATTGGTTAAAAGCTTCTTAGTCTGTTCTTGCTTCAGAAGATTGTACACACGCACGTAACGTTGACTCTGAAAATAATCAAAAGCGAGAAAAATCACTAAAAAAAAACATTTTAAAATGCTCATTGTTTAATTATGAATTTACAATACAGACCTAAAAAAGACCTAAACACACAAAATCCTAAAGCAAGATATTTTGGGGCTGTTCAATGGAACAAAATGAACTGTAAGATTATAAAAAATTCCCATAAAAAATAAAAGATCCATACTAACAACTACAACTAGCATGTTTATATCAAATAACTGTAGTAACTGGTTAAAAAATAACATAGGTCTAGCCAGAGCCAGTAGCTATGTTCATGCCAGAAAAGCTATTTTTCATCTTTCCTATGGTAAACAATGTGGTTACGGAATTCCACATTTGGTTACGGAATTACAGTTTTCAAACGTCAATAACTTTAAAAATAAAAGTATTAAAAAAAAATAAAAATTATATTCTGATACATGTACATATACACATGCTTGATTTGCATTGGTACTGATATTTTACATATAAGATATATATTTTTTTTTAATTGTGATTTTTTCCGTTTTGTGTTTATTAAAAATGTAACTTGAAATATCATGGATTTTAACTAAACTGTTTATGTTTGGAACTTGAAAATTCAAGGTTGTGTAGTATTGGGTGATTTGAATGTATTAGTTTATAGTATTTTGTTAATGAAAATTATCCTAAATTTGCTTTAAAGGCCAGGTGCGGGCAAAACATTTCTATTGATCATACAGTCTAATAATTATCGATCTATAGTTTCCCCTATGTTTCATAATTTTTGGGATTTTATTTGTGTTACACGAGCTTGTTGAAAATAAGCACTTTTTTTATCAGTGGGGAGATAGTTCAAATTACACAGTAAAATCTCTATTCTTTTGTACACAAATTTTGTAAATAGAGAGGCATTTTAAAAAGCTATGAAAAATAAATGGTGTGGTAAAAATGTCATCAGATGACTAAATATAGGTAATATAACTTGAATTTTACATTTCTGGTATTTTTATAGATTTTTATTTTCATGCTATAGCAAAAATTATCCACCGTATATCCATATCTTTTTTCACCTTCTAGGGAGTCACCAGACATGTTATTACATTAGATTAAACTACCTAACTACTGAAAAGAAGTCTTCTTGGTTTTTATGGCAGAAATTTGCCAAATTTTGTATTTGACCATATTTAGGGAAATTCATGTTTATATACAATTAACCAGATATTATATTTAAAATTCATGCCTGTACCTGAGCTTTAAAATGACTATAAAACATGTTAATATTAGATTAGCCTGTAAAAATTGTAAATGAGGGTCATAACTAAAATCAGTCATGACAAAAATACAGTATCAAAACACTTACAGCAACAAAAAGAAAAGGCCTTGATGGATGGAACATCACTGCTTGTATCTGTCCTTTACTCTTGTTAAAAGGATTTTGTGACCTCCGCTTAGACAGCTGATGTATAAGTACACTTGAATGTCCGCCCTCTGGAATAACGGTCGTAAAGTAATCGCCCTTTCCATGCCATGATACACGTTTTACTGCCTGTAAACATATTACAAAAAAGAAAAGACTTTGCCTGTCGATTAAAAAGTAAAAATGGAGATAATTTACAAATAATTAGCCTGGCAAGTGCACTTTCAGCTTTATAGACATTTTGTTTGTATTTATGCAAATAGTTAATGTTTTTACTGTTTATCTGTAGCATTTTGCCCAGAATAAATATCAAACCTTAACACATGCTTAATATAAAGCTAATAATTTAAATTTTGAATATTGTAATGAATGTTTTTGTTTAGTAATGTTGTTATTCTATTATTTTTACTCGGGGTACCAGAGTCTAGGATTCTCTCATCTTCTATCCGACACTATTGAGTAAGAAGTGCGATTTATAAAGTACTACTCCTCCCTTATTCGTTTTGGTATTGAGCTGGGATTTGGCATGAATATACTACAGGGACATATCCTCAAAGCTATAGAGCCGGATTTTAAAATTTCAAACCGTATGCAGCCATATCACGTCTTGAAGATGGTACAGTATAGCCGTATAATCTATTTGGTAGCGAGGTTATTGATGTGTATGTGATTTCACATCTCGTCTTATGACGTCATTACAGCTTCTTTTGCTGTACCCCGAGTATCACACATTCATGCTTGTTTAAATTAGTTCTGTATTAACTGTAGGGTTATAATAAGTCTTACTACAACCTAGTAAGGAGATCCAAGCTTTACTTACAATAATTATTATAACCATAACTTACAATGACTTATTAATACAATAACATTACCTTAAAAACCTTAAGTATGATTCTAATACCATTGTTGTGTTCGTCATCATTTGCAACGGTCCATTCCAGCAAGCTCGACGTCTTGTGTTCCTCTGGCTTTACATACGATTCCAGAAGTTTATCAGTACTAGATGATATAAGTTTATCACCTAAGTTAGCGTTGATCAGGTGAACATCTCTACCAACAGCAACTAAGAGCAGACTAATGGAAGGGTTAGGACACCATGCAACTGATTCAACTACACCTGCCATCTGGATCACTTGCATACATCGACCTGTGCTCACCTCCCATAACCTCAATGTCTTGTCATCAGATCCTGCCAGAGAGGGTAATAACACCATAATACTAATATTTTTTTAAGGTGGTCCATCCTGCCAAAGCTGATCATTAAAATATAGTTTATATATATAATAAATTAAATAATGAATACAAAATATAAATCTTAAATTTTGTTTGGATTAAATTTGATTTGGCTAATGCTGCGAGTCTATTTATCTAGTGATGACCAATCACTTTAAATAAAAGAAGCTTTCATCCTACAGTAGAGAAATAAGATTTTATTCTTCTTATTCTTCAAAGAAAGTAATACTTTCACAAATTAAATGATGGATAATAAGATACAATAAGATAAATAAGAACAATAAAATTCATACAATGCTATTGTTCTTATTGATTATGATGTCATATGATTGTTCCTTATCACCCTACAGTACAGTAGTAGTATAAACAGGCCTTAAGTCTTCCTCCAGAAAGGAGTTGTATAGTAGTATAACAACTGAAACATTGAGATTTCAAATTTACTTTATTTTCTTTTTAGGATTACATGGTGTACCGCAAACCGTACTTTATTAATACCAATTTCCAAAAAAATTTATTATTAACAATGAATCAATTATATTAAATAAATTCAAAGAAATGAGGGCTAAAGGTAGCAACTTCAACAGAAATAATTTAGGTTACCTGATGCTAGCCATTGACCTGATGGGTCAACACTTATTGTTCTCACATAGCTCTCATGTCCAAGGTAAACCACTGCTTGAACTGTTGGAAATGGTTGTAGGTCTCTGGGTTTAGGAAGCTTGGGAAGAAGGTCTTCTGCATCCACTTGTACCTGCACAAAACCAAGTGTACTACACATTAACATAGGATCTCAATGCTACAGTACATGTACACTACCGTTTGAATGAGTACCAGTATGGACCTTTAGATCGTGTAAATGTGGATGCGACCCGTGACACATTCACTACACTCGTTAAAAACTTTTAGATTTCAGCCAGATGGCAACTAGATAACAAAGAATGGCGGAGTCAGAGTTTGAGGTGTATGTCAAATCTAGTCACCTAACCCTCAAGGCGGCTAGTGAACAAGAAAGACGACCTGACCTGACCACAATGTCTTAAAATGATAATCATGTCAAAGATGACACAGTCGACATGCAAATCTAAAAGTACCTATGTATAAAGATGCTGTACTGCATAATATAGAATAAATATAAAAAGAGTTAAGTATTAAATCATAAAATTATGGTTTTCAATATTTTGTGAGTAATTAGAAATACCGTATTGAATGTATGACTAAATACTCCATTAGACATATGAGAGTGCATTTTAAGTAAAACATATTTTTATTAATTTCTGTTTGTATCTATTCTTTGTTTCAATTGTAGATGTAAGTGTAATTTCCATTGTGCTGGATAATAAAAGGAATCTGTATCTGTATCAATTGCTAATAATCTTAATGTTGTTTTCTATTATCAATAACTGTAGTTTCATATTTAATAAGTGATAATGATATCATTAACCTAATTGGTTTTTCCTTTCTGTACAAAGTTTACACAGGTTTTGCTTCATTTTCATAAATATTTTAATTCATTTCCTTTTAAACATATACAAGAAAAATGTATAACTTGTATAATATATAAAAAGAAAATTATTAAAAAAGTATAAAGTAACTTAAAATACAGACTATTAATTATTCAATATTAGTCATTATATTATTCAAGGCAGCATGTATATCCAATACATGAGCAGTATCATGTATAGTGACTTTAAACATCCTGCAGTATTGTGTATCCTAACAGCAATCTTCATACCATATGGGATACTATAGTATAGTGAGAGATTATTTAGGGGTTATTAAATGCTATGGTACGGGCCTGTTGTTGCCAGCAAACACGATTCCAACCATTGGCTGGAATGTGTTATTTGACACAGCCTGTTACAAACTCATCAGACTATACACTGGGTCCTCTGGGAGAAAAGTCTTTGACTGAAGAGGGTACCCAGTATAAATAATAGTTATTCTTACCCTCATTCTCCTCTGTCTGGGACACAAGTAGAGATCTAAACATCGTTCAAACCTTTCCTTCATATAATTCTCATAACCTGGCACTCTCCGTAAACAATCAAATTTTTTGGGCAAGAAGTCTGTTTGTCTATCTTCAGGGTGAGCCTCATTCCATGCTAGTGCCTGTAATTGAAAAATATTTATCATTCAAAAAACACATGTGGTCTATAGCCATATATTATATAGGATATATACTGAATGTTTTGTTGAAATATGGAAGTATGTAGCACGCCATCTTTGAGACACTCCTATTCAGAGGATACTCTATTAAAGGGCATTGTTATGTGATACGTAACAAGGGAAAAAATGTTTTAGCATCTAGGTGCTATAATTTATACATTATCTTCAAATCAAATAATTTTGATTTTTGGTGGTAAAGTACATTTCCTTTATGGGTAAAAAGTTAATACAATTTTAACACAACACATTAATACATTATATTAACAAACTACGTTTATTACTTTCAAACACAAACTTATTTGTTTTATAATTGATATTTGTATACAACATACTGTGAGAGATATTATAATTGTTAGAGAGTGAACTAGACAAGAAATGTTTACTGGCGTATCCGGATATTCACCCCCTGGATATTTACCCCCCGGAAAACTACCCCCGGACAACCACCACCTGGACAACTACCCCCTTAGGACAACTACCCCTTTAGGACAACTACCCACCGGACAAATACCCCCAGGACAACTACCCACCGGACAAATACCCCCCGGACAACTACCCCTTTAGGACAACAACCCCCTTAGGACAACAACCCCCTTAGGACAATTACCCCCTAGGAACAATTACCCCCCTAGGAACAATTACCCCCCTAGGAACAATTACCCCCCTAGGAACAATAACCCCCGGGTAATTACCCCGTGGACAACTACCTCTGACACAATACTCCCCGTAGGACAACTACCTCCTGAACCTGGACAATACTCCGAGGGCAAATAATCTATTAGGACAACTACCTCCGTAGGACAACTAACCCCTGGACAACTAACCCCGGACAATTACCCCCTAGGAACAATTACCCTCTGACAATTCCCCCCCCCCCCCCCGGGTAATTACCCCGCGGACAACTACCTCAGACACAATACTGGACCTGGACAATACTCCGAGGGCAAATAATCTTTTAGGACAACTACCTCCGTAGGACAACTAACCCCTGGACAACTACCACCCAGACAACTATCCCTTTAGAACAACTACCCCCCGGACGGACAACTACCACCCAGACCATTCAACAACCTGACTCTGCAACAGTGTATAATAGGAATTAATAACTATATTTTAATTCGTTACTTTGACTTTGTAAACAAAAGTAAAAGATTGAACATAAATATAGTCCTAAGGGAGGGGGTAGTTGTCCGGGAGGTAGTTGACCGGGGGGTAGTTGTCCTAAGGGGGTAGTTGTCCTAAGGGGGTAGTTGTCCGGGGGGTAGTTATCCTAAGGGGGTAGTTGTCCTAAGGGGGTAGTTGTCCTAAGGGGGTAGTTGTCCTAAGGGGGTAGTTGTCCGGGTGGTAAACATCCGGGGGTAACTGTCTAGGGGGTAGGTGTCCTAGAACCGTTTACTGGACAGGGAAGCTGTATGTATTATTTAGTATTACAAAAATATTACGGTAATATAGTTTAATATCACTACAAACTGGCATATCTGATGGGCCAATTGTTGCAGCCAAATGTAGTTGTCCCTCTCAATGCTGAATCAGTTTTTGAACTTTTGATAATTATAAAAAATTAAAAAAATGTTTGTATTTATTATGTCTATTGTTTTTTATGTCAATTTTTAATAAATTATATTTTTGTATTATTTTTAAATGATAATTGTTAATATTGCATTATAATAATGATAATTAATGATCTTTTTATCAATATTTGAGAAATTTCTTGTAAACATAATGCTGTATATCTATGCCACTTCTCAGTTTGCATGTGTGTGATCGTTTCGTTTTGTTTGTAGTCTAACGTTTTTGTATTATAGTGATTAGAGGGCCCCAGTGGAAAGCAGTGATATCACTGATCTGGGTTACCCTCTTTAAAGACTAATAAAAAAAACTGTGAGTACATTAAAGTTCTGTAACTCTCTAGTTAATTATGTAATATCTTTGGTATAAAAGTAGAACATACCTCTTCCTCTGTTGGTAGATATTCTGGTGGAGGGTTGTAGGATTCATTGTGACCAGGTAGTTTCTCTTGTGGGGCTGCAATGTGTGCTTTACTTTTCTTTGTTATTTCAACCGTTTCATTCTGCCACATGTCATAAAATGGATTCTTATCATCTGTAGTCTTTTTCTTCTGTTTCAGCCAACCCATCTTGATTGCATGTACCAATCGACTAACCTAAATCAGGTTTTAAGTTTATATCACTAACCTTAATGTTTAAATAAGTTATATGTTTGTAGAGTGTCCCATACTCTTTATGCAAATTAATGACTGTCATTACATAAAAATAAACCTTTTGCCATTTCTCGACCAATAACAAGAAAAACTTAACCAACTTGGTGTCTAGACACATGTTTTCACGATCAAAAATCATTTTAAGGTTTGTGTAGTGATCACTGTATCAATTGTTAATTCTATGCAAATGAATGCAGCCATTACATAAAAATCAACTCTACTCATAACAATGATAACTTTCGGAAATCAAGTTGATTTTTATATAATGTTGGCAATAATTGGCAGAAAATCAACATCGATCATATAAATAAAGTGTTTCTTATTAACACAAAAAAATTGCCTACTTTTTGTTTTTCTACTAGAGATGGGATGAAACTTCGCTTATGCTCTGGTCGCCTAGTAACAGGATGTATCATTTTTTCATGTGTAAAGAAATCAATGTACTCTTCATATGGATTAACTTGACCTGGGAATTTATTTGTTTGTATCTTGTTGATAATGTCCAAATGCTCCTCATCTAGAACGATATTTTCACCGGTCTTCTCATTGAAAACAGTTCGCCTACAAATGATAAATAAGGTCATATTTAACCAAAAATGTATTAAAAAAACAAGGAAAATTTAAATGTTTGAAGAAAAGAGAAGAATTTCTCTGTTTAATACAGTATGTGGAAGTGAAATTTTTGTATCACTTATGTGTGTCCCCACCATCACGGATTACTTTCATACTATGTATCAAATTGCCCAAGCTTCTGAAGTGCCCTTTTCAAACAAGAGGCCTAGGCCATTTTTTGGCCATTCTACAAAGCCAGCAGGACCTTTTGGAAAAAAACAAGGCCATATACATGGCTGCAGTTGTGTGTTTACCGACCGACCGACCAACCAACCGACCGACCTAGTGAGCCGTTGAGTCACATCTAAAAAGGACACACGCTGTAACAACCTTTTTTACAGGCTTGTGGTCCTTCAATTGTGAGTGGCTGTGAGTGGTTAAGACAGTCCAACCGTAATCCATAACCGTAATCCATAGCCATAAAATCGGCAAGGGTTCGAGGCTCACTTGCTCCATGGTTCTACTGGTAAAACAAGTCTTCTTGGATAAGGACTATAAACCGTAAGTCCAGTATACACAAAATGATCGTGTGCACTTTAAAAAACCTAGTACATATTTCGAGACGAGTAGGTCTACTTCGGTTTACTAGCACTCAAATCCACTGTCATGGACAGATGAATGAGCGCTAGAATTGGCAGAACTGACATGACGTGAGACTTAGGGGAGAAGCATGTAATTAAAAAGTGTAACTTCTACTGTAAGTCCACAATGCCTTGAGCAATGATTGTTGGAATGGCACTATAACATTTGAAAGTATTTTATTATTGGGGCTAACAATATGTCTTACCAGTAGTCTGGGTTGTCCACTTTTTCTAAGAACTTCTCCAGTTCATCTTGTTTTATAGGTTTTGTAATCTTTTTACCAGCAACATCATATCCTAAATGAGCTAAATCTTCATACCATTGAATTGGAACGTTACCAATTGTATTACGGATATCCTAAATTAAATTATTAAAAATTATAAATGATGCAATAATTTTACATATCTAAAGAATAAAATATAAACTGTGCCAAATATAACTATCAACATAGTCAACTTTGCCAATAAAAATAATAAATTACTGTACATGTATGACTCACTGTTCTAATAGAAAATGTATAACTACTAAATGCACGACTGACTGTGGCGCCGACGATGCAATAACTTTAAATAACACCACGAAAGAGAAAAAAAAACTTTAAATATCTAAAAATAAGCGTTGATAGCTTCAATCAACATTGTCAATTGATAATAGATTGACTGTACATGTACTGTATGGTGCCTAATGTATATACTAAATGCTGACTGTGCCAATAGTTTTATCCACTGAAACACTCACTTCTTCATCCGATGAATCAAATTCATACTCATCAGGTCTGTTTTCTTCTTCATCTTCCAGATCACTTTCATCCTGTAAGTATACAAATCAATTTTGTGAAATTAATTCACTTGGCACTTTTTTATTTTAAATAAGTTTTGAAGGTAATTATATCCAGGGATGTTACATGTATATATAGTTATGCAGGGTGGTCAATTTACCAAATTAAGTGCCTATAATATATGGTTTTCCAAATGTTGATGTTCACCCTAAAAATGTTGGTACTTTACTAGTTACATTACTGTATTGTATAATTATCTATCTATCTTGTATGTGCGAGTTTGATTGCTGTAGAAAAAAAAATATCACAAGTTTTCACTAAATAGAGCTACCAAATTTGCTTAGATAATATGGAGGTTTCGCAACCTTAAGAATACGATAACGAAAATGGATACGTCACACATTTGTGAAACTTTTGAGCTGATCCCCATTTCATATTCGTAAAGCGTTTTCATGTTGACGAATATCACCAGTCATATTTGTAACTACAAAACAAGTATAGTTTTTGATCTATTTTGCACATTTTGCATTTGAATCAGGAATGATTCATGATTATAATATAATTATAGATTTATTGAAAGTAATTTACTAAAGTAATTTACTAAAATACCAGGTCAATTTTGATAAATAGCAGTTTTTAAAGTCCTCACTCGCTTTGATGTTACGCTAGGCTTAGACAGCCAAGCACCAAGCAACACGTACCTGCGCTTCGCTCAAATTTACCGCAGTCATATTTTGGACGGCGCCCTCAATATTTCGTTGCCATGCGAAACAGATTTTTAGTGGCTTACGAAAAACGAATACGTGTGTGTGACGTATCCGTTTTCGTATTCGTAAGATTGCGAAACCTCCCTAATAGCAGGAACAAATAGAGTGTCCTCCAGTGTGGGAGGTTGCTGAGATTTCCCAAAGCCAGATGCGCGAGACTTGACGTGTATGCAAGAAGTCAGGATAGACAGTATTTATTCTTGCAAACTTCACTATGTTGCACCATATTTTTAGGACAATTTAAAGCATAAAAATAATATTATATAATATTGATTATATATTAATACTACTGTATGACTATAAATTTGTAAACATTTTGCATGGGTCGAACCTCTTGTTACGAGAGTGTTCCTCCGTTTTAAAGGAGAGTAACCAATAAATATTATTATTATCATGTTTGTTTTTTCTTTGAAATAAATGAATCTCATTTCAATCCTACTGTATTCTGTATGTGGTCTTCATCTTCACTTTCATCTGACGAGGCATCCTCATTAGTTATTTCAATCTTTCGTGCAAACAAATCCTCCTTTTTTAGATAATGAAAATAAAGTACAGTTCATATTTAGTTAAACATTAGCATAATCAATAAATAGAATTTTACTATTTAGAATATCTATGGTGTACAAGTAATAGGCCTAGCTTCGAATCGTACTGTATGTTGTGTATATCATTCATAATAGGCTTAAGATCCGGCCTGTTTACAGTACATGACTCACAATAAACAACCATGATAAATACAGAAAACAAGTTTGACAAGTTTTTAAGCCTAATTAATCAAATGATGTCATCATCAGTAAATAAGTTTATCATAATATCATTGTATAGTAACAATTGATCTTGGCCCATATACCCCTTAAGCCTATTTTTAATTGAAAAAATGAACTAGAAAAAAGAAAAAACGCAGCGCTAGTTCCGTTTCGCACCTGTCATTTATTTCGACTCAAAATTTGTTAAGTAACTTTATTGTGAGTACCACACCTTAGAATTAGGCCTAAAAAATACTTTTAACGAAGGAGATAACACAAAAAGTAACAAATAAATCCTTTAAATTGATGAATTTACAGACGTGTTTCTCGCACATCGGTTCGTGAATTTTGCATACGCCATGTTCAATGTTGTTGTTTCTATGGAGCGCCAAAAGAGCAATCATAATAGAGGGCTAAAAACTCTGTATAATGCGTATATTTAATGCATTTATTGGTGAAAATTACGTTAAATTTTAAAATATTTTGTCAATGTCAATGTAACAAAAATGTTACTGTTGATACTGTACATAGTTTTCGCAGTTTTTATTAACTTTTAAGAATGAAAATCGACAAATTCATCATCATATTACATGTACTGTAGGTTTATACCTCAATGATCTAAATAATATTCCTCTTAGTCGTCGGTTGATATTTGAAAACAGCACATTATTAGCAGTAAAATGTTACAGCATTTTTATTGACAAAATATATTAAAATTAAACGTGTATTTCAATAATAGATGTATCAAAAGAAGACGCATTCCACTGAGTTTTTAACTATCTATTATATTTGCATTTTTGGCGCTCCATAGAAACAAAAAAAAAGTATGCTAAATTCGCGAACGGTATGCGAGAAACATGTCTGTAAAATCATCAATTTAAAGGATTTATTTGTTACTTTTTATGTGATTCTTCTTTATAAAAGTACTTATGAGTCCCAATTTTAAGGTGTAGTATTCACAATAAGTTACTTAACAAGTTTGGAGTCAAAAAGAAGTCGAAATAAAAACAGGTGCGAAACGGAACTAGCGCCAAAACGCTACCCTTTCCACACAAGAGCGAATAGCTGCGATTTTTATGCTCATCACATGTCTGCTGAGCTTTTTGATTCGCATTACGAGTGCTCATAAACGCGGCAGAGGCCATAGCTAATTTCCTGAGCTCAGATTGTTTGTGCAATGTTTCGCTTCGCAAAAAAGGAGAAACAATACGAACTACCAATTTCGCTGAATGAAGCTAAAAACTCAAGGAATTAGAATTTGTTCAGCAGGAGAGCAATTTGGAAGACGGAAACTTAGCATACGTCATCACGTAAGATCAGACGTGAGTCCCTCGCTCGGACTGGGCGACTCGATTGAACACAGTCTAGCTAGGCCTAGAGTAGGGCCTCTAGCTAGGCCTATAGTAGCCTAGGAACTAGGCTAGGCCTAGAGAGATCACTATTTAGGTCAGCCAACTAAATTTGGGTACGACCGTACGGATGGTCTAAATTCAAGTCGTTAGGTGAAACATCCCCTTTCAATATAGCGAAAAGCAAATAAGAATTAATATGCTTACTTCGTCGCTTAAATTAGAATCATTAGCTGATAAGGCTTCTTTTCGTTTCGGCATTTTCCTTCGTAAAAACTGTACAGCAATCTCATAAAATGTGCACAGTTAACACACACATGTCATGTACCACCACATGTTTGTTTTTAAATGCCGAAGGAGCCCGCCCTCTTTCGGTCAGTTTAATACATCCGCCGAACAAACGAGAATCGGGCGCTAATCATACAATTTTGGGCCATTATGTAACATGTTCCCATGATTTAGCCACCGTTATATTACCTTTATCACAATAAAAAATGCCTTTCAAAACAGCTTCTTTTCCTCGAATAGACTTCGATCGAACTGTGGCCATTTTAGAATCAGAAAATTGCCACTGCAGCGAGTGGTTTTTATAAAGAACCAGCTGTACATATCAAAACGGCGACGATATGAGTTTTATTTTTTTTAAAACAATTCACAGTTTTAAAACTCATAAACCATATTTCATTTTCAATATAAACACAGCATGGATTAATCCATGATCATAGCAAATATTGCTATCTCACTGTATTAAAAAATAGAAAATGATTTGTTTTTATAACACTGCCCTCTATAGTTTCTACATTTTTTGGGGAAAATGAAGCATATATTCTGGCAATTAAGTGATAAATATAAGATGGCGAACATTTCGCAGTGTGTTGACGACAGCGTGTTCAGTATCGTTTAAAATGTTTTAAAAAGTATTGTTATATAAAAAAAATTACTTAGTAAGTGGTCGAATCGTATAAACATGTTACATAATATGATGTTGTGAGTGTGAAAAAGGAAAGTTTAGGTGAGAAATCGAAGATATAACGATGTGGTGCGAAACTGCAGTAGCGCCGTATTATTAAAAGTTGTATGTTGGGCAAATATTGCAATTTTAAGGGTAATAACAACGTCCGAGGCAACGAGGCATGCGAGGCAAGGCATTTATGCGAGGCATCTTTTACGATAAACAAAAATTGAAAGGCATATTCTATCATTTCCCAAAAGTGCGAGGCAGGAAGTCAACGAAATTGATGTAGCCTGGGCCTAGTGCGTGGACAACATTGTATGCCTACTACCTCCCTACTAAAACAGGAATATATTGTTATGATTACACAATTATTATACTTATTATTATCAAAAAATATTTAAATTATTCTACACAGGCCTCTAAGTGAGGGTTAACTAAATTCACATTAAAACTGTTGCTGTGTGTCACCGTAAAGAAGGAAAGACATTACAAGCAGTAATAACACATTGGCACACTAATTTAATAAATGGGACACTTTTTTTTTATAATGGTATAGTCCACACAAGTTGAAGTAGAGGTGGCCGAAAACGGCACCTGATCCGCTGTGTACCTTCTCCTGTACTATTTTGCATTTGTGTTATACTTGAATTTACAAAACTTCTGAAATCCCATAATAAGAAGTACGAATTAACGATATTTGGTTAGGGGCGACTTTTTGGGCTATTGATGTCCTCATTGCAGTGAACACGAAATGAATAAAATGTTAGACATCGCAACTCAATTTGCCAACTTAAGGTTTGGAAATTGAAATTTAACTATGATAAGACAAACGTTATGGTAATTGAATAAAATGGAAACTAGGCCGATTATGGTATTTCAGAAGTCGATGTTATAAGTATTTAGGTGATTTATCACACGTAATCTAAATGACCATGCTCATTTGGAAAATACAATCAAAATGTAATCGGCTTATTGACAATTGTAATGACTTTAAACGAATATATTGTGGCACGAGGTCTAAAAGTCTCTTTTGCCAATGATCTGTCTTATGGTTTTGTTAGTGTATGCCCTAGATAAAATAATAGGTAGGTATACTGTATCGCATGTGAAGCTATTTACAATATATATAAAACGTAAGGGCAAAATTCGGTAAATCGCGCGTTATTTCTAGAATGTTTGCTCGATGGTATATAAAGTTGGTTCGTACTTTCGGTACTGATTTTAACCAAATTTTAATTATTTTTAATTAAATTGAGTTAGATAATTAGTTATTGACAGTTAAAACAAATTAAGTTTCAACGATTTGTCCCAAATAGGGGTGTTTTCCGATCGTGGTATACGCTATCTAATGGATGTCCATCTTGAAAAATACCCGCACACAATAATACGAGGATGCTTCGAACCTCCTACGATAATTGTTTTTAATGGCTGGAAACCGGTTGAACAGCTCGAGTAGCCTACAGCTGGATAGTACTCAATTCCTAAATGATTTCATTTAAATCATTTAGGAATTGAGTATGTCTTGAGTACTGTCCTGATTGACATGAGTTATTATTATGTAATACTTTTTGTTTGTCAATGCTTTCGTCAATTTGTTATTTGCTTGTTCATTGTTACGCACATATAGCCCATAATAGACTCCTTTGTTTTCTAGTGTATTCGTCTTTTACCAATATTCTATCAGTACCTGATGATGACCTATGGTCGAAAGTACTAGTACAATAAATATTTTATTTTGAGGCAGAAACAAGAACTTTGTCTGTTTTATTTATATACAAATAAACTGCAGCTGATATTTGGCAGACCAGAGAGGATTACTGCTCTAAGAACCAGGTTAGCAAAAGGTTGCAGTACTGTGCGAAACAAGAAAGATATATATTATACTGTATCATTGATTTGTCGGGTCTCAGTATTTCAAAGTGTACGACCGTAACGAAATCTAAGATATGGAATATGAATGTGAACACTGTGGAGATAAATTTGAGTTCAGTGATTTGCAGATCCATTTAGGAATAAATACTGGAACAGAGGAGTTGAAATATGGATACTACAGTCAAGAGAGAATATTATTCGAAGATGATTTTAAAACACATTTAGTGAAAGAAAGTAAAGAGAACACAACACCACATGAATGTGAACATTGCGGGAAGAAATTTAAACAAAGAGGAGGGTTAAAACTACATTTGAGAATCCACACAGGAGAGACACCATTTGAATGTGAACATTGCGGGAAGAAATTTAAACAAAGAGGAGGGTTAAAAATACATTTGAGAATCCACACAGGAGAGACACCATTTGAATGTGAACATTGCGGGAAGAAATTTAAACAAAGTGGAGGGTTAAAAAATCATTTAATAATACACACAGGAGAGACACCATTTGAATGTGAACATTGCGGGAAGAAATTTAAACAAAGTGGAGGGTTAAAAAATCATTTAATAATACACACAGGAGAGACACCATTTGAATGTGAACATTGCGGGAAGAAATTTAAACAAAGAGGAGGGTTAAAAATACATTTGAGAATCCACACAGGAGAGACACCGTTTGAATGTGAACATTGCGGGAAGAAATTTAAACAAAGTGGAGGGTTAAAAAATCATTTAAATACACACAGGAGAGACACCATTTGAATGTGAACATTGCGGGAAGAAATTTAAACAAAACGGACAGTTGAAAACACATTTGAGAACACACACAGGAGAGACACCATTTGAATGTGAACATTGCGGGAAGAAATTTGGATCCAGAAATTTAAACAAAGTGGAGGGTTACAATCTCATTTGAGAATACACACAGGAGAAACACCATTTGAATGTGGAAAGAAATTTAAACACAGAGGAGGGTTAAAAAAACATTTGAGAATACACACAGGAGAGACACCAATATTGAATGTGAACATTGTGGAAAGAAATTTAAACAAAATCATCATTTGAAAATGCATATTTTCAGAAAACACCATGATTGAGAGTTGTATGTATTGCAATTTTATTCAATATTGTTGGTGTATTGGTACTAGGTCTGAGAGGAGGGTTAAAAATACATTTGAGAATCCACACAGGAGAGACACCATTTGAATGTGAAAACGGAACAGAAAATCATCATTTGAAACAAAATCATCATTTAAAAATGCATATTTTCAGAAAACACCATGATTGAGAGTTGTATGTATTGCAATTTTATTCAATATTGTTGGTGTATTGGTACTAGGTCTGACTAATGGTATACTTTCATAAAGGTGACATTACAAAATTTATTTATAATATTATAATGTCTATCTATAATTACCACAATGATGACATTGTACAGGTAAAATGGTTTTCCAGATAGCCTATATAAACTCTATACATTTATAGAAGTCAAAATGCACCTAACGCTTGAAAGTTTCCACCATGTAAATAATAAACAAGCTCAGACTATTTTGAAAAGTTTTGTAAGACGTACTCCAAAAGGGCATGGAAAACGCTCGACGTTCCTTGCTAATCAGATTTTAGTATTACTTTATCTTACTGTACACATGCTGATTCTGTATTACAGCAAAATACATGTTTAGGCCTAGAATTTCTTTTTATGTCTTTAATAATGTTTTGTTGTTTTTTTGCTTCTTGATATACTTATGTGTTTTTATACCTTATTCATTCAACTCATGTATGTTGTTAATAGTAGGCCTACTAAGTAATTTTATTTATTATTTTATCTATTTGTTTTTATTTCAACAATATTTTACGAGGGTGGTCCATCCCGTACCCATAGGTACAAAGAGGAACAATTTTTAAATATATTCTTTATCCACTCAGTAACGAAATATTTTTTTTAATGTTTTATAGGCCTATACATAATATACCTCTAAATACAGTAAAACATTTGCGATTTAATACTTTGTTAAAACTGTCACTGTCATAATCGATTGAAATATTAAAGTACATGTCACGATACACCACTACGACGTTTATATTTTTGGTAATTATTAATGAATACAAACGTTGAGAAGGAACTGTCAGTATAAAGTTTATTTGTATATAATAATGTGTTTATATATCTAACAGTAGAGCCTATCCACAATCTCAGTAATAAAGTTTATTTGTATATATTTTTATATTACATCTAACAGTACGAACACAGTAAGAAATGCTCGATTCAAATGAGGACCAAAAATAGTTAATAGGTATTTACAGTATTGTTCAAGTTTATTCTCAAAGGGCCCATATATTTACCTACCGTAGGTGTTAAACCAAGGGATCATAAATTTACCTACTTGTGTTAAAGCAAACTCTGGCAGACTGAGAGATTGGGATGTTCCATTCATCGCAAATCAATACATTTGTATAATCGTATATTAAATCTATCAAAATAGTATTTTTTTAAAGAAAATCGACCTGTCTTCAACATTATGGTGCTGTACTCTAGCTGTTCAACCGGTTTTCAGCTATTAACAAGGCCAACAGCCATTAAGTCGCGTGCTACAATGCATAGTAATACCGGACCGACAGACAGACAGACAGACAGACAGACCGACCGACATAGTGAACTATAGAGTCGCGTCCACGCGACTAAAAACAATTATCGTATGAGGAGATAGGAAAATGCGAAGCCTCCTCGCATTTTTGTGGCGGGTATTTTTCAAGATGGACATCCATTAGACAGTGTATACCATGATCGGAAAACACCCCTATTTGGGGCAAATCGTTGAACCTAAATTATCTAACTTAATTTAATTAGTAAACAGGGTTACATCAGGTGGTTAAAATCAGTACCGAAAGTACAAACCAACTTTATATACCATCGAGTAAAAATTCTAGAAGTAAGGCGCGATTTACCGAATTTTGCCCTTACGTAAATTTATATATAGATAATCCATCAGCAGTGACGCAACTTCCGGGTTCCCAGTGTCCGCTCAAATCACTGTACTAACTACAGTACTTCCAGAACCGCGCGAAGATCAGATGTGTGTTTCAAAGCAAGATGCTTTTCCGACATAGATAGGGCTTTTTAAGGTATACATTTGCATTTGTTGATTTCCCTTAGGATAGTGATAGAATATGACGTTATGTGTGTGGTTTTAGTTTTCTGTAGATTAGTTCATTTCGTCTTATCCTGATATAATTATCGCTGTTGTCCGTGTCGTGTAGGCCTCCTACACTGTGACGGAGGTAAAATACCAAGCTTTTGTTTCCCGAATAGACATTGTTTTGTATATGACATGCAGGTTATCTGCCGCATATGGTAAGGTAAAGTACACGGTTTGTTTCCCGAATAGACAGTGTTTTTACACTAGTCTGATGGAGAGTAAGGTACTTGTCTCCATGCGTTTTCATTATACATAATGATAACAGTTTTAGTAATTATTAAAGCCCCCTTCCCTACGTTTTTTAGATCTAATTTAAGATCACAAACTATATTTAATGTAAAAATAATACTATATGGTCCTATTGCGATAACTTTTTTCGTCTTTAAACGGTTAAAAATGTGAAAAATAAGTCGATTCTAATAATTATAGCGGCCCGCTATAAATCCCAAAATGCATTGCGCGCGGATTGATATTTTTGTTTTTCACCTGTAATTCGCCCACTTTTCGATCGATCGTGAGGCCAAAACAAATGGAAGACTCCTAACTTTTCAGCGAAAATACCGGGTTTTCCCCAATTTGTATCAACGGAGTCTGGCAAAAATAGAAAGACAATTAATGCAGCAACTATACAACGTCAGGCTAGGTATATAGCTAGCGTACGATGTTCGTACGTTACCGATGTTTACCAGCTAGGCCTACAAAACTAAGCCTAGCTAGGCTAGGCCTAAGACCGTCCACGAGAGTTCGATCGCCGCGAGCTACTTAGGTAGTGCATTGTTTCTCACTTTTTATCATAATTTACCATAAAACGTACATTTAAGACAAGGAATGACATGGTTTAATGTTTTTAAAGTGATATATTTGTATTATTTTCCAAAAACCGTCCAAAATTGCAGGTAAGGGGTCTTTAACATGTTGTGTCACACAGGTGGTGGCAAATGCTAGTCGTTGGTATTGAGGCATTCCATAGCTTTTCAGGTGTTGAGGTACAACCATTGCTTATTTTTAGTCATAATCAGTTGGATCACAGTTTTTATTTGGTCTTTTTTAGTCTCTACAGAGACTATGATTGTCGGTTGGTTGGTCGGTCGGTAAACACTAACTCAAATTTGAGCACGCGACTGCAGCCATGTATATGGCCTTGTTAAAACATATAGGCCTATTTCCTCATTTCTCAAAACATAAAAATATTCATTAAAATTGTTTACTGGGGCTAGCCTACTTTGTTGCAAATTTAGTTTAATGGTACTCAATAATATAAAACTTTGAAATTGGGTTTAGTATGACTTGATAGCTGTAAAATTACCCACACTACACAGATCGATCTAGATCTAGCAATCTGATTTATTCAAACTGCCCTTGGAAGACAATTACATTTTTTTTTAGAATTGTATGCAAAAATCGAAATTATTTTACTTTCTAATTCTTTTACTACAGTTATTCAACAATCTTTTCTCTACATTAATTACACAATAAATAATCTACTAATTACTATGACTACTTTCTTTTCTTCACATTCATTTATTAGTTGATTTAATTTTTTTACAGCATTTCAATGAATTGAAGTAAATATACAGTACAATTCAATGCATACGTACGTGGCATATTATTATTATCATTATTATTACTTGTATAGCGCACATTTATACAACATTTACTTATAATCAGCGGCGCTTCACATCAATTAGTATCGTAAAATTGTTTGAAATATAGTGCCTTTAAATGTTTTTTAAACTGATTGTAGTCGTCTAAGTGTTTAATGTGACTTGGTAAACTATTCCAAATTGTGGGTCCTGCTACGGCAAACGAACGGTCAGCAAATGTCTTTCGTTTAGTTCGTGGGATTGTCATTGCTGGTGCTTGAACGTGACACAATAGAACACAAACTATTCTCTGGCTCAGTGTATCATTTGTTAACCCTTATATAGAATAGATGATTATTTAATTTTTTTTGTTTAATCAGTAATAGTTATGTGAAATGTTCCAATGCTACCCAGTTCAGATAAGCATGCCCCTAGAAACTCAGCTGACTTTATGCCTACTGTCTTATTACACAACGCATCTAGTTAATTTACTATTTATTTATCATATTGAAACTGATATTTTAGGGCCTCAATGAAACACATATAACACAAACATAACATAACAGTTAAATTATTGTAGTGTAGTTAAAATATTGTTAAAAATTGTTGATTATGGACAATGATTATGGTCATGCATATTATGTTTCTGTTTGCCACCAAATAATAAAGTGACCCGCTCGTTAGTAACACTTTAGTAAACGGTCACTGGCAGGCATACCGATACTGAACCAGAAACTAGAAATTATCAATAAAAACTTATTTTATGACGCTGTAAACTCTGAGTAGTATTATTACTGTACAGTGTGTCATCCTTGTGGTAGACATGATATGTCTACCAGAAGGATGACAGACTGTACAGTACTATATTATAGTAGTGATAGCTTCCAGGATTTCACCAAACTTAAGCCAATTGGCTTTTTTTTATTTGATTTGTACATGATATATTGGGTTTTCAATTTGTTCACAAAAGTAGCTACCATCGTTATTAGCCAGGGAACACTCTTCCCTGGTATTAGTATTATGCCTATTATTTTCTACATCATCATTATCTGAATCAGTAAAATCACTCCAATCTTCATGTTCGTCATAATCATTTTTTCCTTCTTGATCAGATTTTGTGTCATTTTCCTCGTCAATGTTGCCGTAAATTTGATCACTTTTGGAGAATGTAGTACTAGGCACGTTTCCATATACTTGGTCTAAATCAGTATTGATATATGTGCATTGTTTGATGTCAGTGATGATGATATCCGTGTGTTCATTATCTTTTACAACATCTTTTAAATAGATGTGATATGTCCCTCTCTTGATTTTAATTCTTCGACGGTGACACCCAATACAACATCCTAAAGTGATCACTACAGCAATACATATTATCAGTACTAGAGTAACGATCTTCAATTCATTACTGGAAAGAATGTTTCCAAATGGAGCCAGCGATGGTTCCAATGTTGTGGCGATAGATGATGATGACATTGTAGAAGGAAAAACACTATTTGATGCATCAACCTCTGTGAAATGTGTATGATATTCTGACACTGTAGACATAACAACAGTATCAGATGCATAGATTCCGGACACTGTAAATATGTGACTATCGGTGTCGGTGGCCTCTTTTGCTGTAGGTGTAGCTGATACTATTCGTAGCTTAAGCCATCCACTAGATATATTATGAGTTTCATTGTTTGCATTGCACCGAATCAGAATGCCATTGTCGTTTTCCTGTACATCACCTATCTGTAGAGACCCATCACTTACAGTAAAGCGTTCTTCACTTGATGAAATCTCTCTCCCATCATATGTCCAGCTAGAAATATTCCATGATCTTGGGCAATGACAGTCACATGTAAACATAGCATCATTATCTATAACTAGCAAACCATTATACTCATTTTGTACTACACAACTGTTATCAATCTCACACGTTCTGCTTTGCACCCCAAGGCTGTTATTAACGTAGCATCGGAATATCTGTGCCACGTCTTCTGTATCAGTTCTGCATGGCAATGGAACGTCTTCACGAGTCCAGTAGACGTTATCTCCTTTTATCTTTGAAGCACAACTATTTCTTTCTTTTTTTACTCCACCCTGAATGTAACATAACGGATCCACGGCTGGTGCATCTACTCGTAGTTTAGCTTTATTCGAGCTGGCTATTACACTTTTTGCTGTTCCATTATCAATTTCACAATAATATTCACCGGCATCTCCATACAACACAGGTGTTATGGATAGAATATAATTCCACTTAGTTTGGTTGACAGCATATCGATTTGCAATTTCATCCCGCACCGTATTGCCGAAGGTAATTCTCGTGTAATCCATTTTATTCTTAAGTTTACGACGCCATTGTATTCTATAGTTGAAATATTCATCAAAAGATGAGTCCATCCCACACAAAAAGGTAACGTTCTCACCTTCAGACACATTTGTATTCTGTGGATGATGAATGATCTGTAGTGCATTTAGTCTGCAGATTACAACACTCACGATAAGAGTAACAACTGAATACATCATCTTGATTTCATCCTTTCATAACGTCAATTTAATCGTCTCTCCCTTGTACTTCAGAGAAACAAACAACAGAATATGGAGAAGGTTGGGCCTACAGTTAATGTAAAGTAGATGATAGCGATTGATTCATTGGCTTGTTCAATGCGGAAATGTGTTACGTGAAAGTCGTTTCACTTTTTATCTGATGAAGTTATGAAACCAAAACGTATAATAAATAGGCCTAAATGACTTTCCTTTCAACCGAAATCACATCACAGATCGAGCTTTTTCGGTTGCTGCTGCGCGTCTTGGAATAATGTTTCTGAACGGATCAGGTATCTCCATGCAATTAATTCTTTTTAAAAAACATTAAAATCACACGTCTTTTCTGAGGCATATGGAATTAATGGATAAATAAAAGAAATCGGATACTAAATCAGCTACAGTATGTGGTTGCTAGCACTTTAGTGGATATGTGCGCTATATAAATGATTAAGTTATTATTATTATATTAAAGAAAAAAAGAAAGCTATTAGGCCCTTATAGTAGTGACAGAGTATGGTCTCTGATTTGAATTGCAATCGACATAATTCCTCGTGATTTCAGGGTTTTATTCGAAATAAATGTGAAAAAGATCCGTCATTTAGTTTTCACGTTATCCTATAGGCATACTAATAGACCTTCCATGAACATCCACACACACACACACACACACACCCATCGCAGTCAAAATATAATCTACGGCGGCGGAGGTAATTAAATGTGTATTGGGGTAAACAGTAAATAGCGGCCATTTTATGTTCTGTTTTGGATTTGAGAAGAGTGTTTTTATTTGGTCTTTGAGTTTAAAAAAAATGTAGGCCTAGTTCATTTGATTCCTCATTTCTCAAAACATACAAATATTCATTAAAATTGTGTTGCAAATTTAGTTTATGATTAAAACAGAAATTGGCTCTACTTTTGGACACCATAAACGCCCAAGGTTGTTTTATGAATTCCTGATGAACGATTTTATAATAATTACACAACAAAGAAGTGGTACTTAATAATATCAAACTTAGAAATTGACAAACATCGGGTTCAGTATTACTTAATACCTGTAACATCTTGGTTTACTAAAAAGTAAAAATACGCCACTTTACAGATCAATCCAGATCTAGCAATCTGATTTATTCAAACTGTGCTTGGAAGACAATAATACACATTTTTAGTCGCGTTATCTTTAGCTCATTATGTCGGTCGGTCAGTTGGTCGACCGGTCGGTCGGCGTCGGTCGGTAATTACTAACTCAATTTTTTTTAATGGAATTGTATGCAAAAAGAGAATCTGTTCTATTTGTATTATTGATCCTTCTTTTCTCTGTTCAAACATTCGTTTGGAAAGAGCGTATTTCTATAAATTCGATACGTATTATGCAATTTTACAATTGTTTTGCTATTCGGGCCATGACTATAACTTATTTTCCGAAACTTAATCAGGCAATTATTCATTAAAAGAAACTTTTTAATCAATGGCCTTGTTACTTTTGTAGGAAATGTAGAACATAAACCTATGAAGGTTGAAATCAGCAACGTTTCGTCTGGGTGATTCAATAATCCATGTCAAAGCCAAGTGTATTGTTAATACAAACAAATAATTGTGTTTATTAAGAAGTTTTTCATTAATAATATAATTGTCTTGGGAGGAGCAACATCGTAACTGCCAGCATCTATTACGGGGACTGTCACGTATTTATATTTGCTGATAATAACATGAGCAACTACTTTTTGTTAAGGCTTACCATTTTCTGTTTATTTTGTTCATTTGGTGAATCGAAAAGTAAGTTTTTATTTTATTTTAATATCTGCAACCGAACGTATTAAAGATATTTCCCCCTAAAAAATAATTTAAAATCCATGTTTTGTTGAATAGGTCGTTTTAACGTTAGTTACTCACTTTGACCAACAATTGGTGACATTTTTTTTTTAATTTGTTGTTACCAAAAGTGAATATCTTTATAAAAACTAAATAATTGCCTATTCGAAGTTTTATTTATTTATCGTTATTTTTCGTGTTCACATGTTTAGTAATAATGTACTGTATATAGATTTGATAAATATCTTTTAAAATGTAATCACATGTCTTGTCGATCTCCTAACCTTAGTCTGGGGTTAACGTTTTCCATACATACACTCACACACTATTTTTTCCGAGAACCGGCTCATAATGCAATACAAATCACATGAATATATAAAATTAAAAACGTGATTATAATGACGTTTTTAGTATATCAAGGATAAATTCATTGATACAACATCGTTGTTTGAGCTTAATTTAAATAGGTTACATAATTTTAATTATGTTAAAGTATTCAGAAATGATGGCTTATGACTTATGTGGTAGGAAAAAATGTAACCACATTTGAAACTAAAACCTTTTAGATTTAATGTAACAGAAGATAAAATAAACATAAGTAAATAGAATAATATAAGTAACCAGCAGTGTTGTCTTTGTTTAAAAAATGTGTTATCATTAATAATAATATTTTATATAGCGCACATTTCCACACACATCCATATCAATGCGCTACTCTAGCTGATTTAGAATCCGATTTCGTTTATTTATCCATTAATTTCATATTCCTCAGAAAAGAGATGTGATTTTAATGGGTTTTTAAAGAATTATACCTAATCCGTTCAGAAACAGTATTCAAAAATCGCGGAGCAGCAACCGAAAAAGCTCGATCTCCAAACGACGAGTGATGCGATTGCAATTAGCATAATAAATTAGGCCGAGATCGAATATGTGCGTGTTGAGCATCTCGCAGATGTCACTGTACTGTGTTTGTAGAAAATAAACATGAAAAGCACCTACGGAGATTGGTCTAAATATTGTTATTACTTTTTTTTGTCTGGTGTGAGGAATCGAGAAACCATGTAGTTTGCATTGGGTTGACGAACCAATTAAGATTTATTTAATCTAGGATATAATGATAAAACTGTAATGATTTAAATTGGGATAACAAGGTGTTGAGCTTAGAAAATTTACATGGAAAGGAAGAACTCTTACCGTTTTTGGGAAAGTTATCATAGAGTTTAGCATTGTCTAAACTAACATACAATGCATGTATAATTGATGTACCAGAAAATGTTATTTAAAAGTGAAAAATTAATTTATGATTTTTTTTATGGAATGAAAAAAACAGGAAAAAACTACTTTTATCGGTAAAAAAGGTATTGGAATGTTTGTAATTACATGTAAAGGCTCTCGAAATGACATGGCCAAGAAAAGTACTACTGTATGTAGAAAGCATGTTAGATGAAACTCTTACCGTTTTAATATTTCAATAATAATCAATAATAATCAGTCCTTTCTTTATGTGAACTTACTATACTTCATATAACTGGGTAGTTTCAATTCGTAATTTATAGATTTATATTAACTATTTGAAGTTCAGGATAGGTCATAAAGTAGGCCTATAATGAAAACTAAGATTAAATATAGCAAAAATAAATTTATTAAAACTGTTTTTATCTCTTTAATGGTGATTTGATTTACTTTTATTTCTTTCACATACAACAAAAATGTACCGAGCATAATATTTTTAAAAGGTGTAAACATTAATTTATTTTCGCTCTTTTAAATGTTTAAAATGCGTTTATTTCTGTTGGTCTTCTGCCACCCTGTCCCCTATCACCCAAACCTTTGCCACCCGGCCTTAAGCCTCCCAGTCTGTTGGCCACCTTAGGCCTGTTGCCACCTAGGCCATTTGCGCTTGCCACCTATATGCCATCCGGTCAATTGCTACCACCATCGGAAATTTTCCTCCCGGTCATTTTCCACCCGTGTATTTTAAAGATGGAAACATTTTTTCTTGAATAGAAAATAAAAAAACAGATTTGAATTTTTGCACAAAAAATGGCCTTTCGCTTGAAGCACAATTCAATTTTATTGTGATTGAATAATTATAACTAAACCAGTCAATTTAACGAAAAGTATAAAATTGTGTCAAAAATACAAGTATGATTTTCGGTACTGTTCCGAAGTATCATGAATATTTGGTAATACAACATCACATTTGTTTCATATGTATCTAAGATTAACCTAAACCTTATATAAAATGATAGGGTGATAAACAACAATAAAAGGTGGCTACTTCCAAAAAAAGGACAAACGTAATAATCTGGTAGTATTGTACTTTATACTGTAACTTATCTTACTGGAAGTTTTACAAATCAGTTTACTCTTGACCTCGTATTAAAAGTTGTATTTGTCCTATTTAGTGTAAATGCAAGTTAACCCCGTACCTTTTAGGACGATAGTCAGTCATGGGTGAATTATTTAATCTGTACAGTAGGTTTATAGAACGAAGTGCACGATTGATTTCCTTTTGTTTCTCTTCCACTCCTTTTTTATAATTAGATAGTGTGCTGTTTACAAATTTATGAATGGATATCAACACCAAGATTATTTCATTTAACTGCTCATTGACAAGGCTTTCGTTTTTCGATATCCAGCCTTGTTACTATATTATTTAGTCAGATAGTTCGGATTAACTATTATAAGAATTGTATATAAAAGTAGGTTAAGGATATTTATTATCGTCCTTAAGCTTAAAAGCTTTAATGTGAACTGTATACGAACTTTACGCTCCATCCGAAGGAAGAGGCAGTGAGATTAAGGCATCTTGCCTAATTGATACAATCGTTATGGCACAGAGAGGCTTGAACCCATTCCTATCATATGCTAGTCGGATTCTTTATCTCTACACCATTACTCTCTGATATATACAGCACCCGGCGCGACATTCTCTCAGACGGTGTCCCATCCAAGAACGCAACCGAGCCAACGTCGGTGACGAGAATCGTGTTTCAACACGGCCGTATATGGCCGTTATGAAAAAAACCCACACATTTTCTACTCGTTCTTTATTTGGAAAACTCTGCAATTTTTGTTCTGACTGTTTTACTTTATCGTTTTGATTTATCTTTTTGCTGATTTTATTTGTATCGCCATTGAGATTTGTTTGAATAATGATAAAATAGAATGATGTGTATGTATGTGGGGAGAAAATGTCCAGGGGGAAATACCGGGGGTAAATGTCTAGGCGGAAAATGTCCAGGAGCACCCAGCCTAGAACCCTGTAAGAGATAAGCAGCTGTAACTGCAATTAGCATGCAGCTACAGCATTTTTTAAAACTATTTTTCCTATAGCAAGTGTAGGGCTACTATATTAGATAGTTTATTCATTCTAGAACCACTGCGCCATATTTGAAAAAAAATCACCACGGCGATGCGAATAGTAGAAATATATAGTGCTTTTGTTGTTGACATGATAGCAATTTAGAATTGCTCATAAAAAATGTATGCAAATATTAAATTAATATTTTATTATACAATACAGATGGATGCACCGATAACGACTTCAAATGTGCTGATGGTCTATGTATTCCATCCGGGTGGCACTGCGACGGATTCCATGATTGCTCAGATTGTAGTGATGAAAGGTACTGCGACGGTAAGTTTAGTATTGACGACGTTATAACCGGATTGGGTGCGTAGGAAAATCAATTCGTGATTCTAGACATAACATAACAACTTCGATCCATCTTTTCTCATAGTAGCCTATAATGTGCCAATAATTGTTATTTCCTAATATTGTGCTATAAACGACAAAGGGTGGCTTGTTGTTGTGTGTGGAGGTTTTTCAAATTTTATGGAGGTAAACTAAAGTTTAGGAAATTGCTGGGGTTGATTAGTTATGATTTGGTGTTAGGGATTGAGAGAGAAAGACTCATTCACCTCCACCCCACTGAGCTGGAAACATTTAAAAATAATCTGATCTTGTAGTTTCCCTGCAAATTCACCCTTACCCATAAATCCCCAATGATACATTTAATATGTCCAGAAGGTTAAAAGTACTGTTCAACACTTTGATAGCGCTGAAGAGGTAAAAAAAATACTGTACAGGTTCAAGGAAATGAGGTACAATATTGCAACATTGGATTTCGTAAGTGCAACTCAACACAGCGTCGTACGACGAGGTCCGAATAACTGTTGGGAACAAATTAAACATGTTTAAAGTTCTACCGATGACCTAAAAACTAGACAAAATTTTTAATGTATTTATTTATTGCAATCGTAAAATGAAATACAATTCGAAGTTGAACAAAGGCCTAGAAAATATTGCAGAGTTTCATACAAAAACGAATATCAATTATCATTTACAATCAGTTTACCAGGTATTTGCTCTTAAATTATTACATAAAAATAATATAAATATAAACAGGATAAAAGTTATTTATACACATTTTAAAATTCAAAAATAAGCCGCGATTAGTTCCACGAGTGTTCAAGTTGTGATATACCAGTCATCAGTGAAAATATCGTGATTGAGAATAACATGTTTCGAGTGGTTAGTATTCACTTTAAGTACGACTTTCGTTAGCTACGTTTCGTCGGGGCTCGTCGTACGATGCTCTCTGAGTTGACCTTTATAATATCATTCTTAAACAGAAAAAATGATGATCTCTTGTTCCAGTTGCGCTTGTGCTTTGTAGCTTAGGTAAGCACTCGACGAAAGAAACGAGTCTGAATGCGTTGTGTTAAGGAATGCGCTTATGCCGCGCCTCGACGTAGAAATGAACTGCGCTTCTTGTCACAGTTTGCGCAACTGTCATTTTTCGGATCGTGTTATTTTTCGACATAGTTTCCGAGTTAAATTATAGCTTGAATTGAATCAATTAGTTCCGGGTCGAAAACATACCATACATGCGATTTAGTATACTTATTTTTTGTATATTAAAGGTGTTTGTGAATTTAAATGCTCTACTAACGGATTATGTTTAGACGAGACTCGTGTTTGTGATGCTGTATACGACTGTTATACTGGTGACGATGAATCTAACTGCCTTACCAATGGTACAACTTTTGTTTATACCTTTATGTCTACTAAACTGGAACTACTACGTATAGTATTTATTGAAATTGTGTAACACAGAATTCAAAACGGAGTTGTTCATTGTATGTCTACTATTTAACCAACTAATCCAATCGAATAAATAGTTATGTGAAATGCATCTAATATCTAGCATGTCAATAAAAGACATCATCTGTAACATTTCCCTTTAATTGTTTATGTTTTATTTTCACTTTTTATCTTTCCACTATATATCTTCCCATCATATACTAATCTTATATTTTAATGTTTACCATTTGCTCCAACATCGCATATGAAAACCATTCTGTCCTATTTCCATGATTCAAATGCGAACACTTTATACGTAACACTGATTTATTAACGATTATTATTTTTCAGAATGCGACCTGACAGAGATATCACTTGAGAATGCAAACGTTCCCTTTTCATTTGTATCTCAAAATTATCCGAATCATTTTTACACCGGTTTGGATTGTCAATGGGAGATGACCACCTCTACAGATTTGGTTATTCTTCTTGAGTTCAACGACGTTCAACTGCAACAAAATTCTTGGTTTTACTATGATTATTTGTATATTGGATTTACAGAAAATAGTTATGACTATACGTTTACAGGTTCAAACTTTCATTCTATAATTTCCGACAACAGCAAATTATGGATCCGTTTGTCCACTAACGTTTATGAACCATCTGGAGGATTTAATGCAACAGCAACGGCAGTAACCCGAAATGGTAATTAATTTGTGTGTGTTTCACTGAGACATGGCTCTATATAGTTCCAGCTAAAATTGTAAATTACGTAATTTTTTATTCTTGACTAAAACTGAAACATCTTTTATACCATGACTAAATCGCGATAAAATGTTGTGAACACAACATTCATTAATAAGAATAATATTATATTTTAACAATAACAAATACGATGATGATGATGATGATTTACGATGTATTTCCCAATTCTAACAGATTATTTTGTATGTGGAAGCAGTGAAATAATTTTGGCACATAAATTATGCAATGGATATTCGGATTGCCAGGACAACTCAGATGAAACGGCATGCAGTAGGTTTTTATTTTATTTATTTACCATATCAAATGATCTATC
Organism: Antedon bifida; assembly: GCF_963402885.1. Lineage (NCBI taxonomy): Eukaryota > Metazoa > Echinodermata > Crinoidea > Comatulida > Antedonidae > Antedon > Antedon bifida. The sequence continues at coordinate 5,024,003 of NC_136233.1, read as the reverse complement.
ACATTTTCATTGCAGTCATTTGCATTCTTCATTCTATCAAAGTAGCCATGAAAGCATTAACGTCACTGTTGTTTTGCTATTGTTACGGTCAAACAACAAACAAACATCAACAACTCCATATTGATATGTGTATGGTCCCTGTGTAGTCAGCATGTGCTGGATCAAACAACAAACAAAACATTCAAATGTTTTTTTCAAACTATAAACTGAAACAATTTCTATTGATGGATGTACATTTTTGGTAGGTTGCTTCACTGAACCTTTTAGATGTCTGAATGGTATATGCATCTCAAACAGCAGCCGATGTGATAAAATCAACGATTGTGGTGATTGGTCAGATGAAGAAGGTTGTTGGGAAGGTACGTTTGTGATGTAAATGCGCTTGATTATATAAAATATTTATCATTAAGTCACAAATTATGCAGGCCAGGAGATATCTAGGGCCCTCTTAAAATGATAAAATATAAACATCTATAATACTTTACTAATTTAAACTCTAATTTCATAAAGAAATACTTGAGAAGTGTGGATCACAACCATTTGTAAATGGAGAGAGTCGAATTGTTGGTGGTGCAGATGCAGACCCAGGAAAGTGGCCATGGATAGTATCGTTACAGAGCTACTATGGTTCTCATATTTGTGGAGGAACGTTACTCAATCGAACATGGGTTATGACTGATGCTCATTGTCTGTAAGGCCTTTTAATTTTAAAGAATACATTAGTAACTAATTTAATTAAGTGTTTGTCTGTATTACCTGTATGTAATGTGATGTGCATTTTTGTTTTTTTTTTAATTTTTATTCGCAGTGGTTCGGTACAATCTGTTCTCCTTGGTACCATTGACTTGTCTGAACCATCAGTGTTTCGTGAAGAGATTGAAGTAGTTGGGAAGTACTCACACCCGGAATATAATCCTACAACATTAACAAATGACATCGCCCTACTAAGGCTGGCAAAACCTGTTGATTATAATTTATTTATACAGCCAGCATGCTATGGTGAGGACTTTGAAGCTGGAACTCAATGTGTCATTGCTGGCTGGGGAAGTATATATACTGGCAAGTAATGCATTTAGATGCTTTTGTTTATTTGTTTCTTTCAGCAAAACCTAAAAAAGGAGCGCCGAGGAGAGACAAGAGTTGTCAATGACAACTACCGCATAATCAGCCTAATAATATAATTACAATACACGTATTATAATGACAACACAGGATATAGTAGCCTACCTGAATGTGTCGCATTTAAGTCTAACGATGTTATATGATTCTTTCAGACATGAAACATACATTGCAAGAAGTAACTATTCCAATCATCAGCCAAGAGTTGTGTCTAGATTATTCTTCATATCCAATTGTAGACAGCACTATTTGTGTATACGACGACAACCAAACAAAGGGTGCTTGCAGTGTACGTAATTCACATTTCTTTATTTTTCATATTTTTTTCATATTCTTTATGATAGAGGGGAGAGCGACATTACTCACTTTCCCTCATTTTACCCATCATGATCATGATCATCATCACTAACATCATCATCATACTTTTTTTATTTGCATAAAGCTCATTAAGTATAGTTATCAAAGTTATCGTCAAGCCATTCTCTATTTATTGACATACAGTCCTTCCGTTTAACGAATTATATGGTGTTACAATACTTGTTTCAGCATATAATATGGGCACCCTATCAATTTTATCTGTGTTTTACTAAGTATGCTCTAGTTAACGTGTATATATTTGTTCGTTATACTGGGTGAACAGTAAAACACAATAACAGTAAAATTACAAAACAATTTAAAACAAACCAGCGATACAAATACAAAATCTATAGAACAAATGATAAAATAACACCCCACACACCCTACGTTCCAAATTATCCACCGTCAACATCATCACAGATCTGAGTACCCCTAAAAATAAATCTTTTTCTACCAGATTCAGTTCTAGCCTTGGGTAATAATAAATTACCATTAGAACTGAACCTGGTAGTATAATTATGAACATCGTGAGCTAAATTAAAACTATTTTGGAGAGTAGGGACTCACTCAAGCATTTATTTACAAAAGTGAGCACATGGGTGTCACTTTTTTCTAAGAAAAGACCAATCAAGAGAAGTATGCAAACGAATTAAATTGGTACGATGATCCGCCCTGAGAATAACATGGGCAGCTTTATTCTGCATCTTTTGCCGATCGGACAGACCCTTACTTTTGTAAAGTAGATCAAGAGATTTGTTGTCATATAGTTTCGCAGTCTACATAAAAGGAAAATGCGGTTGCTTACTTTAAAAGTTTATCCACATGGACCAAACATCAAACCAAACTCCAAGATATTTAAAGTTATCAACAGGTTGAATGGCAGAGTTCCTAATCTTGATATCAAGAGCAGCTGCACCATGTAATTTCCCACGAGAACCAAACAATAAAGATTTGGTTTTATCAATATATAAGGAGAGTTTGTTTACCTTCAGCCTCAAAAACATTATTAAAATCATTTTGAAGATTAATCCCAAAATCATTAGAAGATTTGGATGCAGAGAAGATAGCAGTGTCATCTGCATACATAAAAGCAGGGCAATCAGTAATAACATTTGGAAGATCATTAATAAAAATAATAAAAAGGAGAGGTCCCAAAATAGATCCCCGGGGAACGCCACACCGAATGGGAGCTGGGGTAGAATTCAGACCATTAATTGAATTGAAGTGATTTGCCTTCTTATAAGCAATATGCTTCGCCTCAATTTGTGTGTTTTATCAACATTTTTATTCCAGTATTCAATAAAGTCAATGATTTGAGAACGATAATGTAGGCCTATTTTTTGGCCCTTTTTAATTAAACCAACAAAGGAACCATCATCTGCGAATTTTTAAAAATGGGCAAAAATGACTAGAACGAAGGAGTTGTACACAGTAAAATATAAACACGAAAGGTGCGATAACAGTACCCTGCGGAGAACCTGTTTAATGCCATCGAATGTTATTTTACTTTTAGTTTTGACTTATATCATTTAGACGGATAGTTAGGCCTAAATATTGATTTAGGTAGGTACCTCCATACGTTTCAGCTAATATATTAATGTGTTGAAGGCCGAAGAGAAGTCAAAATACATGAACCTCACATATTTATCAGATTTCAAGATGTAAATAATAAGAATAACATCTTCCACACTTTTGTTGTAATGGGTCAAGAAATCGTGATACCAGGGACTTATAATACAGTTTTACTGTGCTTTCTACGTGCTTTCTGCTAGGATTATGCTTTACCGCCGTTCGTTTGGTTGGATTATCTGTCACTACATCGGTACCTCACTATTTCCTCAGTTTAAATAATAACAAACGATAATTTGTATACATGGTCATATGGTGGACTCTCAAGCAATCGGACCACAACCCCATATTATACTGAACCTTTTGCTAATCCTTTTCAGGGTGACAGAGGTGGACCATTAATATGTCAGAAAGAAAACGCCTGGTATGTTGCTGGTGTTGCAAGCTTTGGTTCATGTGATGTTGACGGAATTACAGCATACACACGAGTTTCTAGCTTTATTGAATTCATTGATTCATATGTAAATTATGGTAAGTAATTCTTTGAATAAATTAATATGTAGGTATTTATTCATAAAAACACATAAATAGTACAAACAGAAGGCAGCCAACAGCTAAAACATTCTGCAAACAACGTACAAAGTAACAATTCAAAAGAATCTAACAACAATATTATATATAAAAGTACACAGTGAATCAAATCATTAAAAATAGTTATAAAAGTCGTTAAAATGCCAAAAGACCCAGATTCAGTCATAAACCAAGGCATGCGGTATTCATTAATTCGTTCATTCATTATTATTAATGTTGTAAACCTACAAAGTTTTAGTTTTAGAAGCTTCATTCATTCTATCAATAATGTTAGGGATGGTAGAGCTTTCCAACGATTAGTTTTACACAAGGGGGCATCCAACAAATTAATATTTCTCATAATGATGATAGATGTTAGTGTATTTCATTCATTCTTATGTCTAGCTAAATACATTATGATTATATTATACTTGCCTAATAATTATATTGCATAACAAATACTACGTTATTTCAATTTAATATAGATTGTTACTTTTACTGCAATGACGGTTCTTGTTTAGACGAGTCACTCGTTTGTAATGGTAAAAGCGAATGTTTATATCATGAAGACGAATTAAACTGCGGTAAGATAACTAACTCTCAATTGATAAAATCACATACTTTTTATTAGATTTGAATGAAGATATCTTCTAAACTAAAGCAAGCAAAATTGGACCAATTAGACCTTAACTAAAACAAAGAGATCTTCTTAATAAAGACAAATTAAGTCTTAATTAAAACAAATTAAATCGACCATGTTTTAAATGAATTTGGTAAAGTTAACTATTGTAACATTACTCCTATAATTAAACCTTAATTAAACACTTATTTTAGAGATGATGACGTCACCAACAATTAAAGAGTGACAAAGACAATGTCATAAATATACTGTATATATTATAAATATTAAGCCGAAATTTCACCATGATGAGGACCATTACACGAATATAAAACATTCATTATTTGTTTTATATAACATCTAAATAGATTCGTGTCATTTGAATCAAAGAAAAGGTTCCCAATGATCTAAAATCCATCAATAATCTAAAATCCATCAATAATCAATCTATTTTTAAATTTAAATTAAGAAAGTATCTCATCGTTTATATTCCTATCTGATTTTATATATTCCGGTTTTATGATATTGTTGCTCTTCACTTTTTATATATAGGCCCTATATATTTTTTATTGTACATTTTTTATTTTACGTTTATTTTATATGTGATTTTTTATTAGGGCCTATGTCTTTCACATTTCCATATGCTTTTCTTATGATCCTTGTTCACTTTCACATCCAATTTCTCTTGCAATGGACCCCATTGGAAATAAATTGAAATGTCGATTTTATGGGTAGTCCTTGCATCCATTCACTTTGGTATTAATCAATTTTAATATTCCAATTGTTTGTATTTTTCCTTTGTTATGTATTTTAAATGTATTGTTGAATGGATGATGTAGGCCTACATTTGATTCACATTGATTAAAACAGTAACATTTGGTTTTTAATAATTATTATTAAATATTATTATTTATATGGATTTTATAAACGCACCTACTGTAGTGTTAATTATTTCAACAAACGACCAAACAATCCTAGGCCTACCAAGGCTAAAACGCCGAGACTAAGCCTAATACTAACAGGCCTAGGCCTACTAGCTAGGCCTAGGCTGAAAGACAGCAATACGAAACTTCGACAGGCAACTGAAATCATATATAGGCTAATTATGTTTTTTCCGACGATTCCACGTCTTGTAGGAATGTCCCCATTAATTAATCAAAATCCTAAAAACGATGTAAAGCCAATTTAAATGCCTTTTTAAATGAAATTAGTACATCTATATATCTCCAAATCGTACACAAAAATCTGCTGCTGGTGTTTACAAACGAAACTGAGGCCAGGCGACAGGTGGCGTTGTTGTATTTCACAGTAATTTGTATAATTTTTTTTTCATCCGCGAAACGTTTTTTTTTTCGTACACAAAAATGTTTTTAAAAAAAGTACTATTAAACGATCGTTTAATAGTGCATACTATTGCACGCCATGTGACCCACATTCGTCCAATCAAATGACAGGAATTTATTTAGGTGTTATATAAAAACACATCAGGCACAGAACATTAATTCTATATATATATATATACACACACATTAGGCAATGAACATTAATTCGAAACCGCCCGGTGATATACTGAAATTTAATTAATTAATTTGAAACGATAAAGATGAGGAAATCTGTGAGAATGAGAAAAAGTCGCCCCAACCGAGACTCGAACTCGGACCGCCTGCTTGATATGCAGATGTCCTAACCATTAGACCACTGGGGCTTTCATGGTATTGTTCAAGCTCGATTGGATAGCGACTCTTTAACATTCTCGGCGTGGTATGGCGGAACAGCACTAGTCCTCAGTTGTACGCACGCGCAACAGAGATCAAATTGATACGCCCTCATCTTTCAGTATTTTTGTTCACGAGGCGGGATCTCCGAAGAGATACTTTTATATATATAAACACATTAGGCAATGAACATTAATTCGAAACCGCCCGGTGATATACTGAAATTTAATTAATTAATTTGAAACGATAAAGATGAGGAAATCTGTGAGAATGAGAAAAAGTCGCCCCAACCGAGACTCGAACTCGGACCGCCTGCTTGATATGCAGATGTCCTAACCATTAGACCACTGGGGCTTTCATGGTATTGTTCAAGCTCGATTGGATAGCGACTCTCGGCGTGGTACGGCGGAACAGCACTAGTCCTCAGTTGTACGCACGCGCAACAGAGATCAAATTGATACGCCCTCATCTTTCAGTATTTTTGTTCACGAGGCGGGATCTCCGAAGAGATACTTTTATATATATAAACACATTAGGCAATGAACATTAATTCGAAACCGCCCGGTGATATACTGAAATTTAATTAATTAATTTGCAACGATAAAGATGAGGAAATCTGTGAGAATGAGAAAAAGTCGCCCCAACCGAGACTCGAACTCGGACCGCCTGCTTGATATGCAGATGTCCTAACCATTAGACCACTGGGGCTTTCATGGTATTGTTCAAGCTCGATTGGATAGCGACTCTTTAACATTCTCGGCGTGGTACGGCGGAACAGCACTAGTCCTCAGTTGTACGCACGCGCAACAGAGATCAAATTGATACGCCCTCATCTTTCAGTATTTTTGTTCACGAGGCGGGATCTCCGAAGAGATACTTTTATATATATAAACACATTAGGCAATGAACATTAATTCGAAACCGCCCGGTGATATACTGAAATTTAATTAATTAATTTGAAACGATAAAGATGAGGAAATCTGTGAGAATGAGAAAAAGTCGCCCCAACCGAGACTCGAACTCGGACCGCCTGCTTGATATGCAGATGTCCTAACCATTAGACCACTGGGGCTTTCATGGTATTGTTCAAGCTCGATTGGATAGCGACTCTTTAACATTCTCGGCGTGGTACGGCGGAACAGCACTAGTCCTCAGTTGTACGCACGCGCAACAGAGATCAAATTGATACGCCCTCATCTTTCAGTATTTTTGTTCACGAGGCGGGATCTCCGAAGAGATACTTTTATATATATAAACACATTAGGCAATGAACATTAATTCGAAACCGCCCGGTGATATACTGAAATTTAATTAATTAATTTGAAACGATAAAGATGAGGAAATCTGTGAGAATGAGAAAAAGTCGCCCCAACCGAGACTCGAACTCGGACCGCCTGCTTGATATGCAGATGTCCTAACCATTAGACCACTGGGGCTTTCATGGTATTGTTCAAGCTCGATTGGATAGCGACTCTTTAACATTCTCGGCGTGGTACGGCGGAACAGCACTAGTCCTCAGTTGTACGCACGCGCAACAGAGATCAAATTGATACGCCCTCATCTTTCAGTATTTTTATTCACGAGGCGGGATCTCCGAAGAGATACTTTTATATATAAACACAACAGGCAAAGAACATTAATTCTAAACCGCCCGGTGATATACTGAAATTTAATTAATTAATTTGAAACGATAAAGATGAGGAAATCTGTGAGAATGAGAAAAAGCCGCCCCAACCGAGACTCGAACTCAGACCGCCTGCTTGATATATATATATATATATATACTGAAATTTAAATAAATATGGGGAAATCTGAGAATGACAAAAAGTCGCCCCAACCGAGATTCAAACCCGGAACCTTCTACTTGATATGAAGATTTCCTAATCATTAGACCACTGAGGTTTTCATGGTATTGTTCAAATTCGATTGGATAGCGACTGGTTGATTGGTGCGGCGGAACAGAGTCCCTCAATTTTACGCACATAATATCTACATTATATATTTTTAGTAAGCATCAATTCAGTTATTCGTTTGAAACCTTTAAGGATTTTATTTTCCATTTTTACAGAATGTGATACTGACATATTCATTGACAATATTGAAGACGTTCATTTCATTTTGTCTCCGAATTATCCGAATAATTACTACAGAAATTTACGGTGTCACTGGCTAGTAAATGCCTCTTCAGATTTCGCAATTCTTCTTGAGTTCAACGACTTTGAACTAGGATACTATGATTCCTTGAGTATTGGTTTTGAAGAAAACAGTTATGACTATAGGTTTACCAGCTCAAACGTTCATTCTATCATATTTAACAGTCAGATAATGTGGCTATATCTGTACACTTACAGTTACAGTAGTCAAGATAGAGGGTTTAATGCAACAGTAAGAGCACTAAGTCGAAATGGTAAGTGCCTTTGATATTTAAATTGACATTTAACTTAGCAATGCTAATTTAGATTTAAATGAATTTTAAGTTAATCCCTATGGAGAAATGATTACATTAAGATATACAAAAGAACACTACTATGATAGATGGTTTAAGAAGGGAACTGGATTTTGTATGCAGATGTGAGTTTTTAAAGCTACAAGGATTTTATATTTAAATACAACAAAGTGCAAATGGTGGTAAGTAATTATTTGAATAAATTAATAATGATGATAAAATGTTAGTGTATTTCATTCATTCTCATGTCTAGCTAAATACATTATGATTATATTATACTTGCCTAATAATTATATTACAGAACAAATACTACGTTATTTCAATTTAATATAGATTGTTACTTTTACTGCAATGACGGTTCTTGTTTAGACGAGTCACTTGTTTGTAATGGTAAAAGCGACTGTTTATATCATGAAGACGAATTAGACTGCGGTAAGATAACTAACTCTCAATTGATAAATTCACATTTTGCTTTTTATTAGATTTGAATTAAGAGATCTTCTAAACTAAAGCAAGCGGGATCTTGATAAATAAAGCAAAATTGGACCAATTAGACCTTAACTAAAACAAAGAGATCTTCTTAATAAAGACAAAATTAAGTCTTAATTAGCCTAAAACAAATTAAATCGACCATGTTTTAAATGAATTTGGTAAAGTTAACCATAGTAACATTACACCTATAATGCTGATTAAACTTAATGAAACACTTATTTTAGCGATGATGACGTCACCAACAATTAAAGAGTGACAAAGACAATGTCATAAATATACCGTATATATTATAAATATTAAGCCGAAAATTCACCACTGAACCTGAATCTCTTCAATTATTTAAACACATCAGGCACAGAACATTAATTCTAAACCACCCTGTTATCTACTAAAATTTATATAAATATGGGGAAATCTGTGAGAATGACAAAAAGTCGCCCCAACTGAGATTCAAAACCGGAACCTTCTACTTGATATGCAGATTTCCTAACCATTAGACCACTGGGGTTCTCATGGTATTGTTTGGTACGGCGGAACAGAGTCACTCGATTTTACGCACATAATAATTACATTATATATTTTTAGTAAGCATCAATTCAATTATTCGTTTGAAACCTTTAAGGATTTTATTTTCCTTTTTTACAGAATGTGATACTGACATATTCATTGACAATATTGAAGACGTTCATTTCATTTTGTCTCCGAATTATCCGAATAATTACTACAGAAATTTACGGTGTCACTGGCTAGTAAATGCCTCTTCAGATTTCGCAATTCTTCTTGAGTTCAACGACTTTGAACTAGCATACTATGATTCCTTGAGTATTGGTTTTGAAGAAAACAGTTACGACTATAGGTTTACCAGCTCAAACGTTCATTCTATCATATTTAACAGTCAGATAATGTGGCTATATCTGTACACTTACAGTTACAGTAGTCAAGATAGAGGGTTTAATGCAACAGTAAGAGCACTAAGTCGAAATGGTAAGTGCCTTTTGATATTTTTAAAGATATTTTGAAATACTGGAATAATCACGTATATGGCATCTATCAATATTTTAATCTTATTAATACGCAACCGGTCTACGATAGCATGAATTTGTTTTCTTCAATTACTCTACTCTACACTTTCCCGAACTTAACCATTTTCTGTAATTCCCTCTATGGAAGGAAATAGGTACATACTATTACGAACACTAATTAAAATAGGTATGAAACAAAACATCGTTACTATAACACACTTGATTGTATTCTTACTATTTGGTTAACGAAACAGTGATATATAATGGTGATTTCATTGGTTCTAATCAGGGTAGAGTGAATTTACTCCTCCCAATGCATGTTCTGCTATGTATGCAAACTCATGTGTTAGCCTATACAGTAGTTAAAAAACCATATTTATTTATTCAATTTCTGCCATATTCAATACAAAGAAAAAGATAAAACAAATATAAAAGGCAAGGAAAGACCAAACAGGTGCTAAACACCTATGCCATGGTTTGGTTAAAGGACGTGTATGTAGCATTGATGAGGGGAGTAATACTTTTGTTAAGACATCCTGTTAAATTTTTTACTATGGGTCCTCTCCATCCATTTTGATGTTTTAAAAAGGTTTAGCAACCCCTTCTCGATGGATATATTGAATTCCTGGGCTGAATTGACATAACTTAGCTAATTTAGATTTAAATGGAATTTTAAGTTAATCCCTATGGAGAAATAATTACATTAAGATAAACAAAAGAACAGTACCGTATACTATGATAGTTGATTTAAGAAGCGTTTTTGTATGCAGATGGGAGTTTTTTAAGCTACAACGATTTTATATTTAAATACAACATAAAGTGTAAATAATTAGAATACAGTACCAATGTATATGAATATATTGTTGCTGCCAATAGACACATTGGTAGATACATGGCAGAATAGAGCTTAATATAGAATGGCAAAGTTAAGAAACATGATTTAAGTAATCGGGAGAAAATGAGAAAAATACCATTTTTTGTTTCTATCGTTTTGAAGTTTTTGCATATTTGTCACTTTATATTTATATTGAATACAAATTATGTGATTATATTTATATTTATGTTTTTATTTAATTTAGATTGCGATTTTTTTTGTAATGATGGTTCCTGTTTAGACGAGTCACTTGTTTGTTCTCTTCGCAGCGAATGCTTACGTGATGAAGACGAATTGAACTGTGATGGTATGATAAATCTTAATTAAACAATCATTCATTACATTTTCATTTGCCTTTTCATAACCTAAACTAAGTAATTACTATCAGTTAAATTATGAATAATCACTCCGTATATAGCCTATATAGGTTTAGAATTAATGTTCTTTGCCTGTTATGAAAGTATCTCTTCGGAGATCCCGCTTCGTGAATATTAATACTGAAGATGAAGGCGTATCAATTGGATGTCTGGTGCACATGCGTACAATTGAGGAACTAGTGCTATTCAAGTTTTATCATTTCAAATTAATTAAATTTGACCACAACAATTTTGTTTCACTGTGATCAATGTTAGTACCAATTAGTATGAACTACATCCGATAATTTAGGAACTTAATCCAGCCAGTATAAAAAAAAACAAAATTTGATGGACAATATTGTTTTTTTTAAATAAAAAATTAAATTAATTTTACTTATTTCAGAATGTGGTCTTACTGAGATATCACTGCAGGAAGCAGACATTTCACAATTATTTTGGTCTCCAAATTATCCAAATGATTACTATAGCTATTTAAATTGCCAATGGCAGATAACCACCTCTTCAGATTTCGTAATTCTTCTTCAATTCAACGATTTTCAAATGGAGTCGGATTATTTGCGTATTGGATTTGCGGAAAACAGTTATGACTATAGTTTTACAGGATCAAACATTCATTCAATAATTTCCAACAACAGGACAATGTGGATAACTCTATTCACACACAACAGAGACAGGGGATTTAATGCAACAGTAACGGCAGTAAATCGTAATGGTATGTGCGTTATTTTTATTATTTTTACCGACATCGTCTATGCCACACTTCTCTCACTCGTTTAGACACTAAAGTATAGTCCTAACTAAAACAATTACTCTTAATAGCTTTATATGCAGTTTGAAGTTCAGAAAATTTGAATTCAGAAATTGGTTTAGGGTGGTCAAACAATAATTGTTGTCTTCGAGTTTCAATGCATTTAAAACAGTTCACATTTATCATGCAGTGCACACAAATCGTCATGCAGTATATACACCAAACACTATACAGTACCGTACACATCAATTACAAATGTAAACGTACACATTCCTCGTTCCCACCATTTCAAATACATAACATTAATATAGCTGCCGTACTAGAAACTACTAGGCATCATAATCTGAAACAACCTCTTATGGCAGAACCACGTTTATGCAGTTATTAAGTAATGTGTCACTCGGTTTATCCTTCTACCGTTCAGTTGTTAGACCAGCGATTGAATTCTCGGTATGTGGAACAGATACAACGTAGGCAATTTGATGCATTTTCCGGGAACTAAATACACCCCATCTATTTTACACTGGTTATATTTCGGCCTACAAATTTGACCAAATCGTCTCTCGCCCCGATTCGGTAGAAATAGACTGATTCTGTCGTCTAATAAACGTCTGATATTCAATTTTGTCGATAGGTTGCGGTAATAATAATAATAATTGCGCAATATTTTACTGCATTGTAATTGGTGTACTGCATGACGATTGATGTGCTGTGTGGTGATTGGTGTGTGTTGCATTATGATTGGTACTGTATGTGTGTAATGCATGCTAATTCGTGTGTACTGCATGCTAATTCGTGTGTACTACATGCTAATTCGTGTGTACTACATGCTAATTCGTGTGTACTACATGCTAATTCGTGTGTACTACATGCTAATTCGTGTGTACTACATGCTAATTCGTGTGTACTACATGCTAATTCGTGTGTACTACATGCTAATTCGTGTGTACTGGCTTGAGGCCGAGATGATGTGAGGCCGAGTTGACTTGAGGCCGACTTGACTTGGGGTCGAGTTGACTTTGGGCCGACTTGACGTGGGGCCGATTAGGTTTAAACTAGTTACAAAACAGATTATAGTTAGGGCCTAACAGTATTTATTGACGTATTATAGATTAATAACGCTCTCAAGTTGACGTATTGTGGAAAGAATGGCGTATTTTGGACTGATATTCATCAACCCTAATAATGTAATCATATATTCCTTCACGTAATTAGTACAATGTACCAGTACCCAAAATAATACCATACAAATATATAAAAAAATACATTATGTATGGTACCATCGTACATTGTATAGACTTGATTACATTATTAGTGTAGTTAATAAATGGATAACAAATAATAAAACGTCTATGCTTCATTTTATGTAATTTATTTCGTTTGAAAGTAAACTGTCCTTATTTACCCTGAATGATCTACGCATTTTGGACAGACTCGCGTATTTTGGATTAGCTCAGCACATTCAAGCTGACGTATTTTAAAAAACAAGAATTTTATATAATTATTAGCGCCTTCAAGTTAACGTGATTTGGACAACTCAGGAACTTTGAATTTAATAATATAACGCCCCAAGTTTACCTATCTATCTATTAAGACTCGCGTACGTTTAGCGCCCTAAAGTTGACGGATGTTCACCAACCCGACTCACAGTATGTATGCTTTCCATTTTCAATTGAATTTCAAGCAGCCATAGATTGGTGAGAAAATGGTCAATGTACTAACCATCTTTGTTGTTGTTTCTTTTACTATTCAGATCACTTTGTATGTGGCAATGGTGAAATCATTTCAATAGATTATGTGTGTAATGGACATGTGGATTGTAAAGATTTATCGGATGAACTGGAGTCCTGCGGTAAATATTTGTTGTCTTGTCGATATAATTCGAAATGTATTATTTTGGTGTCGATCCCATATTACAAAAATATTCGCATTTGGGTTTTTTCTTACCATTTAAAGTTCACAAAATCATAGATCAATGTTGTTCTCCAGATTGTACCACGAAGAGATGTTCTAACGGTTTGTGTCTAAATAATTCCTCATTGGCCTGTGATGGAATGAACGAGTGTGGTGACTGGTCAGATGAGCTTGGCTGTTATGAATGTACGTTATATTTATTATTACCAAACAATTTTGTTTTGCAGGTAAATAATATGTGAATGCGATTATGGTGTGAAAAGAAATTATAAAAAAACATACATTGCTTTAGCAACAAACAATGGATACTATCATTATAAATAAATTGTTAACCATAAATTGTTAACCGCTTTTGGCAACGATTGTGTCCATACCGCACTTCATTAATAAACTATACGGCTTACAATATAAAGTATTATGAATAAAATGCAAATATAAAATATGATTTCGGATCACTTGAGCCGTCCAGTATGATGCTGCACTGTAACATAACAATTTGGCTCAGTTTTTTGGATAAACCTTTGAGAATGTTGTGTATGCAATGCGAGGCTGTTGCACGTTCGAAAACAAGGATACTCATTGTCTGTAAATGTTTGTTACTTTGCGGCCAAAATCCCAGCGCTGCATTTTCGAATGGCTAACCTGTCACCTAGCCTTTCATCATTTATTTGATCGAAATCAATTTCAATGACAATATACAAGAGAAAGTATAACAACAAGAGTACACGCAATACATTAGACAGTTAGTATAAAAGTTCACCTTAAAGGCATTACAGAAATAACAAATACAGTTAGGACCTATTTAAAAATGTATGCAATAGTACATTTAAAAATAAGTTTTAAAATAATTTTCCATAAGTGGTGCTTAACTAATTTCCTAAATAATATATTGATTGTGCTATATAGTTTTTTCAATTACTTTCGAGCAGTCGCGTAGGAATTGCAATGATGAACAGATCATATAATTTAACGTCCTTTTAAAAAAAAACCAAAATAAATACAAGCAATGCTATGATATGTTTCGAAAGTTTCAAGCACTTCGAGTCATTGTGTAGTGCAAGACCGACCTTTCCTAAAATTGTCCTTACAAGATAGATTGTGACTTTTCAATTGATCATACTAGCCCAAATAATTTTTAAAAAATGCTGCAAACAATGAAAACACATCGAGAACACATTTCACACAATTGTGAAAACAGTGCCCACAAATGTGAAATGTAAAAAAAAAGAAGACATTTTCGCCCACAAATGTAAAAAAACAAACAAACAATTCACATCAAATTTAGTGCTAGACCAAACAATTCACGAGTTAATGTAGGCCTATTTATATACATTATATTGAATTGATTCAATACTTGTGAGTGTATGAGTTTGTTGATTTTTTTTACATTTGTGAGCGAAAATTTCTATTTTTTTTTTACATTTGTTGGCGATGATCATTTTTACATTTGTGGACGCTCTTTATTACATTTGTGGACGCTCTTTATTACATTTGTGGGTGATGCATTTTCATATTTGTGGTTGTTTTCACATTTGTGGTTGTTTTCACATTTGTGGGTGATGCGTTTTTACATTTGTGGTTGTTTTCACATCTGTTGGGGGTTTTCACATTTGTGGATTCAACAAACTTCAACAAAGACCACGACAATATAACTCTTTCCTAATTGTAAGCAAACTTACAATCATTATTTAAGGGCCTATTTCTGCTGCTGCCTAGCATTCAATGCGACCAGGCGGTCAAACGTTCAAGATAATAATATCAAATCAAATAATCGTTAAATGTTTGCGTTGCAGCTAAAAGTTTCACAGCTGATAACCAGTTAAATGGCGTTCTAACCCGTTATTTTCACTCTGTTATTTAAAGCCTAAGGTATTTTTGATGGTTGGAAACAGTGCAGTTTCGTATTACCAAATATCTTCTAAATTGTTAAACCTTTATGTGAGCATGTGCATTTCTATAATCCATCATTCTCTTTCTTGGCGTCATGACTCTGTTCTTGCTTGTAGGCCTACAGTATCACCCACTGTAGTGTCTATAGACACGGCGACCGAGAGGTCAAAGGTTGTTGAGCACATAAAGTGTGTGTGCGGTTTTGTTGTGCTACGAGTACGAAAGTATCGATAATAAATGCACCGTTGTTTGTGTTTAAAAAAAAAAAAAAAAAAAAAAAAAAAGGTTGTTGAGCACATAAAGTGTGTGTGCGGTTTTGTTGTGCTACGAGTACGAAAGTATCGATAATAAATGCACCGTTGTTTGTGTTAAATAGAGTTAACCCGTCTCGTGTTATTACTACATTGTTATGACGACTAAGAGAGTAAGTGTATAGGAACTTACAGAGGTAACTAACTTTACACCCACCATCTTAAATATCTTATCCTATTATGCTGTTTCCCAGTGCAGAAAGATAGTATACTTGTTCTTCTCCCCTCTCCCTCTTTCCTTCTCACATGCTATTGTCATGAAAGATCCATGCACTTATGAACGTTGTACTACAGATGCATACGCGTATGTTCTGAATTGACACACATTTATTTTATTTATATTTTTTAATAAAACATTTTTATCAACAAAATAATTACAAAATTGTTTACTATTGACGAAAGTTTATATCTATTTAAATGTGTTAACTTTGTTTTTACCCACAGCAAATGTTGTTTTTTACCCCTTCGATGTTTTTATTTCTATTTTTATGTCTTTTTTATTTTTTCTTTCTATATCTCTTGACATTAGCATCCAATCTTGAATGTGGACGTCAGCAACACCAAGAAAGTTTCCTTCGAATTGTTGGTGGTCAAGATTCACTCCCAGGAGAATGGCCATGGATAAGTTCATTATCTTACTACTACTACTACTACCATCAATGCGGGGCATCAATAATCAACAACCAATGGGCTGTAACTGCTGCCCACTGCGTGTAAGTACTGCAAGTAAATTATTATTTGTATATTATCTACCTCAAATGGCGGTCTAACTATTGTTGCACAAAACAATTTTTAAATGGGACAAATAGAAAATGGTAAAAAATTAGCAATATTCCTTTTTTTGTTGATCCAATCAATCGAAAAGTACGAAATACAAGTACAGTACAGTGTTATGTCGGTCACTAATCTTCTGACGACAATTAAAAAACAACGACGCTCAGCTAATTCATTTGTATTTCATTTACATATCTCTGGCTTGTAATAATAGCATGTACATACCAACCTGTATTCATAACCAACCCAGATTTTAAATCTCCTTTCTATGCTTGCTTTTACGCTCGTTTAAGTCATTCGACATTAATCATAACGGCATTTAACAGCACCATCACACTGCGATGTTTCACAAATGTTCCATTTGCTTTTTAAAGTAGAATGTTATTGTTTACAATCTGGTAAAGTGCGTTTTGAATAGTGAAAATGTTCTGGTTAGGTGCACTACGAACTATCTGTTACGGTCTTCAAACTTCCAATCTCTTCTCTAAACAGAAGAAAATCGTATTTTAGTGTAAATTTTTCTTTCAAGCAATATTTGAATATTGAATGTATATTGAATTGTTATTCTGTATTAAATTGATCAATCAATATGTCATCTCGATGTTTTTTTAGAGCACTGCGACTTAGAAATTGGTTCCCCGCTTGTTTCCCTGGATCTGAATGATGTCATCGTATATATAATTTATTGGATCAACAAAAAAGAAAATTCACTCACACTTAATATTAGGATCCAAATGAAATTATTTCAAGAGTGTCAAACATATGTTGGTGTTCGATAGACGTGGATATAATACTAGGCAATCCGATAATCTTAATATGGTCCCCCACTAAGCCAAATGTAAAAAATAATGAGGACCTCACTTAAACTCGCCGGCGCTCACGTATGGAATGATCTACCAAAAGAAGTAAAAGAATCATCCAATTATTTAAATTCTAAATCAAATTGTAATAATTGTAATATTTCAAGATAAATCCTCACTATTTTAACATTTTGCGAACAGGTTTATTGAAATGATTGTATTTGGGAATTCATTTTAGAAATTATAATATATATATTATATATTTTATTGCCTCTGTTTTCAGTCACTATCTGTGCTTAGGTCTGTTATCACAAATGTACAGCTCACTATAGCCCCTTTCTCACAGATCTGTGTGCCAGGAATATTGCGGGAATATACCATTACCATGCCGGTATGGTTTTCTGATCTTTAGACCTAGTAATATTACTTAAGCCCCTTTCTCACAGATGTGCCTGCAATATACCGGTACAGTGCTGGCGTCGTGCCGGTATCGTTACCGGCATATACCCATTCTCATCGGACTATCGTGCCGGAAATATAACCGGTATATACCGGCTTTCTGTGATAAAGGAGTCGGGCATATTCGGCCAATAAAAAGTCTCTGACAAAATAATTATTGAGGGCGCCCTTTATTGTTATTATTTTTGTCTAGCGATATATGGCGGCGAATGTTAAGTTACAGATTATTATCTTCCTTTATAGCATATTTATGCAATATACATGCTATGTACAGTATATTGTGCATATATTATACAGGTACAGCAATTAATTAGCCGTCATTGGCAATCTGTAAAACACGTTAGAAGGCTGTACAATTTTCAAGGCGACGAAGGGGCAGGCACCAACAAAGAGCTATGGCCTAGGCATATAGATTATGCTACAAATTTCTTCTTGTCCCCTTATTTTAAGCAGCTCTCTTATCTCATTATCCCTCCAGTTCGACATTATTATTGTTAATTGAATTGAATCGGCGCCAAAGTGATACACTTGATCGCGCAAGGTGTCAAAGCCTCGACGGGGAACCCCGGAATATAACGGCGTTACGTTCTCACAGAATGCCCGTCTGGCATTGCGGGGAATATGTCTTGTCTTGATATCAGTTTCATCTAGCTAAGTCAATTTTTTACTCGGGGTACCCGAGTCTAGGACTCGCTCATCTTCTCCTCTTTCTCTTCCATCTGGACACTATTGAGCCAACTTTCAAGTCCTACTAGTTCTTTACGCGTCGTCTGACGGCTCTGAAACATGGCGTGCATATACTAGGGTAATAGGTGAACAAAGCTATAGAGAGAAAATGTTCGTACTTCAACCGGATGCAAAATTATGACGTCTTAAACATGGTACCAATCGAAAAAAGTGCGATTTATAAGGTACTACTCCTCCCTTAATCGTTGTAGTATTGAGCTGGAATTTGGCATGGGTATACTTCAGGGACATGTCCTCAAAGCTATAGAGCCGGATTTTTAAATTTCAAACCGGATGCAGCCATATGACGTTTAAACGATTTTCGTCGTAATATAGCCGTGTTTGGTGTCATTTCAAAGGTCTTGACTTGGAGAATAGGAATATATACAGTAAAACCTATTTATGATATTATAACGTCACTTCTGCTCCCGGAAATAGCAAAATAGCTCTTTGAGATTTCATACTTTACCGTAATTATGCCATTTCCGGTTATGTGTAACTTTTCGGAATATAGCCGTATTTGGTAGCGAGGTTATTGATGTGATGTGACGTTACATCCCGTCTTATGACGTCATTACAGCTTCTTTTGCTGTACCCCGAGTATCGCACATTCGTGGTTGTTCAGAGTATATTCCTTATGGCCTGGACTCGATGTGGTTATGTTTTTCACGCAATCAAAACGCGGCCGACGCACGATTTAACGAAATCACGTTTGTAATCATAATTATCTTCACAAGCATGAATCACAGTTAAATAAAATTTGGTACTCATTAATTTCAGGTCATATTTCATCATATGGTAATACAATTACGTGCGTAGCGCATATAACGCATGCGTACGCGCGCTTAACATTTTCAAAATTGTCAAATTTATTTTCGATGAAATTCGAGTACGTTTCAGGCAATTTTAAGCGTTAAACAAATTGCAATGAGTGCGCAGATTTTTGCACGCGCACTGCACGTTAAACGTTAATATGCACACTTTTTGCCCGATTTCTGTTTTGCAACCTTTTTTTTTATTTTATTCACTTTCCAACTCGAAAATATGTTATACGAGCACGTCAAAAGTGACAGGCTACGCACGTGTAAATTAAAAAAATATAAATGTTTCTAAACATTTTCAACTTTTCAACAATTTCGGTCGGTTGGTCGGTCGGTCGATCGGTTGGTTGGTCGGTCGGTAAACACTAACTTGAGCACGCGACTGCAGCCATGTATATGGCCTTGTTGACTTAATTTGTTATTTTACTGTTTTTACAAGTTTTAAAGAATTGTTTATGCATGTTTTAACCTTTATTTTCTATAAACAGGACCATATGTAAAACAGGTGCTACATCTATTATACCTGATATGTTTTTATCCTGTATAAATATGTTTTTTTTTTGTTTTTTTTTAAATGTTGAAACTAATAATAATATAATAAAAAATTTTATAGTTGAAATCTGTTTCATATATGACTGTTATCTAATTAATAAAATACTAAAAGTTAAGTAAATCAAATAAAATTTAGAATTAAACATGCTTCATATAAAAAAAAAATCTCAAAATTTAAATTTAACAACACGAAAGACAGAAGACAGAAGATACAGAATTTATATATGCTCATATTATGCTATATTATTTTAACATTTCAGTGGTTACGTTTATGATTTGATGGCTGGCTCAACATTGTTGTACGACACATCATCAGTCTTTACAATTCATGTTGGATTCTCTACTATTGTTCATCCAGATTATGGCAGAAAAGCGAATTATGATTCTGACATCGCATTACTTAAGCTAAATTCTCCAATAGAATTTAATCAATTCATTCAACCAATTTGCTATAGTGGCAAGCAGTATCCACTAAATGCATCTTGTACAATCGCAGGATGGGGTTATAGGTCGCAATATTATGGTAAGTAAAAGATTGAAAACAAATCAGACAAAACTTGATGAACGCTTCTGAATATCTTAATTTATAGGCCTCATTATACATTATCCAGATTATTGATATAAAATCTGCATCGTAGAAACAAATTAACCCATGAGAGAGAGAAAATAGACCTATAAAAGTGATCCGTCATTCAACATCATTAGAATACAGTTTATTATTGACGAAAGCATAATCTTCATAATTATAGGGACGACATCAAATAAACTACAACATGCAACTGTTTCACTAGTTAGTGATGATGATTGTAGTGAACTTTTAGCCGGTTACTCAGTTACAGAAAATATGATTTGTGCTGGAGATTTGGCAGGTAATGCCGACTCATGCAATGTAAGTAAGCGTTTGAATTCCGTGCATGGATCTACCAAGAATACACCGTTGATTGGTGTTTAACTAATGTATTCGAGGGTAACTTTTGAACCAATAAGAGGTGTTTGGTGGTCTAATTATAGTAATTTTAAAGAAATAATAATTGGTGGTGGAGGAATAAACAAAATAGGCATAACACTAAAAGTCGACATTTTTATATTTGTACATGTGTTAGTATCAAGTATATTATATGTATATTATATCCACACGGTTAAATCAATAACAAATACAGATATACAGGGTATTTTTCCATATATAAACGCTGTGCGAGGAGGCCGAATTTAGCCATTCAAATTAGTCATGCTTAATTAACTGAGGGAATTGTTGTTGCATAATTGTGATACTAATAAACATTTTGTGTATTCGAGTAGTATGATAATAGCAATCAAATCGACTGGTATAAAGTAAAGCTTAGTCATCATTTTTAGAAATAAAGCACTTTGCACCAAATACCTTCTACCATTATTATGTTATCTTCATAAAAAGTACAGTAATCATATACTCCCGCCGTAAATATGGCCAGCTTGAACAGTTGTTAACTTAACTTTAACTTAATGATAATGAATAAAATAGCCCTTTTTTAGTTTCAACAAAATTAGTCACTGCTGTGCAAAAATAATATTTTCCCTTAAAATGACAAACTAAACGGTTAAATTGGCTGGCAGCTAAATTAACAATTTTTTGCTTTTAATTACAGTTTTTTTAGGTAAATAATTGTGTTTCGATTCAATTTTTGGTATAAGTAAATTACTATAAGCGACTTCGAAACTCCAAAGGGCGCCATATTTCAAATGTCTAGGATGATGATGTAAATTTACATTATCGCGCTAGCCCAGATGGAAATGTTTGTCCTGATTGAGTTTTCGAGTCGCTTATTGTATAACTACCAATTTTTTTCTGTTCGAAATAAAATAATGCGTTGATACAAAACGTAGAAGAAGTATAATTAATTCAAATTACTACATATCTGACCCGGTTTTACATTTTACTTAAGATTATCTTTTAAAAAGACCATTCTATTTTGAATTTGACCATTTAAATTGTGGTCCTTTAAATTGAATATTAAGCTGGTCAAACTATTACAGGCAATGTATGTATTTTGTGTTACTCATTACCTTTTTGATGCTTGCCCTCCACAATATAGACTAGAGTAATTGGAGGTGCTTAAGCAAATATCAAATACAATTATTATTTTTGTTCTTCTACTTAATCTTCCTCAAAATATTAATTCATTCGATGGATTGGAAAATCGATAGATTTGGTAAAAGCTTCACCAAACAAACATGGAAAAGGGGAAGGAAAGCAAAGGAAATTCATATCATTATTGTCCTGTATTATTTTACTATAGTAGTTTTTTTTTATAATTTTGACAAGTCACTTTTTTTTTTAATTTTAAGTATTTAAATCACTCTGAAGCCAATATTTTACCACTAAGTTTTGTTTCCAAATTATTATTAATTGTCATTCATATGATATATATGATATTTCAGGGTGATAGTGGTGGTCCCTTAATGTGTCGGTCGCAGGAAGGTACTTGGGATCTTGTCGGTATCGTAAGTTGGGGAATAGGTTGTGCTCAACCAAACAGACCTGGTGTATACACTAGAGTTTCGAGATTTACAGAATTCATCAAGGACACAATAGAGAATGATAGTAAGTTTTTTCAACACATTATACAAGGTTGATGTTATGGGTTCATGTTTAGAATTCGATTCAGATTTCAGATTTATTGTAAGTATCATAAATAATAAATAAAAAAATAGATTCCCATGGAACACAGTAAAATAAATATATACTTTTAAATAATTGAAATTTGAAAATCTAATAACAAATCAAGTTAGGTAAAAATTGTAATCGAATTGAATCATAACAAGAATAACGGTATTATTACGTTCAAGTATTTCCGTTTATTGGGTTAATTTGAATGAGCAAAGAGAATATTTGAAATACTGTAAATCGTACTCGTTTAATGCGTCCAAGACGGAATACATATACATATTCCGTGAACAAGCACGGTGTAACTAAAATTTGATGGATACTATACAATGTAGGTCTAATTGCGAGAATGCCATGAATGCCATTAATACCGTACAACATAAACACTGGATTATAAGCATACCAATTAAAAAAGTCAAACAAAGGTGTAATTCACTTTAATAAATTGAAAATCCAAATCTATGGAAAATCTTGGGTTGTATGAACGTGCTGAGCAGCTATGCGTAACAAACACCGTTTAAAAGTAACACCAACCTCTCACAAACCCTTTTTAATTTCCGCAGTCAGAAATAACAATAATAATAATATATCTATTATTAGTCTCATTTCTACCTGAAGTATGTTTTTATATGTTTCTTGCATATTTAATCATTATTTTTTTCTAACTATTATTTCAGCGTGTGGTGAAAATGAAAAAATGTTGGCTTATAACGGAGTACTGGAACTCATTGCTCCTACTTTTCCAACCCCATACCTGTATAGTAAACAATGTTCTTGGGATATCATAGCACAAGATGGCCAAGTTGTGTTACTCTATTTCACCGAGTTCTCTTTAGAAGAGTGCTGTGCGTCGGTTACGATTGATTTGTGTCCGGATAACAGCAGCAACTCTAATGTGTACACTTTTGGTAGCATGCATCCACCGAGTTTATCATCTGCTAAGAATCGTTTACGCATTACATTTAGTACTAATATTTCAAGTGGATATGGTGATTTTAAAGCTCGAATAAAGGCTATAAACGCAGAAGGTATACTAATAAGTTTGTGACTTTTATGATATGCATTATTACTTGAAACATCAATACCCAGTATCATGATAAAAATAAAAAAGATAAGAACATTTTTACGATTTACAAATTAATTATTTATATACACATATCCTTAATTAAAAAGCTACCGGTAAATATTTTAAATAACAATGAACTTATTTTCATTTGTAATTATGCTTATTCACAAAACAATGATATTATTTAATGTTTAGTTTAGTTTTGTTAGGCAAAGCTTTATGGATTTGTTATTTTTTGTTATCAGAATTATTCAACTGTTCAAATGAAGGCCAACAGATAGTTCCACTATGTTCGGTGTGTGATGGAAATTATGATTGTGAAAATGGACGCGATGAGCAAGGATGTGATAGTAAGACTAATTATTTCATATTTGAGACCATCTCACTTTTACTCTATCACAATTATAAATACACTTTATATATTTTTCTGATTTTTGTTTTTGTGATAAATTAATATTTATTATAATAAAATAGTTTTTAATTTTTAATAAATTATTTTACTCGTGAGAACTATGTAAGATCTTAAGATTTAATACCATTTTAAGCGTAGTGGATTTTTTTTTCGATTTTTTTTTCATGTTTTCCAATCATTAAAATAGTTGGCCATTTCATTTGTTTTATTTTAGCATTTAATTTGTTGAACAACTTTGCTAGACTGAGATGTGTTTACTACTTACAGTTGTTGTCTACTCTTTCTTTTACTCCCTCTCACTACCTACTAATTAATTATTGTTTTGACACATAATGCACTTGGAGTGGTTACTGGTAGGGTTATTCTGGTTGCTATAGTATTAGTAGAAAGTATTAGGCCTATATTACAAATTATTTTTTATTTCTACCAGAATGTGGTCCACATGAATATAATTGTACCAGCGGTGAATGCATTCCATTTTGGGAACGATGTAACGGTGTTTCTAATTGCAATGATAGCAGTGACGAAACCAATTGTGGTAAAAATAATTATACAGTATTTAACTATTCTTCTATTTATACATTTGGGAAATATTAGTAACATAGTTATTAAATAATGAAAAATAATGTTTTGTACTTATAGCTAGTCATGACTCATTTCATAGAAATATTATTGTTATTCATTTTGTTTGTAAAGCGTTGTATTGTTCGTTGCAACATGGGAAGATTCTAGTAATATCTTTAATATGTCGATAAATAAATTAACCTATTTATTCGAATATATAATATCTGTCTTATGCTACTAACTTTCTCATAAACTTTAACATTACAAAAATCTTTGATTAAAAGTGTCTGATTAATAATTCTACGCGCTTATTTACTAAACATTGAACATTCTTTAGGTCTGATTCTACTGAACCATACCATTGTGTTGTCAACAGTAAATGAGTTTAATTTTTAATTTTAATCTGGTGTTATCTTTACACCTAATTAAATTGCGTTATTTTCCCAAATAGTCTCTCAATTACCATACCTAGATATTTATACTTAGATACAATGTCATTTTCAATCTTCGTGAATAAAAATACACTCTACTGTGGATGTATTGGATTGTATAGTTTGCAGAGAGAGTGGATTTCCTTATAATGATACTTAAATACCTAATAGTAACCTAGTAAAATGTGTTATTGTAATACACATAATCTACTCCATTTAAGCTGCACATGAGACTACATAACTATTCATTAAAATTATTAGTATTGCGTTAATTGCCTAGCTTTTAAAGTAGATATTGTGTACAAATATTGATTTATCTCCTACTTTATGTGCCTGTATTTGTTCATGAATAATTTCGCTTTAAATTAATCCATTACTAGTTATAAATGTATGTATGATTTTATAGAGTGCAATGTAGATGAATTCCCTTGCTCAGATGGATGTACAGCAGCATCAAATGTTTGCGATGAAATTGTTCATTGTTATGGAGAAGAAGACGAAAAGTACTGTGTTGATAATGCATACATTCCATATTGCCCTGAAACAGTTGTTGTACCGTGTGACGATTTAAACAACTATGAACATCCGGTAGCTTATGGACAAGATGGTCAACCTGCAAGTGTGTATTGCTGGGATGACCAAGTGTCTGTAAATGGTTCAGAAGTACAATTAGTCACGTGTCGAACTATATCTGCGAACCCTGATTCTTGTTCCTTCATCTTAGAATTAGAACATCCAGGTACTTGAGGGTCGATTAGCGACCACATTGAACTATGACCGACGGTGTCATGTGATTTATTATTCGCATGCGTTCGAATTTTTTTTTTAAATTAAATTTTTGTAAAGTTCTCAGACCTTCCCAATTTCTTCGATTCTAGGTTCACGAAATCGATTTTACGACGACAATGTATGATTTTATAAAAAATCCGGCGCCAATCGAACTCCTTATTTTGCATGCTATCTAGTTACCCTAAACATGACACAATAGTACAGTGTTAAATGTTATATATAATATGTAATATTTCGAGTTATTTTACTGTTTTATTTAGAATCTGTTGCAACTGTGAATGTTGCTGGATTATTATGGGAAGACATAAAAAACCCCAACGTCATTGTAACCCAACATAAAGATGGAGACGCTTTTATTGTTTACGAAGGCTCACATAATTCGTTTGTTGTTCCTGGAAATTCAAAAGGTGTAATATCTTTAGATGTACATGGGTATCAAGAAGCGAGTAAAACGTGGACAACACTTGATTGTATAAGTTCTATTCTTCCTACAATTGAATTTGAACTTTCACCGTTAGAAATCATTGCGACAATCATAATTGACCCGGAAGTCGACGAAGAAATAGAATTAAACATCACTTCTAGTTTACCTGTTTACATTAACTTACCAGCGGGTGAGTAAATTATTGAATTCTTGTTTTGTTAAGTATTACAGTGTTTCATGTAATTCTGCAAGAATGCCGTAGGCCTATAATTGACGTATGAACGTAGATTGATGTAAAAAGACATTAGCTTTTAATATTGCTAAATCGTGCGCAAATTATGTGTACATCCATTTACACGAAGGTGTGTCATTTTCCCAAATGTTTTAATAAATCTGAAACCATAAATAATAATTAATGATATAGTATACACGACAAAGATACAAGTTAATAATGCTAACATGATCATTAGACGATACAGCACCGAATTTGATCTTTTCTTGCTGAAAGAGAGAAATGGAGCGAATTGGCCATCACAATAATCGTCTACTGTGTCCTAACAGTGTTAACCATTCTTTCCATTTATTTTGATCATAAGGTGAAACTGTTTTCAAATTATTATTATTTGTCTTTCATTCTCCCATTTTTCATTTCATTTATTTATCGTACTTCACAAAGAATGTTTCATTGATTATCAAAACAAAATTCTCTTCAACAAGTATAACCTTCGCACACAACCGGGTACGATCAAAAGACTCATGCTTTCGTATTCAAACCTAGTGTCTAGTTACCTTGGGGTTAGAGGTTAGGGTTAGTTTAGGCTTTATTAAAACCATTATGCTAATTATTTTGCCCAAAATGTTAATTAAAATGATACGAATTTTTACGAATATGACCTGACTTTGTGTAATTCCATTGTCAATGTTTAGGAAGTGTGAACAGTCTTAGTGGTTCAAACGTTTCTATTTCTCTGAATGTACCAGATCTATTCGACTCATTTCAATTGGAAACTATCCCAGCATTGATTAATACAAGAGGTAAGTTTTATAGGGAGGTAAGTTTTATAGGGAAGTACAGGAAGGAAATACAATAAAACCTAACGGTACATGCCAGTGATATCAAGATATTTGAGAAATATCTTATAACACATGTGATTGGCATTTGATTGGTTGACTTTGTATCACGTTGCCATCAATTATTTTCGCCCTTTCAACGATTGAAGATATTATTGCACGGTCAGGTTTATGTAACTTATTTGAGACGTCTATAATTACTCTGTTCCCGCAGCCATTCAACTTTGATTCGCCTCTTTGAAGGTAACTGTCTGTTTTTCTTTTGCTTGCATCAAATCACTCCTTATGAAGACACTATGTATTTGTTATTACTTTTAGGAATTTACATTTCTTCGATTGTTGTCATTGAGCTAACTTTACTAGATGGTGAAAATGGTAATGAAATTGGTATTAGTAAACCAATAAGAGTACAAGTACCAGTTACATCTGATAATGTGAAAGCAGGGGATAGGATCACTTCTATGTATTATGAAAAAACACAAGGTAAATTATGTGATTGTATTTTAATATTTTTTTTTCAATTATTTGTAATAAAATTATGTATATAAATATAGTTACTGTATATTGTGTTATTTTTTGCTTCCCGTATTTGTATTTTGTATAGAGAAATAAATAATGTCTCACGTAACGTTAATATTATTATAATGTTGTTACGTTATTCACATTCTGTATAACCAGTTGTTATTTAAAGTAATATCTTTCGTATATTCAGTACCGGTAATACATTTAAGGATTGGTATTTTCGGTGAAAACAGGCAATATTAAATTGCTTTTAAATAATATTAATCGCTGTTCTGTACTGTGGTTGCTTTTTTCTCATATAATTTATATATTTGTTATTTAATCACCCTTCTTGTTTGACACGAGACCAGCCCATTCTGGCTTATGATTGAACCAGTTAAAAGAATCATTTAATCACATATCAAAAGATAACCATTTCAATCTTAAAAACACGAATTAAAAATCAACCAAACAAGCAGCGTACTCAACATATTATAGTATGTATTTGTTTGTATCATTGTTACTTAAGGTGCATGGCTGATATATGACTATGGGGACGTGGTTACAATTGGTGGATATCTGTACTGGGTTGCTGAATTACCTCATTTGTCATTGTGGCAAGGAGGTTTACTAATTGAAAATTCAACCTGTGTGGAGGTTAGAGTTTGCGCAGATGACAGCTGTTTACAACCAATGCCTTTACAAACAGTAGAGTAATTAGCCATTTACTATTATACTTTTTTTTTTGTGACGTTAAGAACTACTTTTATTAATTTCATCTTCAAATGATCAATACAATGATTTAATACATTTTCCTATTCCATTCCATTGTTATTCTGAGTTTTTCGTTATTTTTTAATCTCTCTTTCATAAGATTTGATCAAATCAATTTGATCAGTAGAATGTTTTTTTGTACCGAATAATGTAATCAAATTTTTTATAGAGATTTACTGACTTTCTACATCAAGTTTGTATATAAAGCGTTTAACTGTGCAAACAGAATTACCAAATTTCATTTTACTACCTCTTTGGTCGCAACATTTATCTTGGATTCAGTTCATGTCTCAGGCAATTAAAATTATGTTCTCTGTCGCAAAAGGTATGTTTCTGAAGGTTTCCAAAGAAAGTTTTCCGAGATTTGATATCATTTTGAGCACATACATTCATTATTTGTATATTGAACTCACTCTATTTCGATAACAAGATAAATCTACACTTGTGTAGATATACTGTTTATAACTAGTAATCTAAGCCTTTTCTAATAAGAATGGACACTCCTTTGTTTAGCTGAAGTGCAAAAACTGTGAAAGGCGTCATCATCCCAAAGGGAATTAGTACGATCTTCATTAATGCTTCTCCCTTGTTTTAAACCAATTGCTTTTAGCACACAAAACGAACACACTTTCTCAATTCGATTATTCATTCATTCAAGGTTTTTATTCAATAAAACGGAAATTTACATTGTAGCCAAAAGCTAAATTGTGTAAAATTTTACAAAATATTGCACATATTGCACAGATTTACAACATAAAATTAAGGTAATTTTTTGTCACACGGCGAATAGTCAACATACGAGATACTGTATATCTTTGTTTTCATGACTTTTACCTTGTATTGTTTCTTCTTGTTATCTTTTTATATCGATACCGGTATTCAATATTAATATTCTACTAAAATTGATTGATTTTGGTCTTATGAAAACCTTTCATATAAATCGTAAATAGTATTCTTAACAACGACACAAATGTTATTTTTTCTTATATTATAGAGTATCGGGTATAGACCATGTATTCTACACACAAGAAATGACTGATTCATCAGGTTTTGTCTGCATAGATGTCAAAGTGGGATCCACTGTACGAATTTCAACAGAATGTTCCTCTCTAAATTACAACGCCTCTTATATATTAAAAACATCAAACGATACTGCACAATGCTCATCCAACGACTGTTCAGAGGTGATGTTTGTTGTAGGATGTCAGACTACTGAAGAACCAACTACCACTGAAGAACCAACTACCACTGAAGAACCAACTACCACTGAAGAACCAACTACCACTGAAGAACCAACTACCACTGAAGAACCAACTACCACTGAAGAACCAACTACCACTGAAGAACCAACTACCACTGAAGAACCAACTACCACTGAAGAACCAACTACTACTGAAGAACCAACTACCACTGAAGAACCAACTACTACTGAAGAACCAACTACTACTGAAGAACCAACTACCACTGAAGAACCAACTACCACTGAAGAACCAACTACCACTGAAGAACCAACTACTACTGAAGAACCAACTACCACTGAAGAACCAACTACCACTGAAGAACCAACTACCACTGAAGAACCAACTACTACTGAAGAACCAACTACCACTGAAGAACCAACTACCACGGAAACAACTCAATTACTTACAGGTATAATTACACTTGATTTGGAAATTTTAAATTGTGTCACGATTATGAAATTATTATAATTTACTAAATTATTGTTTATACACAATACCATCTTTTATTATCATATCTTAATTGTACACTGGTTTGTTTGAATAATAAATAATGCAAGGTTACCGTACTAATAAATTAAAACTAAGACTAGGCGAAATATTTATAAAAACGGGTGTCCATATTAAATAGATCATATTCACTATATATAGTATAACAAACTGCACATGCATCATTGATGTTACTAGCATCGCTAGCATAAGTAAGGTTTTATTTTCCGACCTAACCATACCCATTATCATCCCATCTAACTATCATGGGGCTACTTATGTACAGTAATATTTGTTGGAAACTATTCTTGGAAAATTATCTTGCCCCCAATAAATTAAT
The DNA here is from genome assembly GCF_963402885.1 of Antedon bifida. Lineage (NCBI taxonomy): Eukaryota > Metazoa > Echinodermata > Crinoidea > Comatulida > Antedonidae > Antedon > Antedon bifida. Next base: position 4,993,105 of record NC_136233.1, on the reverse strand, counting down.
ACTGTATTCACGTACACGGTACCAAATACCTTACAGACACTCAGTGGAATTCCCCTGGGTTCTACTCAGGTCTCACGAAATATCCCCAACACAGCGAACTATAATAACATGCATTGTTTAAGGTAAGGTGGACCACAGTACTGGTATCAAATATATATTAAATGAGCCCAAATAATAATTACAGAATTTCATTATATAAGGTAAGGTGAACCACGGTAGTGGTATCAAATACATAATAAAATGTTAGCTATTGTATTAGGCCTACTGTGCCTATGTGGTGTTGTGTATAGGCTAAAATTATGTATTTATTGAATTTATAATACTGAAACATCATTGTTCAACGCAGGTTGTAACTTTTATGAATTCAAATGTGATGATGGTCGATGTGTTCCATTCACGTGGCGCTGTGATGGATTTCAGGATTGCTGTGATGGTAGTGATGAATTTAACTGTGATGGTAAGTCTAGTATTGATGTTATAGCAGGTTTGAATACGGTGCACTTGGTAGAGTTTATAGACATGGTAAAACCAGCTCAATATTTCTAAAAGGCACATGGAAATGAGCAACACGTGCAAGAAATGGAACTTAAACTACAGTGGATACAATAATATGATACCTTGAAACGATCAAGTGTTTTTAAAACCGAAATAATGTAAATTAGTGTAACACATTGAACAAAATTCTTGAACAATTGGGCGGATCTATAACAGACAACGGTATCATTTACCAGAAAATTTGATCCTACCGTTTTATTAAATTGTGGTTGTCCATTATTAGTTATTCTCCAATATGATTGCCAAAGATTATTTTGTTCAATCACAACGTTAATCTTCATTCTTTCTGTCATTTCTGTTCCGGTCACCTTCCTCTAAAACTCAACCGTTCCATATTATAATTATATTTATTTGAGTTTTCCGTTTAACTTGTTTATGAAATTGATTTCTATGATTGATCGTAAATTCTTAAAGACAAAATGGAGTTTTCATTGAATCTTACCAAAAGTACTATTCATACTAAGGCTATACTTTTTGTTGAATACAATTAATTAAAAATTAAATTAGGCGTACACACACGTTCCAAAGTGGGAATGTATTTTTAATAAATTTAGAGCACGGTTCGGCCCATTTCGAGCATCTCAAAATCATGGATTTTGTTTTCGCTTTGCACGCCCTTATGCCGAAACGGCTTGTAGAAATACCGTTTTTTAATTGATTGTTCTTCATCTTGTAGTGATAAATTAAATTCATTTTTATTCAATTAGAATAACGAAAAAAAAGCGTTCGCTAATGGTAAATTTAATGCATTATACAATAACATAGCTAAAGTGAGAAAAATAACAATCATTATTGTTCACCTTAAAGATAATATTTTCCTCAAAAACGTGAAGAAATGAATATTAATGAGGATCAAAATATGTCATTTTGTAGTTTTAATAAAGTTTTCACTTTCGTAGAAAAAACATAACAATAACAATTATTTTACACGCAGTAAGTGACAAAAATAGCTTGATTATGGAAACACGTCCATTTTTTGTACATTGAAGGTGTTTGTGAGTTTGAATGCTCTAACGGATTATGTTTAGAAGAGACTCGTGTTTGTGATGGTGTATACGATTGTTTTTACGGTGAAGATGAAAGTAACTGTGGAACACAACCTCCTCCAACAACAGCCTATCAATATGGTTTGAAATAATTAAATTATTATAATGTTTGCACAAATAACAATAATAACAACAATAAGTTGAATTTATAGTCTGGTAGTTGAACCAACAATTTAGCATTTGCTAGGCCTATTTTTTATGATTGGTTAGGATAAACGTGGGAGTACATTTGTTTTCTGTGCATAATGATAATAACAATTGCGTTTAATTGTGTTGGTTGTTACTGGCTAACTCCAGTTATTTCAGTTTTTTATAGCAATTATCAACACTGTTTTTATTCTTACTTTATAGAATGCGACCTAATTGAGATATCACTTGGAAATGAAAACGTGTTTTTTCCATTTTGGTCTCCAAATTATCCAAATGATTACTACAGCAATTTAAATTGTCACTGGCTGATAACCACCTCTAAAGACTTTGTCATTCTTCTTGACTTCAACGACTTTCAACTGGAGTATAGATATGATTATTTGTATATTGGATTTACAGAAAATAGTTATGAATATAGTTTTACAGGTTCAAACTTTCATTCTATAATTTCCGACAACAGCACATTATGGATACGTTTGTCCACGGACCATACTGTTCAATATACAGGATTTAATGCAACAGCAACGGCGATAATACGAAATGGTAATTTTATTGATATTAGTAAGGTATTAATTAAGATGAGGGTGCGACTTTATCTCATTCTTATCGATAAAACACGTATTGTATAATTTCTTTCTCGTAAAATGAACTCGGTCTAAATGTTTTGAAAATTACAATCATTCTGAATAAATTTGAAATAAATAATATTTGAGTGTAAAAATAACCAGCAATAATTTATGCTAAAATCTGGGATACAATGTGAAAACGGTTGTGATAGCCATCTTGGTTAATCATCATGGTGTCTCTGTTCCGCGATTAGTAGATTTAAAAATAATAATAATTGTCTCTTCTCGTTATCTTGGCTAAGAGGCGCTAAAAAATCAAATTGACATACTTAATTCCGGATACATTTGGTTCATTCATTCTTGCTTTAGTTTGTCCCGCTAAGTTGAACACCATGGCATGTACTTCGTACGTGGAATATTTACAGTATATGTGTCCTATTTATGATTACAATTGGTGCATTATTTTCTAATTGTTTTAACAGATTATTTTGAATGTGGCAGTCGCGAAATAATACCGACACATAAATTATGTAATGGATATTTGGATTGCCAGGATAGCTCAGATGAATGGCCATGCGGTATGTTTTATTCTATTTATTGTATGTAAAATATCAAATGATTCGTCATACCACGATTCACATTGCAATCATGTTTCTGATCACTAATTCACAATTAAAGTCGTCATGGATCCAAGGGTCAATATATTTATTTCATTATTATTTATTAAAGTTTTTTGGAGAAGTAATATCAAATACAGATTGAAAACTGTAGGCGGTATCGTGCTAACAAACATACAAACAAAGTACATACTATACTTGGCAAAATAAAATTTTGCCAAGTAATAAACAGACACAGGCGATCGATTACATACCGTATACCACAATGGCGGAGATAAATTATTGTAAACATAAATAGTAATATACTTTTTTTTGTCTTGTATGTGTTTTCCCACTTTTATCTTTTCAGCAAGTCTCTCGATAGGTTTAATAGTTTATCTTTTAATTTATTCAACCATTTTTTTTAGCCTTATGCAAATTATGCATACATTCATTTGTTAATAAATTCTTTAATTCATAGCAAAATAATCTCCAAATTATTTTTTATTCCTGATTTTGTTCCTTTTCTTATTGAAATAAGTTAATTTACTTATTTTTCCCTTACCTTTAACAATAATACGCCATGTTATGTCAATCTTTTCTACAAATTAGTTCGAGATCAAAAACTTATATACAATCTATATGGGTTTAATCTTATTAAATGAAAATAACAAATATTTTTAATTTCACTATTACATCACATTACATACATGATGCAGTAGTTTGAAATTTAATTGCGCAACTGTTGTGATATGTTACATAGAAAATACCTTATTATACCATACGGTATCCCATTCAAAATCGTTATTTTGAAATTCTATCTGCCATTTTTCTTGTGCTATAGAAGTTGATATTAAATTTTCCACAAATAAATTATAAAGTAGTTTTGCATTAAGTTGTTTTAAATGAATACCAAATGCAATCGGAATTTGTTAGATCATTTCCATGTTCACCCTTAAAAAATAATTTACTTCCATGATTATGGTATGGCATTCATTAGCCCTATATATTAAATTAATCCATTTTGTTTCTGTTCTAGTAATGGTAACACTTCATTAATTGGTAATAATATATTCTCCTTAATTATGTCATTCAATGTTCTAAAGCCTGCATCAAGTCAAACATTGAAATAGATTGACTTTCCATTTAACTGTATACACTTGTTTTCCGACTTATTTTTCCCCGTCAGAGTCCCTACCTAGGGTTACAGGTCTCAGATTTTTAGTTTTTTAATTAATTAGTGTTCCATGACCTTCTCATCAAAATTAATGTCTCTCATTGTTGTGCTATGTCAACATAATGTCAATGACGGCGAAATGTCCCCAATAATGGGGATAGCTATGCAAACAAGTAACAAGTAAGTAAGTTGGTTTTTAACGTCTTTAATGCTTTGTGGGTCAGACCAGTTAAAGTTGTTACTATTAACTATAGCAATTATCATTTCTTTATAGAACACCGGCATTAGTTTCAGATCAGAATGATCTTCATTATTAATCTGAGTGATATTTACAGTATACTTAATATGGTCCATGATAATAATTCGATATACATTTACATTTTCCTGGATCTGGGTTAAGGAGACGTTTAACCCAGTTTAACTTCAATTCATTGACCTTTGCATTAAAATTAATCATATTTAAACGACCTTTATCTGTTTTTCTAATGAGTGTGGCTTTTAATCTCCTCTCGTCTACCACTCTACACAACTGTATAATATCTTTACACCTTGGGAAAGATATATTTCGGTAGGGTTATAATGCTCGCATTATATATTAGTTTAGATATTGCTAGAGTTTTAAATTTTTCCAAAAAAAACGTAAGATTTCTTCTCTTCCATAATCTTAAAATATTTTCTAAAGAAATAATCTTATCGTCCCAGTTTTTCTTTTCACATAATTTGTTATCACATCCAACATAGATTCTTAGAAACTTGACAGGTTTCTTTGTCCATGTAATATTACATATTATGTTTACTCGCACCAATCCACGTACATTTTGTTTTTCCTTTATTCAAACTTGAACCTGATATTCTATATAGAGGATTGTTCCGTATGTTACAGGCTATCAATTCAACTACCAAAATAAACAAGGTCGATAAAGGACTTTCCAACCGTTATTTACCATTATACTTTCTGTATCCGTATATATTATTTTAATCCATTTGATAATAGAACCAAACATTAAATTTCTGTTTACCGAATCAAACGCCTTTGCAAAATCAAGCAACATGAAAGCGCCTGGTTTATTTGTGATATTAGTAAAAGAAAGTACATTTTCTACAAGTCTTGTATTTTCACCACCAAACCTCCCAGTAATGTAACCTTTTTGATCAGAATCTATAAAAGAGGACATTAATTTTGTAATGTGATTGATAGAACATGGGCTAGTATCTTACAATCCACATTAATGATTGTGATAGGTCGCCAGTTTCCTAATTTCTCTCTTTGTCCACTTTTAAAATGTAAATGAATTATACCTCTCTTTTGTGAATTGGAAAGTAAATTGTTGTGATAATTATACTTTGTAGCTGTGTACAGCATTTCTTTGATACGGTCCCAAAACTTCCGATAAAATTCAACACTCAAGCCATCAGTTCATGGGCTTTTATTAAGGTGCATTTGTAAAACCGCTTTTGTGCATTCATCAATTGATAATAATCCCTCACATTTAGTCTTCTATTAAAAGTTTGCTTACATTTTATTTGTGTAAGTACTCATTAATGTTATGATCAGGGATATTTTTTGCCATATAACTGTCTGAAGAAACTTACTTCTTCTTTAATTATTTCAGATGTGTCTGATGTGTATTTTCCATTACTTTTTAATACTGAAGTAATGTGTTTTCTTTTTGCGTTGAATTTTAACTACCACCAGTTTAGCCGCCGATATAATTGTCAAATGTAAACTTTATACAATGTTTTGCTATAAAAAAAACGCCCAAAAACCAACACGAGTCGTGTGTCTGATATCTTTCTTTCGCTCTCTCTTTCTTTATTGTAATAATTATACAATAATTTATTTGATTTCCATTTTATTTTGTAGATTGCTCCAATGTATCTTTCAAATGCCCTAATGGATTATGCATGTTAAACAGCAGCCGATGTAATAAAATCAACAATTGTGGTGATTGGTCAGATGAAGAAGGTTGTTGGGAAGGTACGTTTGTGATGTCGTTCTCGTGATTTCATAATCGAATATATTCACTAAATTAATGTGCACTTCGTTGTTTTATTATCGTTTTTATATTTATTGAATTTATCATTTATAAAGAAACACCTGAGATGTGTGGATCACAGCCACTTTTAAATGCAGAGGCTCGAATTGTTGGTGGTACAGAAGCAGACCCAGGAAAGTGGCCATGGATAGTATCGTTACAGAACTACTATGGTTCTCATATTTGTGGAGGAACTTTACTCAATCATACATGGGTTATGACAGCTGCTCATTGTCTGTAAGGCTATTTAATATTTAGTTTAATTTATTCTAAAATAAAGATATTAAAGGGATCAAAAGTCAGTTATTTTAAGCACTTTTCTATCAAAGTACACTTGGACAACAAGTCAATAGCCAGTATTTACATAGAAGGTTTCACAAGAGTGGAAATAGTCGTCAAGAAGCATGATAATCGTTCTACCATCACTTACTTCCGCTGGTATCTAGCTAAAAAGGGCACTTCAGCTAATACTGGAGAGCTTAGACAAAGGCTTTCTAACATAGAACATAGTAAAATGGATTATTTACGTGTATGGATGTGTGTTAATGTATAATGTGCATTTTTACATGTCATTTTTTTTTTAATTCGCAGCGGTTCGGTACATTCTGTTCTCCTTGGTACAATTGACTTGGATGGATCTTCAGTGTTTCGTGACAAGATTGAAGTAGTTTGGCAATATTCACACCCGGACTATAGCTCAACATCATTAAGTAATGACATCGCCCTACTAAGGCTAGCAAAACCTGTTGATTATAATTTATTTATACAGCCGGCATGTTATGGGGAAGACTTTGAAGCTGGAACTGAATGTGTCATTGCTGGATGGGGAAGTCTGTATAACTATGGCGGTAAGTCATTATGTAGAAGCTTTAAACGCATTATTCAAAACAAAATACTTGTAAACACAATTGTTTGATCTAATCACTAAACAAACACCTTTTTTCAGGCGATTCACCAGACATATTGCAAGAAGCAACTTTGCCAATAATCAGCCGAGAGTTGTGTCTTGATTTGTCGAATGATTCTATAGAATTTCCAATTCTAAACAGTACTATTTGTGCATATGGCGACGAACAAACAATTGGCGCTTGTGACGTACGTTTTTTATGTTCATTTTGTTTAATTGTTAGTCATTTTATTTTATGAAATGCCAAAATGATGTTTTAATGTTATGATTGAGCTTAAGTAAAAGTTACAGTAACATCATTGGAAAATCAACATCATTACCAGCACTGCCAAACCAAGTAAAATATCTACAGAATAAAAAATTAAATGTATTACATTTTGAAAAATAAAATACATTCCATTATTTGCCTAGACCTAGTTTGTTAACTAGAATTACTTATTGGTATTACTAGGCTAAATTGTATTAGTAAGAAGTACAGTATACTGATCATATTTTATCATTGGCCTAGGCTAGGCTTATGTTGTTTATGGTTAGCTAGAGAAGCATTAGATAAAAAGCATTAATCTATCCTGTGTTGCTTCATTATTATATATAATGCCTGGATAAAAAATTTAAATTAATATTGAATGTTTTTTAAAATAAGACATTTTGTGTTAAAACCTTACCACCGATAGGTTTTCCTCAGTCTGTACTTTTGAATGCTTCTGAAGGAAAAATTAACGTTCAATGCCTTAAGGTTGAGCCACTCTGTTTCAGAATTCATTCGTAACTAGTTTGCTTATACCAAAGTTCTCAATTGTCTGATTGGCCATACTGCTATTTATATGACCCACAACCTTTATTGAAAGATTTGTCATGATCTTTCTAAAAAATACCTTATATCTCACAATGAAAGATGTGAATTTTTGGAATCTACACTCAATTTACTTTAAGATTATTGAAAATAAAAAATGATCAAACTACAGGTTTTACACGTTCAGAAGCATTTTACAGAAATCCATTCCTGTCGACAAACGCCTAGTTTTGGTCTGGCTCATGAACATCTTCAAGTCTGCTCAGTGCTCTTCTAATTTTACTCCACTTAACAAGTATTTTTCTCTTTGGCGATATTGTTTCGACTCTTAATAGAAATTGAATAATCTCTTAAAACGGGCTTAATTACGGGCTAGCAACATAATTTCCAATTCTACTACTAATTGTCATTTTCTTGATAATTATACGTCATAGATTTAACAGAATATCTGAATTTTGTTTCGCTAAAACTACCTTTCATAAGATAAGTTGTATCTGTTTGATGTGACTGATTTCGAACGATTTAATCTGTTTTTGCGGAGCATTTACTGTATCACAACCGTATGCCACTACCAAGAACGTGGTAACTGTTTCTTTTCCCAGAATTTGTTTTTATTTCATCTTCGACTTACTCATTCACCCTAATTGTATTCTATTCGGTGTAATTCTGATAATTTGTTTTGAAAATTTGGTTATGCACACAACTTGCTGTTTTCTTTTTACGTTATAATATTTTGAGAAAGGATACTTGGCAAGTCGTATTCAATGACACAATGAACTCAAATTGCACAAAGGTAATCTGGAAAACTGAGAAATGACAATACACTGTCAAGACTATGCACTTGTTCATGTTCACATTGTTCAGTTTCATACCATCGATGTTTTTGCTTTATAAATTTCTATCTTTATATATTATAAAAACAACAGTATAAATCCCTGATGTAGGCCCTTTCTTGATGCTAATTGGGACCTTTAAATCGCAAGAATGTGGACGCCGTTTACGCCGAACTGTTTTGAGGTGTAGACAAATCCATAGTCGACTACACCTCAAGCAAGCTAGTGAACGAGGGCAACACTTCAAAATCATGTAGTCATGTCCTTTAACCGATTAAATCTTTTGAGCATAATTTTCAATACAATTGCTTGGGAATTAAGGACATTTACTATTGTATTGGTTTTGTTACGCTACCTTAGAGGGTTTCAAATGATAGTTATCGTACTATTACCTGCTATTATAATCCGTATTTTACTCAACTTTTCAGGGTGACAGTGGTGGGCCATTGATTTGTCAGAAAGATAACGTCTGGTATGTCACTGGTGTTACAAGCTTTGGTTCAATTCCATGTGGTGACGGAATTGTAGGATACACACGAGTTTCTAGTTTTATTGAATTCATTGATTCATTTATAAGTGCCGGTAAGTAATACTTTCAATAGATTGATGATAATAAAATCAATTAATCAATAAATAGACAAATCAATTATTGTTGGTTTATTCTACATTTTGTACTATTTATTGTATTTTTAATATAGATTGTTATTTTTACTGCAATGACGGCTCTTGTTTGGATGAGTCACTCGTTTGTAACGGTAACGGCGAATGTTTAAACGACGAAGACGAATCAGCCTGTGGTAAGAATCTCAATTTATAAATTCGCAAATGCTGCAGTAACTTTCAATGTTTTCTCAAGATTTATATTAACGCATTGGGGTTAGACGGTCAAATTCTATGGCGTGCAACAGATGATTGTGCAGTATTTTAAATACAATGATAATATAGTACTTTTACGGTACTAAAAAAGATCAATCTTAGTGTTCAACTTTGGTACGGCATTGTCCGAAAAGTAGACAATTTTTTTTTTTAATGTTTTTAGTCGCACAGCTCACTATGTCGGTCGGTTGGTAAACACTAACTTGTATATGACCTTATCTTGATATCAGTTTAATCTAGCTAAGTCAATTTTTCACAGTATATTCCTTATGGCCAGGAATCGTGTGGTTATGTTTTTACGGTGCGCAATAAAAAATTACGCGGTCTATGCATGATTTAACGAAATCACGTTTGTAATCATATCTTCACAAGCATAAATCACAATTAAATAAAATTTGGTACTCATAAATTTCAGGGCATAAATCATCATATATTAATACAATTACGTGTGTAGAGCATGTAACGCATGCGTACGCGCGCTTAACATTTCCCAATTGTCAACATTTTTACGTTTCAGGCAATTTTAAGCGTCTAAAAAATTGCCATGAGTGCGCAGATTTTTGCACGCGTACTGCGCGTTAAATCTTAATACGCACTCTTTTTGCCCGATTTCTGTTTTCTTGACTTTTTTTCAACTCGAAATTACGTTATACGAGTACGTCAAAAGTGACAGGCTACGCACGTGTAAATTAAAAGAATATAAATGTTTTTAAACATTTTCAACATTTTTAAACATGTTCAGCAATTTCGGTCGGTTGGTCGGTCGGTCGGTAAACACTAACTTGAGCACGCGACTGCAGCCATCTATATGGCCTTGTTAAACAACTTCGAGCAACACAATTTCAATGTGCTATTTGGAAATTCTCTTATTTATTGTTAACTTACTAAACTTAGTGAAATGCCGCTCCTACCATCACCATGTAAATAGTGTTGCGGCATAGTGGGTGGGATTTCTTCTCTTCCATAATCTTAAAATATTTTCTAAAGAAATAATCTTATCGTCCCAGTTTTTCTTTTCACATAATTTGTTATCACATCCAACATAGATTCTTAGAAACTTGACAGGTTTCTTTGTCCATGTAATATTACATATTATGTTTACTCGCACCAATCCACGTACATTTTGTTTTTCCTTTATTCAAACTTGAACCTGATATTCTATATAGAGGATTGTTCCGTATGTTACAGGCTATCAATTCAACTACCAAAATAAACAAGGTCGATAAAGGACTTTCCAACCGTTATTTACCATTATACTTTCTGTATCCGTATATATTATTTTAATCCATTTGATAAAAGAACCAAACATTAAATTTCTGTTTACCGAATCAAACGCCTTTGCAAAATCAAGCAACATGAAAGCGCCTGGTTTATTTGTGATATTAGTAAAAGAAAGTACATTTTCTACAAGTCTTGTATTTTCACCACCAAACCTCCCAGTAATGTAACCTTTTTGATCAGAATCTATAAAAGAGGACATTAATTTTGTAATGTGATTGATAGAACATGGGCTAGTATCTTACAATCCACATTAATGATTGTGATAGGTCGCCAGTTTCCTAATTTCTCTCTTTTAAAATGTAAATGAATTATACATCTCTTTTGTGAATTGGAAAGTAAATTGTTGTGATAATTATAGTTTGTAGCTGTGTACAGCATTTCTTTGATACGGTCCCAAAACTTCCGATAAAATTCAACACTCAAGCCATCAGTTCATGGGCTTTTATTAAGGTGCATTTGTAAAACCGCTTTTGTGCATTCATCAATTGATAATAATCCCTCACATTTATTCTTCTATTAAAAGTTTGCTTACATTTTATTTGTGTAAGTACTCATTAATGTTATGATCAGGGATATTTTTTGCCATATAACTGTCTGAAGAAACTTACTTCTTCTTTAATTATTTCAGATGTGTCTGATGTGTATTTTCCATTACTTTTTAATACTGAAGTAATGTGTTTTCTTTTTGCGTTGAATTTTAACTACCACCAGTTTAGCCGCCGATATAATTGTCAAATGTAAACTTTATACAATGTTTTGCTATAAAAAAAACGCCAAAAAACCAACATGAGTCGTGTGTCTGATATCTTTCCCTCGCTCTCTCTTTCTTTATTGTAATAATTATACAATAATTTATTTGATTTCCCTTTTATTTTGTAGATTGCTCCAATGTATTCTTCAAATGCCCTAATGGATTATGCATGTTAAACAGCAGCCGATGTAATAGAATCAACGATTGTGGTGATTGGTCAGATGAAGAAGGTTGTTGGGAAGGTACGTTTGTGATGTCGTTCTCGTGATTTCATAATCGAATATATTCACTAAATTAATGTGCACTTCGTTGTTTTATTATCGTTTTTATATTTATTGAATTTATCATTTATAAAGAAACACCTGAGATGTGTGGATCACAGCCACTTTTAAATGCAGAGGCTCGAATTGTTGGTGGTACAGAAGCAGACCCAGGAAAGTGGCCATGGATAGTATCGTTACAGAACTACTATGGTTCTCATATTTGTGGAGGAACTTTACTCAATCATACATGGGTTATGACAGCTGCTCATTGTCTGTAAGGCTATTTAATATTTAGTTTAATTTATTCTAAAATAAAGATATTAAAGGGATCAAAAGTCAGTTATTTTAAGCACTTTTCTATCAAAGTACACTTGGACAACAAGTCAATAGCCAGTATTTACATAGAAGGTTTCACAAGAGTGGAAATAGTCGTCAAGAAGCATGATAATCGTTCTACCATCACTTACTTCCGCTGGTATCTAGCTAAAAAGGGCACTTCAACTATACTGGAGAGCTTAGACAAAGGCTTTCTAACATAGAACATAGTAAAATGGATTATTTACGTGTATGGATGTGTGTTAATGTATAATGTGCATTTTTACATGTCATTTTTTTTTATTCGCAGCGGTTCGGTACATTCTGTTCTCCTTGGTACAATTGACTTGGATGGATCTTCAGTGTTTCGTGACAAGATTGAAGTAGTTTGGCAATATTCACACCCGGACTATAGCTCAACATCATTAAGTAATGACATCGCCCTACTAAGGCTAGCAAAACCTGTTGATTATAATTTATTTATACAGCCGGCATGTTATGGGGAAGACTTTGAAGCTGGAACTGAATGTGTCATTGCTGGATGGGGAAGTCTGTATAACTATGGCGGTAAGTCATTATGTAGAAGCTTTAAACGCATTATTCAAAACAAAATACTTGTAAACACAATTGTTTGATCTAATCACTAAACAAACACCTTTTTTCAGGCGATTCACCAGACATATTGCAAGAAGCAACTTTGCCAATAATCAGCCGAGAGTTGTGTCTTGATTTGTCGAATGATTCTATAGAATTTCCAATTCTAAACAGTACTATTTGTGCATATGGCGACGAACAAACAATTGGCGCTTGTGACGTACGTTTTTTATGTTCATTTTGTTTAATTGTTAGTCATTTTATTTTATGAAATGCCAAAATGATGTTTTAATGTTATGATTGAGCTTAAGTAAAAGTTACAGTAACATCATTGGAAAATCAACATCATCACCAGCACTGCCAAACCAAGTAAAATATCTACAGAATAAAAAATTAAATGTATTACATTTTGAAAAATAAAATACATTCCATTATTTGCCTAGACCTAGTTTGTTAACTAGAATTACTTATTGGTATTACTAGGCTAAATTGTATTAGTAAGAAGTACAGTATACTGATCATATTTTATCATTGGCCTAGGCTAGGCTTATGTTGTTTATGGTTAGCTAGAGAAGCATTAGATAAAAAGCATTAATCTATCCTGTGTTGCTTCATTATTATATATAATGCCTGGATAAAAAATTTAAATTAATATTGAATGTTTTTTAAAATAAGACATTTTGTGTTAAAACCTTACCACCGATAGGTTTTCCTCAGTCTGTACTTTTGAATGCTTCTGAAGGAAAAATTAACGTTCAATGCCTTAAGGTTGAGCCACTCTGTTTCAGAATTCATTCGTAACTAGTTTGCTTATACCAAAGTTCTCAATTGTCTGATTGGCCATACTGCTATTTATATGACCCACAACCTTTATTGAAAGATTTGTCATGATCTTCTAAAAAATACCTTATATCTCACAATGAAAGATGTGAATTTTTGGAATCTACACTCAATTTACTTTAAGATTATTGAAAATAAAAAATGATCAAACTACAGGTTTTACACGTTCAGAAGCATTTTACAGAAATCCATTCCTGTCGACAAACGCCTAGTTTTGGTCTGGCTCATGAACATCTTCAAGTCTGCTCAGTGCTCTTCTAATTTTACTCCACTTAACAAGTATTTTTCTCTTTGGCGATATTGTTTCGACTCTTAATAGAAATTGAATAATCTCTTAAAACATTACGGGCTAGCAACATAATTTCCAATTCTACTACTAATTGTCATTTTCTTGATAATTATACGTCATAGATTTAACAGAATATCTGAATTTTGTTTCGCTAAAACTACCTTTCATAAGATAAGTTGTATCTGTTTGATGTGACTGATTTCGAACGATTTAATCTGTTTTTGCGGAGCATTTACTGTATCACAACCGTATGCCACTACCAAGAACGTGGTAACTGTTTCTTTTCCCAGAATTTGTTTTTATTTCATCTTCGACTTACTCATTCACCCTAATTGTATTCTATTCGGTGTAATTCTGATAATTTGTTTTGAAAATTTGGTTATGCACACAACTTGCTGTTTTCTTTTTACGTTATAATATTTTGAGAAAGGATACTTAGCAAGTCGTATTCAATGACACAATGAACTCAAATTGCACAAAGGTAATCTGGAAAACTGAGAAATGACAATACACTGTCAAGACTATGCACTTGTTCATGTTCACATTGTTCAGTTTCATACCATCGATGTTTTTGCTTTATAAATTTCTATCTTTATATATTATAAAAACAACAGTATAAATCCCTGATGTAGGCCCTTTCTTGATGCTAATTGGGACCTTTAAATCGCAAGAATGTGGACGCCGTTTACGCCGAACTGTTTTGAGGTGTAGACAAATCCATAGTCGACTACACCTCAAGCAAGCTAGTGAACGAGGGCAACACTTCAAAATCATGTAGTCATGTCCTTTAACCGATTAAATCTTTTGAGCATAATTTTCAATACAATTGCTTGGGAATTAAGGACATTTACTATTGTATTGGTTTTGTTACGCTACCTTAGAGGGTTTCAAATGATAGTTATCGTACTATTACCTGCTATTATAATCCGTATTTTACTCAACTTTTCAGGGTGACAGTGGTGGGCCATTGATTTGTCAGAAAGATAACGTCTGGTATGTCACTGGTGTTACAAGCTTTGGTTCAATTCCATGTGGTGAAGGAATTGTAGGATACACACGAGTTTCTAGTTTTATTGAATTCATTGATTCATTTATAAGTGCCGGTAAGTAATACTTTCAATAGATTGATGATAATAAAATCAATTAATCAATAAATAGACAAATCAATTATTGTTGGTTTATTCTACATTTTGTACTATTTATTGTATTTTTAATATAGATTGTTATTTTTACTGCAATGACGGCTCTTGTTTGGATGAGTCACTCGTTTGTAACGGTAACGGCGAATGTTTAAACGACGAAGACGAATCAGACTGTGGTAAGAATCTCAATTTATAAATTCGCAAATGCTGCAGTAACTTTCAATGTTTTCTCAAGATTTATATTAACGCATTGGGGTTAGACGGTCAAATTCTATGGCGTGCAACAGCTAATTGTGCAGTATTTTAAATACAATGATAATATAGTACTTTTACGGTACTAAAAAAGATCAATCTTAGTGTTCAACTTTGGTACGGCATTGTCCGAAAAGTAGACAATTTTTTTTTTAAATGTTTTTAGTCGCACAGCTCACTATGTCGGTCGGTTGGTAAACACTAACTTGTATATGACCTTATCTTGATATCAGTTTAATCTAGCTAAGTCAATTTTTCACAGTATATTCCTTATGGCCAGGAATCGTGTGGTTATGTTTTTACGGTGCGCAATAAAAAATTACGCGGTCTATGCATGATTTAACGAAATCACGTTTGTAATCATATCTTCACAAGCATAAATCACAATTAAATAAAATTTGGTACTCATAAATTTCAGGGCATAAATCATCATATGGTAATACAATTACGTGCGTAGCGCATGTAACGCATGCGTACGCGCGCTTAACATTTCCCAATTGTCAACATTTTTACGTTTCAGGCAATTTTAAGCGTCTAAAAAATTGCCATGAGTGCGCAGATTTTTGCACGCGTACTGCGCGTTAAATGTTAATACGCACTCTTTTTGCCCGATTTCTGTTTTGTTGACTTTTTTTCAACTCGAAATTACGTTATACGAGTACGTCAAAAGTAAATTAAAAGAATATAAATGTTTTTAAACATTTTCAACATTTTTAAACATGTTCAGCAATTTCGGTCGGTTGGTCGGTCGGTCGGTTGGTCGGTCGGTCGGTAAACACTAACTTGAGCACGCGACTGCAGCCATCTATATGGCCTTGTTAAACAACTTCGAGCAACACAATTTCAATGTGCTATTTGGAAATTCTCTTATTTATTGTTAACTTACTAAACTTAGTGAAATGCCGCTCCTACCATCACCATGTAAATAGTGTTGCGGCATAGTGGGTGGGCTTTTCGCTTTTATTAACCCAATAATGTTTTGCCCTTCTTGATTGAAGGCGTTGGTTAATGTTGATGCAGTGTGGGCTGTTGAAAATAAAATAAATGTTTATTGAACTTGAACTTGAATGCACTAGGCTGTTTCATGAGGAGTACTGTATCTAAATGCTACATACAAGCAAATTAATGGTACACAGAATGTGAAAGGCAAACTGTATCTTGATATGTTATATCGTTTGTTAATATTATATTATGATGATTTAAATTTACTTAATATTCTCTATTTATTTGTTTTGTTTTGGTCATATATTTTGTCTACTTTAGTTACTGGCTGGTTAGATTGTTAACGCTCGACGAAAGCACACTTTAATTATTACTATTTGTCTCGTACCACCACTGTGGTGCCATGGTTATGAATATATTGTTTTACGTCTTAGGCACGCCAACATGGTAGACATAACTGTTCTTATTTTTAGCAACTCTACAAAAAACCCAACTTCATTCAATTTCATGTAGTGTAAATATAATCTCAAAATATATGAAACGACATTTGATGCATTAAAATATGCACTGGTAAATAAAGTAAAGCAATGTTTTGTTAACGGTATTTTTGTGGATATATATACATAACTTCCATTGTCTTGTATTTTGTTATGTAGTAAAACAAATAAACAATAAAATAAAATAAAATCTTTAAATATAAACTAAATTAATACCAGTATATAATTATACTAATTTTGAAAAGCCAATAGATTTGAAAAATTGTTTTTTTTTCAAAAGGATTTCATTTCTTTTTTTTTCAGAATGTGGCCGTACTTATATATCACTTGAAAACGAAGGCATTGCAAATTCATTTTGGTCTCTAAATTATCCGAATAATTACTACAACAATTTAAATTGTTACTGGAAGATAACCACCTCATCAGATTTGGTCATTCTTCTTCAGTTCAGCGACTTTCAACTGGAGTATAGCTATGATTATTTGAGAATAGGAGAAATCAGCTGGGACTACACTTTTACAGGTTCAGACTTCCATTCTGTAATTTCCAACAGCGGGATAATGTGGGTTAACCTATTCACCGACTATAGTATACGATACAGAGGATTTAATGCAACAGTAACTGCAGTAAATCGTACTGGTATGTGTGTTACTTTTATTATTCTTTATAATATAATGTATCATACGAAATAATAACAGTATCAATGTACTGTTTTTGTACAGTACATTTTCACGTTAACGTCAATGTGTTGATGTTGGTTTTTATTAACCAAACTTAGTTGCTTTTCAGATTATTTTGTATGTGACAACGGTGACATAGTTTCAGTAGATTACGTATGTAATAAAGTCATAGATTGTCTAGATTTTTCTGATGAAATGCAGTCATGTGGTAAGTATTACAATTCAGTATGTATTTGATTGAGCACAGGGTATAACATATTCAGGAAAGTTCATATGGAGAACTATCGAACTTTATCAACGTTTTCAACGCGTGGCACCGACACTTGATAACAATATCAAAAACAAAATTAATTTCTGAGGCTTCATACGTTGGCTTAGTGTAGCTTTACCCCTATAAGTTCCAGAGGCAAGTAACCTGTATTACCTAAATATAATGTAAAAGTAGATTTCTCAAGTAAATGTCCAACAGCTTCAAGTAACTCATCATAACCAAAATACACAAATACCTTGTCAAGACCCATTCATTACGCTCCATGCATATTCTAACGAGAGTCAAATTTAGGCTCCTATGAAACATTATGAATAAACCACATTACAATACTCTAAAGTAGGTCTCACAAATGCCTTATATAATTTCATAAGAGCTGAGGATTTCAAATAACGAAAGGACCTCTTTATCATTCATAGCTTCATGTTAGCTTTTTTAGAAATATCAGCAACATGAACAGCGAAATTTAGAGTTGGATCAAACGTGACACCTAGATCCTTCTCCCTGTCAACAGATTTAAGCACAACGTTATTCATAAAATAAGAATGACATGGATTATGCCTACCAAAATGCATCACTTTACACTTATCTTCATTAAATGGCATCTGCCATTTCACTGACCATTCACCCAGTGCATCTATATCCGACTGCAATCTTACACTATCCTCCTGTGTATCAAAAATCCTGTATAACTTGGTATCATCAGCAAAAATCAGAAATTGACACGGAAGGCAAGTCGTTGATAAAAATAATAAAAAGTATTGGTCCGAGTACACTTCCTTGCGGGATTCCGCTAATAACTTGTGAATAACTAATAACTTGTGAATAACTAATAACTTGTGAATAACTATAAAAACAGCCATTGATTGAAACTCTTTGGGTGCGTTCTGAAAGATAGGTACTAATCCATATGAATAAATCTCCACTGATACCAAAACTAAATAATGTCTTTAACAAGCGTTTATGAGGAACGGAATTAAATGCTTTTTTACAATCGAAATATATACAGTCAAACTTATGAGAGTAATCCCGATACATACTCCATTTTTCAAGGACCTCCAATAATTGAGTTGCGCAAGATCGACCTTTCCTAAAACCATGCTGATTAGTACTTAATAAATTATTTCCTTCCAAATACTCCATAATTTTGGTGCTGATGATACGTTCGAACAATTTATAAACAAGTGATGTGAGGCTAACTGGTCTATAAGTAGATGGACTATTCTTATTTCCTTTCTTGAAAATGGGCACTACCCATGCTTCCTTCCATGACTGAGGTACTGTACCTTCATTTATAAGTTTATTAAAAATCATTGATAGCGTAAAAAAAATTTCATGACGGAGTTCATACAACACTCTAGCATGAATGCCATCAGGACCTGCAGATTTGTTTGTGTTCATGTTATTCAAAATGGTTAATAATTCCTCCTCGCTAAACAAAACGCTGGATAAACGAGAATCTGTTACTGGGGGAAACTCAGGAATGTTTGACAAGTCCTCAACCGAAAAAAACTACTAAAAAATGATTAACCAGTTCATCCTTTCCAATATCATCTTCCACAGAATCACCATTATCAGAAATTAAGTTTGGGATCCCTTTTTTGCTTTTAGATTGACTTTTAATGTTATTCCAGAAACATTTCTCCTTTGATTTAATCTCATCAGCCAGTTTATTTTCAAAAACAGATTTGGTCTTCCTTATTAAGTTAGTTGCAAAATTTCTATCTTGTACAAATTTCCTCCATTTTCCCTCTTCATCCGCTTTTCAACTTATTTATGGCTTTCAAACAGTCCTTATTCATCCACAAAGGATTAGAATTATTTTATTATTTTCTTTCTCAAGGGTATATGATTCTCAATAGATTTATTTAGTAAGTCCTCCATATAAGACCATGACTCAATTCCGGAACGATGACTTAATTTATCAGCCCAATCAACAGTGTTAAATATATTTCTCATTTTATCATAATCTCCATGCAAGTATGATCTAACAAATGGTACATCTTTAGCTACTCTGAAGTAGTTTGAAAATGATTTATGTATTACACCCTTTGTTTTTAAACTAAGCATTTTCTTGTACACAAAATCAAAATTGAACGGTCAAAAGTAACGAATTCAAATCTAGTTAATTTTGTGTTTGAGACAGGTAAAGATACGTATTTGAAAAAATATGCATAATGTATTTAATTGCGTACCATGATCTGAACTATATTGTAGGCCTATTTTAATAAAATTTAATTATTATATCTTAAATAATTAAACATATTTGTTATTGAAACCATACTCTAACAAGTAAACATCATATCATTCTGTTTTTCAGATTGTAACTCGACGAAGAGATGTTATAGTGGAGTATGTGTACACAATTCGTCGTTCTGTGATGGAAATAACGACTGTGGTGATTGGTCGGATGAAGTTGGTTGTTATGACTGTAAGTAGCTTATATCGTATTATGTAAAATCATGTTTGTCAACCAACACTGGGTAATTAAATTTATTCGGACACAAAACACAAATAGCTATTAATGCAAACATTGTGTCCATTTGTCTACACCCGATCTCATTACAGCCATGTTATTGTAATGTAATGCGACATTTATATAGCGCTATTTCATGAAGATCAGAGCGCTGTGGACTTAGATGTTACCATTTCAACAACATTCTTCTCCCTAAGAGTCATATCGTGTCATCGGCAGCCAACTACAGCGCCATTACGTCTGTCCACGGCAGTGTGTGTGGGTGTGTGAACTAGTACACCGTGGTAACCCCCACTCGTCTCGAAAGGTGTAATAGGTAGTGCACATGAGCAATATGCATACACTGGACCTACGGTTTATAGTCTTTATCCGAGAAGACTGGTTCTACCAACAGAACCATTGAGCGAGTTAATAAACTACTGAACCAGGATACATAATAAGCCTATATAATGATGTGCAATCGCAGAAATTAAAACACACCCGTCATTTGATTACCCCGTTATTTGATTTGATGATGTGTGATGTGGATCACATGATATTCAATAAGTAATAAATTAAACTCTAACGTCATCGAGACTGCACTTGTTGTATACTAATGTCGTTAGAAATGCGAGTAAGACATTTCTATACGTGCAATTTATTATGGGGGAAAATACATTTTACCTAAATCTCGTTCTATTTATTGGTATTAGCATCATCCAATCTTGAATGTGGACGACAACAACACCAAGACAGCCTCCTTCGAATTATTGGTGGACAAGATTCACTTCCAGGAGAATGGCCATGGATAAGTTCATTATTATATAGTAATGGTAACCATATATGTGCTGCATCAATAATCAACGACCAGTGGGCCGTAACTACTGCCCATTGCGTGTAAGTGAATTGTCATTTCTGTTCTGATCCTCCTTTAAGGTCGGGCTTATTCTGAGCGTGAATTCGTGTTAATTTTAGCCAGATTTACCTATATATAATAGATAATATATTATATCTGATGTTGTGCAAATAACCTCAATTCACGCACGAAGCTATCATATTATTTACGAATTCTACTAATCTACAGATCAAAAATAAACTTATTGTTTTTGTGTACCTCAACCATACCCTGAAACATGCTTATTAACACTGCAACCATAGAAAATGCAATCAGAATGTTTTATCATTTCAGTGGTTATATTTATACTTCTGTGACTGGGATAACATTATTGGACGACACATCATCAGTGTTTAGAGTTAGTGGTGGATTTTCCACTTTTGTCCATCCAGATTATGATAACTCATCTCTTGATTATGATATTGCATTACTTAAGTTGGATTCTCCGATAGAATTCAACCAATTCATTCAACCAATTTGCTATGGTGACAAAGAATATCCACCGGGCACATCTTGCACAGTAGCAGGATGGGGTTATTTGTCGGAAAATGGTAAGTTGGGCTATAAGTTTGAAAGTGAACAAGATACATCTCTATTTCAAGTTCTGTGTACAAAAGATTTTACTGGGTGATTTGACTCCCTCAGTAATAAGAAAGTTTTTATTTTAAACTAGATTTGTCACGCGTTAGTTATCCGCGTGCAAGTAGGCCTACGTAGTTTTTGACATATACAAACTGTCATAAATCTTGTAGAAACTAATTTTGCAAATGTTAAATGCGCGCGTAACTTACGGTGACATCATTTAATGGTAGGAGGTGCACAACTTCACGTAAATGTTAATTATAAGTTCGAAATGTTCTGTTTACATGTTTTAGAGAAACGCGAATTACAAAAATAAATAAAAGCACGTGCGCGCGTAACTTTTTGCGAAATACTCGATTTTGACTCCATAGAAAGACTTTTGGTTTCAAAATCTGTGATCAATCATTGAAATACGTAAAATCGCGCGTAACTACCAAGTGTCTTTCAAATATGGTCAAATTAATACATTAATGTATAACAATACAGATGTAATCAAAATACATGCAATATAATCAATTAATGATAAACAAAAGACCATAAATAGGGGATCAAGATTAGAAGTAAAAATACTTGTCTCATATTGACCCCAAATAAAAAACAAACAAAAAGAAACAACAACAAAAAAGAAAACAAACCAATATAAAATACTAAAAAACTAAAGATTGCGCAAATAATTATCAGTCATCTGACTGATACTTTGATAAACATTGCATTTTCATATTTCTTCTAAAAAATTTAATTGATTTAACGTTAATAGTGGCTGTATCTAGGTTATTCCATTGTGTGGGACCTGAAAAAGTAATGAAAAATTGGCTTTTCCTCAGTCTTACGAAAGGGACAAATAATAAATTAGGTTTCCTTATGTTATAAGTATGGAGTAATAAACGATTAGAAAAAAACATTGAAATCGATATAGGTAACAAATTATTGACATACTGAAACATAAACGAAGTAACTTGAATTGTGTGAAGGTCATTAATTTTTACGATGTTTAACTTCTTAAATAGAGGTTCAGAGGGCGTTCTAAATGACGTCAAGGTGCGGATAACTAAGAAATCGTGTAACACACAAAATCATTTACATTTACGAACAATATTGATCGATAGTTTCTTTTTCTTTCTTTTATTTATCCACAAATATAAAATATAAACATTGTAACATCAATAAAACATAATATATCAAGAGAAGGGCTAAAAAATAATTAAAACTAATCAAGTTCAGCCCCTAAATATTGAAATATAAATAGTTATATAAATAAATATATAGTTCCAATAGTATGAGCAATAACGTTTTCAGACTATTTAGCTACATAATCATTATTCTTAAATAATTGAATTTAATTAACAATTAAATTTTATAGAATATATCGTGTCAAATGAACTACAACATGCAGATGTTCCCCTTGTGAGCAATGAAGATTGTAAACTACTTCTAGTAGACAGTAACCGCAATATCACGGAAAATATGATTTGTGCTGGGTATTTAGCAGGCGGTGTCGATGCATGCAATGTAAGTAAACCGTTTGCTTGATCTTACTAGCTATTTGAATAGAGAATACCTGTAACCAAATGTGTTTGGTTTTGTGAATTTTTAATTTATCGTTCAATTATTGATACCTAAAGACGGTAAAAGAATGGTGGTTGGGTGGGGTAAATGGAAAAAATGTTTATACACGAAGTCAAAAATGATTTGTGTTTTCTTTCAACTTTTTCTGTCCGATAAACATTCTATATTCTATAATATTTGTGGTATATTGCAGGGTGATAGCGGTGGTCCTTTAATGTGTCGGTCACAGGAAGGTACATGGGATTTTGTCGGTATTGTAAGTTGGGGAGAAGGTTGTGCTCAACCAAACAAACCTGGTGTATACACTAGAGTTTCGAGGTTTACAGAATTCATCAGTGATACGATAGAGCAGCATAGTAAGTATTTATATATATGTTGTTTTGTTTGTAGAAATTCAAAATAAATTAATATATAAAAAAAATATATAATTTTCAAAACCAATATCTCTAACAAGGTTAATATAATTCACACTTTCGAACATTTAAATTTGGTAAATAAGGAAGGATGTGGTATATGTACAGTATGTGCGTAGATTTTGGAGTAACAGAAGCGTTGTTTCTACAGGGTAATTAAAACGTGAAAGTTAGTGAAAGGAGACACTATCAAAGTTCCAACAACTGTAAATGACAACTTATTTCTGTAGACCAACGGATATATTCACAGTGGAGTGCAATATATGCTCATTTCTAATTGGCAACCAATAGTGTTTTTAGTTATTTACTAAGATGCACACTTCATTGTAATTAGCCGTTCAATAGCTATACAAACATTTCAATCTTTGGATACTTCTGTGGATGTATTACTTTAAATGTTTCAATTTATCTTGAATTGGAAATATCTTAATTTGTATATATTCTTACGCTGCTGCTCCAATTGGCGTAATTCATCCAGTTGGAGTTGTATGCTTCTTTTTGTTTGGCTTTTTTCGCTGCCTTCAAGTGACATAAATGTATTAATCATTTCGTAATTAGCATACTACTATATGAATAAATTAGGAATGAACTACGAGAATGACGAATTCGTATGGTTTTGAATAACTTTCAACAAGATTCCAAAATTATAATAATTGTCTATTTTATAGTTATAAGAAAACGACCAAATGTATATACGTAGAAATAGCTTTGTGAATAATCTATACGACTAGAAAGTGGTTTTTCTCCTGAATCTACATTATCTCTTATTTGAACGAAGTATAATACAAATAATGTATTTTTTTTATTTCTTATTGTATCTCTCTCATACAAATCAATTTAATTTTATATATTTTAATTTCAGCGTGTGGTGAAAATAAACACATTTTGGATCATAACGGAGCACTGGAACTTCTTACTCCTACTTTTCCAAACCCATACCCGTATGATAGTAGACTGTGTTCTTGGGATATCATCGCACAAGATGGTCAAGTTGTGTTTGTCTATTTCACCAAGTTCGCCTTAGAAGATTGTTGTGCCTCAATTACAATTGATTTGTCTCCGGATAACAGCAGCAACTCTAATGTGTACACTTTTGGTAGCATGCCTCCAACGAGTTTATCATCTGCTAAGAATCATTTACGCATTACATTTAGTACCAATATTTCAAGTGGATATGGTGATTTTACAACTCGGATGTGGGCTGTAAATACAGAAGGTATATACAGTATAATCATCTTGTGCCTTAATTATTCAATTATATCTACTACTAATTTAATTATGAGAGTATCTCGTTAACTCGGTATGATAGAACAACTCTAATTTAACTGCGCGACACATAGATGATTGTTACATCCTTATCGCATAATTAATTAAAAAACCTCAGAAGTATGGTTTGTATAAATAAACAATTGAAACGGTAATATTGTTCAGTGTTCCAATTAATCAGACGCTACAACGTGTATATGTTTATTTATTTGTTATTTGTAATCAGAATTATTCAGCTGTTCAAATGAAAGCCAACAGATAGTTCCACTATGTTGGGTGTGTGATGAGAAGTATGATTGTGAAAATGGACGAGATGAGCAAGGATGCGACGGTAAGTCTAATTATTTATTATGCTGTAACAAATACACATATAATGGATAGTTTTAATTTTGTTAACATATTCATTCATTCATTTATTCGGTCAAAATCAACATACAATACTTGATTACATAACAATGTTACAATACAAAAAGTTAAAACTTGAGACAATTAAAAAGAAGGAAAAATGTTATAAACAATCTAAAAACAATGCAAAAGTCTAAAATGATGGTTAAAAAATGGCTTTAAAATGGTTTAAAAATGGCATAAAATACAGCATTAAAACAGAATATCGTTCAGTACCATAGTTTAAAAAAGTCATAACAAATACAAGTTAAAAAGACAAAAGGATATTAAAAAGCGTTCAGTTAAAAAGAGAGCAGCAGAATAAAGTTATGAACATGAGAATAAAACAGTTAAGTTGATTTCGACGAGGATAGCCCAAAAAAACCAATTACCTAGGTTTATTTCCGTTGGGGTCCTGTAGTATTGTATTGTGATTTTAAATTATTTTATCCTTATTTACCGGTTTTCTCTTTTGTTCGTTAAGTATTCTTTAACCAGTTTTCTAAATATCCCAACACTCATGGTGTTTTTTATGTCGTTTGGTAATTTATTCCAGTCATTAATGGCTGTAGCATAAAAAGTTCCATCGATAGCTTTAGATGCTTTTGGCGGAATGAAGTTGAATTCACTTTGTCGTGTACCATGGCTATGTTGGTCACACACCTTATCAAAATATTCATTTAAATACGAGGGAGCGGAATTATTTAAAATCTTATGTACTGTATTTAACTTCATTTGAGTTACTCTGTCTTCGACATTTAATAATCCTAGTTTATTCAACTCTTTCTGTCCAATATGGGTTCTTGGTCCTTCACTTAAAATATATCTAACCATATTGTTTTGCATGACTTGTAATTTATTTTTACATTTCTTTGTAGTGGCAGAATACCGTGATGAACATGCATAATCGAAATTACATTGAATAAGTGCATAGCTTAAAATTTTTCTTGCATTTTCATTTAAAAAAGAAGCTTGTCGGTAAAGAAATCGTTGTCTTGCCGTAATCTTTTTAACGACTGCATTAACGATTTTTTCGCCCGACAAGGATTTATCTAATGGTATACCAAGGTAGTTTATGGAAGAGGATTCTTTTATTGGCACACCATTGCAGTGAATTGAGAAATCAGTGGCCTCCTTTAATTTAAATTTGGAACCAAATAGTATCGCTTCTGTTTTTCCTAAGTGAATTGATAGCTTATTATCAATTAGCCACTCGTTACAAGATTTCAATTCAGTGCTTAGTTTTTTGGCCAATAAGGTCGGGTCCTTTCCAGAAACCATCAGGATACTATCATCGGCATATAAAATAAGTTTACAGTTAACACTAGTCGGCATATCATTGATGTAACATAGGAACAAACGTGGGCCTAATATACTTCCCTGTGGGACACCACATGTTATAGGGAGTAAGCTAGAGTTAACATTATTTACACATACTAACTGTTGTCTGTTATACAGATACGATTTGAACCATTGAATCGATCCTATACCCATTGCTTCCAGTTTACGGATCAAAATGCCATGGTCAACTGTGTCAAACGCTTTTTGGAGGTCTAGCGCTACCATACCAGTATAGTTGCCATTTGACATTTCTGTGCGAATATAGTCCGTTATATGAACTAAGCACGAATCCGTTGAATATCTACTCCTAAACCCTGATTGGAAGTCAAATTTCATTTTCTCTGAGGTATTCATCAATTTGAACATATATAGCTCGTTCGAGTACCTTGGACATTACACTTAAAATACTAATTGGTCTATAGTTGCTTACCACAGACTTGTTGTTTTTTTAAAAACCGGATGTACCCGTGCAATTTTGAGGTCATCAGGCACGGTTTCGTTTTGAATTGATAAATTTATAATGTGTGCGATAGGACCTTTAATGGCAATTGCACCATCGCACAATAATCGTGCAGGAATGTTGTCTAAACCAGTACTTTTAGCTATATTTAGGCTTTGTAGCTCCTTTAGAACGAATTCCTCTGTAACAGGGATTAGGTTCATATTATTTTTGGACACTCCCTTTCTTTCATAAAATTGTTTGAATTTAACTGATTCTGTATTATAACATGCACTGCCGTTAGGAAGTTTACTAGCCAGATCATTTGACACGCTAGTGAAGAATCTATTGAAGTGTTCTGCGACTTTATTGTTATCAAAGCAAACTTTATCTTCTATATTTAGTACAATTAGGGGTGAAGACTTTGTTTTTTGACTATATCCCAGAGATTTTAATTGCGCCCATAACTTTTTTGGATTTTTTTTATTTTCTTCTAAGTTTTTACTAAAATATTGAGCTTTCGCGCACTTAATGTCTCTACGGACTTTGTTTCTTATTTTGCAGAAATCAGAAGAATATAAGTATATATTAAAAATGTTTTAATTAATATTTTTCTACTAGATTGTTTTTCGAATGAATATAATTGTACCAGCGGTGAATGCATTCCATTTTGGGAACGATGTAACGGTGTTTCTAATTGCAATGATAGCAGTGACGAAAACAATTGTGGTAAATTATACTTTTAAATAAAAGCTTTATGTAAAAGCTGTCTTTGTGACGTTCGGAAAATATTAATTAATAAAGCAATTCTGTGCTGTCCATGGCCCATTTCCTTTTAATACATTATTAGAATTAATAGAATTGTTGTTAATAGCTGGGTTTGTAAAACTTCTTATATGAATCATTTTTCAAATTGACTGGAAGCTTATCCTGTACCATTGATCTACCCAGTATACGTACTTCATTATTATTGGTATGTTCGGAAAGGTACATTTAACGGGCGCTATAGAGTAAAATAAGCATGGCCAAAAAAGAATAAAATGTTCTTACATAGGCCTATTATATGTTGTAAATTAATTAATACACTATATGTATCATGACGTATTGTTTAGTCTTACGTTGGTTCATCTCGTTTTGATTTCGATATAATTATTATTATCATCTTAGCATTTTTATTTCGTACTCATCTCTTTACATACATATTTCCTATTAACATTGTTTTTTTTAATGAATATTTCCATACATATTATCTCTTAACACTTTTTTTTTAATAACCCATATTTTCCTATTAACACTGTTTTTTTTCAGTTTACATAAATATTACTTCTGTTCTTTTAATTATACATTATTCTTAAACACATTTACTTTTTAATAGGTAATTAACAATACATATTTATATTTATATATACTTATTAAAATTGGTTTTTTTGCTTACAAACACATTTTCTACTTTTGAATTGAACTTTATAGAGTGCAACGAAGATGAATTCCCTTGCTCAGATGGATGTACACCAGCATCAAATGTTTGCGATGAAATTGTTCATTGTTATGGAGAAGACGACGAAAAGTACTGTGTTGACAATGCATACATTCCATATTGCCCTGAAACGGTTGTTGTACCTTGTGACAACTTAAACAACTATGAACGTCCGGTAGCTTATGGACAAGATGGTCAACCTGCAAGTGTGTATTGCTGGAATGACCAAGTGTCTGTAAATGGTTCAGAAGTACAATTAGTCACGTGTAGAACTATATCTGCGAACCCTGATTCTTGTTCATTCATCTTAGAATTAGAACATCCAGGTACTTATGAGAGTCGATTACCGACCACATTGAACTATGACCGACGATGTCATGTGATTTATTATTTTAAATTTGCAATTTTTAGTTCTCAGACCTTCCCAATTTCTTCGATTCTAGGTTCACGAAATCGATTTTAGTGGACGACGACAATGTATGATTTTATCAAATCGAACTTGCATGCTATGTAGTTACCCTAAACATGACACAATAGTACAGTGTTAAATGTTATATATAATATGTAATATTTCGAGTTATTTTACTGTTTTATTTAGAATCTGTTGCAACTGTGAATGTTGCTGGAGTATTATGGGAAGACTTAAAAAACCCCAACGTCATTGTAACCGAACATAAAGATGGAGACGCTTTTATTGTTTACGAAGGCTCAAATAATTCTTTTGTTGTTCCTGGAAATTCAAATGGTGTAATATCTTTAGATGTACATGGGTATCAAGAAGCGAGTAAAACGTGGACAACACTTGATTGTACAAGTTCTATTCTTCCTACAATTGAATTTGAACTTTTACCGTTAGAAATCATTACGACAATTATAATTGACCCGGAAGTCGACGAAGAAATAGAATTAAACATCACTTCTAGTTTACCTATTTACATTAACTTACCAGCGGGTGAGTACATTATTGAATTCTTGTTTTGTCAAGTATTACAGTGTTTTATGTAATTCTGCAAGAACGCCGTAGGCCTATAATTGACGTATCAACGTAGATTGATGTAAAAAGACATTAGCTTTTAATATTGCTAAATCGTGCGCAGATTATGTGTACATCCATTTACACGAAGGTGTGTCATTTTCCCAAATGTTTTAATAAATTTGAAACCATAAATAATAATTAATGATATAGTATATAAGACAAAGATACAAGTTAAAAATGCTAACTTGATCATTAAACGATACAGCACTTGTGCCGAATTTGTTATTTTCTTGCTAAAAAGAGAAAACCATAGCGAGTTGGCCTAATCGCCATCACAACCATCGTCTACTGTGTCCTAACAGTGTTGACCATTCTTTCCATTTATTTTGTTCATAAGTTGAAATTGTTTTCAAATTATTATTATTATTTTTCTTTCATTCTCTCATTTTTCATTTCATTTATTTATCGTACTTCACAAAAGAATGTTTACAAGTTTCATTGATTATCAAAACAAAATTCTCTTCAACAAGTATAACCTTCGCACACAACCGGGTACGATCAAAAAACTCTTCATGCTTTTAAGTTCAACCCTACTGTCTATAGTTACTTTGGGGTTAGGAGTTAGAGGTTACGGTTAGTTTATGGTTTATTGAAACCATTATGCTAATTATTTTGCCCAAAATGTTATTTAAAATGATACGAATTCTTACGAATATGACCTGACTTTGTGTAATTCCATTGTCAATGTTTAGGAAGTGTGAACAGTCTTAGTGGTTCAAACGTTTCTATTTCTCTGAATGTACCAGATCTATTCGACTCATTTCAATTGCAAACTATTCCAGCATTGATTAATACAAGAGGTAAGTTTTATAGGAAAGTCATACAATAAAACCTAACGGTACATGCCAGTGAAATTAATTATAACACATGTATATCCTTGCCAATTGATTGGTTGACTTTGTATCACGTTACCATTAATTATTTTCTCCCTTTCAACGATTAAAGATATTATTGCACGGCTAGGTTTATGTAACATATTTGAGACGTCTATAATTACTGAGACAGTCTCTGTTCCCGCAGCCAAAATAAGTGCACCATTGTTTACATTCTGTAGCCTTCGACATTTAGGATGGAAGCAATGGATTAATTGAATACGTTTAGGCCTACCCTAGAACAAAATAATGCTTTGTAGTCGTTGAATTAAGAGAATAAATTAATTCGTATCAAGTTTTCACTGTTCCATTTAACTTGGATTCGCCTCTTTGAATGTAACTGTCTCAAGAACTAAAAAATTCATTATTCTGTAATATGATGTACTCCAGCTCATTGAGTTTTTCTAAACAAACCTTATGAAGACAATCTGCATTTGATATTACTTTTAGGAATTTACATTTCTTCGATTGTTGTCATTGAGCTAACTTTACTAGATGGTGAAAATGGTAATGAAATTGATATTACTAGTCCAATAAGAGTAAAAGTACCAGTTACATCTGATAATGTGAAAGCAGGGGATAGGATCCCTTCTATGTATTATGATAAAACACAAGGTAAATTATGTGATTGTATTTTAATATTTAAAAAAAATTATTTTTAATAAAATTATGTATATAAATATAGTTACTGTATATTGTTTTGTTTTTTGCTTACCGTATTTGTATTTTGTATACAGAAACGCGTAACGTTAATATTATTATAATGTTGTTACGTTATTCACATTCTGGATAACCAGTTCCTGCTGAGAACAACCTGTTGAAAGTGTTCATAATGAAGTTCATATTTCTTTAAGTATTGGTATTTTCGGGGAAAACAGGCAATATTAAATTGCTTTTAAATAATATTCATCATTGTTCTGTACTGTGGTTGCTTTTTTCTCATATAATTTATATATTTATTATTTAATCACCCTTCGTGTTTGACACGAGACCAGCCAATTCTGGCTTATGAGTGAACTTTAACGTAACCAGTTAAAACAATCATTTAAGCATATATCTAAAGATACGGTAATCAACCAAACAAGCAGCGTACTCAACATATTATAGTATGTATTTTTTTGTATCATTGTTACTTAAGGTGCATGGCTGATATATGACTATGGGGACGTGGTTACAATTGGTGGATATCTGTACTGGGTTGCTGAATTACCTCATTTGTCATTTTGGCAAGGAGGTTTACTAATTGAAAATTCAACATGTGTGACAGTTAGAGTGTGCGCAGATGACGGCTGTTTTCAACCGATACCTTTACAGACAGTCGAGTAATTATGTCATTGACTAATGTCATAATCTTTAATTTGTGAAATAAAATATTGATATAGACTAGGCTACTTGATTATTCCATGAAAGTTAAATTTATGAGTGATTATTGTCATTTGAAATTGATAAAAATACTAGTGTTACCATTCAATTCTCATAGTAGCACTTATAATTTTGCTATTATTAGGATTGTTAATAAAATACTTTGGAGAGTTTAGTAAAACGTTTTATCTTCGTTAACTGACACAAAAGTTCTAATTTAATAAGTTATTTTTATTTTTAAGAGTATATGGTATAGATCATGCCTTCTACAAAGAAGAAATGACAGATTCATCTGGTTTTGTTTGTATAAATGTCAACGTAGGATCTACAGTACGAATTTCAACAGAATGCTCATCTTCCAATGCCAATGCATCTTATGTTTTACAAACATCAAACAATATAGCAGAATGCTCATCAGGTAACTGTTCAGAGGTCATATTCGTTGTTGAATGCACTTTGAATTTAACTTCCGATGTGGGAACAACTAGTCCAACTACTCTTGCGGAAGAAACCACATTGCGTACAACTAAACCAACTACTGCTGCAGAACTAACCACCAAAGAAACAAACGAGCCATCTTCAACGTGTGTATTGGTTAGGGTATGCGCAGACGACAGCTGTCGACAACCCATGCCTTTACATACAGTCGAGTAAGTATCTCAGTTAATATTAAAACGATGTATTGTCTCCCAAAAACATGAAAAATGAAGATTATAAAAATAATTGACTTTGAATAGACCATGTCGCCGTTTTAATAAAGTTAAATCTTTTCCGTAAAAAAAAGATACTTTAACAAAAATTTAATGTTTTCATTTATAACAAACACAATAAACGGTTAAATTCAAACCACAGCCCAGTTACTTAAAGTCAATTTTACCGTTTTTGCTTTAAATTATAAGTCACTAGTTAAATGTTTCTGTTGATTGTTAAAATTCATTTGGTCATCTGAAAACCTATCAAACAGTAAAATACAGAAGTAGCCTAGTTTTTATAGTCTATTTCATACCAAAACTAATTTTATCAATATTTTGATTTGAGTACTTAGGGAGAAAGTGCTGAAGTTCTTCAAATGAGACAACGATACTAATGTGATAAGTTATGTTATATTGCAGAGTATCAGGTATAGACCATGTATTCTACACACAAGAAATGACTGATTCATCAGGTTTTGTCTGCATAGATGTCAAAGTGGGATCCACTGTACGAATTTCAACAGAATGTTCATCTTCCAATTCAAATATATCGTATGTTTTACAAACATCAAACGATATAGCAGAATGCTCATCTGGCAACTGTTCAGAGGTAATGTTCGTTGTTGAATGCCTATTGAATTTAACTACCGATGTGGGAACAGCTAGTCCAACTACTCTTGCGGAAGAAACCACATTGCGTACAACTAAACCAACTACTGCTGCAGAACTAACCACCATAGAAACAAACGATCAAATTACTGCTGCAGAACTAACCACCATAGAAACAAACAATCAATCTTCAACATGTGTATTGGTTAGGGTATGCGCAGACGACAGCTGTCTACAACCGATGTCTTTACAAACAGTCGAGTAAGTATCTAAGTTACTATTAAAAAGATGTATTGTCTCCCAAAAATATTTAAAATGAAGATTTAATTTTTTAAAAAGACTTTGAATAGACTATGTCGCCGTTTGACCCAAAGTCCATGACTTCAAGTCAATTTGACCATTTTTGCTTTAAATTCTAAGTCACTAGTATTTTGTTGGTTGTTAAAATTAATTTGGTCAGCTGAAAACATATATATCAAACAGTAAAATATAGAAGTTGCCTAGTTTTTATAGTCTATTTCATACAAAAACTTATTGTATTAATATTTTGATATTAGTGTTTCGTGAGAAAGTACTGAAGTTCTTCAAATGAGACAACAATACTAATGTGATAAGTTCTTGTTATATTGCAGAGTATCAGGTATAGACCATGTATTCTACACACAAGAAATCACTGATTCATCAGGTTTTATCTGCATAGATGTCAAAGTGGGATCCACTGTACGAATTACAACAGAATGTTCATCTTCCAAATCCAATATATCTTATGTTTTACAAACATCAACCAATGTAGTAGAATGCTCCTCAGGCAACTGTTCAGAGGTAAAGTTCGTTGTTGAATGCCCATTGAATTTAACTACCGATGTGGGAACAACTAGTCCAACTATTGCTGCAGAACTAACTACCATAGAAACAAACGATCAACCTTCAACATGTGTATTGGTTAGAGTGTGCGCAGACGACAGCTGTTTACAACCGGTGCCTTTACAAACAGTCGGGTAAGTATTTCATTTAATACTAAAGATGTATTGTCCCTCAAAAATATCAAAAATGAAGATTAATAAAAAAAGTTTTTGAATAGATCATTTCGCCGTTTTAATAAAGTTAAATCGCTTCCGTAGAAAAAAATACTTAAAAAACATGTTTTCACTTATAACAAACAAAATAAACGGTTAAATTCAATCCAAATCCCATTGACTTCAAGTCAATTTGACCATTTTTGCTTTAATTTCTAAGTCACTAGTATTCTGTTGATTGTTAAAATTAATTTGGTCAGCTGAAAACCTATCAAACAGTCAAATACAGAAGTAACCTAATTGTTATAATCTATTTCATACCAACACTTATTGTATCAATATTTTGATTTGAGTACTTAGGGAGAAAGTGCTGGAGTTCTTCAAATGAAACAACGATACTAATGTGATAAGTTCTTGTTATATTGCAGAGTATCAGGTATAGACCATGTATTCTACACACAAGAAATGACTGATTCATCCGGTTTTGTTTGCATAGATGTCAAAGTGGGATCCACTGTACGAATTTCAACAGAATGTTCATCTTCCAATTCCAATGCATCGTATGTTTTACAAACATCAAACAATATAACAGAATGCTCATCTGGCAACTGTTCAGAGGTCATGTTTGTTGCAGGATGTCAGACTTGCGATGGTTTCTTATGTGGAAGCGGTGAATGCATCAATGCGAGTGTGCAGTGTGATGGTAACTCTGATTGTAACGATGGTAGCGATGAATTAGATTGTCAGTTAGACAGAGGTTGTTTAATTATTGAGGCCTGCATTGACAAAGAGTGTCTTACAACGTTGCCAGACTACCAACTAACGTAAGATCTTCTTTTGCAGTGATAAAATCCGCCTAAAATATTTCACACATTAAAACAAAAATGGTCTGTAACTCTTATTATTTAAGATCCAAGATATTGATATCATTCTGTTCCATTTATTTAGTTTCAATATTGTTTGGAATTGAAAGAAATCATTTTTATAAATTAGTGCCTAAATATAGGCCTACATAAATTGCTTTATGTTTTCTTATACATTTTCGTTAACTTATAATAATTGTTATTAAATAAAGTTATTATTATCAAAGCCATGTAGATGATAATAGTATTGTATTCAAATGATATTTGAATGCAATATGTATTAGAATATTTGGATATCTGAGTCTATATTTATTAAGCGTTTTAGTTATAACTGTATTGGATTTATATCAACAGCATCTACGATTATTCAGGATTATCAACAGTATTCACAAACATCAATGGAAGTGTATGTGTACCCATTTATATCAACGAAACAACTGTGGTTTCATCAAATTGTTCAGAAAACATTATTTTGTCAACCAATGTCACAACATTCACATATGGTATGTGCTTGGAAAATGATTGTGCTGAAATGCGTATTGTGGTTAATTGTACAATGGAATCTACTAACCCAACGACTCCATCAGAAGCAACTGCCTTGGGTACAACTAAAGCCACTACTACTGAAGAACCAACTACGATGGAAAAAGTTGACCAAACTACTGCTGCAGAACCAACTACCATGAAAACAAACGACCAAACTACTGCTGCTGAACCAACCACCATCAAAACAACTTATCAAACTACTGTTGCAGAACCAACTACCATGGAAACAACTGACCAAACTTCTACTGCTGAACCAACCACCATCAAAACAACTGACCAAACTACTGCTGCTGAACCAACTACCAGGCAAACAACTGACCAAACTACTGCTGCTGAACCAACTACCATCAAAACAACTGACCAAACTACTGCTGCTGAACCAACTACCATAGAAACAACTGACCAAACTACTGCTGCTGAATCAACTACCATGCAAACAACTGATCAAACTACTGCTGAAGTACCAACTACCATGGAAACAACTGACCAAACTACTGCTGCTGAATCAACTACCATGGAAACAACTGATCAAACTACTGCTGCTGAACCAACTACCATGCAAACAACTGATCAAACTACTGCTGAAGTTCCAACTACCATGCAAACAACTGAACAAACTACTGTTGTAGAACCAACTACCATGGAAACAACTCAACCAACTACAGGTATGGTTCCATACAGTTTGCTTTAAAAATAATCAATAAACGCATTCTACGCCAAAGCGAAATGGGGGTGGGGGGCTGTGGTGAAGCGAATGCTGGTAATAACACTTCTAGATGGTTGGAAATGGTACTCTCGCACATAAAGTTTATGATGAATGGCACCTCTAATTGGCCGGAAATTACGCTCCCATGTACTTTAATATTTATTATTTCAAACATTCAACCACCGAACATAAAATTACATTTGCTCTAATACAATGGATGACTAAATATACCTAAATGATATATATATATATATATATATATATATATACAAATCAGGCAAAGAACATTAATTCTAAACCGCCCGGTGATATACTGAAATTTAATTAATTAATTTGAAACGATAAAGATGAGGAAATCTGTGAGAATGAGAAAAAGTCGCCCCAACCGAGACTCGAACTCGGACCGCCTGCTTGATATGCAGATGTCCTAACCATTAGACCACTGGGGCTTTCATGGTATTGTTCGAACTCGATTGGATAGCGACTCTTTAACATTCTCGGCGTGGTACGGCGGAACAGCACTAGTCCTCAGTTGTACACACGCGCACCAGAGATCAAATTGATACGCCCTCATCTTACAGTATTTTTATTCACGAGGCGGGATCTCCGAAGAGATACTTTTATATATATAAACAAATCAGGCAAAGAACATTAATTCTAAACCGCCCGGTGATATACTGAAATTTAATTAATTAATTTGAAACGATAAAGATGAGGAAATCTGTGAGAATGAGAAAAAGTCGCCCCAACCGAGACTCGAACTCGGACCGCCTGCTTGATATGCAGATGTCCTAACCATTAGACCACTGGGGCTTTCATGGTATTGTTCGAACTCGATTGGATAGCGACTCTTTAACATTCTCGGCGTGGTACGGCGGAACAGCACTAGTCCTCAGTTGTACACACGCGCACCAGAGATCAAATTGATACGCCCTCATCTTACAGTATTTTTATTCACGAGGCGGGATCTCCGAAGAGATACTTTTATATATATAAACAAATCAGGCAAAGAACATTAATTCTAAACCGCCCGGTGATATACTGAAATTTAATTAATTAATTTGAAACGATAAAGATGAGGAAATCTGTGAGAATGAGAAAAAGTCGCCCCAACCGAGACTCGAACTCGGACCGCCTGCTTGATATGCAGATGTCCTAACCATTAGACCACTGGGGCTTTCATGGTATTGTTCGAACTCGATTGGATAGCGACTCTTTAACATTCTCGGCGTGGTACGGCGGAACAGCACTAGTCCTCAGTTGTACACACGCGCACCAGAGATCAAATTGATACGCCCTCATCTTACAGTATTTTTATTCACGAGGCGGGATCTCCGAAGAGATACTTTTATATATATAAACAAATCAGGCAAAGAACATTAATTCTAAACCGCCCGGTGATATACTGAAATTTAATTAATTAATTTGAAACGATAAAGATGAGGAAATCTGTGAGAATGAGAAAAAGTCGCCCCAACCGAGACTCGAACTCGGACCGCCTGCTTGATATGCAGATGTCCTAACCATTAGACCACTGGGGCTTTCATGGTATTGTTCGAACTCGATTGGATAGCGACTCTTTAACATTCTCGGCGTGGTACGGCGGAACAGCACTAGTCCTCAGTTGTACACACGCGCACCAGAGATCAAATTGATACGCCCTCATCTTACAGTATTTTTATTCACGAGGCGGGATCTCCGAAGAGATACTTTTATATATATAAACAAATCAGGCAAAGAACATTAATTCTAAACCGCCCGGTGATATACTGAAATTTAATTAATTAATTTGAAACGATATATATATATATATATATATATAAAATATTAATTCTAATCCGCTCGGTGATATACTGAACATTTATTATTTAATTTAAAACGATAAGATGAGGAAATCTGAGAATGAGAAAAAGCCCCAACCGAGATTCGAACCCGGACGCATTATTTTTTCTCCTATGCGATTAAGGCAGAAATCATGAATACTTTATTAGAATAATTATGACATAATATGGGAATTTATAGAGGTATAAGGAAATTTAGGTATAAGGAAATTTAGGCCTAAATGAACAATCGGTTATTTTTTTAGTTACTACATACAGTATTACTTTAATTATACTATTTATTGGACAAGAAGAGGCAACATTCTCAAACGACTTGAATAATCCTGAATCAGCACTGTACATTCAATATGAGAACAGCATATGTGATTCGGTATGTAATTGTATAAATGTTATAATGATGACAATTACAATCATTAATAATAATGATAACATTATAACGACGGCGACGAAGATGACAGATGATAGTGATGACAATTTATAATATATGATATAAGATAATATGTATAAATATACCAAGAAAGAAACCCTCCTTATTGATTCACAAGTAAGGCTGTTTGACTGGAAAAATCAGGTGGGATTAGATGGTACTCTATTTTTAACAATTCTGTCGCTCGGATAAAATCATGAAAATTATCATCACTGCATCTATTTTGTTTATTCCATAACAGCTTACCAATGTATATGATAGTATTGGCATCATACTGTGCAAAGTCTCTAGATTCAATCAAGGAAGTATAATTGCTGACATTGAACTTACATTTCCTGGTAACACAGTAACTGCTAATGATTTAGAGACAGTACTTGTTGATTTTATTGAAAACAGTAATCTTCCTGGTACTGACATATCTGTGGATGCTGATGCTATTGAAGTAATCGAATGTAAGTGTGTTATTAATACTAATAATGTTATTTATTTACTATATTATATTGACATTATATGACATATTGGTTTTTAACAATTACTGTAAGAGCATGAGTTGGTTATCTAAACATATTATGTAATAGAGTTCTTTACAAATTACCATTATGTAGCAGATACTTTGACAAAGATTTCCAAACAACATACGTACTAATACAGGGAAACCAAATTAACATATTTTTGTAATTCGTAATGATATTGAAGGATTAGATTCAAAACATTGTATTATACCTGTAGTGCTATTGAAGATTGGAATAATCTTCCATAAAATATTAAAGGTATAACAACATTAAAAATTATAAGAGTGCTAGAAAGATTCATCTTTAGTAATATGCATGACTAGACTGTACTAAGTAATGTAAATTGTATATTATATTTTTTTTGTAAACCGCAATAAAGACCCTATTGTATCAGCGTTATGGCTCATCCTAGTATGTTCAGTACCAAATAAAACAAACAAACAAATATGCCAAATGTATAATTATAGTATAGTATTACAGGCTACTATCGTATTTCAATGATGATGATTGCTGCCTCTCCGCTGAAAAGTCTGCCGACATTTCTGCTTGGGCTGCTCCAGTTTCTTCCAATCGGATCTTTCGTTGGCTAGTTGTTTAAGTTGTTTAATGTATTTCAATAACTTATTTACTTTATTTCCAATAATGTATAAGAAGTTGCTCATTTGTGGTTATTACTTTGTAGACAAACGAATAACAGTTCGGTCAATTGATTTGTACACCCAGGTTAAAATAAATAAGAAATAACTTGTTTTAACAGTGCTAAATAATAATTGAGACCGGTAATTTTGGTTGATAATTTTAAATCACAACTCAAATCAAGTATTTTAATATTATGTTTGAATTTTCAATGGCAAACGATACGGTTAACTAAAGTTTATAATAATACAATGCAAATGTTTTTCCATAAACAGGTGTTTATTACTCCCTATGAAAAGCATACTAATGGGTGTTGTTTTTTTTTTCAGATTCATGTCCAGGCTATTGTTACAATAGAGGAACATGCGATGATAGTGAACTGCCACCTGTGTGTACCTGTGATTCAGGCTACGAAGGTGACAGGTGTGAGGATGAATCAGGTATTGGTTGTTTTAATGTTTTTAATAAATTTAATTTTAGTTAATTTTTTTCTATTGTTGTAATTACATTGACATTTTAATACCACTCATGACTTCATTCAGTCAAACATATTGTTACTGAAATTCCAGGGCTCCAGTGGTATACAATCACATAAGCTTTACTAAGAGTACAATATATTTGAATTATGTTATGAGTTAATTGTATAATATGTATTATTATATAGACCATGGGAATTTTGCCAATTTACTTTAAACATGCAAATTGTACAATGATTATTTAATTATTTGGTTAATAATTCTGATGAACAAGAAAACTTCTCCAGGCAAAATCTGCAGTATCATTATATTATACAAATAAGAGTGTGTTAGTCGAGATGCGGCGCACTCGAGGGTATTTACAATGTTGTGACATGCACGCGGCGCAACCGAGTGCATGTTGCACGACATTGTAAATACCCGAGAGTGCGCCGCATCTCAACTCTAACGTACGAATTTAGACTTGTGCATTATTTGTTTTATAACATGGGTCTATGAACTATTTTCACTTATACCTTTTTGTGTGAATATTCCTAGACCTAGCCTAAAAAGAAGCTAGGCCTACCACGGCAGGCACCACTGCTCGGCGACCAACACTGCCTAGCCTAGCCTTCATTTCATTTTAAGAATGAGTCTGTCTGTTTCTTGTCATATTCGTTATGTTATTCTGATATTCTTATTGTTCTTTATAATAAAATTTAATAATGGTATTTGTTTTTAATAAACATTATGGAATTTTGGCCTAAGGGATAATCTGTCTGTTATTTTTTTAAAGTTAATGCATACAGTATTACTTTAATTATACTATTTGTGGGACAAGAAGAGGCAACATTCTCAAACGACTTGGATAATCCTGAATCAGCACTGTACATGCAATATGAGAACAGCATATGTGATTCGGTATGTAATTGTATAAATGTAATATTAATGATGATAATAATTTATAATTATAATCTATATATAAATTTACGTAAGGGCAAAATTCGGTAAATCGCGCGGTATTTCTAGAATGTTTACTCGATGGTATATAAAGTTGGTTCGTACTTTCGGTACTGATTTTAACCACCTGATGTAACCCTGTTTACTAATTAAATTGAGTTCGATAATTAGTTATTG
This sequence comes from Antedon bifida, assembly GCF_963402885.1. Lineage (NCBI taxonomy): Eukaryota > Metazoa > Echinodermata > Crinoidea > Comatulida > Antedonidae > Antedon > Antedon bifida. The sequence goes on along the minus strand of NC_136233.1, from coordinate 4,951,928 downwards.
ACGATTAAAACGAATTTAGGTTCAACAATTTGCCCCAAATAGGGGTGTTTTTCGATCGTGGTATACACTGTCTAATGGATGTCCGTCTTGAAAAATAACCGCAGACAATAATACGAGGATGCTTCGCATTTTCCTATCTTCTCCTACGATAATTGTTTTTAATGGCTGAAAACCGGTTGAACAGCTCGAGTACAGCATCGCAATGTTGAAGACAGGCCGATTTTCTTTAAAAAATACTATTTTGATAGATTTAATATACGTTTATACAAATGTATTGATTTGCGATGAATGGAACATTCCAATCTCTGTTCCACAAGTGTCTATTCCCTCAGGCGTCGTAAAGGCAAGTATGTATCATTACATGTAATGTACTATTTCAATCGACTAGGACGGTGATAGTTTCAACAAAGTATTACATCGCAATGTTTTACTGTGTTTAGTGGTATATTATTTGTAAAACATGAAAACAATTAATATTTCGTTACTAAATGGATAAAGAATATATTTAAAAATTGTTCCTCTCTGCACCCATCTTCTTCCCCATCCATCAACCCTAATGTTACATACAAAACACAAATTAAGTTTGTTTAAATTTTGTGACAAGTTTCTCTTTCGGAAGTAATTCCCAAGGTGCTAATTTTAGTTGAGTACATAAATCACAGTGTCTATTTATTCGTTCCTGTAAACGACATATATTATTGTCCTGCGGTACGTACATTTGAAATCGCCAGTTTTTTAACGCTGAAATTATTATGTATTCGAGAACCATCTGTGGGCACAACCTAGATGGTACGCGAGCGAAGCGAGCGTACCATCTAGTTATAATAATTGATAATAACTAGAGGGTGAGCTCGCTTCGCTCGCTCCCCCTTGTGTAGACGATGGTTCTCGGAATGATAATGACTCGGGTAAAAAGTTTTAGAAGGACATTCTGGCCTGGACGATTTTGATCGGTTACCATTATTTAAATGCTTTTGATATTCGTAAAACTAAACCTACTCACTAACCTGTTTCACAGTGTCTTAGATGATTAATAGCGTTTTACGTATAGTGTTTATTGTAGATATGAAAAGTGGTAAAAAAGAATAACAAATGCTTGGTAAATTGTAGGCCTAGCTAATACAATATTGTGTGTATAAATGTGGATGGGCGTTAATTAGATGGTATTTGGATGGGAGGGAGGGGAGGGGAGTGGCGATAATTATTTTAATTGATGTTTTATTGGAGAGGTGTTCCGGGCGTTTATTCAAATAAATACCATCCTAATTGGTATAATTAATACATTATTCCGCGACACAGTGAGCCGTTTTGGCCTAAGAAGGAAGATGTTTTTAACGGCTTGCAACATGGGCAGACGTATCCCAGGGTCCTGACGGGACACAAATAGCGCATAGTATACATAAAGTCCTGGCAGCTTACTCAACAACTCGGCTATCGGGGTTTCATTCGATTTCAAACAAAAGCTCTTATCATCAATTCTCTCGATGTAATTTTATATAATTATTTCCCACAATTTACTCCTATGTTTTATGAATATATTTAATTTGATCTTTATGTACTACAGTACTATACCTTCACACGCGCGGTCTTAAAAAAGTATGATGAGTGGAAGGTGACCAAATAAGTTGAAAACTTTAGGATATGGTCACCTTCGTTAATCATCAGAACGGTATTTAGTTTGGATACCCAGACAAGCACACGGGAGAAAAATTATCACTTAAACAATAATTACAGATAAATATACGAAAATGATTAAACAAATGAAGCGTTCAAGTTAGCAACCATTAATTGTAAAAGCAGTCGATCAGATTACAGACCGACCGAGTTAAGTTGAGCGCATCAAAAAATAATATTTAAAAACAAAATAAATAAAATTTAAAAATATAGTAAAAAATTATAGAATATATTATGTAAATCCAAATATAAACTAGATTTAATTCGTCACTATGACGAATTATAGGTTATATGCATTTGATTAAAATAAAGATAATTGATTTGTAAAAGATATATTGATTAATTGATTTTCTCAGAATCTTTAATTATTTATAATATATGCTAGGATCTTGCTAAGGCAAATACAATAGCCGGTATCGCAATCCGATCAAAGATCCCTCTGCGTATAATGTCATAAACCACATTTGTTACATAATAATAAAGACATAAGTTTCTTTTTATCTAGATTTCATTATAAATCATGTGTATAATCTATACACTAAAAAATAAAATTGAACAAACAATACAAATAATTAAAAAAAATCTTATTTTGTTTCGTTACCCAAGGGGAGGCTCGATCTCGGTACCTTGAATGCCATAAACACGAGCACAGACCACCGAGCCATACACAACTTACTAAAACATGTAGAAAGATTCCTCCGTGTATTTACTATTCAGTAGCCACTTTGGTGCAGATAGATTATTACATACCGCAATGAATTATAATTTATTACTATGATGACATCTTTAAAAATTAAAAAAAATGATGCACTGCAAACTATATACTTTTAACTTTAATATATGAACTTCTTAAGAAAGAAAGTTAATGTTAAGTTTGTTATTTCGGCCTAAGAAAATGTCATAATTTGTTTGATTGTCGAAATTAATTTTTTTTAATTCAATATGCAATTAATTATGACTTAATCAACTTTTGTTCTCTTAATTTGATAATAAATCATACATATGATACATACACTTCAAGAAAATGAAATAAAAAATAGGTGTTCCCCAGCATTCTGACGATATATATTAATTTTAAAATTTAGCATATTTTCACTATTTTGTTAACTTATACGTGCGTAGCCTGTCACTTTTGACGTGCTTGTATAACGCAATTTCGAGTTGAAAAGTGAATCAAATATGATGATATTATTAAAGAAAGGTTGTAAAACAGAAATCGGGCAAAAATAGTGCGCATTAACGTTTAACGCGCAGTGCGCGTGCAAAATTCTGCGCACTCGTGGCAATTTTTTAAACGCTTAAAATTGCCTGAAACATACTCTAATTTCATCGAAAATAAATTTTGACAATTTTAAAACTTTTAAGCGCGCGTACGCATGCGTTATATGCGCTACGCACATAATTATATTGCCATATGATGAAATATGACCTTAAATTTATGAGTACCAAATTTTGTTTAAAAGTGATTCATGCTTGTGAAGATATGATTACAAACGTGATTTCATTAAATCGCGCGTAGACCGCGTAATTTATGATTGCGCACCGTGAAAACATAACCACATCGATTCCTGGCCATAAGGAATATACTCTGAAAAATTGACTTAGCTAGATGAAACTGATGCCAAGATAATTCACGGACAAAATAGTGCTAAGGAAAGAATAAATAAATAAATAAATAAATAAATAAATAAATAAAGATCCTGACAGAATCAAGAGGTTATATGCATATCATGCATATAACCTAATAATATACAATTCATTTAAAACTCTTTAAATCCAATACAAAAAAATATCAAAAGAAGGAAAGAGGAGACTACTCACCATACACTGAGACCAAGAGGCTTTTATAATGATATTTAAATGATGAAAGAGAATGTTTATTTTTTAAAGAAGTGGGGATATTTTTCCATAATTTTGGGCCATTGTACAGATTGAAGAGCGTCTGAGTTTAGAATTTGATAGATCGCTTAAGAAATTTGTCTGGGGGAATCGTGTATTAGTTGAAACAGGCAGTTGTTTTACAACTCCCTGGTTGAAACCAACCATGCAGGAAACTTGCAAGGTGATTGACACACCTTACCGTGAACCCGGAAATTACTTACCGCGCGTAGAGTTAAAATTTACCGATTGAAATCAGAAAATTTCTTATAAAACCCATTATAATATCTTTCTAAGATAGAAATATGGAACAATATCGTAATAGTAGAAACTAATGTTATCAAATCTACGTTTCGCGGTACATCTGAGATAGATAAGGTAGGTATCCAAGGCGGAGATTAGTACCGAAGTTTTTTCATTGTGCTCGCCTGTCAGAATTAACCATAATTTATATATAGATGACATTATGACGACGGCTACGAAGATGACAACGGCGGTGACGATGATGATAGATAATAGATGGTATTATAATGATAAAAATTATGACAAATGATAATAAATGATATTATAAAAATAATTAATGTTTAAGAGTGTAATGGTACAAACAAAGAGGCGAAGCCGAGTTGATATATAACCTTTCATCATTCACCAAATGCCATTATTTGTACCACTACACTAATATAAAACATTCATTATTTGTTTTATATAACATCTAAATAGATTCCTGTCATTTTAATCAAATAAAAGGTAGGCCTACATTTAATTCACATTGATTAAAACAGTAACATTTGGTTTTTAATAATAAATTAATTAATTTTATAAACACACCTGTGTTAATTTTGTCAACAAACGACCAAACAATCCTAAGCCTAGCAAGGCTAAAACGCCTAGGCCTAATACTAACAGGCCCAAGCTGAAAGGCAGCAATACCAGACAGGCAACTGGAACTCATCTGGGCTAATTATATTTTTTCCAATGATTCCACGTCTTGTAGAGATGTTCCCATTAATTAATCAAACTCTTATAAACGATCTAAAGCTAATTTAAATGCCTTTTTGATCTAAATTAGTACAACTCTCCAAAAATGTACTTCAATCGCGAAACCAGTCATAACATTCAATCGCGGCGAAAGTACAAAATAGGTGGCGCTGTTGTATTTCAAAAGCAATAGTATGAAATGAAATATTTTCAAGCGTGAAAAGATTGTTTTCTTCGTACACGAAAAAATGTACTATTAAACGATCGTTTAATAGTGCGTACTATTGCACGCCATGTGACCCACAATCGTCCAATCAAATGACAGGAATTTTTTTAGGTGTTATATAAAAGATAATATGTATAAATATGCGCAAGAAAGAAACCCTTCTTAATCTTATTGATTCAGAAGTAAGGCTGTTTGACAGGAAAAATCAGGTGGGATTAGATGGTACTCTATTTTTAACAATTCTGTTGCTCGGATAAAATCATGAAAATTATTATTATTACCAAGATAATCACAGTAAGATATACCTATTTTGTTTTTTCCATAACAGCTTACCAATGTATATGATAGTAGTGACATCATACTGTGCAAAGTCACTAGATTCAGTCAAGGGAGTATAATTGCCGACATTGAACTTACATTTCCTGGTAACACAGTAACTGCTAATGATTTAGAGACATTACTTGCTGATTCCATTGAAGATAACATGCTTCCTGGTACTGACATATCTGTGGATGCTGATGCTATTGAAGTTATCGAATGTAAGTGTGTTAATAATAATAATGTTTTCGATTTAATATATTAAATTAAATTATATGAAATATTGGTTTTTTTACCAACTAAAAGCAGTTGACTAGACTGTACTAAGTAATGTAAATTGTATATACCAAAACGTACGCTCGCTAAGCTCGCGTCCCATCTATGTCGTGCCCACAGATGGTTCTCGAATACACAGTAATTTCAGAGTAAAAAACTGGCGATTTCAAATGTACGTACCGCAGGACTATATAATACATTGTCGTTTACAGAAACGAATAAATAGACACAATGATTTATGTAATCAACTAAAATTAGCACCCTGGGAATTACTTGTCACAAAATGAGTCCAAATTTTTAAACAAACCCAATTTGTGTTTGTATGTAACATTAGGATTGAGAGATGGGGAAGAAGAGAAATTTCTAAATATATTTTTTATCCACTTAGTAACGAAATATTTTGTCATGTTTTTTATATAAATAATAATTATACTACTAAATACAGTAAAACATTTGCGATTTAATACTTTGTTAAAACTGTCATTGTCATAGTCGATTGAAATAGTAAAGTACATATAACGATACACCACTACGATGTTTTTTGTAATTATTAATTAATACAAACGTTGAGAAGCAACTGTCAGTAATAAAGTTTATTTGTATATTATGTGTTTATATTAACAGAACCCACACTCACAGTAGGAAATTTGCGATTCAAATTTCGCCCTTACGTAAATTTATATACATATATTTATTTCTCTGTTTCTTAACCGCAATAAAGACCCTATTGGAAATAAGCTGTGTCAGCTATGGCTCATTTTAAATCACTACTTAAATCAAGTATTTTAATATTATGTCTGAATTTTTAATGGCAAACAATACGGTAGTAGTCAAACAACGAAAGTTTATAATAATACAATGCAAATGTTTTTCCAAAAACAGGTGTTTATTACTCCCTATGAAAAGCATACTAATTGGTGTTTTTTTTTTAGATTCATGTCCTGACTATTGTTCCAATAGAGGAACATGCGATGATAGTGAACTGCCACCTGTGTGTACCTGTGATTCAGGCTACGAAGGTGACAGGTGTGAGGATGAATCAGGTATTGGTTGTTTTAATGTTGATTGTTTCTATTATTTTTTTTAATATCTATCTATAATTACAGTGACATTTTAATACCGCTCATTACTTCATTCGGTCAAACATATTCTTACTGAAATTTCAGGGCTCCAATGGTATACAATCACATAATCTTTATTAAGGCCTACAATATAAATTTGATTTATGTATATGACCTCATATTGTATAATATTTATTATTATATAGACCATGCGAATTTTTCCAATTTACTTTACCCTGCAAATTGTACTATGATTATTTACTTACATGATTAATAATTCTGATGAATAAGAAAACTTCTCCTGGCAAAATCTGCAGTATCATTATATTATACAAATAAGAGTGTGTTAATGGAGATGCGGCGCACTAGAGGGTATTTACAATGTTGCGACATGCACGCGGCGCAACCGAGTGCATATGTTGCATGCACGACATTGTGAATACTCGAGAGTGCGCCGCATCTCAACTCTAACCTACAAATTTAGACTTGTGCATACTTTTTTTTATAACATGGGTCTATGAACTAGTTTCACTTAAACCTTTTTGTAATAATAATATACATGTGAGAGAATTATTGACACTTTTTTGACCTACCTACTGCACTGTACTGAATACAAACATCTTTTTAATTTTCTGTCGACCTATTTAGTAGGCATATACTTAGGCCTAAATGTTTCATTGTTACATTAAATGTACAAATAAACTTGTTTATAAAAAAAATGTTACCTTCCAGATACACAAGAGTTCATCGTAGTGATATTAATTATAGTTGGAGGGTTTTTGATCATATTGTTACTTATTATTGTTGCCTTTTTGCTCATGATGATTATCTATCGACGAACAATCAGTCGGCGCAATCATCTAATTATAACATCTAACAAGCCCAAGCCACAATTTGGAAGTTTTTCAAGTTCTTCACATTCCGATATGTTAGCCAACTATCGAAGAAGTGTTTTTCCTGGCACACCGACCAATGTAAGTATGCATATCATTGGAATTCGAAATATAGCAACCCATGTAGCCCTCAAATGTTAATACTAAATGTTAATTTTCAAAAATATCTTTCCCATAGTAATAATAATAATGGTAATGGTGATGGTAATGTTAATGATAATAGTAACTGGATTTTCAGCGTGATCACTCAATCATCGGGGCGCTATTTTGTGAATTCACTATCTCATTTTCATTTTGCCTCTTGCTATTCACATAAACTTCAGTAAAGAGTCAACCGTTAAAGTTACCGTTTACGTGCTCCTGCGAATGTGAAAGCTCCCTAATATAAGCCGAATTCTTCGGCTTTCGTACAGTATATCTATGGTTTTTATTTTTGATTTTTTATACACCCTACGCGATCAATTGCTTCACGTCGAATAAATTCGCACGTAAAACTTAGCAAATCGTGCGCTCTGCAATGGGCAATTTATGTAAAAAATTATACCTCTTTAGAATGAACGGTGACCCCAATCCCAGTTCCCTGTGTATTTTCGTGTGCAAATCATGGGGAAAGTGTAAACATTGTGTTTATGAATATTTCAAGCATGCTGGTTGTCAAATTTATAACATTCATATTTGACCCATTGAAAACAAAATGGTCATATCATTGCAACGCTTACATTAAATGAATTAATTTTATTTGGGAGATGCATATTAATATTCGTTGGCCAACAAGTGAATAGACACCTAAAATAGCTCCTCCTAATCAAACGATAGTATAGTAAAAATCCGGATAATTAAATTTTTATGAAAATTATATATTATGTATAATTAAATTATTCCTGTACACATTATTGTCCTCACATAAAACTTTGAAACGTTGAGGACTCGCTGTCCAAATCGTCAAGGTGTGACGACAGAGCCATAACGTGAATTTGTCTGAATTGTGTATTTAATATCAAATTTAATTAATATTAAAAAAAATTAATTTTCATATAATGAATTCAAATACACCGTCATCTTTAGCCACCTGAATTTTTTAAAAAAGATTTTTTTTCGTCATAGCACAGAAAATAGCCCCCAGAAAGCAATAATCTTTCTCATGAGTGACTAACTATACCATTTTCATTTTGATGATAACATCACGCATACAAATTTGGATAACTCTGATCGCGTAATGTCACCTCCACCATATTTTGAACATCTTACAGATCTTCAGAATTAAAGGTGACCTTCATGTTTACTTTATGAAAGCTGTTAATTCATGAATTCATGTAAAAATTGTGCCTATCGGACGTTTTGACGTCATCATAATGGTCAGCTGAATTAAACAAGTACTGTCTTCATCTCTTTCGTCCAAATTATATACATTTAAAACAGCGCGCACCACACTTCTACATGTCCAATTTACTTCCAAATTTGAATATATATCAAAATGACGAGTTGAAATCTAGTTTGTGTATTGTTTTTAATTGTTTTGTAAGTTGTGTACTAACAGCTTTGTACTGAAGAGGGCTCCTAGTATAACTAATAAATAAATAAATGCTGTATTAATACATTCAGCTTTTAGGGGTATTTGAATAATGGATCAATGTTTGTATCCCTTTGTATTACCATAATTATCAAATATAAATCAATTCAAAGTTTCCCTTCGGTACACGAAATAACAGCATATGCAATAAATATTACATAACCCACCAGTGAATTGATGGTTAATTATTTATTTTCAACAATTTTCATCATCCTTTATTTGGTGATTATACAAGTCTAAACACTTTAATTTAATTATAATCATATAATTGTCTTTAATTTAGGTTGATGGGATCGAATCAACTGAATTTCGTCGGCCCTATGTCGTGTCTGGTAGCGACAATATGGTAAGTTCTGGATTGTCATGGAATTAGATATATTAATAGCCAATGGTATGGAAATAGTACATTTATCTATCAGTGCATTCTCGTGGAAATCAGATTGTTGAACAAAATATAAAAATTGTTTCGAAACTATCATAATAACAATTAGTGTAATTGATTCGTAAATAGACCATTATCAAAATGAAATAGATGTTCAAAGACAACAATACACCGAATATACAATCTAATTACACTCAGTGGGTAGAAATGATTCTTTCTATAACCTATCGGACCTCCTGTAACGTTACTTCGAAAGTATGCCTACCTCTAGCAAAATAAGCCTACGTATATCTTCCTTAACTATTCATCAATATGGATTGTTATTAATAATACCGTTATTATTTTACATTTACTCTTTATAATAATATATTAACGTAAGTAACATGATATATATTTTTTATTTGTAGCATGTTTACGATAATAGACGTCGGCAAGATACAAATGATGAAAATTGGTTGGCCCCATATCACTATTGATGAAATCTATCATTAGTTAGACGAGTAGATAAATTGGAGAGTATCGTTGACAAATACATTTATATTCATCCATATACAATATAATTAGTAGTAGTAGTATTAGTATTGTTGTTGTCGTCGTCATTATTATTATTATTATTATTATTATTATTTACAAAAAAATTACAACATATACACTTGCCAAAGACTATAATTTATAGTCTAATTTAAACCGTTAACCAAAACCAAATGAAAAAGGGACCTGAAAGTGTCCCAGTTTTAAAACGTAAATATGACTTGTCATTTTTGATAACATCTACCTTGATAAAGAACTATACAATCACTGTTTACGTGTCAGCGTGTCATAATAGGACTGTTACATATGAGTTGTTTTCTATATCTCACTGCCAAATATCCAAGGTTGGGTTACGTATTTATAAATAACTAGCAGTAACCCGTGCTCCGCACGGTCTTTGTCGGCTTTAATATATGGTTATATTCGCATGGTAGACAGGCAGCCCAGAGACATTTGGTTAGATGAGCTAGGTACCAATATCTGACTATTTAAGTGTGTTGGGGTCACTTGAAGTCAATGAAAATGGGAGTCTGCGGGGTACCCCCTGCTGCGTCTAGACCGGGGGGGGGGGGGGGGCTCCGAAAGGTGCTAAAAAATCGGCACCGGTTAGATGAGAGAGATACCACCTAATTTTACCACCATGGGATGCCCATTGGCATCCTTATACCAGTATCACAAACGACAGACTTTTTGTCTGCTGCAATAGGCCCGCCAGACCCCCCGAGGGAGGGCCTAAAATGGGGCTAGCATAGATGAGTGAGGTACCACTCAAAATTAATGCCAAATGAACAAGTTGTGTTCATACAATACTAAATGGATAACAACATACTAATTGTCTGCTGCACCGCAAGTACCAGACACCCTAAAGTTAGACTAGAGACCCCCCCCCCCTTCCCCCAACTAGCCCAGCTTAGATATTGTAGATACCACCAGCAACCAATGTTATATGATTTAGCACATTGTAAGCAATACCAAATGACCTATTACAGACTATCTGTACACTGCCTTCAGGCCCGTAGCCGGGGTGGGGGTTTATGGTTCGGGCGAACCCCCCTTTACCCCCCGCAAATGGTACTCTCGCACGTAAAATTCATGATAAATTTGTTTTCGTTCAATGCGAACGTCACATGGATGTCCCCGATGAAGGTACTTTTGGTACGGTAATACATTCTAATAACTGTACTCAATTAATGTAAATTAATTATCAATTAATAATTTTAAAAAGTTATACAAAAAATATGAAGCTGTTGCTATAAATATATTGAGCAAAAGGTTAAATTGTATAATTTGGAATTTTAATTCATTTAAAAATGCTAAATAAAGTCAGATGTTAAAACCACAATTTCCAAAAATTCATTTTTATTTATCCACTATAAACTTTACAAAAGTGTTGTTTTAAACCACACTCCAAATAAAACAAAGAAAATAATGATAGGACATTTGCAGAAAGAAGCAAACTTTGCTCTGCTGGGTATAACACGGTTCAAATTTTGGAATGTCTATAAATTACTACGGAAATTCGGCCTAATATTTACGAACGTACGGAAATGAAGATAAATAGGGTACTACACGCATCGGAAATACAAAACTATACGCAAAATTATGATTTGGCCTAAAAATTGGCCTTAGATTATTCGATTATTAGCCTTGGCAATATGCCTAATATTTAAAAGGAATGAATATAGGCTATATTTCGTTTGTCGATGAATTTTTGAATTCATGTGTAAATGATTGATCCATTAGAGGTAATCTGTGATGGCTCTAGTAACACTGCTATGCGTGGGTAATTTGTGAATAGCGTAGTATGCTACATACACAAGCCTAGATAGGGAAGATCTGTACTGTAGTTCATTGCGAGAGGAGGGGGAAGTCCGGTAATGTGTCATGAAAAATGTAACAAGCCAGAGATGAAATAAAATCACTAACATTTAGCTGATTGTCGTTGTTTTAGTCGTCGTCAGAAGTTTATCTCACATGTGTAGTAGAGCGTTTCTTTGATTGAATAATATTGTTTGTATTATAACACAAGTTCATTTTGGATTTTCAGTAAATTACCAATGATTTATTCAAAGTCAAACTGTAACTAATCCCTCACTATTCAATCAAAATGTTATTGTTATACTACTATATTGTTGAAAAATGGATTGCGTGATATGAAAATGGATTGATAGTAAAACGTAATAAAGATACGTTCTTGTCTGGTTATTAGGTATTCATGCTCTGATGAAGCAGAGGATTATTTTTATAGCGTTCCATTTAAAATAAATTTTATTACAAAGAAATATTTGGTTGTGAAGGTCGTCTATATATAAATTTACGTAAGGGCAAAATTCGATAAATCTCGGTTTATTTCTAGAATTTTTACTCGATGGTATATAAAGTTGGTTCATACTTTCGGTACTGATTTTAACCATCTGATGTAACCCTGTTTACTAATTAAATTGAGTTAGGTAATTAGTTATTGACGATTTAAATGAATTTAGGTTCAACGATTTGCCCCAAATAGGGGTGTTTTCCAATCGTGGTATACACTGTCTAATGAATGTCTATGGAAAAATACCCGCACACAATAATACGAGGATATAATTGTTTTTAATAGCTGAAAACCGATTGAACAGCTCGAGTACAGCATCATAATGTTGAAGACAGGCCGATTTTCTTTAAAAAATAATATTTTGATAGATTTAATATACATTAATACAACTGTTTTGATCTGCGATAAATGGAACATTCCAATCTCTGTTCCACAAGTGTCTATTCCCTCAGGCGTCGTAAAGTACTGTACAGTCATAACAGAAATTCGATCCATTTTATCCAATCTGTGCTGCAGAGGTTGGATATAGGTATTTTTTTAAACGGATAAATGAGCTAGCCTTTCCAGTCGCCGTCTATTATGTACAATTATCTTTATTATTGCAGTTAAACCACCACCCACACCACCACCAGTAGCGTTGTAAAGCCAGTAGAGGACAGGCCTACAGTACAAAGGATCACATGCCCTAAACGCAGAACAACTTTGGTGGTTAGGAACCAACTTAAGTATGAATATGAATATATAAACCAAACAAAAGTAAGAATAACAATGAAATAGTTATTATTATTATTAGAAATAATTGTATTAATCTGTTGAAGATGAAATGAATAAATAGTGGTTAACACCACAAAAGAGAAAAAAAAGTATGAATTGGCTCTAGGAAACAATTGAAAACCATTAGACCTACTAATTAAGTTAAAGGGGGGTTCCGGGTTTAAAATGAATAGCAAAAAATGTAAAATATATTTGTTTTTCTATTGAACGGTAAAAGTTTCAATTTATATAAGCGCCCAGTGAAGCAGAACGAAGGCTGTGAAATGAGGCCAGATTACAAGTGCAGCTACGGCAAAATCACACTGTGGTTACAGAATAGGAAATTCGTGAAATGGTCAATCTTCCGACGACTCGTTATCATTAACCATATCAATTACTTTTGTAAAATTATACTTATCTGATGTAATTTTAGTCGGTCTTCCCATTTATAAAGTCAATTTTTTATGAAAATCCATCAAAACAGTGAAAAATTAGATATGTTTGCACTTTACGTTTGCCGATTTTCGCACTGACTTAGGGAAAGCTTTCAAAATCAATGAAGCGTAACGTATACATTCCTGAGCGAGGAGAGCGAGACGACGATACACGTGCTCACTCTCTGCCCATGCCTGGCATCGTCACGTGATAAGCAGATACAATATACAATACCAAACTGGTCGGGTCGAGTATACCCCGTCTATAATCACAACATGAACGATGTACAGTATTTGATTGAAGGTCGACTCGACCTACCGGAATGGTATAGATAATATAGCTCGAATGAGAGAGTTGGAATATTTGTAAACATAAGTATTGCTAATTTTAAAAAGTTTAGCCTATAGTAAAAGGCCTGGTAGTATCAATTCGCATAGGGTCTACTACACTAGCTAGCTCAATTTTTAACTGGGCCGGATCGGCTAGGTCTCCTTCCTACTACCTGGTCTACTTGCTTGATGCAGTATCCGCTTTTTTGGAGAGTAAACTAGGCCTATTTTAGGCCTACTTATTAGACGATCGGGACACCATACGTGCGGAAGGCGATCGGACCTCGTTTTGCCTCAATATTTACAGCCGATTTTGTAGAACGTTTTAGGCTTAGATTGTTTAGGAGTTTGGTTGATAGGATGGGTTTGGAATCCACTGAGTTTTGTTATTTATGGGCCAATCGTTTAGTAGTAGGCTAGCTAGGCCCATGATGGCCCCGATGTTTTAACGTAGCCATCGTGGCATGGAATCCCTAGTCAGAAATGGCTCTCACCCATGAATAAAATGATTTAGGCTAGGCCTAGCCTAGTACGTGAAGCCGATATACGATCTGTACTATTCGAGGTATAAAAATAGTATAATTAATATGACTCCGTAAATCTGTACTAGGCCTAGTAAATTTTGTATTTCATTAAATGTCAAATAAATATATGCTACTACTGTTATTATTACACTTTTGGCCTAGCTTAGAAAATCTACAAAAAATGTATTTCACAATGATCGGGTGGTCGTCGTTTGACAGGGGAGAGAGCTAGAGATGCAAGTTGACAAACACAACGTACAAGCTTGACGTCGCGAGTTTGGAATCCACTGATGACGTGATTTTGTGAATATCTCATGAATATTAATGAGCTTCCCTAAGCTGCTGAAAAACAGACTTTCCATGAATTTACCCTAAAATGTATATAAAATTTAATTTTTTTAATTTCTCGTTATTACTTCTTCATTCTGACATGTCTATATTGTTATAATATTTTTTATTTAATAAATAAACGATATTTAAAAGCAATTTTAAACCCAGAATCCCCCTTTAAGTTAGATAACTATTTATTGACGATCAAAGCTAATTTACGATTTTCCCCGAATAGAGGTGTTTACTTTATTACTGACTGTTCCTTCTGAACGTTTATATTAATTAATAATGTAATTACTGTACAAACAAATATAAACGTCGTATTAGTGATGTATCGTACTATTTCAATCGACTATACGGTGACAGTTTCAACAAAGTATTAAAATAGCAATGTTTTACTGTGTTTAGTCATGGAGGTATAAATACCTCCATGGTTTAGTGGTATATTATTTGTAAAACATGAAAACAATTAATATTTCGTTACTAAATGGATAAAGAATATATTTAAAAATTGTTCGTCTTTGCACCCATCCTCTTCCCCATCCCTCAACCCTCATGTTGCATACAAAACACAAATTCAGTTTGTTTCAAAACAATTGGTCTTATTTTGTGACAAGTTTCTCTTTCGGAAGTAATTCCAAGGGTGCTAATTTTAGTTGAGTACATAAATCACCGTGTCTATTTATTCGTTCCTGTAAACGACATGTATTATTTTCCTGCATGTACATTTGAAGTCGCCAATTTTTTAACGCTGAAATTACTATGTATTCGAGAACCATCTGTAAAAAAAAAAAAAAAAAAAAATCGATCGTTTTGTTCAATGGTAGCATGCTGCATGAGAGTGTTTTTTCCGGCCAATTAGAGGTGCCATTTATCATGAATGTTATGTGCCCTGGCAGACCCCTCTAAAGTTCGACTAGAGACCCCATTTACCCCAAGTATAGCCTACCTTAGATAGTGTAGATACCACCAGCAGCAAAAAAAACCCCACAAAACAACATGTTTAATCGAACTAACATCAAACAATTGAAAATATATCCCATCAATGACGATAAAATGACCATTACCATTCTAAGGGAAAATAGTTTAAGAGTTTCACTTAAAACTTATATAAGCCAAATAATAAATACTTTTCAATGCATGAGATTGTTGGAATCTACCTAAAACATATTTTACTGACTACAGAAATAACTTTAAATACCTTTTTTCTAGGGACAGTACAACATACTGAACTACTATTTATAGGCCTACTGTAGTACTGTACAATTTTAAGTAAAAAAACGATCTGTTGCCCAATGCTTTTTAGAAGAGTATAATAATAATTTGTAACATAATGTGGTCATTTTGTACTATTAACATTTAAACATAATTCTGACCAAACCCAGTAGTATTAAATAAATAACCTTTACAATGAAAGTTTTGCCCAATGCTATTTAGAAGAGTATAATAATAATTTGTAACATAATGTGCTATTAACATTTAAACATAATTCTGACCAAACCCAGTAGTATTAAATAAATAACCTTTACAATGAAAGTTTTCTTTTTATTTAAATATTTCTTTGTTTTATATATATATAAATCCAAAGGCAAATTACTGAAAAGTGAAAATACTGTGGGTATCAGTGGCTGGATCTCAATGGATACAAATTCTTAATTAGAAGAGTATATTAATATATTTTCAACAAGTACAATGCTTATTATAAAAGATTATACTAATTTTGTGTACCTTTTTTAATAGATCAGTACTACATAACTAGCCCAATGCTTATTAGAAGAGTATATTAATCATTATTTTGAACAAAGTTTGTGTATATAAACAAAAGTGACGATAGTTCAGATATCGGCAGCCCGTAAAATCCTTTACTTTACTTGTTTCCGGAGCTCAGCTGTGCTTAAAGAATACCTTATGTTGCAATACATTTCTGGACAGAGCAGGATCTCGTCCATCTACTAGGAAAAAGAGCTAGAAAAATTACTGATTGGAGGTCCAAATTTGGAAATATTAGACCCGGTGACTTAGAATATTTAACTGGAATCAATTGCTTGTCATCCAAAAAGACTCACTGGGATTTCACACAAAATCCTCAATTAGTGAGTAGTTGGGTTCAGAACACTAGCACTCCTCAGCAGTTCCACGCAGCACAAGTTCCCTGTGGAACTTATTCCGGTGATTTACCTGGTGGTAGTTTCTCATGGAGACACACCAATACCAACCAACCTAGACAATTCCCTAGTTCTGACCACAGAGAAAAGACAGATCCAGGTTTTAGGAATACTCACTATAGGTATGCAACCAAAACAGAATGTCAACCAACATCTAAATCGTTTGCTTTAGCCTCTAGTTTTAATGTACGGGGTCACCATTGCACTAAAGGTTGTAAAACCTCAAAAACTAGATCTATGTCTAAGCTTCGCAGATTACTGACCGAGGATTGTTTCAGTGACTCTTCTAATAGCTCTATTCTCATGGACTTCAGCTCTAGTAAGATTATTCGACTAATTATACACAGTATAGATGAACTGTTTTCTATCCTGTCTTCATGGTCACACAAATATGCAATAATAATATAATAATGTGTACATAAATGTTATGTTAAATGGCTTGTGGCGGCCAAGCGTTCATAGCGACGTCGCTTTTTGATCCTTCGATGTCGGCTCTTCCTATCATTGCCAAGCAGAATTGGCCAAGTGTTGGATGGTTCACCCACTAATAGGGAACGTGAGCTGGTTCTCGAATACATAATAATTTCAGCGTTAAAAAACTGGCGATTTAATTTCAAATGTACGTACCGCAGGACAATAATACATGTCGTTTACAGGAACGAATAAATAGACACTGTGATTTATGTACTCAACTAAAATTAGCACCCTTGGAATTACTTCCGAAAGAGAAATTTGTCACAAAATGAGACCAATTGTTTAAGTCAAATTTAAACAAACTTAATTTGTGTTTTGTATGTAACATTAGGGTTGAGGGATGAGGAAGAGGATGGGTGCAAAGAGGAACAATTTTTAAATATATTCTTTATCCATTTAGTAACGAAATATTAATTGTTTTCATGCTTTACAAATAATATACCACTAAACACAGTAAAACATTGCGATGTAATACTTTGGTGAAACTATCACCGTCCTAGTCGATTGAAATAGTACAGTACATGTAACGATACATCACTACGACGTGTATATGTTTATATAATGTAAAACAATTTGTGAAAACCACCTCTATTCGGGGCAAATCATAAATTCGATTTAATCGTCAATAAATATTAAATTATCGAACTCAACTTAATTAGTAGGCCTAATGGTTTTCAATTGTTTCTTAGAGCCAATTCATACTTAAGTTGATTCCTACCCTACCCACCAAAGTTGTTCTGCGTTTAGGGCATGTGATGCACCGTAGGCCTATCCTCTACTGGCTTTACAACGCTACTCATGCCAGTGAGGGAAGGGTGATGATGTGGGTGGTTTAACTGCAATAATAACGTATATTAAATCTATCAAAATAGTATTTTTTATAGAAAATCGGCCTGTCTTCAACATTATGATGCTGTACTCGAGCTGTTCAACCGGTTTTCAGGCAATAAAACAATTATCATCATCAGTGGGAGGGATTGAAACTTGCTATAGAAGAGCATTGTTCTTCTATAGCAAGTTTCCATTCACTATTGTTCTTGAGAAACAATGCTCTGCTATAGCTAGTTTCAATCCCTCCCACTGTGTGAACTTGCCATTGTTTCTGGCTTTCACACCGGTCCCACCCCTTCCCACTTATATTCCAAGTTTCCTGGACTTTCTGCATTCTCACTCCTGAGGACGATCAAAGTATATTGATCGAAACGTCGAGAAACTCAACAGTTCTTTTCAGAACTAATACACGTGGTGTACCGCAAACTTTATATCAACATTTGATTTCGCCATGCAAACCTTCAAACAATATATTCTAGAAATAACGCGCGATTTACCGAATTTTGCCCTTACGTAAATTTATATATAGATAACCAGATAAATGTTACCAACATTTGAAAAACCGTATTTATCTTAATACGAAGGAGACCTTTATCATTGTACATTAAAAAACAATTTATTTACATAATTGGAAATTTATGACAATAAACAAAGGAAAATCGGATAGATATTAGTAAAAATGTATTCAGAATACAAAAAATGCTATCCTACGATACCAAACAGTAAAGTATTTGAGAAAATTAAAATGTTGACCTTTTGACCTTTATTGGTCACGTGACTTGTTTTATTGTTAATGCTATGTTATTACTATGCATTTTTTTATATGAATGTAATGGGATAAATTGATCAGTATTACATTCCCTTTCCGATGATACCATGGATGACAAAGTTCAGTGTGGAATGTTGGCCATTTTGAAATACAAAATGGCGGCTGAAGGAGTGGTCGAAAACAATGGCACCTAACTTTTTTTGAATTCAGCAACTCAACAATAACTCAAAAATAAAATCTATTTTGGCACAAATATCGAGCTGGACCTAGTTTTCCTTACATATAATGTGACTGTACTATATCCTTTTAAGAAACGGTTCAGATATTTCGCAAAGGCGCAGAACTTTACCACCGGGGATAGTAAAAATGCCTTTTTTTTTGGTGTATGGAGGGACCTGCGGCGAAGTTCTTAACCAATATTTTAAGGATGGAGCCTACATTAGACTTCAAAGAGATGATGGATTGTCCTCAGTGTACGTTTTGGAGATGGTGAGCGGTCTCTAAAACAGGAACGACACGAAACTATAGAAAAATGGGGACGTAGAGTCATGACTGTAACCGAAAAAGCCTGTAGTGATCTACCTAGATCTAGAATTCAAAAGCTACAGGTGAAATGGTTCTGCAATGGATGTCACGACAAGGAGACTGGTCAGTATGTTTCACGGAAACATTGTGCTACTATCATCGAAGCTCTTTGAAAATATAGGAGGTTTGACTTTCGCCGGAAATGGTTGTACAGAGAACGTAGGAGCAAAGTCAGAAATGATGTAATGCCCCGTACTACTTATACTCTCTGTAGCACAATCATCATCACATCTCCTCACACGAAGATGAAGCCGAAAGCCATTATCAAGCTTCTGAAATCTGGAGTAGGCCGAAAGCGAAGTCATCAATTGGAGAAGAGGACGTGCCCAATGGGAAATCTCTTACCATGATAAAGGCTGCAGGGCGGCAAAGTAAAAACAGACTTCCTGGCACATCCGATGAACTTCAACCTTTGGTGCCGTACTCTTCACCAACATCGGACATGCTTCCTGGAGCAGACCCATGTATTGCCATGGAACGACTAGAGACCACGCCTGATGTTTGCATGGGCGAAGTTCATACTAAGATGGCTGAATTGATGTCTGTAGGTGCATGAAAAGCGTGATGCTGGTAAATCTCCAGTTATAAATGTTCATGGCATACGAGTACGACCAGCAATCAAGACACAATTCCAGAGGAACTAGGGTGCATCTTACCCACTGGTGAAATGCCTAACCCTCCAACAAATGAATTAAGAAAGAAGAAAAACCAAGAATCTGTGTCAAAATCTGCGCGTGCTAATCTGGATTTACCAGTGGCTGACTCATGGTCGGCTAGCATTGCGGGTCAGGAAAGGCAAATACAGCACATATCACAGCTCCAGACTTCACAGTGGTTGAATCATGTTTAGCCACTCTTATTGAATACCTAGAACAGAGGCCTGATTTCCCAGTGGTTAATCCAGGGGAGAAGCCAGGACAAAGTAAACCTGATTGTACCGTCGTAGACGACGGCACCATTCCGGTAGATAAGCCTGAAGCAACCTGGAGTACACAAACTCCTGAACAACCTCGACGAAGACGGAAATTACCTACAGTTCCGAAATAAAGACCAGCTGTGATATCCGCTCTTCCTGTTGCTGATATCTGATCTGCAAGTATTGGAATCTGTAACACTCCAGTGACGTCGGATTCTCGACCCGATCGAACCTGGGGTACTGCACAAAAGGACTGGGAAAGTAGACCCCATGCTAGCTGTGACGATTTCGTGGGATTCAGGAGGACTTCTGACTTCTGACTGCGCTTCTTGACGGAATTAAACTGGAATTGTGCCCATGATGACGGAGCAGTTGGGTTGATTCGTTTCTGCATAAGAGTATCCTGTACTATAAACAGTATTTACCCTAGAGTGGTACGTGACATTGGGTCTCTGTAGTGGTTTTAGTACTGCGGGACTGAATAAGGTGAGTGTATTTGCTTGCTTTAGTAGGCCATTTCGGTGTTAACCTAAAAAGCTCCTGTAACGTTATTTCGAAAGTATGCCTACCTTTAGCATAATAAGCCTAGGTATATCTTCAATATGGATTGTTATTAATAATACCGTTATTATTTTACATATACTCTTTATAATAATATATTAACGTAAGTAACATTATATATATATATATAAATCCAAAGGCAAATGACAATGCTGTGGGTATCAGTGGCTGAATCTCAATGGAGATACTAAAAAAAGCGAAAAGCTAAATCAAATTGATAAAGTAAAACAGCCAGAAAAAGTTAGCATAGCTTTCGGGCAACACTAGCCCTTCATCAGTGCAAGTGAAGGAATTTGGATAACGTCATAGTGTAAGAACTGGCAAGTGCTGCCTGGGTGGACAGGAATAAAAAAATGCAACAAAAGGTGACAGGTGATATATATATATATTTATTTGTAGCATGTTTACGATAATAGACGTTGGCAAGAAACAGATGATGAAATCTATCATTAGTTAGACAAGTAGATTATTATTATTATTATTATTATTATTATTTGCAAAAAATTACGACATACACACTCACCAATAATTTATAGTCTAATTTAAACCGTTAACCAAAACCAAATAAAAAAGGGACCTGCAAGTGTCCCAGTTTTAAAACGTAAATATGACTTGTCATTTTTAATAATATCTACCTCAATAAAGAACAATAAAATCACTGTTTACGTGTCATCGTGTCATAACAGGACTGTTACATATGAGTTGCTTTCTATATCTCATCGCCAAACATCCAAGTTTGCGTTAGGGCCTACGTATTTATAAATAAACTCATGCGAATTCGGGCATCTTTTGTTGTATATTTATATTATCCTTTCAATCAGAAAACCCAACATTGTTTTTGCCTCAGAAAAATATTTTAGTTTTAAAAAGGATTAATGATAGTTACCGAAAACAAAGTCATTATCAAGAAAGTGTGTTCACCACTTCGGCCTACGAATTTAACACAAAGCAATCAATTGTATACGGCCTTGACAATGATATTATAGGGAAGGTAAAAGTTAACGTGTCCTTTGAAAAGTTTAAACCTATTGTAACGTTTCGTTTCGGTGAATAAGTATTCCAAGGCGTATTTAAAAGCAACTGTATTGGACGATTATAGTATCATATAAGGCAATCGGTTATTGGTTTTCATTACTAATATTAATAGTCTTGAAAGGAACACCCTCATAAACAGCATCTACCACAGAGAGTGTTTTCATTACGGTATTGCTTATAACAACATGAACAACTATTTATTGTTGAGACTTACTGTTTTCTTTATGTCTGTGTCATTTGGCGAATCGAATCAAGGTAAGTTATTATTGTAATGATTATGTATGGTCATATATAATAATGTTTCTGTGACCGGTATGGGTATACAATAATAGAAATAGATTTACAGTATTGTCAAAGTATTGCAATAAAGTATCTAAAGGTCTCTAAGTTTATCCGCAAGGACCCATGAATTTACCTACTTGTGTTAAACCAAATAATTATACTGAGACTAAGAGATTGGAATGTTCCATTCATCGCAAATCAATACATTTGTATAAACGTATATTAAATCTATCGAATTAGTATTTTTTTTTAAAGAAAATCGGCCTGTCTTCAACATTATGATGCTGTACTCGAGCTGTTCAACCGGTTTTCAGCTATTAAAAACAAATATCATAGGATGAGATCGGTAAATGCGCATGTGAAGCATCCTCGTATTATTGTGTGCGGGTATTTTTCACGATGGACATCAATTAGACAGTGTATACCACGATCGGAAAACACCCTGTTTGGGGCAAATCGTTGAACCTAAATTCGTTTTAATAATTGTCAGTAACTAATTATCTAACTCAATTTAATTAGTAAACAGGGTTACATCAGGTGGTTAAAACCAGTACCGAAAGTACGAACCAACTTTATATTCCATCGAGTATACATTATAGAAGTAACGATTTACCGAATTTTGCCCTTATGTAAATTTCTAAGCGCTTGTCTGCATTATACTATCTACTTTGTCCAAGTATGCTCACTTGCACTGATGAAGGGCTAGTGTTGCTGCCCAAAATGTCTGCTAACTGGTCTGTTTTACTTTATCGTTTTGATTTAGCTTTTCGCTTTTTTTTTGTATCTCTATTGAGATCCAGCCACTGATATCCACAGTATTGTCATTTTTTCATTAATTTGCCTTTGGATATATATATATATATATATATAGCATATATCCACTAAACGTGCTCAAGGCAAAACAGATTATATAGATAAAAGATATTGGAATGTATATACTGAAAGTATATTGTATGGAATACAATTCATGTAAATTATAAGTATTTTTTTTTAATTTCAGCATTCTTTATTTGAAAATATTGAGAATCTCTGTATTTGTAATCGAATGATAATATAACTATTACTTATTATCTATATATATATATATATTAATGCTACTAAATTATTCGCGTCATTTTACGTATTTCCTCCGAAACCGCTGAACGGTAAGTTTTCACATTTGGCATATTTGTTTCTTGATGGGCCGCACACGATAGGCTATATCACTTTCTGAATTTTAAGGATAACTTACTAAAAAACAAAAAATAACAGCAATTTGACGTCTCAGTGGTCTAAAAAACACCCAACATATAGTTTGGTATTTTATACTTTCGTTAGTGTCCGCGCGCATTATCTAATTTCGACTAAACACTGCACTTTATTGTGTTGATGTCAAGTCCGTAAGCAGCTGTAGTTTTATTATTCCAGTACTTCACATCTTAATTATATAAATTAAAAATTCATATCTTATCATTGAAATGTTTTAAACTGCCTATTGATTATTGACAGAGTTCAACGTGCATGTCCCTCTCATGCACGTTGTTACTTTCTGATGCGCACCCTAGATTAATATTCACACAGTACAATTTTTCTTTAGCGTCTTTTATTTTCTTAAAGTCTGGCAGTCAAAAGTAAAGTTCAATATCCAGTATTGCTTTTATTTATAAGCTTACAGATATTTAAAAGTGAAGGGATAGTGTATAAGAAAAGCAATGCCCGTAAACAGTTTTGAATTTCATTCTTGATATAATTTGTTTTTGTTTTAATAATTTTTCAGAGTGTGCTTTTATTATACTAACTCCTCCCATGCGAAGTATATTTAACCACATATGAAGGCAGAAAAAGACCGTGTGGGGCACGGTTTACGACTAGTTACTATTATTATTGTAGCTTCATTGCAGTTTTTTGTCCTGTTCTTGTTTTTCAAAGTGGAGCTCCACCCAGACAAATTCTATTCTTCATACATTTCAACTGTTAGTGTTATTTAAAAATATCATCCCTCATACTTTATTTCGCGATTTGGGGATACCTTGTAATTTCTTATTACATTTAAATGAGAGGGTATGAATAATCCTAAAAAAGTTATTTCTTTATTATACAAAATTCTGAATCTTTTTATTGAGTATACATTGCGCAATTTTGCGTAAATTGAGGGGTTTTAAAATATTCTAGGGAGTATGATCATGTGACATTTTTTATGATCAAACTACTGGCATGGCGATCTGTTCCGTCGCGATGTTGTTTTTAACATTCTGGATGGATTTTACCTTATCATTTCACAGTGTAGTGATGTGATTGTGAGATTATTACTAAAATGTCAAATTTAACGAGATCCGAGAAAGACGTGGCTATATATTCAGTAAAACTAGGCCTACTAGGTATGTACCTAGGCTGTGATATCGCCTTACAGCAGTGAAGTTTGTTCTTGCACCCAGCCTCGGACTACCCATGATATAGGTGCCTGAAATATTGACTTATCTGCATGCCATTACTAGAGCTTTATATAATTCTACTCAATTTCAATAACAATTTGAACATGGATTTTGTTAAAACCAAATAAGAGTTACGGTTACGTTGAGACGTTACGAGCTACACTGCTAAGCAAGGAGTATCGAGAATTTATTTCGGTGTCGAATCCATTTTAAATCAGAACCTGCGCAGAATCCCGGCGGTTGAAATTTTACAGTAGACATTATTATTGTACAGTCGTTCCTATACAAACGAATTTATTGTAACTCGCACCTGTGCTGTAGTTATGCTAGCAGAGAAACAATGAAATACATTGCATCGACCCGGCTGAATTGTTTCATTGTTTTGGGGGTGTGCGTGAGCGTTGTCTTGTGTAACTCCACCATGATTAAGTATGTGCAATGACGGCGCGTGTTTGTTTGTTTGCTTGTTGTTAGCAGGATTACTCGAAAAGTTATTGAAAAATCTTTACCAAAATGAAAATACAGGTAGATATTTGGTCAAGGATCATTCCATGAAATTGTGGAGGCAATCCGGACCAGGGTCTCAATTCTGGACCACTTTTTACTCAGACCTGCTAGTGTTAAAAGATAGGAGACAATGTTCCAAAAGCCGGCGAGCAGTCTTGAAGTAACAAGTAAACTGAAATTGCATTTTCTCGAGAACTACTTGTCCAAAAAACTTCATTTTTGTCACAGAGGCAAGAGTTATTATTTGTGATTTGTAATTTTAAAACATAATTTTATTTAATGTACAGGTTTTGATACGAGTAGTTTTAAAATACTTATTTCTTTTCAAATTCACCCGTTTGTTTTTGACGTTGCTGTCCTATTGTTAACCAACTGAAACTATTGTTTGTTAAAAGGCTGATTACATAACCATTACACCAAATTCGCATACACATGGTTGTAGTGAAATCAGTCTAATCACACACAGCATTAAGACACAATTTTGTTTCCGGTGAAATCTTATGTAGGAAAATTTGACAGTAGGCGGAGGTATTCACTCTCGGAGTGCCGTTCTAGTATTGCATGTACCTCGACCACTTGTTAGTTGTGGCTCAGTTCATTAGAAGTTTATTTACAAGCCTGTTAATGATTATAATAAATTAAAAAAACAACAACGAAAAGGTGTATTTCCGTATTGTTGTTACGTATGCAGACGTTGCATTTTCATCTGTAGGCTTCTAACTGCCAGGATATATGTATTTTGCTATACAAGCTACAATAGTAACAACTGCTCTTTAACAATTCCTATACATATTATTGAAACGTGTTATTATTCAAAGCAGATTGTAACTATTACGAGTTCAAATGTGGTGACGGTCGATGTATTCCATTCACATGGTACTGCGATGGATTTCAGGATTGTTTTGATTGTAGCGATGAAGTTTACTGTGACGGTAAGTCTAGATTTGACGTTATACAGTGCTTGGGTGCAATTGGTAGAATAAATTCGTGACTCTTGACATTAACACAATATTATTTTGACTCACGGACAATAAACACATCGTGTAAAAATGGAATTTTGTATAAAATATATATGACAATTGTTATTGTTGCTGTTTCTGTTGATGATGATATGTGTCTCCTGTGCTCTTGTCGGACCATCCTGACATAAGGTATACTTGCGCACACCTTCTCGTCAGCGCCAACATTTGACTTATAATGATCTGTGACAGTTCGCGGATAGAGCGCGGCATAAAAGATAACGTTACCAAAAACCAGCAACATCCAATAATGGTGTGATGTCACATAACAGGTCTATTTTGTACATTGAAGGTGTTTGTGAATTCGAATGCTTAAACGGACTTTGCTTAAAAGGGAATAGTGTTTGTGATGGTGTAAACGACTGTTTTTATGGTGAAGATGAATCTAACTGTGAAACACTTCCTCCTTCAACAACAAGAACAACAACAGCATATCCAGAAGGTTTGAGTTTCTTTTTAAGTACCCCAACAGTAGACCTACTCAATTAATTATATACCATATATAGTATTGGTTGAAATTTCAAAACAACATTTGTAAATCCTCTTTAAGAATAAAACCATATTAATGTTATGATTGGTGTTTTAGAGGTCCTACCAAATACAATTATTACAATGCAAACTACATGGAATGTAACATAATAAAGCAATGTGGTCATTTTGCTACATGCCCGTATATCCAGCTACCAGCATATAATCTATATATCATAACAAACAAATTTAAAATGTCTCCGATCGAGCTGAATCTTAGGTAAAGATTTCAAACTTAGTGGGTTGGTGCAATTCGGTATAACAAAAACGAGTTAGGTCGTCAAGGTCATAGGTTAAATTAAAATCTCACAATTGTCAAATTACTCCGATCGAACGGAGAATCCTGAGAATAGGGTGAGTATGAATTCGATATGAGGAGGGGGTGCAGCCAAGGTCACGGAATGTCAAAGGTCAAGGTAAAATTTAAAAATTGCTACTATTGAGCTAAAACTTTTGATCAAGATCAATAGTACAATTCATGGAGTGTTGAAAGCGTAAGGTCTAAGGTCACACAATTCATATGGCTGGGTTTTCAGTACATAGTATTTATAGTTTTTGTTTTTATTGTTTGCAGTGTGTATTGTTTGCAATTTTAAATTGCTTCCAGTTTTAAATTGCTTTTGATATTACAAATTCATTGCGTTACTCATCATTAGCTCTTCAACTAATAAAACTGATACAGGATGAATAATAATATGGCTTCCTTATCAAATTCCGGATTTAAAATCTCCATTACTATAATTTCTCTATTACTGCCAGTTAATATCAATTATAATCAACGCTGTCTTTATTGCTATTTTACAGAATGTGACGTTGCAGAGATATCACTTGAGAATGCGAACGTTTCATTCTCACTTTCGTCTCCAAATTATCCAAGTAATTACTACAACAATTTAAATTGTCACTGGCTGATAACCACCTCATCAGACCTGGTTATTCTTCTTGAGTTCAGCGACTTTCAACTGGAGTATAGATATGATTATTTGCATATTGGATTTGTAGAAAATAGTTATGACTATAGTTTTACAGGTTCAAACTTCCATTCTATAATTTCTAACAGCAGTACAATGTGGATAAATTTAATCACAGACTATGTTGTAGACGACAGAGGATTTAGTGCAACAGTAACTGCAGGAGCTCGAAATGGTAATTATGTGAATGTTGAACACTGAGATTTTACTTACGATAGTAAAAGTTGTTGATAGAGGGCTCACTACTTCTTGTCCCATTTTCGCTGTTTTACGTAGATGTGTGAATAGTTCCAGCCAAAACTTACAACTTATGAATATCTAATTCTTAAAACAAACTACTCCCTCAGAAAACATCACTCACCTAGACTAAAGTAATCAAGATTTTGATAGTTACTGAACAACACTAAATTTAACATTACCAATACTTGAATACAAAAATATCGAGCACACCATTTTTATAGAATAATAGCCTATAATGCATGAAATCGAAGAACAATAGGCCTACATTCCCATCCGATTTTCCGAACTGTATCTAAATTTCTCAAGTATTCATAGGAATATGTGTGTTTCACATTTAGGCCTATCACATATCAAAATAAATGATACAGGCACCACACTTATGAGATGCTGTATGACGATGATGATGAATACAATAGAGACGATGATAATGATGAGGATGTTACGTTCAGTAGAATTTTCTAAACAACATGTTTTTACAATTTTAAACAGATTATTTTGTATGTGGCAGTCGTGATATAATATTGATACATCAATTGTGTAATGGATTCTTTGATTGCCAGGATAACTTTGATGAATGGTCATGTGGTAGGTTTTTAGTACTTCATTTATCTCTATCTAGAGATCACAATTTCAGTCATCATGCTGACACTAGTAAATCAAAATAGTCATGACCTCAAATTAAAAATGGGGATAGGCCTAAACATCTTTAGATAAATTAAAACACTGTTTAAAACACATTTCCAGTATCCAAACAGAATTTGTTTATTAAGGGCTTGTCTTATTATGAAACGTTGTGTACAGTTCCGTCACGTTCATGCATATTAATAAGAAATTCCAAACATTTATACAATTTGAGAAATATGCACACTTACCGTACAGTACTAAAGTAGTTTAGGTATATTTATGTAATGCTTACATAGTGTAAATCATTCTGTCAAGCTATACACCGGAAGAGTTGGTAATTGATATACATTTTGTGTAGATTGTTTCACTGAACCTTTTAGATGTCTTAATGGAATATGCATCTCAAACAGCAGCCGATGTGATAGAGTCAACGATTGTTTTGATTGGTCAGACGAAGTGAGTTGTTGGGACGGTAAGTAGGTGATGTTATTTTGGTTAATTAATAGTTCACCATTATCATTATGTGTACTTGGTTTTAACTATTTTATATTACATTTATCATTTAAAAAAGAAACACCTGCGACGTGTGGATCACAACCATTTGTCAATGGAGAGAGTCGAATTGTTGGTGGTACAGATGCAGACCCAGGAAAGTGGCCATGGATAGTATCGTTACAGAGCTACTATGGTTCTCATATTTGTGGAGGAACGTTGCTCAATCGAACATGGGTTTTGACCGCTGCCCATTGTCTGTAAGACTATTTTTAAAGAATTAAATTATCATTTATTAATGATAATTTAATTCTTTAAAAATAGTGTTTTTAACTATTACTATTAGTTAGTTAATATGATGTGCATATAGATACGTCTAGTTTTTTTTATTCATAGTGTTTCGGTACATTCTGTTCTCCTTGGTACCATTGACTTGAATGGACAATCCGTGTATCGCGAAGAAATTGAAGTAGTTGGGGAGTACTCACACCCGGAATATAATCCTACAACATTAAGTAATGACATCGCCCTACTAAGGCTGGCAAAACCCGTGAATTATAGTGTATTTATACAGCCGGCATGCTATGGTGAGGATGTTGAAAGTGGAACTAACTGTGTCATTGCTGGCTGGGGAAGTCTATATAATTATGAGGGTAAATCATTACTTTGTTTACTTTTAATTTGCATATTCATAACCTCTTGAAATAGAAATTGAATGAAAACACAATAAATATAGAGTGAGGGAGACCGTGATGACGGCGGGTTTCCTTAGGTTTGTGTATCCGGTGAGGTAAAAAGAGCACGTAAAAAACATATTAATATACATGTCTTTTTCACTGAAATGTACAGAGCCTAACTTAATCGAATATATCGCGCACACACTGGCCATACCGTAAACCGGTTTTCCGTTTCTTACTTATCTAAAACAAATATAGACCAAAATGGATTACTTGAAAAAACATTTTGAACATTTCTTGAGTTTAGAATTTTAAATACGTCAGGAAGTATTATTTGAAACATTGAAGACAGTAAACAATTCGCCTTCAATAGTTTATTGCTTGCTTGTTTGTTTGTTTTGTTATTTCCAATCACAAAATCATAAACATACATAAATAATCATTACAAAACAAAAGAATGGTTATTATTATATTATATATAGGCCTATATATATCTTTTTCTCATTCTCTCAGATTTCCTCATCTTTATCGTTTCAAATTAATTAATTAAATTTCAGTATATCACCGGGCGGTTTAGAATTAATGTTCTTTGCCTGATTTGTTGAGGGATTGAGGGACTAGTGCTGTTCCGCCGTACCACGCCGAGAATGTTAAAGAGTCGCTATCCAATCGAGTTTGAACAATACCATGAAAGCCCCAGTGGTCTAATGGTTAGGACAGCTGCATATCAAGCAGACCGTCCGAGTCCGAGTCTCGGTTGGAGCGACTTTTTCTCATTCTCACAGATTTCCTCATCTTTATCGTTTCAAATTAATTAATTAAATTTCAGTATATCACCGGGCGGTTTAGAATAAATGTTCTTTGCCTGATTTGTTTATATATATATATAATGTATTATACAATGTTTTAGGCTATTCACCGCCGGACATATTGCAAGAAGCAACTGTGCCAATAATCAGCCGAGAGTTGTGTCTAGATATGTGGAATGATTCTATGGAATTTCGCATTCTAAACAGTACTATTTGTGTATATAACGACGAACAAACAATTGGTGCTTGTGACGTACGTATTTCATATTCTCTTATAATTTTATTATTTTATGTTATGCAGCGATTCGTTATTATTTGTAGGTAAGTTTTTACACACTATTAAAGCAAATAATTGTATTACAATTCACCACTAGTGCTGTTCTGTCGTACCACGCCGGGGATGTAAAGATCTACCATATAATCGAATTTGGAAAATACCATATTGGTGGTCTGATGGTTAGAACATTTGCATATCAAGCAGAAGGTCTCGAGAAAGAGTCTTCCAAACCGAGATTCAAACAACTCTAAACATTCTGATCTACACCACTAGTGCTTTCATGGTATTGTTAAAGTTGGATTGGATAGCAACTCAAAAGATTGATCAATCCGCGGTGTTTTAATTTCCTGTAGTATTTAAAGGACAACTTTACCGAGAACCATATTTTAAAAACCTATTAGGGATGTACATTTTGATTTTGCGATTGCGAGATTTACGATATCGCTGCGCGTTATCGCCGTACAGCCTTCGCCGTAAATTGCTGTGATGTCACGTGTGCTTAGCAAAATCTACCTCATGAGTTTTCACTGTTGTTAACATGCAAGATATAGGTACCCGTCATTTGAATTGCTAATTTGACCTGAATTAGGCTTAAATTTGCCAACATTTTGGAAAAACAGATAGGAAAAAGAAACAATAAAACAAATTTTATATTTTTACGATTTATTTAAAAAGTGTTTTTATTAGAAATTGTCGCGCTTTGTGAGACGTGTATGTATGTTAACAACAGTGAAAACTCATGAGGTAGATTTTGCTAAGCACAAGTGACGTCACAACAATTTACGGCGAATACTGTACGGCGAGGAGAACGCGCGGCGATATCGTAAATCTCTGAATTTGTCTGAAATCATATGTAAATCCCTAATACGTTGTCAGATATGGTTCTCGGTAAAATTATCCTTTAATGGTGTTTGCATGTGGTAGAGTGCCGTTTGTCTTCTTTCTAAGTTTAAATTCGATGCACTGTAGGTAGTTACTGTAGGTACGCAATGTCTACCCAAGACGAATAGCGTAACGGATGATGATGATGATGTAGGTAGTTAATATGGTTATCTACTGTATAGGCCTATTGGTGTAATAATTTAATATAATGCACAATCGACTTTCACACTGTTACTAAATTCAAACTTGCATACACCGAAGAAATGTAGTATAAAGGGTCTTTCACACCTGTTCCGGCACGGTTCAGGTCCGGCCCGGAAAATCCAATCGAACGTCAATGTTTCGTTTTCACGCGGCTGCGCGCATATCGATTGGTGCATAGCCGCATGGAGCGTCATGAAAACGAAACATTGATGTTCGATTCGCCGGACCGGAAACGTGCCTACCTTAATGGTAGAATTCCGAACGATCGAATATTTAAGTTTTAGGTTTAATAATTCAAACGATTTTTCTTTTCGTAAAAATTTCCTAATACCACTTTCCCTTCTTACGAACTACCTGAATAATAGAACGCAATTTACTTCCTATAACTCCCACTTTTCTGAACTTCTTCCTGTTATATGCGGCGTTCCTCAAGGATCCAATCTCGGCCCCCTTCTCTTCTTAATCTATGTTAATGACTTAATCCATGCTTCAAACTCTTTTTCATATGTTCTATTTGCTGATGATACCAATATCTTCCTTTAATATCTCCAAAACCATTGGTGTACTAAATAAACTGAAATCTACATTACCACCTAAAATCATCACTTCTTTGTACACTCATCTTGCCTCACCTCTTGTATTGTACCACTGTTACTTTTTTTAAAATATTTCACCCAAAGTTGACCTATTTCAAACACCTCTTTTACCCTTATTTATTTGTTTGTTTGTTTTGTCTTCGTCCATACTTGGTCTCTTGCGTAGTGTATGTACCGTCTGTAACCCCTGTTCGTCTATGTCTATGAACATTGATCCGATTGATCAACTTTTTTCCTGGTGGAACCTGTCTTAAAGCTCCCTGAGCTTATTTGAGTTTCTCCAGATACAAGGCATTAACTATTAATTTGATTCATATTTTGTTAACATATTTTGAATTATGCTTTGTGTAAATAAATAAATGAATGAAAATGAATGAATGAATAATCTTCATCAATGATTAATTATTTCAAGCAACATAGAAATGCCTTTGTTTCACAACAGTGTGTGTGCTAAAGCGTGGTTCCTACTAGAACGCAACGCAACAACGTATTGACGCAAAGTGCTGTATTGCGTAATCACAAGTGGGAACCAACGACGCAACAGTGCTGTAAATATCGCAGGTTTGATTTCACGCAGGCGGGGGCAAACACAATTATTGGAAGGGCATTTTCCCACGTTGCGTTAGATTGCTTTACGTTGCGTTAGATTGCGTTACGTTGCGTCGCTAGTGAGAACCACGGTTTATGGGTCTCATTTCGTTACGTTGCGTCGCTAGTGAGAACCACGGTTTATGGGTCTCATTTCGTTCCAGGACGCGTGATTTTTTCCTTAATTCATGAGATTAATTACCTGAATATTGCTTCTCGGACTATATAACTGTTATTTTACTGAACCATATTCCTTTTATAAATATTTATTTGATTTCAGGGTGACAGTGGTGGACCATTAATTTGTCAGAAAGATAACGTCTGGTATGTAACTGGTGTTACCAGCTTTGGTTCAATTCCATGTGGTGAAGGAATTGTAGCATACACACGAGTTTCTAGTTTTATTGAATTCGTTGAATCATTTGTAACTGGTGGTAAGTAATCATTCTATAAATATATGATGTTGAGTAAATTATCATGGTAAAGTTTCGATTTTTAAAATAATGATGGTACCATTCATTCTATTTTAATATAGATTGTCAATTTTACTGCAATGACGGTTTTTGTTTAAACGAATCACTCGTCTGTAATGGTCGCAGTGAGTGTTTAAATGACGAAGACGAATTAAACTGCGGTAAGAAAAATTATTATTTCCCGTAAAATAGAATTGGTCTTGAAAATGAAAGAGTAGGTCAAAATTCATCATTCCATAATGAAATAGGCCTATGTTGTTTTATAACGTATAAAGCGAAAAGGTCTGCCATTTCATACTAAAATACTTTGAAATTTATGTAGTAGGTGCTTAAATGTGCGTGAAGCTAGTTATTCACTGGTCATACAGGCTATACATAAAAAAGGTCACATATCTTTGGTTGGAATTTTTGGAGAATATAATTGTTGCAACCTTAGGACCATCCATCATATTATAAATTCTTTACATTACCATGGACATTTAAATTATGAATTATATGTCAATATATGTATATTTTATATGTCTATACAAAATATTAAAACATTTGCTATTGTCTTTACTCCTTTTACAATCATCAGCTATCGATCTATTAATGTAATTAATATAATTAGGCCTACTCCCACATCTGTGTATAATGTTTTCCAGTAGTAGCAATTGTCATAATACTGTATTTATTATTATTTTACAGAATGCGACCTTACAGAAATATCACTTGAGAATGCCAAACTTTCTTTTCCATTTTCATCTCCAAATTATCCAAATGATTACTACAACATGTTAGATTGCCTATGGCTGATAACCAGCTCTTCAGACATTCTTCTTGAGTTCAGCGACTTTCAACTGGAGTATGGATATGATTACTTGAGAATAGGAAAAACCATCTGGGACTATACTTTTACTGGTTCAGAATTTCATTCTGTAATTTCCAACAGCTGGATGTGGATTAGTTTAATCACCGGTAATAATGTACGCTACAGAGGATTTAATGCAACAGTAACTGCAGTAAATCGTGCTGGTATGTTTGTCAATTTATTATTCTTTAGCAGAATCACATTAGTTTAAGCGGAAAATAGTATACAAAATGAATGATAACAGTATTTCATGACTTAATGAATGATTGTTAATAAGTATAATTATCTTCGTGTTTTTCCATTGTTGAATTTCTTTCTATCTTAGACAGAATCGGTGATTGCCCGTTTTTAATATCACTGATTCTTCCACAACCAGTATCACGACCACGATCGACTCTGATCATCATGCATGGGTCACAGAAGCAAAACAAAAAGATATCGATCCGCGTGCGATGCATGCCGGTATTTATAACGGATCTAAAATATTAGAATTGTTATTGTATAAATATTTATTCTTCTTATTTATTTCTTTCTGTAGAGATTTTGTGCTCCAATTATTTGAAAAACATCAATCTCAATGGTTTTTAAATTATCACAATATTTTTGTCATAATAAAACGTTGCTATAATAAGATTCACATTATCCATCACATTTTCATAAGTGCTTTTCAGATATCAATGAAATTCACTACACATAAACTTCAGGTCAAGAGTCAAAATAATAAGCACAAAAAACGGACAGTACGTAAAAACTTTGCGCGCGTCCAAATTCTAAAATGCTTAAAATCAATTTCTAATCAAATTATAGCATCGTTCAGAACATTTTGAGCGTTTAAAAATGTTGTCACGCGCACATTTCTATGCGCATAGCACGTAAGTAATTCAAAAAGTTCAATTTTACTATCTATATTTGTTCTTCATACCCTACGTGATAAATTGCTTTCATTTCCATGAACTCTAAAGTTAAATAATCGTGCGCTCTCCAATGGAAAATTAAATGTAAATTTGTGTAAAAAGATACCTATTTTGAATCTTTTGAATCTTTTAAAGCTCCTCAGAATGCACGGTGACTCCCAATTTGTTTAAATTATTATGGAAGCCAATGAGTTCTAGATATGAATTCATGTACACATTTGACGTACAAAATGTTATGACGTCATCATTTGGCCACATGAATAGGTTTTTTCCTTTTGTTATAGACAATTACATTCAATAGAGCGCATCTCACTCATCTGTGCCCGATTTTCTCTCAAATTTTAATAGATGCTTGCTCAATCAACGTCATAACGTCATCAACCCTAACTATTTGAATAACATAGGTCATGACCTTGATATTTATAACCTATTATGAAAGCTGCTGAAATGTAGATATGAATTCATATAAAAATTGTGCCTATCGTATGTTGTGACGTTACCATATGGCCAGTTGAAGTTAAAAAGTAGCTTTTTCATCTCTTGGCGTCAAGGTATACAAATTTAAAACAGCGCGCATCACGTTTATACGTGTTCAATTTTCTTCCAAATCCTACATCTTTTTGCTCAAATCATCTTCCGAAATTGTCATATTCATGTTTCATTTTGATAACCAAAAATTAGAACATATTTGGATCCCGTATGGATCCCTGTGTATAATAGATGTACAGTATATACTGTATATACATT
Source organism: Antedon bifida (assembly GCF_963402885.1). Lineage (NCBI taxonomy): Eukaryota > Metazoa > Echinodermata > Crinoidea > Comatulida > Antedonidae > Antedon > Antedon bifida. Next base: position 4,916,029 of record NC_136233.1, on the reverse strand, counting down.
CTATATACATTATAGGCAAAACTCAGCAGCACTATAAGCGTATTATGCATTGCGCTCATATTTCAATGTATTTTTAAAAATTAAATGTCAGTAAAATTATCTTTTATTACAATGATTCGTCAAAGTGACGAATTAAATTATAATTTTATTTCACATTTTTAACCGGTTAAATCAGTTCACTAAATATATTTTATAATTGTTTGCAGATTATTTTGTATGTAGCAGCGGTGGTGTAATATTGATACATGAACTGTGTAATGGAAATTTTGATTGCCAGGACAAATCGGATGAAACATGGTCATGCAGTAGGTGTATTCCTTGTATTTTATGTAACATTTATTTTATTATAATCATTGCAGTCGTCATCCTTTATAATGTGATACGAAACGAAGAGTGAATAATGATGATAATAATAATTATTATGATTATAGCCTATATAGATGACAGTAACGACAGTGAGGTAACAATAAATTAAATTAAAGAAAATCTTTGGAATTCATGAAAACTCTGTATCTCTTATCTGACACGTTTTCAGAACTACAAATTTACACCGAATTTGTGTTTTTTATCGGTTTTTTGGACCCCATTTAAAATTTAATTTTTCGAGTTTGACGTCACATACAACAATGGCATCCAAATAAGGACAAGCTAGGAATTACGTCATTGTTTGTCGGATACTAATTAGTAAAATGGGGTATTTTAATTTGTAACTATTGGTGGCTGCATTGATCTCGGCAATTCTCATTCTCTCTTTCTTTCTTTTTATTGTAGGCCTATATCTTATATTTAAATGACTCAAAAATGATTTTAATTATCTTTGACGGCGGAGAAAATGTATACATTTGCGAAAGAAATTAAATGAAATGAAAAAAAAAATTCAACAAGCCCGTGCATTAGTCACAGTTTTTTTTATTCAGTCATGGTGTAACCGCGATCACCAACCAACATGACAAATTGGTTTAATAAACCGTGTCTACTACCGCCTAAATATACGGACTATAATCCCACCCATCATCTAATTCCGTTTACACGGAATTGCAATTGAGCAAAGGAGAGTATAAGGTATTTATGTTGACAAATTATACTTAAATAAGCAACTTATACTATAATAATCCGCTTCTATTCGCACTATTGGTAGGTTGTTCCGCTGAATCTTTTAGATGTCATAATGGATTATGCGCGTTAAACAGCAGCCCATGTGATCGAGTCAACGATTGTCTTGATTGGTCAGACGAAGAGGGTTGTTGGAATGGTACGTTTTTGTTGTCATTTGGAATAAACTCGAAGTTACATGGCTTTATTATTCTTTAACTCAATCCTGTTTTACTTAATTGGGAATCTCTTCCTTAATAAAGCTCCAAATATTTACCATAAAATTACTTTGTTGCATACTTTTCTACTTACTGTATTTTTTATTTCATAAAGAGACACTTGAGACGTGTGGATCACAACCATTTGTAAATGGAGAGAGTCGAATTGTTGGTGGTACAGATGCAGACCCAGGAAAGTGGCCATGGATAGTATCGTTACAGAGCTACGTTGGTTCTCATATTTGTGGAGGAACGTTACTCAATCGAACATGGGTTTTGACCGCTGCCCATTGTCTGTAAGGATATTAAATTAATCTAATTCTATAAGTGATTAAGTAAATTTTGTATACGTGGTGAATTGGAATAAGATTATATAGTATCACTATCACTGCAACATACGCTGTATCAAAAAGAGCATTATTTTGTAAATATAATCTAGATTTAAAGAACAATTAATTTCTTTTAAAATGCACTTACAAACTGTACAATAAGATGTGATTGTTTATATATTTCACCATAGAAGGCATGTATATACTTTGAAGCTAATATAGACGATTATGTCCAGGCATCCCAGTTGTATAGTACTACCGAACACAGTGTATGATGTGATTTTTTTTGTCATGCTTAGTTTTTTATTCGCAGTGTTTCAGTAAATTCCGTTCTACTTGGTACAATTGACTTGTCTGAACCATCAGTGTTTCGTGAAGAGATTGAAGTAGTTGGGCAGTATTCACACCCGGAATATAATCCTACAACATTAACAAATGACATCGCCCTACTAAGGCTGGCAAAACCTGTTGATTATAATTCATTTATACAGCCGGCATGCTATGGTGAAGACTTTGAAGCTGGAACTGAATGTGCCATTGCTGGCTGGGGAAGTCTGTATAACAATGGCGGTAAATCATTCTTCTATTTACCATGTTTAAAGCTCTTTCAACACAAAACGTGTACATCACACTTTTGTTAAACTAGTTTGATAGTGTAGACAGAGCTTCGTTCACATATTTATCACAACGTCACATTTTTTTGTCACATAAGGTTTGACAGCTTTAAACAGAAAAACTATTTTGAAATACAATAATGACAATACAAATGACAACAAATACATATGTGAACACAATTGGCATTTGGTCTGACAAAGTTTTATATTTTTCAGGCGATTCATCAGACATATTGCAAGAAGCAAATGTGACAATCATCAGTCAAGAGTTGTGTCTAGATATGTGGAATAATTCAATTCCCATTTTAAACAGTACTATTTGTGCGTATGATGAACAAAGAATTGGCTCTTGTGACGTACGTAATTCAATATCTATTTATATTTGTCATTGATTATAATATGTTATAGACAGATTTGAGAACGTCCCAAGGTTTCAAGTTTCTGGAGACGCAATTGTAGACAACCAAATTGATTACAGTTTTAAGTACTTCAACAACATGTTTATTCATATCAGAAATGAATAGTTTTACAAAAATAGGGGAAACTAGTTACCTACTACCTAATATTTCTGAAGTACAGTGGTTAACTTTTCTGCTGATCGATAATTAGTCTTCTTCTTCTTGTTGTTGTTACAGGGTGACAGTGGTGGACCATTAATTTGTCAGAAAGAAAGCGTCTGGTATGTCACTGGTGTTTCAAGCTTTGTTTCAACTCCATGTGGTGAAGGGATTTCCGCATACACACGAGTTTCTAGTTTTGTTGAATTCATTAATTCGCTTGTGAGTGTTGGTAAGTATTTATTTGAATACATTTAAAATGTTAAAGGATGTTTACTTAAGGCAGTGACATACATCAGAGCGAAAACTAGATGACTTCAACTGTAAATGTTCATGCTACGGTGTCGATTTTTAACAATTATTTTCTAAAAAAATGAAATTATTTTCTTATATTTTATATAGATTGTTACTTTTACTGCGATGATGGTCCATGTTTAGACGAGTCACTGGTTTGTAATGGTCGTAGTGAGTGTTTAAATGATGAAGATGAATCAGACTGCGGTGGTAAGATGAACAGTTTATGATTTATTGCGTGAAGGGATGAATCAAAATTCGTAAACCTTCACCCCATACACGCAATTTCAATTGTAAGACTGAATGAACCATCACGTATTGTTTCTAATATAGTTGAAAAAGACAATGAAAACAACATCATTTTTATAATCATTATTAACATTTACATTGTAAAACTTGAATATCAATTTACAATATTTATATATGTATACTACCAGCCCTGGTCGAAACATATAAATGTTTTTTTAAATATTATTTCTTTCAGAATGTGGCCTTACTGAAATATCACTTGAGGTTGAAAACATGACACTTTTTTTTTGGTCTCCAAATTATCCGAATGCTTACTACAACGATTTAGATTGTCAATGGATTATTACAGCTCCACCTGATTTGGTTATTCTTCTTATGTTCAACGACTTTTATCTGGAGAGTTTTGATTTTGATCATTTGAAAATTGGATTTGTAGAAAATAGTTTTGAATATAGATTTACAGGTTTAGACTTTCATTCTGTAATTTCCGATAGCGAGACAATGTGGATACAGTTTATCACAGACCCTAGTCTACGCTACAGAGGATTTAATGCAACAGTAACTGCAGTAAATCGTATTGGTATGTGTGTTACTTTTATTATTTTGTCATTAATGTTTCAATCGGTAATACACAGCATGCATGAAACACCTGAACAAATCCAGTGCGTTCAATACCACAATGGGACTCACTGATAATTGTATAATAAGTTTTACTATCCAAAATAATAAATAATATTATACTATAGTTTTTATTATACTTAGGCCTATTAAATCTTACTGAAATAAATTGGAACACATGTTAATGATAATGATAATTCTATTCAAACATAATAACAATAAACTAAATGTTGGAACTTTTTACAATGCGACCGCGCATAGCACTACTTTATTACAATCAAACCTTTACTATCAGATTATTTTGTATGTGGATATGGTGATGTGATTTCAGCAGAATATGTATGTAATTACCAGGTGGATTGTCAAGATTTATCTGATGAACTGCCATGCGGTAAGTATTTTGTTTTACTGATACTATTTGAGATGACATTTATTTGTTATCGATCCAATATTAAACAAAAATATTGTTCATCATTGGGATTTTAGTTCATTACAAAATAAAACATATTTGAACTCATCTAGGGTGGCGATCAACGCAACACAACGCATAAACACTCGGCAACAAAACAAAACAAAGGTTGGAAACATGATATGCCACAAACTATTAATTTTTTATCATTATAGAGTGGTATGGCACGCTAAAAATAACTTCTCAGTCAATTCTCCAAATTAAATTTCGCCTATTCATTTTTTCGGGGTTTTTTTTGTAATACGAAAAAAGAAAACAAATAAATGTTATTGTATAATACTGCCAAGTAAAAAATGTTCAGTTATTCGTTGTGTGGTTGTGAGTATATCAATTATTTTGTCAACGTTGTGTGTACCGACCGGTACATGAATAACATAGCAGCAGTTATCTAATCTCAATCTGTAAAATGTAAGTCAAACTCCACTGTTATTATAATCTTCAAGCAGTTCTTTATAAAGTGTGTTCATGTTAAACAAAATACAAACAATCTTCGCCTAAATGTTAAGGAAATAATTTGAGCTTCAAAATATTTAATTGATTATACTAAAAAATAATTATAGATCTATTGATTTATACACAATTTAAAAAGGAGTAAAATCTATGTTAATGATTTACTGCTATTTAGTTACAGCTATATGCTATTGAGTTACTATTATTTAGTTATAAAATGCTATTTAGCTACAATTATATGTAGCTATACCTTATTGAGTTGCTATTTAGTTACAGCTATATGTTATTGAGCCAGAACAACAATACAATTAATAAACAGTGTAACATCAAGGAGCAATTTAATGGAAAATACTCAAATAAAGAAATATTACACAACACAAAAAAAAATGTTAGGTCATGAATCTGCTGCACCATGTTCGCAACATACACCTGAAAGACGAACTCATCGTATTCAACTTGTCTCTCAGGAAATTACTCATTCTGGCTGACGTAACTGCGTGGAATAGTAACGTTTCACTTTGCTGACGTTACCCTAGCCTTGCCTATAATGAAAGAACAAGCACTTTAATTAAGTTTGTCTACGGCAAATACACTGACCATAACCTGATTTCTTCAATACCCCGAATAAGTGCACAGTCATTCGGATCAGAATCTCGCCACCAAAGAAAACACAGCAAATCACAGTCTTGCTAACGAATATTGAATTGGTTAAACATGCCTTTTATATTTGCCATAATTGCTATAGATTCTTTTCTGCAACGACAAAGTGTGTTCAACAAGTCTAAGTCCTGTAAAAGGTAGTTAATAAGGAAAACCTCTTCACATTTAGCAGAGCAATCGAACACTACTCTAATATGAAATAGTATCGTGGGGTGATAAACACCAGTTTTTTGTTTTAATTTTATTTATTCAGATAAAAAGGCATACACACACACAAGTTTGGGAAACACCTCGGTCCAGTCGCAATTGCACAATGATAAGTGGGTGTGTGTGACAGTGGCTGTGTGTGTACTAGTCTACTCGTCTCGAACGATGTACTAGGTTCTTTAAAGTGCACATGGGCTAGATGTGTACACTACACCTACGATGTATAGGCCTTATCCGAGAAGACTCGTTCTACCACCAGAACCATGGAGCGAGTGAGCCTCGAACCTTTGTCGTTGTTATGGCTACGTAATTGCGGTTCTACTTTCTTAACCGCATAATTATATAAACCACTATTCAAAGACAATTTATCTGCTGGAACCTTCGCGGCACAGTTTACCAGCATGTGTCCTTAAAAAACCCACACTCATGTCGTCGGCATTGTATTTTGAATCTCTGGAAAACCGGGTTTTCCGCTTAAATAACGTGTTTAGAGCAACATACATTTTTTTAAGTCAACGCACCGGAAGTGGCATCTCGTAGCGTCCATCATCTCGATGCATGATGTTCTCCAAAATCTTGAAAGACCTTCTATCATTCATTGAAAATTATTCGCATTTCGAAATGTGGTCTACATATCAATTAAAATGTCATTTTGTTTTCTAGATTGTAACTCCAACAAAAGATGTAATAACGGTTTGTGTATACCTAATTCCTCGGTATGTGATGGGATGAACTATTGTGGTAACTGGTTGGATGAGATGGGATGTTATGAATGTAGGTTATTATAATATGGAAAAGCAGCGAATAATTTGTTTGTATTAAATAATCAGAATTAATGAAAGTTTGTGAGTTGAATATTTAAAACAAATTGATGAAAATGGAATAGTACCTTCAATCAACAGCAAAATTAACCAGTCAAATGTCATTCAAACGATGTTAGCGTCATGTTCTAATACAGCATTTGCAACAGTAGATGTGTTTTGTACTTGCATACTTAATTCCTAAAACTTGTTATCTATTGATGTTAGCATCCAATCTTGAATGTGGACGACAACAACACCAAGAAAGCTTTCGAATTATTGGTGGACAAGATTCACTCCCACGAGAATGGCCATGGATAAGTTCATTACGGGATAATGATGGATACCATCAATGTGGTGCATCAATAATCAACGACCAATGGGCCGTAACTGCTGCCCACTGCATGTAAGTGTTGATTTCAAAAACCACTGCTGATATTTAATTTTTAAAAATATGAAAGCCTCATTGACAGCACATTTTTAAAAAAAGGTGAAAGTTTATGCATGTTTTAGATAGTTTAGTCGGTGGGAAAATCAGATACTCTGAAGCATGTTTGTTATACTACAATCATCCTCAGGGTTGGCATTTATCAATATTTGCTTATATTTTTGCTTAAGCTGAAATATTTAAGAAGTGCTTAAGCAAATAACTTAATCTTATTTATCAAACCGTCTTAGCAATGTCTTAGCAGAAAAATTGTCATGCGCAAAATTAAACTCTAGAGGGCAGCAAATTATGTCTTAAGACGAAAAATTCTTGCTTACGCATGGGTATTTTTTTTTGCTTTTTTTCTCTTAGCGATGGCGGCGCTATAACATTTTATCTCCGTATTTTCACTCCCAACAAGAGAGGGCGCATTCTGGCTACTATTGTTTTTATCACTTGAAATAGAGAAAGAGCACAACAGTCGGAAATACATACGAAAATCATTCGCTCTAAACTTAAATCAAATCAACATTTATTTATTTTTATCAATGACAGCGACCCTTGGCAGCCGATACAGTTTTCTAAAAGTTAGTCAATTGGGTCGTACCTATCCCGAAAATATTAGTTTTGCTCGTCCAATTTCTAGGCCATCTTTATGAAGATCGATATCATTATTTTAGCGTCCGTAGTACAGCGGAAAACGCACTAGCGTAGCCTTTCCGAATGAAAGAAGGAAACAATTATAAAACAGAGCACAGAAATAAATAAATAAATACGTTCTACAATTAAAGCATCTACAAGAAAGCGACCAACTACACACATTTTCAATATCAATAATAATAATCAATAAATATTGATATAATTTAATAATTTGGTTTTAAAAGAACTAACAGAACTAACAACTACAACTACAACCATCCTCCGAAGCATGGTTGTTGTACTATCCTTTAGAGTAGTTTATTGTAATTATAAACATCATCCGGGATATGCCTATTGCAACCATACTCCGGAGAACGTGTGCTGTATTATTATTTTCATTATTTATTTCCTTTATTGCATCAAGTAAACAGTGATGAAGTTGACATAAATATAATAATAAATATATAAAAAAAAAACATAGTATAACACAGACCAAACAAGTTACTAAAATATATCATAGTCCACAAATCAGTCTTTCAATGGCCATCATAGTACATCCAGTAACACAAACCAAAAGGGGTTCACAATTTTCTTATCATAACTCAGTTTCTGATCATTCACCAATCATTGAAAAAATGAAGTTTTTTGTGCGTTGTGTACTGACTTTGGGGAGGGTTTAGGTAAGAGAGAGTGTAATCTATGATCTTCTTTTTTCATTTTATCAAAGAATTTTCTTAACAACTTCTCGCGGCGTTCAGATAGAGTGATGATGTTAAGGTATCTGCGGGTATCAGCATACGAGGTACCATCGGGGCATATTATGTTACACGCTCTTCTTTGGACATGTTCGATTTGGTCAGATCGTGCTTTGGATAAACTCGGGGACCAAACAGCACAGGCATATTCGAGAACTGGTGGTGTTGTATTGCAACAACCATCCTCTGAAATAAGGTCGTTGTACTACAACCATTTTCTGAGGTACACTACGGCTGTTGTTCTACAGCCATCCCCAGAAGTACGGTTGCTGTACTACATCTGCTACAGTATGCTTGTTTTACTACCATTCTTCTGTATGCGGTTAATTTACTCTATGTACAACCGAAAAGTCGAAATTCTTCTTTTATAATATAATAGCAAAACATGTTTACTTCTCCATAAACCACATAACACTAACACTTAAATTTTAAATTTAAATGTGTAGCTATAGTTCCAATCCTTGCTTGGGAATATTAACAATATTGACTTAATCCACTAAAGCCAGTGTACAGAACATATTATCAATGTATGTGACTACCTTATGTTTTTTTGGCTCCTGTATGTCATCCTAGTTTTTGTCATCCATACTTATCCGAACCTCGCCAAAATTGACCACAATCAATTGTGAAGATAGTACTAAGAGACTATAAAAAGAAAACAAATCTAGTAATGTTGTGTTATTATTTCAGTGGTTACAATTATACTATGGTGACTGGTACAACATTATTGAACGACACATCATCAGTGTTTAGAATTAGTGGCGAATTTTCTAGTATTGCCCATCCAGAGTATGTTGCTTCAACGTATGATAATGACATCGCGTTACTTAAGCTGGATTCTCCGATAGAATTCAACCAATTCATTCAACCAATTTGCTTTGGTGACAAAGAGTATCCACCAGGCACATCTTGCACAATAGCGGGATGGGGTTATTTGTCGGAATCTGGTAAGTTTAACTAAAGTTTATGATGAGGTATCTTCTACCCTATTATCCTAATAGTACTTCTGAACAGTAAATAAATTAAGCCATGAAAGCCTATATGTAATCTCGAATATAATTACCAAAAGATATTGTTACATTATAGGATATGCGTCAAATGAACTGCAACAGGCGGCTGTTTCACTGTTGAGCAATGATGATTGTGGTTTCTCTGAAGTCACAGGAAATATGATTTGTGCTGGAGATTTAGCAGGCGGCGTTGATTCATGCAATGTAAGTTACTGGTCTCTGAATATTTTGCTTAATCTTTACTAAGAATACCCCAGTTGTTGTCTTAACTAATTTAATAAAAAGTAACTATTGAAAAAATAGATTTGTTTTAGTTTTTTAAATTACTTTTACTTATGAAATATGTTAAAAAACACCTTTAAAATGTTGATAAATACCACAACAAGTGAATGTCCATGGATCTCACCGTCGATGTTTTTTCTGCAATGGCAAAATGTTTTATAAATTTCCTGTATTCTCATGTGTTATTTGACATAGACCTACTGTAGTAGGCATATTTGCGTATATTTGCAGTCATATCAATAATGATGATGATATTTTTATTGCTTATGTTTTTTTAACTATCAGCGAGACATTTATACTATTTTATGGTGGTATATTACTTACTCTTTATGTTAAGATGCGCCAAATTCATCATTTTCTATAATGTTGTCCAATATCCGTAACTCATAGCAAAACGGTATAATTTTAGTATTCCAGGTTTATGTAGGATGGTAGTCGAATGAATATTAGCAACAAGATAGATATTTTAGCACTTATGGCGTTTTATACGTATAGGCATATTATTTGAGCTCACAAATGATGGTGGCCTCCTGTCGCTCCTGCGTTTGTGTTTTCCAAGATTAATAAATTAAATAAGTGAAATGTAAAAACTGTAATAATTTTTTTTTTAATGGAAACGTATTACTAAAGTCAATATGTGTTATTTATCGATTCCAAAAAGTTTGTATGATTATAATAATAATAATAATAATATAATTATGTTTATGAATGCAAGGACGTAATGATATACTATTTTATATTTATTGCAGGGTGATAGCGGTGGTCCTTTAATGTGTCGGTCGCAAGAAGGTACTTGGGATCTTATCGGAATCGTAAGTTGGGGAATAGGTTGTGCTCAACCAAACAGACCTGGTGTATACACAAGAGTTTCAAAATTTACAGAATTCATCAAGGACACAATTGAGTATCATAGTAAGTATTTCCAACTATTTAGTATTTACATCATATAAAGTATATACATCACACTTTATAAATGTGTTTTATTATTTTGTTATTTATATATTAACTCGTGACCAGGATTGCAAAATGAAAATGCAACATAAAACTGTATCAAATGTTCTTTCGATTATTTGTGAAAATTTGTTTATTTAGAAAACTTTATGATATATCCATTATTCGCATAATTATGATGATTGTTTTGGAATTACTTACGTATGCCTAGTTACAGTTAGCACTGCCAAGGCCATATCAACTACAGCCGATTCCCTTCAACTCTGTCAAGTTCTTCTTTTTCTTCTTGTTCTTCTTTCTCAAATTCTCCCTTATTATAGATTCTATATTAGGGCGTGCAAATGTTGTGTTTTGGTTTTCTTGATGTGTGACCAAACCATTTCCATTTCGTTCTACCAATCTCTTTTTCCACTGGCTCCTGCCCAGTCCCTTAACATAGTTCATCATTTCTTATTCCTTCAAGCCACCATATTATTCTGAGAATCATTCGTATTCTGTTAAAAAAAACAGCTTTCGTACAACAACGTTGATTTCTCCAACTCTACAACTCAATACTAACTCAAATCTGAGCACGCGACTGCAACCATGTATATATGGCCTTGTTGTTGTTATCCATATGACAATACGGAATTAATGTTAGAGTTAAATAGTTTGATTTTTGTTGCTGTGGTATCTTGTTTTCCATACTTTTGCTACCATATTAAAAGCCCCTTGTGCCTTTACCAATCCTTCATTTAACATCTTCTTCTATTCCTTCTCTAATACTGTTTTTTGTCTTAATTAATTGTTTAACTTTTTAATTTTGATGTTCCTTCCATAAGTCTGGTTTTTGTTTGCATTTGTCGATATGGTTGTGATAACAGGATAATTTCGTCTGTATATTACAATCATTCTAATTTCCCCCAAAACGTAAAACATTGAACCTCATTTCTATTTCCCTGTGTTTATAAGATCAAACATGAACATAAAGTAGGAGAGAGCTTGCTTACTCCCACAATCATTCCCACAATAACACTTTGCCTTCTACTGAGAACATGGTTATTTTTCTATGGTTTTTTAATTCGCTTAGATAACCTCTCTTTTGTCAGTTTTACAATGTATCCTTTTGTTTCTTTCTTTCCTTTTCTTTCTCATGTACAGGAAGATCGTACCTAAACCTAACTTAATAGTTAAATTACTGTACATTAGTTTTGGTAACGCATAAGAAGACTCAGCCATATTATGTGGACAAATTATTCATGGTTCCATTTATCTGTTACTGAATGGGTCTTCAGTGTAGGAATGTCAAATTATAAACATAGGCCTATCATACATATTCCATGACGTGTAGTGCTCGTATATAGTATAACTCTCTTTGCAATACAGTTTTATCGTAATATCATATAACACCACATTAATATTGTGTTGTTATTGATTATAGTCTTGAAGGAAAGTTTTAATTCAACTTTGGTTGGCTTCTTACTCTATAATCCCAATAGAGATTAATTTAATTTTTTTTTTCAAAAATCATTATTTCAGCGTGTGGAAAAAATGAAAATTATTTGGAATATAACGGAGTACTGGAACTCCTTACTCCTAATTTTCCAAACCCATACCCGTATGATAGAAGACTGTGTTCTTGGGATATCATCGCACAAGATGGTCAAGTTGTGTTTGTCTATTTCACCAAGTTCGCCTTAGAAGATTGTTGTGCCTCAATTAAAATTGATTTGTCTCCGGATAACAGCAGCAACTCTAATGTGTACACTTTTGGTAGCATGTATCCGCCGAGTTTATCATCTGCTAAGAATCGTTTACGTATTACATTTAGTACCAATATTTCAAGTGGATATGGTGATTTTGAAGCCCGTGTATTGGCTGCACACCCTGAAGGTATACTAATTGTTTGCCATAAGCTTCCTTTTGTACTTCCTTTTCTTTCTTTCATTCCTTGGAAGATCCAAGAAACATTTATTATATATGACCTTTGGTCCAAATAATATGCAATATAACATTTAAATAAATAACAGTGCGTTTAAAAATTCGCTTAAATGAAGAAAAAAAATATTTTCCAAGCTTAGTAATTAGATCAGTATTTGTAGTAGACATAAGATAGGTCCTAAGTAATTTTAATTTAGATAGGTTATTTGTATAAAAGCAAAACGTATATTTAGTTCTGAAAAAAATTGAAAAACTAAAGTTAAGTTATATTCATCTTCAATTGATTTTAGAGAACATAATTTTTTTATATTCGCGAATTCCAAAATCATATTTAATGCGTGTGTAATATTGGAGCTTAGAGTGCCTTGACGGATAGTTTATCAGTTCAATTATACAATCTACTAATTATGTAATTTTGTGGTATATTATTCAAAACCCGGGTGTGGTCGGTAGTACAACTCAAGTTCGATTTCTCTAGATATACAATTGATACATTCTTATCTTATGATACATTCTTATCTTATCATACATTCTTATTCACATTCACAATAAATGGTGTTTTACATTTTAATTGAGCCTCTTATAGTAGCTTTATTGATTGTTATATTTTGTAATCAGAATTATTCAGCTGTTTAGATGAAAGCCAGCAAATTGTTCCACTATGTTGGGTGTGTGATGGGAAGTACGATTGTGAAAATGAACGAGATGAGCAAGAATGCGACGGTAAGTCTAATTGTTTATTCCGTTGTAGGCGCTAATTCTATCATTACTATTATTTCTACCAGAATTGTATTCTAATGAGTATAACTGAATGTCAATGCATTCCATTTTAGGATCGATGTCATGCATGGTGTTTAAAAATGACATTAATGAAATCAATTAATAAAATAATAATTTATAAATATTATCTTCTCTTTGTTAATCACTGAATTATTTATTAGTTTTTCTGTACGCATTGTGTCTGTAACATTGATGGAAAATGATTAGTTAACAAGGCTAACTCCATATAATTGAAAATTCGATATTTCATTTATTTCTGTAGAACCAACTACAATAGGAACAACTGACCAAACTATTATTGTAGAACCAATCACGATTGAAACAACTCCGCCTACTAATGGTATGATCACATTTTAGCCTACACTTGTATATAATTTAATTTATACTCATCAATGATTTAAATGTGAAATTAACACACAATGTAAACATATCACGTGTTTATTAATGTATCAAATCTTGTTTCACCAAATAAATAATATACGTGATAAAATAGAGCACATGAATATTCTGATTACACTTTCTGTATCGCTACAATTGAGAGAAAAATGAAAGGAACACAAACCTTGATAGAAATTACATTTTATTAACATTTGCTTTGATAAATGCAACACCAAGGCATTGTTTAATGTATTCAACATGTCAACGTTATTTTTAAAATCTTATTACTAATTTCAATTGGGAACAAGATCAAACGAGCTCCCTAACTTACTTTTATTAATATTTATCAATTCAACTCAAAAACATGCTCTTTATATTTGCTATTTTTATTTTTCTATGCAGATTGTAACTATTACCAATTCAAATGTGATGATGGTCGATGTATTCCATTCACGTGGTATTGTGATGGAGTTCATGATTGTTGTGATGGTAGTGATGAATTTAACTGTGATGGTAAGTCTAGTATTGCTTTTATTTTTATTTGTGTTTCTAGACATGATAAATAATGTGTAATAATAAATAATGTTAAAATGTGTATCAAAGTGTATCAACAAACATAACCTTAAATGGTTTTAACATGCTTTTTATGTGCATTGAAGGTGTTTGTGAGTTTGAATGCTCTAATGGATTATGTTTAGAAGAGACTCGTGTTTGTGATGGTGTATACGATTGTTTTTATGGTGAAGATGAAAGTAACTGTGGAACACAACATGGTTTGATTTTTTTTAATATGTCTACTATCTATAATAATACTTGAAATTTCGAAACTTTGTCGTGAGTTTGTACTAAATATCAAAAAGATAAAACATTGTTAATCTAGTTTGCTATTTGGTGCTCCCCAACTATTTAGAATATAATATGCCTTATTAATTTTTAGGTTATGCAAAAATAATTTGTAGTACACAATTCGCCACAGAACTACCTGTAATTTGTTATTATAAAACACTAAGGTAATATAGTGTAAAGTACCGCCAATGAATTGTGCTGAATACTTGACTTCCAGTGTAATCAATTACAGTAATACACAGTAATAGCAAATAACATAACTCTTTTAAAAAATTAATTTACAGATTGCGACTTTACAGAATCAATTGACACTGTGAACGTTTCCTTTTCATTTTGGTCTCCAAATTATCCAAATGATTACTACAGCAATTTAGATTGTCACTGGCTGATATCCACCTCTAAAGACTTGGTCATTCTTCTTGAGTTCAACGACTTTCAACTGGAGTATGGATATGATTATTTGTATATTGGATTTACAGAAAATAGTTATGAATATAGTTTTACAGGTTCAAACTTTCATTCTATAATTTCCGACAACAGCACATTATGGATACGTTTGTCCACGGACCATACTGTTCAATATACAGGATTTAATGCAACAGCAA
Source organism: Antedon bifida (assembly GCF_963402885.1). Lineage (NCBI taxonomy): Eukaryota > Metazoa > Echinodermata > Crinoidea > Comatulida > Antedonidae > Antedon > Antedon bifida. Next base: position 4,900,879 of record NC_136233.1, on the reverse strand, counting down.
CGGCAGTAATACGAAATGGTAATTTTATTGATATTAGTAAAGTATTAATTAAGATGAGTTTGCGATTTTATCTCATTCTCATCGATATAAAACGTATTTTATAATTTCTTTCTCGTAAAATGAACTCGTTCTAAATGTTTTGAAAATTACAATCATTCTGAATAAATTTGAAATAAATAATATTTGAGTGTAAAAATAACCAGCAATAATTTATGCTAAAATCTGGGATATAATGTGAAAATGGTTGTGATAGCCATCTTGGTTACTCATCCTGGTGTCTCTGTTCCGCGATTAGTAGATTTGATGATAATATTTGATTTGATGCGACTTGTTTTAGTTTGTCCCGCTAATTTTAACACCATGGAATATTTACAGTATATGTGTACTATTTATGATTACAATTGGTGCATTATTTTGTACCAAATATCAATATGGAAAAATACAATTTATGATTTTTGAAATGAATGAGATATTTTTAATTTAGCAGAGAGAAACCTCAAACTTAAAACTTACTCAAACACTCAACCCAAGTTTACCCAATTTTTCCGATACCCATACATGTACACTAATACAACTTTAATCACTTATTATTAGACCTACTAAAATAAAGATAACAATAGCGAGAAATAATGATAATTGATAGTCATAGTATTAAGGATGGTTCAGTTGAAATACTTGTTGTTTTAAGGTTTTTTTACAAAAATATTTACATTCATTAAAACTGAACTTTGATTTTCTATGCTTTCGATAATAATCATTGTATCGATTTTTAACAGATTATTTTGAATGTGGCAGTCGTGAAATAATACTGACACCTAAACTATGTAATGGATATTTGGATTGCCAGGATAGCTCAGATGAATGGCCATGCGGTATGTTTTATTCTATTTATTGTATGTAAAATATCAAATTCACATTGCAATCATGTTTCTGATCACTATTTCACAATTAAAGTCGTCATGGAACCAAGGGTAAATATATTTATTTTATTATTATTTATTATTATGATTTACCAATGGATATATTGTTTAACACATTATCAAAAGATATATTAAATCCAAATGCAAATTACTCAAAACATTACAATGCTGTGGGTATCAGTGGCTGGATCTCAATGGAGATACCAAAAAAAGCCAAAAGCTAAATCAAAACGATAAAGTAAACAGTCAGAAAAGTTAGCAGAGCTTTCGAGCAACACTAGCCCTTCATCATTCATTCGTTCAAAATCAACATACAATACATGATTACATAACAATGTTACAATACAAAAAGTATTGCAATGCAAGTGATATATATATAATATTTGTGATACTATTTTTATTTTAAAATTATTGAATAATTGACATTATTTTTGATAAATATTGTGATTAAATTAAGTTTCTAATTGATAGATTGCTCCAATGTATCTTTCAAATGCCCTAATGGATTATGCATGTTAAACAGCAGCCGATGTAATAGAATCAACGATTGTGGTGATTGGTCAGACGAAGAGGGTTGTTGGGACGGTAAGTCTGTCGTTTCATTGCTGTTAATTACTAATTTAAGCTATTTTCCATACCTTATTCAGAATTTATTTCACTAACTAGTTTTTCCTTTTTTTAAAGAAGCATTTGAGAATTGTGGATCACAACCATTTGTAAATGCAGAGGCTCGAATTGTTGGTGGTACAGATGCAGACCCAGGAAAGTGGCCATGGATAGTATCAATACAAAGGAGCGATGGTTCTCATATTTGTGGAGGAACGTTACTGAACCATACATGGGTTATGACAGCGGCCCATTGTCTGTAAGGATATTTAATTAATATTTAGTTTTAGTAGTATTACCTGGACCACCGGTACAATGACTTCATTCAACAAAACTGATCATGATCAATTGTCCTTCAGAAAACAATTAGAAAAAGCGTTTAAATAAAATCATAAGATACGATTGATTATTTTCCTCTGTCGAATCAAAATCACTCTTTTCTATTAAGACATAGCACAACCTTGATTCCATTAACGTCATTTTGTTTAGTGTTTGTCTGTATTACCTGTATGTAATGTGATGTGCATTTTTTTTTTGTTTTTTTTTTTTATTCGCAGTGGTTCGGTACATTCTGTTCTACTTGGTACCATTGACTTGTATGGACCATCAGTGTTTCGTGAAGAGATTGAAGTAGTTGGGCAGTATTCACACCCGGAATATAATCCTACAACATTAACTAATGACATCGCCCTACTAAGGCTGGCAAAAGCCGTGGATTATAGTGCATTTATTCAGCCGGCATGCTATGGTGAGGACTTTGAAGCCGGAACTGAATGCGTCATTGCTGGCTGGGGAAGTCTCTATAGTGGTATGTCATTTTGTTACTTTACCCCATTTAGTGACCATAAGCCAATTAAACAAAACATAAATATTGATTAAATTTACGAAATACGTCACGATAAGATGTGGCTTTACAAAGCTATATAATTCTTTCAGGCTATTCACCAGACATAATGCAAGAAGCAACTGTACCGATCATCAGCCAGGATATGTGTCTAGAAATAAGGAATTATTCATCAGTTTCAATATTAAATAGTACTATTTGTGTATATGACGAACAAACAATTGGCGCTTGTGACGTACGTAACTCATATTCATTTATAATTTGTAGATTTTGCAGATATTGATCTGTCTATGGGCCTTAGAATAAAACAAATTACACATCTTGTAGCTTTTCTCGATCGCATCTAAATGAAGATTGGATACAGTTCTCTTTTTTATTCCTGTTGTGTTTCATTCAAATGTTTTTCCATAAATTTCGTTTTAACAAAATGTTCAATAAAACACAGAACATTCACATAGTTATATTATTTCTTATGTGATTGTAAGAAAATGACGGAAGAGGTATTATTTCTCAGTACATCAGATCCTAATGTTCATGATTATTCATTTCAGCATTTATAACAAATTTGATAATAATGTAACTATATGTGCGCATTGTGGTTTTTTAAATATAAAATATTTATTATTAGATCATTTATTTAAATATTTGCAAAGAACATTATCAATTGATATGCCCTATTTATTGAATTAGTTATTAAACATAAAAAACAAAATATTAAAAAGGTATCCAAAACAATTAATAGTTAGTACGCACTAAACCGTTAATAGTAAACATTTTTTACTCAACTTTTACAGGGTGACAGTGGTGGACCATTAATTTGTCAGAAAGATAACGTCTGGTATGTCACTGGTGTTACCAGCTTTGGTTCAATTCCTTGTGGTGAAGGAATTGTAGCATACTCACGAGTTTCTAGTTTTATTGAATTCGTTGAATCATTTGTAACTAGTGGTACGTAATACGTTGGAAACATTCATAATAATTTTAATTAATTAATTAATTAATCAATCAATCAATCAATAAATCATCTATTTGCTATGCTAAATTGTTTATTTAATTATACAACATATGATACTATTTATTGTATAATATTATAGATTGTTACTTTTACTGCAATGACGATTCTTGTTTGGATGAGTCACTCGTTTGTAACGGTAACGGCGAATGTTTAAATGATGAAGACGAATCAGACTGCGGTAAGATGAATTTCAATTAATAAATTCAAGTTTAGTTTAATGATTTATATTAGGCACCTTTTATGACAATTCGATTTAACATAGTAATATTGAATGAGTTTATACAAAAGGAATTAATTGTTTTTTTGTTGTTTTTTTTTCAGAATGCGATCTTACTGAGATATCACTTAATGATGGAAACACTAAACATTCGTTTTGGTCTCTAAATTATCCAAATAATTACTACAACAATTTAAATTGCCAATGGCTGATAACCACCTCATCAGAGTTGGTTATTCTTCTTGACTTCAACGACTTTCAACTGGAGTATAGATATGATTATTTATATATTGGATTTGTAGAAAATAGTTATGACTATAGATTTACAAGTTCAAACTTTCATTCTGTAATTTCTAACACGACAACAATGTGGATTAATTTAATCACCGACTATAGTGTACGATACAGAGGATTTAATGCAACAGTTACTGCAGTAAATCGTTCTGGTATGAACTTTATTTTATTTGGTTCTTCGTAATATGTTTCTGTCCGTCACAAAACATTGTGATTTGTACACCACTCAATAGTGAAACATTGATGTATTAATAGAAAAATACATTTTGTTTCTTTACCATTCAGATTATTTTGCATGTAGCAATGATGTAATTTTAGTTGAACACGTATGTAATAAACGCATAGATTGTCAAGATTTATCTGATGAACTGCAGTCCTGTGGTGAGTAATTCATTTTTATGGCGTTTTTATAGCCATATACCATAAAGTCTTGTGAGGAGACACATTTTTAACAGTTATAAAGAATTATCTTATTATTATTGATACTAAATTAAATGTATATTTACAACAAAAAATAACATCACAACAAGTGGGTTTAATACAAAGCGGAAAATCAGAATTCCTCCAGCAATTTATATTATTATGAATGATGAAAGGTTATATTTAAACGAGACGAAGCCGAGTTTAAATATAACCTTTCATCATTCATCAAATGCCATTATTTGTACCATTATACAATTATAAAACATTCATTATTTGTTTTATATAACATCTAAATAGATTCCTGTCAGTTAAATCAGATTGAATAAAGGTAGGCCTAGCCTAGGTCTACATGGATTCACATTGTTTAAACAGTAACATTTGGTTTTCAAATATATTAAATATTATATTTGGATTTTATAAACACACCTACTGTACTGTACTTATGTCAACAAACAATCCTAGGTCTGGCTAGGAAGGCTAAGGCGTATAAGCCTAATTTTAACAGGCCATATTATATATATTAGGCTAGTTCTGTTTTTTTCCCCAACGATTCCACGTCTTGTAGAGATGTTCCCATTAATTAATCAAAATCATACATACAATCTAAAACTAATTTAAATGCCCTTTTTGGTCTCAATTAGTACATATATCTCTAAAATGTACTTCCATCGCGAAACCAGTCATAACATTCAATCTTCGCGGCGGAAGTACAAAATAGGTGGCGCTGTTGTATTTCGAAAGCAATAGCATAAAAATAATATTTTCCAAACGCGAAAAGATTTTTTTTTCGTACACGAAAAAAAGTACTATTGAACGACCGTTCAATAGTGCGTACTATTGCATACCATGTGACCCACAACGTCCAATCAAATGACAGGAATTTATTTAGGTGTTATATAACATAAACTATAGTGTATGTATATGCGTAGTATAGCTTAATAATAACATATTTAGCTATTTAAACAATATCCTTTTTTCAGATTGTAACATGACCACAAATTGTTATAGTGGAGTGTGTGTACACAATGCTTCCTTTTGTGACGGAAAGAACGACTGTGGTGACTGGTCGGATGAGATTGGCTGTTATGAATGTACGTTATATTGTAATAATTATGTACAAATATTTTTGTGCAGATAAATAATTGTGATTGTGAGTATTGCTTAAAAAGAAATAAATTTTAAAAAACATAGCTCAGACCTAACGGAAAAAACACTGTTTTGGTAGCTAGCAGTGGATAATTAATTGTATTTATACATTATTCGATACAGAAACCCATAAATATTTTATTGTGATGCTCTATGAAACAATGTGCTCATTTAGTGAATTAAGATTCCAAACATACTGTAACCATGTAAATGAGAAGCAAAAACAATTAAGAAAATTCAAATTATTAGTATTCATCATTATCATATAGCAGAAATTAAGTTAAACAATAGTATACAAATAATGAATGTTTATGAGTGTAATGGTATAAATAATGGCATGAGGTGAATGATGAAATGTTATATATCAATGAGGCGACAGCCGAGTTGATATTAACCTTTCATCATTCACCAAATGCCATTATTTGTACCATTACACGAATATAAAACATTCATTATTTGTTTTATATAACATCTAAATAGATTCCTGTCATTTGAATCAAATAAGGTAAGGTAGCCCTAGCCAAAGGCCTACATTTCATTCACATTGATTAAAAACAGTAACATTTAGTTTTTAATATTATATTAAATTTTTTATTTATATGGATTTTATAAACACACCTACTTTAGTGTTAATTATGTCAACAAACGACCAAACAATCTTAGGCCTAGCAAGGCTAAAACGCCTAGACTAGGCCTAGCCTAATACTAGCATGGCCTAGGCTAGACCTAGTAGCCTAGTACTAGCTTGGCTGAAAAGCAAAACTTCGACAGACAATTGTAACTTATCTAGGCTAATTATGGTTTTCCAACAATTCCACGTCTTGTAGGGATGTCCTCATTAATTAATCAAAATCCTAAAAACGATCTAAAGCTAATTTAAATGACTTTTTGAATGAAATTAGTACAGAAAAACGAAACTGAGGCGCTGTTGTATTTCACAGTACTCAGAGCCATAATTACCATAGGATAATTTGTGTACTAGATTTGTTTTCATCCTCGAGACGTTTTTTTTTTGACGTACACAAAAATGTTTCAAAAAGTACTATTAAACGATCGTTTAATAGTGCGTACTATTGCACGCCATGTGGCCCACAATCGTCCAATCAAATGACAGGAATTTATTTAGGTGTTATATAAAGAGAAATAATAATAATAATAATAATAACTAGAGGGTACTCCGAGAGTACAAACCTCCGCCTACTGTAAAATTCCCCTACATAAAATGTCTATATATATCTATATAATATATATTTTTTTACATTTTTTAAAATTAGTTCTAAATGTAAATAGACTAACTGCACACTACAAAGTTGTGGATGAGAGTTTGGTGTAATGGTTATGTATCCAGCCTCTCACAGTTGAGATCGCAGGTTCAAGTCCTGCTGAGATTTTTTTTTTTTATTATTATTTTTTTTTTTTTTTTGTGGACCTTGATCTTTGACCCTGACCCTTCAAAATTTAACCACAATTATATGATGAGTCATTGATCATTGTAGCTAAGTTTGGTGAGAATCGGATAAAACTGTGGTCTCTAGGCAGTAAAAAAGTTTTTTGTTAGTTGTGACCTTGACCTATGACCTTTCCCCTCAAATTGGAACTCGTCCGAGCTTTTGACGCATAGATCATTGTGTCCAAATTTGGTGAGAATCGGATAAAAACTGTGGCCTCCAGGCTGTTCACAGACACACACACAAACGCACACACACACACACACACGCACACACAAACATACAGGGGTGAAAACATAACCTCCTTGGCGGAGGTAATAATAATAGTTCATTCTTATATAGCGCATATAAGCAAGCTCTCAATGCGCTGAACATTATTACCCCAGTCATTTTTTTGGATCAAACACGTATGGAAACATACTCCCATAATGCAGCTAGTAATCAGCGCAAAGCTGTGTCTTGATCTAACCGGTTACCCATTTATACACCTGGGTGGAGAGAGGCAAATGTAAGTAAAGTATCTTGCCTACGGATACAAGCAATGTATCTGCGATTGTAAACAAACTCATTTTTTCCATGCCGTAGATATAACAAAGTATGTTAGAAACGTTTAAAAGGCAACATATCATCTTACATAGCTGTAAGAAAATGTTTACAACGCTTCTAACTTAATCCTAATTTAGTATACTGTAGGTTCTAGGACTATATCTGAAGGACTTTTGTTTACCTACAATAGCCGCCTAACCCAGTTAGTACAAGTACCGGTGGACGCAAGAAGATAAAAATGTATTATCTCGCACAACACCGATTTGCTTTAAATTAGATATATAGCTATTTATAATTATTCAGAAGTCAGATAACATTAATTTTTCTAAGATATTTTACAATCAATATTTGTAAAACTATATATATATATATATATATTATATATAGCATCCGATCTTGAATGTGGACGTCAGCAACACCAAGACAGCTTCTTTCGAATTGTTGGTGGTCAAGATTCACTTCCAGGAGAATGGCCATGGATAAGTTCATTATTATATAGTGATGGTAGCCATGAATGTGCTGCATCAATAATCAACGACCAATGGGCCATAACTGCTGCCCATTGCATGTAAGTACATTAATATGTTGTTTTTGATCATGATACAGTAAACACGACGGTCTATTGTGAATGTACGAAACCATTCTTTTCTACTAGATTGTTCTTTACGGCATGGGCGATGTCTTCACATTTTTAATTAATGATCACTCCCGAACTCCCAATTGTTGTCCATATTCCTAAAAATCCACAGACCATGTAAGGCATGAGTTTCTAAATACTTAATAGAAAAGAATTTTGAAACAAAACATTGAATACCCAATGTAAGGGTAAAATGAGCGTAAATGAAACAATGCTCTAAACAGCTGAACGTACGTAATGCTGTAGGCCTAAAGGTAAATCCAATGATACTAGGCTCATAGTAAGATTATACTATAACCAGTAACTTTTTTTGAAACATTCTAAATTTTATTTCTCCTTTTCAAGAATTAGTGTACTGCAAAACTTCCACATGTTACAGTTAGCAATTTTTAATTTTATTTTAATGAATGTTTAAAATATTATTAATTAGCATTTTAAATAATATCATGCTTTTGTAAGAAAGCCAGTGTACAGAAGATAGAAGTTTAATTATTTATTATTTATATTTTGTTATTTCAGTGATTTTATTTATACTTTTGTGACTGGGATAACATTATTGGACGACACATCGTCAGTGTTTAGAGTTAGTGGTGAATTTTCCGCCGTTGTCGTCCATCCAGATTATGATGAATCGTTTTATGATTATGACATCGCGTTACTTAAGCTGGATTCTCCGATAGAATTCAACCAATTCATTCAACCAATTTGCTTTGGTGACAAAGAATATCCACCGGGCACATCTTGTACAGTAGCAGGATGGGGTTATTTGTCGGAAAATGGTAAGTTTTATAGTGGAAAGAGAGAAAACTCTTCTTTTTAGGTGTAATACTTAACCAAAATCAAATAAATCTGCAGAACACCATTTTAAAAGAAAGAAAATCGTGATTTATGAACATTCACTGATGGCCTATTTAAGAAGTATTCCAATTTAAAATCATATAATAATTTTAATAATTTTAACATTTTAACATGAATTTACGTTATAGATTATACATTGTCAAATGAACTACAAGATGTAGATGTTTCATTATTAACCAATGATGACTGTGGTGAACTGTTAAACAGTATCACAGAAAATATGATTTGTGCAGGAGATTTGGCAGGCGGCGTTGGTTCATGCTATGTGAGTAATAGTTTCTTTGTTGTTTTTATTCTTTTTTTCTTTCTTTCATTCTTTTTATCCTTTTCTTTTTTCCCTATTTTTTATTTTGTCTTTTAGTGTGTTTTTATGTCTTTTTTTTCTTGTTTCTCTTATAACAATAAGATTTAATTAAACCCCCAAAACAGAGTAATTTTACATTACATTAGTGGTTTGTGTAAAGTGACGTTAGTGGTTGATTATTCTTATGTTTGTTAAGAGGATAATGTTGCATCATCATAAAGGCTTATGTATTTATGTTGAAAATACCATTAATGTAACTTTGTATTGACATTGGGTAATTATTATGGTACGTTAGAGAAATAACGACAATTAAGTTGCTTTAAATAATAATATTATAATAATAATTTGTATAGCTTGAATATTATACGGTATTTTTTAAATTTTTATTTTTCTATTTTGTAATTAATTGAAGGTTATGCATGACCGTGTTTAAATACTCCATTAACGTGAAAAACAAATGTAACCGTAATATATACACACAATTATAATTCAGGGTGATAGTGGTGGTCCCTTAATGTGTCGGTCGCAGGAAGGTACATGGGATCTTATCGGTATCGTAAGTTGGGGAGTAGGTTGTGCTCAACCAAACAGACCTGGTGTATACACTAGAGTTTCAAGATTTACAGAATTCATCAAGGACACAATTGAGTATCATAGTAAGTATTTCCAACTACCTATTATTTTTATGTTGCCAAATTGGTACAACTAATGTGTCCAGTATATGATTGCTATATAGTTATTTGTATTACATTCTAATAAATGATTTTGTTCGGTTAGTTTTAATGAACATTCATTTTGTTTACATTTTCTCTTAAATATGTTCTATGTAAAATATACTGAGTGAATGAATAACATTCTGTACCAATACACACCATTTCCATCTTAGTTTTAAGTGTATTTAAACGAATGGTAATCATTTAAAAGAATTTAGCTTTATGTTAACTTTTTCATAAATTATTATTTCAGCGTGTGGTGAAAACGAACACTTCTTGGAATATAACGGAGCACTAGAACTCGTTACTCCTAAATTTCCAAAACCATACCCCTATAATCAACAGTGTCATTGGGATATCATAGCACAAGATGGTCAAGTTGTGTTTCTCTATTTTACCGAGTTCTCATTAGAAGAGTGTTGTGCGTCGGTTACGGTTGATTTGTCTCCGGATAACAGCAGCAACTCTAATGTGTACACTTTTGGTAGCATGTATCCGCCGAGTTTATCATCTGCTAAGAATCGTTTACGCATTACATTTAGTACCAATATTTCAAGTGGATATGGTGATTTTGAAGCCCGTGTATTGGCTGTACACCCTGAAGGTATACTAATAATTGTTTGCCATAAGCTTCCTGTTTGTACTTTCTTTTTTTTTCTTTCATTCCTTGGAAGATTCAAGAAACATATATTATATTATATATGACCTTTGGCCCAAATAATATTAAATATAACAGTTAAATAAATAATATTAGAGTGCGTTTACAAATGAAAAAATATTTTTTTTCCAAGTATTTGTAGTAGACAAGATAATTTTAATTTAGATAAGTTATTTGTATAAAAGGAAAACGTACATTTAGCTCTAATATCTGAATAAAAGGGACAAATTACAGTGAAGTAATTCATCTTCAATTGATTGTAGAGAACATAATTTGCATAATATTTCTATTGATACGATTCTTGAAGGATATCTTCCTATGTCCCTAGTTTTAGTTTATTCGTAATTTGTCTATGTTTGTAATTTTCTTTTTTATTTATTCTTAAATTCCAAAATTATATATGTGTGTACTATTGGAGTTATAGACTGAGTTTAACCTAGAGGGATCATTCAGTTTAATTATCCAATTATATATATAGTACTAATTTGAGGTATGTTATTCAAAACCCCGGCGTGGTTGGTAGTACAAGTCAAGTTCGATTATTATAGATATAAATTTGATACATCCTTATCGTATATGATACATTCTTATTCACATTCACAATAATGGTGTTTTACATTTTAATTGAGCCTCTACAATGCGTATAGTAGCTTTATTGATTGTTTTATTTTGTAATCAGAATTATTCAGCTGTTCAAATGAAAGCCAACAGATAGTTCCACTATGTTGGGTGTGTGATGGGAAGTACGATTGTGAAAATGGACAAGATGAGCAAGAATGCGACGGTAAGTCTAATTATTTTATAATGCTAACATAAATATAAAGTATAGCACATGATTTATATTATAGAGAGAATATCGATACTCCACTCTTTCTAGTGGTACATCATCTTTGGGCCGTTAAATGTATGAATGTGTTAGAGATCAATAATCTTCTGCCAACAGTGCAAAACAACGAAAATCAGCTAAATTCATTCGCACTTTTATTTACAACATCTTTCTTTCTTTTTTTTATTTACCCACAAATATAAAGTATAAACATTGTAACATAGATAAAACATAATATATCAAGGGAAGGGCTAAAAAATAGTTTAAAGTAATCAAGTTCAGCCCCTAAACATTGAAATATAAATAAAACATAAAACATTTTTTAACACTTTCTCTCAAATGTAATTCTCTTTTAGAAATAACTAAATATCTTAACAAACATATTTTTCATTTCCTTTTTAAATTTGCTTTTTTTTTTAAACCTTAAATCATCTGTCATTTCATTCAGCTTTGAACCAGAATACCTGATGGACTGTTGTCCCATATTTGTTCTGTATTTTGGTATACAAATTTTCTCTTGTCTGTGACCTTGTTGAATAATAAAAATTAAAGTCTAGGTCCATTTTTTTCGGTATTCAATAATCAAAGAGAGTGTATAATCGATTCAAATCAGTGATTTTGCAAAGCCTACAGATTGGATTGTTTTTTTTTATGTCACCACCGATGGAAATCAGTCTCTGTTATTATATGTAGGCCTATGAGCTTTGTATAAAAGTAACAATATAGTTACTTTGTTAACAATGCTATTTTTCTGTTAGTGTGTGATTCGAATGAATACAATTGTACTAGCGGTGAATGCATTCCATTTTGGGAACGATGTAACGGTGTTTCTAATTGCAACGATAGCAGTGACGAAATAAATTGTGGTAAAATAATTACATAATCCTTTTTGCACATTTTTAGGAAAATAATAGTAGCATAGTTATGGTATAAAGCAATAACTTAACCATTTTACATCAATAATAAAATTATTTTTAATCACAAGGCTTTTTAAAAGAGTTATATTCTTCATTGCAATATGGAACTTATTCTAGTAATATCCTTTATCACGTACCCATTCTATGTTGACAGACATTTATCAATAACATGGATGTATTGAATTTATTCATGATTATGATCAAATACGAATCGATACGCTGAGTTATGGCTTGCCTCTCGTTATTTGGACTCAGTTTTATACTATGTTATTAATTTTATAGAGTGCAACGAAGATGAATTCCCTTGCTCAGATGGATGTACACCAGCATCAAATGTTTGCGATGAAATTATTCATTGTTATGGAGAAGACGACGAAAAGTACTGTGTTGATAATGCATACATTCAATATTGCCCTGAAACAGTTGTTGTACCTTGTGACGATTTAAACAACTATGAACGTCTGGTAGCTTATGGACAAGATGGTCAACCTGCAAGTGTGTATTGCTGGAATGACCAAGTGTCTGTAAATGGTTCAGAAGTACAATTTGTCACGTGTCGAACTATATCTGCAAATCCAGATTCTTGTTCATTCAAATTAGAAATAGAACATCCAGGTAAAATTAGCTTAGCTACCACTCCAAGGGTACTGGGTTCAAGTCCCGTCACATGTCAGGATTTTTTCTAAAGACAAAATTACAACTCCATTTCCAAAGACTTGTAATAAGACTTTGTAGAGCATTTTGTGTATATGTTTGTCTTGTGAACCTCTGAGAGTCCCTAATGATCAGCAATTGCTGGATGGATTCACCCTCATTAAATATTAATTCATTAATTGCTACATTTAATAAAACTTAAAGATATTTTAAAATGCAAAATACTCTAATTTACCCGTCAGTTACTAATATATTTACACAATTAATCCTATTACTAAGTACATTTTTGTTTATTCCAATTCCAAGTTATTACTGTAAGAAGTTATATCGAGTTTTCTATTTTATTTGTCGTTATTTAAAATATTATGTTGCAACTATGAATGTTGAAGACATGCCTAACTAGACAGCCAATCCGCAGTGCATTACTTAGTTTTTTAAAACTAATATTTCACAAGAAATATATTTCTTTTACTGTTTTATTTAGAATCTGTTGCAACTATTAACGTTGTTGGAGTATCATGGAAAGAAATAGCTAACCCCAACGTCATTGTAACCGAACATAAAGATGGAGACGCTTTTATTGTTTACGAAGGCTCAAATAATTCTTTTGTTGTTCCTGGAAATTCAAATGGTGTAATATCTTTAGAAGTACATGGGTACCAAGAGACAAGTAAAACGTGGACAACACTTGATTGTGTAGGTTCTATTCTTCCTACAATTGAGTTTAAACTTTTACCGTTAGAAATCATTGACACAATCACTATTGACCAGGAAGTCGACCAAGTAATAGAATTAAATATTACTTCTACTTCGTCTGTAATCATTCAATTACCTGCCGGTGAGTACATTCTTTATCTTTAAATTAATTTTGGTCTTTTGTTTTTGTCTTATGTAGGATCGACCCACTTTTATTTCTTCATCAATAAAATGTTCGTTTACAATGCATTGCACTTGATTAATTTTCCTCTATGTTATACACTCTTTCACGTTTTTCAATCCTTAACAATGTACGTATAATTTACCACAGAGTTCTTTATTTTATAACTCTTTTTATCTCTTTCAGGCAATCAAAAAATAGTTATATTTTACTTTACCTAAATATTAATTTTATAAACGTTAATTTTATACCTTGCTAAATTGTTACGGTTCATATCTGACCACATTTTTTTTGCCTTTTCATTATTTATTAAAAACTCACAATTGATTATACCTTCTAACTCAGCAGTAAACATTAACCATGGACATTTTTTAACACGTCCAAGTCTATGTCTAACTTTACTTTTATAAATACAGAAAGTTAAAATGGAAAATATTTCATTAATTTTGACATCATTTTGGTCTTTAGTTAGATAATGTTATTGCTATTTCAATACACGTTTAAGCCGAAGCTTCATTACAGTATTCGGAACCATGTGTGAATACTCTCTAGTTTAATAGTAGTATCCATTTGCATTCGGTTGTATGAAACCACTAATTAATTACCATAATTTGTTCATAATGTTACTATATAATATACTATAGCTTTCCGAAAGCACTGATATTTTTTCTGGCTGTTTTGATTTAGCATTTTGCTTATTTTATTTTGTATCTCCATTGAGATCCAGCCACTGATACCTACAGCATTTTCATTATTTTCAGTAATTTGCTTTTGGATTTATATAATATACTATAATAATATATAATATAAACTATAATATACTATAAAATATATTTTAACTAACTAATTTCATTGTAACATTTTAGGAAGTGTGAGCAGTCTTAGTGGTCCAAACGTCACTATTTCAATGAATGTACTAGATGTGTCTGACTCATCTCAATTGGAAGATATCCCAGTTTTGATTAATATAAGAGGTAATGCAATTTTAAAATCAGTTACAGTACATTCTAAGGTTTTTTGTTTGTTACAAAACATCAGAATATAAAAGAGTAACTTTTTTCAATTTGGTGGGGGTGTCGCACATTTATTCTCATATGCATAAATATACAGACTAAATAAAACAGGATTAGTACACTATCAGTGTCTAACTATCATCTCTTGTTATCTTCCATTGTATTCATCTTTTCTTTTTAATTCATTCCTAAAAGATATGTTTATTTCTTCTTCTTCTAAAGAGTAACTTTACGAACATATGCTTTGTTATTACTTTTTAGGAATGTATATTTCTTCGATTGTTGTCATTGATCTGACTTTACTAGATGGTGAAAATGGTAATGAAATTGGTATTAGTAAACCAATAAGAATATTCGTGCCAATTACATCTAATAATGTGAAAGCCGGAGATAGGATCCCTTCTCTGTATTATGAGAAAAGAAAAGGTAAATAATGTGATGACTCTTTCACTTCCATAAAACTATTTACGGTATTATCATTTTGTTTTTTGTTGAAGCTGCCCACCTTTATTCATAACACATAAACGTTGATCAGTAGATTTGATTAGATGTGTTAATGTGTCTTGGTGTGTCTTAATTGGTCTATCTTCATATACTTTGAATGTAAAATTGTAGAATGTTATACGGAAACGTAAAAAGATTGCTAATGCTATTTTCAGTAATGTAGAACCTATATGTTCAGTAGAAAATTTAAAACGTCGTTTTAAGGTGATTAATGTGTGTTGTATGTTTAGCAATTAGTTTGTTTTTAGTTTTTAGTATTGTTTTAC
Organism: Antedon bifida; assembly: GCF_963402885.1. Classification (NCBI taxonomy): domain Eukaryota; kingdom Metazoa; phylum Echinodermata; class Crinoidea; order Comatulida; family Antedonidae; genus Antedon; species Antedon bifida. The sequence goes on along the minus strand of NC_136233.1, from coordinate 4,885,193 downwards.
TTCTGTAGGAGCATGGCTGATATATGATTATGGAGACGTGGTTACAATGGATGGATATCTGTACTGGGTTGCTGAATTACCTCATTTGTCATTTTGGCAAGGAGGTTTACTAATTGAAAATTCAACATGTGTGACAGTTAGTGTGTGCGCAGATGACAACTGTGTACAACCGATACCTTTACAGACAGTCGAGTAATTATACCGTTTAATATTTATCAAAATCTTTTTGATTACAAAAAATAATAATAATACTTTTAGCACGATTAAATAATTATTAGGTTATTTTAATTTATGTTATAAGATGGAGAAATCCCCATGTCTAGCATGTGTGTTATTATTGTTTTTGTATTGTAAAATTCAGAATGAATTGAATTGAATGAATACGAGATAATGTAGATCTTCGTTTTCGTCGCTCTTTTTAAGTAAACATCAATGACTTTTATATGACTATAAAGTATTATTCTAATAATACAATGTTAAATTTCTCCCGGCAACCCTATAACAATTGAGATTGAGATACATTGCTTTTTAGTGTTAAGTAATGCCTTTTTAAACTAAATGATTATGTTGATTGTTGTAATTCGTTTGGTCAAATTATGTTATATTGCAGGGTATCCGGTATAGATCATGCCTTCTACACACAAGAAATGACAGATTCATCAGGTTATGTTTGTATAAATGTCAACGTAGGATCTACAGTAGGCCTACACATTTCAACAGAATGCTCATCTTCCAATTCCAATACCTCTTATGTTTTACAAACATCAAACAATATAGCAGAATGCTCATCTGGCAACTGTTCAGAGGTCATGTTTGTTGTAGGATGTCAGACTTGCGATGGTTTCTTATGTGGAAGCGGTGAATGCATCAATGCGAGTGTGCAGTGTGATGGTAACTCTGATTGTAACGATGGTAGCGATGAATTGGATTGTCAGTTAGATAGAGGTTGTTTAATTATTGAGGCCTGCATTGACAAAGACTGTCTTACACCGTTGCCGGACTACCAACTAACGTGAGAACTTGTTTTTCAGTGATAAAATCCGCCTCAAATATTTTTGTTAAGATAGTCGGAACTATTTTTAATTAAATCAAAGTTATTGATATCATTCTATTCCGTTTTTTAAGCCTAAAATAAATGTACCTTTTCTAAATATAGGCCTACGTATTGCTTTACGTTTCGTATACCTTTTCGTTGTTCAATAACTTAACAACAAAGTATCATTACAGTCATTTATTAAACCATGTAGATAATAATGCTTACTGCATTCATATGCATCATAATTTAAATGCAATACGTATTAGAATATCTATTATCTAATTCTATATTTCTTAAGTGTTTTAGTTATAACTGTATTAGAATTATATCAACAGAATCTACGATTATTCAGGATTATCAGCAGTATTAACAAACATCAATGGAAGTGTATGTGTACCCATTTATATCAACGAAACAACTGTGGTTTCATCAAATTGTTCAGAAGACATTATTTTGTCAACCAACGTCACAACATTCACATATGGTATGTGCATGGAAAATGATTGTGTTAAAATGCGCATTGTGGTTAATTGTACAATGGAATATACTAACCCAACGACTCGAGCAGAAGCAACTACCTTGGGTACAACAACTGAAGCCACTACTGCTGAAGTACCAACTACCATGGAAACAACTGACCAAACTACCGCTGCTGAACCAACCACCATGGAAACAACTGACCAAACTACTGCTGCTGAACCAACTACCATAGAAACAACTGATCAAACTACTGCTGCTGAACCAACCACCATCAAAACAACCGACCAAACTACTGCTGCAGAACGAACTACCATGGAAACAACCGACCAAACTACTGCTGCTGACCCAACTACCATGGAAACAACCGACCAAACTACTACTGAAGTACCAACTACCATGGAAACAACCGACCAAACTACTGTTGCTGACCCAACTACCATGGAAACAACCGACCAAAGTACTGCTGCTGACCCAACTACCATGGAAACAACCGACCAAACTACCGCTGCTGAACCAACTACCATGGAAACAACTGACCAAACTACCTCAGCAGAACCAACTACCATGGAAACAACTGAACAAACTACCTCAGCAGAACCAACTACCATGGAAACAACCGACCAAACTACCTCAGCAGAACCAACTACCATGAAAACAACTGACCAAACTACCTCAGCAGAACCAACTACCATGGAAACAACCGACCAAACTACCTCAGCAGAACCAACTACCATGAAAACAACTGACCAAACTACCTCAGCAGAACCAACTACCATGGAAACAACCGACCAAACTACCTCAGCAGAACCAACTACCATGAAAACAACTGACCAAACTACCTCAGCAGAACCAACTACCATGGAAACAACCGACCAAACTACCTCAGCAGAACCAACTACCATGGAAACAACTGAACAAACTACTGTTGCGGAACAAACCACCATTGAAACAACTCAACCAACTACAGGTACGATTACATAGACTTTGTTTTATACATTTGTTTGTATTTTACAATTGGATTCATAATCACAATAAATTAAATGTTAATCATGGTAAGTATAATACAGTATGCTATTAAAGTTTCTCTACCAAAGCGAAATTGCTAATAGTATTCGATATCCATATAATAAGCATTTAATAATTAAGTGGTCATTTTTAAAGAAATTAAGCATTCCTTGTTTAAATCCCTTTGAGCTGGACTTGAAAGATACATTTAACCTTGGTAACTTAACAAAAGTCATAGGTTATTTATTTATATTCTATTTGAACCATATTTAATGAGGATGATACATCCAGCAATTGCTTATCATTTGGGACCCTCAGAACAAATACAACACACAAAATACAACAAAAACAGAAAAGAAAAACAAAAGCCTATAAATAAAATAATTTAAATGATAATTAAATCTGAAAAGAAAATTTAGAATATAGTAAAAAACTGATATGTTAAATTAAGCAAAAATAATAAATATATATACTTAGATCTAATATTTTACAATTTAAAGTCTGGAAAAGGAATACATAGAAAAGTCATAAGTCTAGTTTTTGAATGAGGAAAGGGATAATAAATTGCGGATAGATAAAGGAAGATCATTGTAGAAATTAGTGGCCTTGTAGCTGAAAGAGAGTTTGACATTTTCAATGTGAAGATTTCTTTTGGAAATTTGACGAGTAGTCATCCTCCCATTGGCAATAATTTTAGTTATTGAAGAGCAAGAAGATTTAGGTTTTTGAAAGGAAGAAAACCTAGTTGGTAGTGGAGTCATTTCTGAAGAGGAATGGTATGGGCTTGTCAAGTGATCATCAGAGAGGTGTGACATAGGATGAAGTTTGAGAATAATGCGTAAAGCATTTGACTATGGTTCGCAATTGAATTATGCACACGGATAGTTCTACCTTAGCTTTAACACTCCAACACTGTAAATGTTCTCAATTCCGCGATTCGATATGTTTCCACTGCTGAATATGGCATCAACGTCTAGTTCCTTAAAACTAGTTCTATTAAAGATCAATGATATTCAACAACAACGTTCCTTAACGATCTTATATTGAGGTAGCATAGCCCAAATTGTTTTATACTTTAAAAGGCTTCTGTCAAACTTTAAAAAAAAGAATTAAAAGAACGCATGCGATGGGAACGATGAATGACCCGACTCGAAGTTTATTCAATTTGTTTATAATAATTGTACAATATGATTAACTCTGTTAAAAGCCTTAGTACAATCGACCGTACCAAGTTTTAACTTATCAAGACTTTGGCTTATCAAAAATAATAAAAATAATGGTATTTGTTTGTATTAAACATTATGGAATATAGGTTTAATAAGCGATAATCTGATTTTTTCTTTTAGTTACTACATACAGTATTACTATAATTATACTACTTATTGGTCGAGAAGAGGCAATATTCTCAAATGACTTGGATAATCCTGAATCAGCACTGTACATGCAATATGAGAACAGCATATGTGGTTCGGTATGTAATTGTATAAATGTTATAATGATGATAATAATGTACAGGTTTAGGGCTTATGTAAATTATAATGTTTATAATGATGATGATGACGACGGTTATGATAATAATGATAAATGTATAATAAGTGATGAAAATGACAGTATAATAATGATAATATACTATAGATAATATGTATACTCAAATTCCGTCTTGTATACGTACCCTACATTTAAATCTGCCACAAGCAAGTAACCCTCTTAATTAATGAAAACTGTAATTATTTGAAAATGTAATCAAAGTAAGATATACCTATTTTTGTTTATTCCATAACAGCTTACCAATGTATATGATAGTATTGGCATCATACTGTGCAAAGTCATTAGATTCAGTGAAGGGAGTATAATTACTAACATGGAACTTACATTTCCTGGTAACACAGTAACTGCTAATGATTTAGAGACAGTACTTGCTGATTCCATTGAAGATAACATGCTTCCTGGTACTGAATTAGTTGTGGATACTGATGCTATTGAAGTAATCGAATGTAAGGAAGTGTGTGTTAATAATACTAATAAATGTTATCTATTTTTATGCCATATTTATATTGCAAGCTAGTATTGTAATTCAATAACGTATTTAATTTATTTCCAATAATGTTTAAGATTTTGCCCTATTATTAATCCTACAAACGATCTAAAGCTAATTTAAATACCTTTTTGATATAAATTAGTACATATATCTTTCCAAAAATGTACTCCCATCGCGAAACCACTCATAACATTCAATATTCGCGGCGAAAGTACAAAGTAGGTGGCGCTGTTGTATTTCAAAAGCAATAGTATAAAAAAAAATTCCAAACTAACAAACAAGTTTATTCTTTCCTATAAAAAGCACATACTTTATTTTCTGCATTTTTTCAGATTCATGTCCTGGCTATTGTTACAATAGAGGAACATGCGATGATAGTGAACTGCCACCTGTGTGTACCTGTGATTCAGGCTACGAAGGTGACAGGTGTGAGGATGAATCAGGTATTGTATTTTTTAAATGCAACTCATTATTTCATTTGACCAACCATATTCTAATTGAAATTCCAGGCTTCTTAAAGTGGTAAAATCATATCAAATCAAATCTTTATTTGTTCCATACATAAAATGTGTACACGGAAAATTGTTTTCCTCGGCAAATGGTAAACAAACAAAACATTCACAATTACCTCATACATAGAAAAAAATTACTATGTTATATTTAGGTTAAAAGTTATATTCCCATTTAAAAACTGTAAAACTTTTTAAAATATATATATTTACAAATAGACCATGCGAAAGTTGCTAAAAAGGTGAATTTTAGACCTCAATCGTTACTAAAATGAAAATCAGTTCTTCCACAAAACCAACGAAATCCTCACAACCATGGACCTATAAATTAATGTATAGGTTCATGCCATAACTACAATTATATTTATCATCATTTCCTTATATGAGTAATACTTCTGTGATCGACAACAACAAAACTTCTCCAAACATGACGTCATCAGGATTATTCACGTACCCATTTATTCACAATTACATTTACAATATTTAATAGTATACTAGAAGAAGCGAGTGCTTGTCAGTTTGGTAACCATTTAATGCATGTAAGTGTACGGTACATACATGCCAGACAACATTCAACAAAAAAGTGTAAACAAAAATATTCCTATATTAATTATACATTTGAGAGTATTTTTTAAACTTGATTGACCCATTATACATTATTACTGAATACAACCATGTAAAAATAATGTTGGTTAACACACCAATCACTAATAATTGTGCTCATATATCCTACTGACAGTGATATATGATAATTATTAATGACAAAAAGGACAATTTATTTTTTTCACATCTAATAATAATAATAATATAAGGAAATTACTGAAAACTTTTCGTTTAAAAATTTAAAATTTGTTTACCTTCCAGATACACAAGCGTACATCGTAGTGATATTGATTATAGTTGGAGGGTTTTTGATCATATTTTTACTTGTCATTGTCGCTGTTTTGCTTATAATGGTTACTTGTCGACGAACAGTCAGTCGGCGCAATCACCTAATTAATCGAGATAATAAACACAAGCCACAATTTGGAAATCTTGAAAACAGTTTTTCCAGTTCTTCACATTCCGATATGTTAGCCAACTATCGAAGAAGTGTAATGCTTGGCACACCGACCAATGTAAGTATGCCTATCATTGGAAATCAAAATATAGCACCCTTGTAGGCCTCTTAATTTTATTTTTGTCATTGGACGTAGATGACAATCTATGTACATGTTAAAATTAATAAAGAGGTGTTAGGGTCTGAAAAATGTAATTGGAATTTATGTAATTGTCTTTAATTTAGGTTGATGGGATCAAATCAACTGAATTTCGTCGGCCTTATGTTGTGTCTGGTAGCGAAAATATGGTAAGTTTTGCACTTTCATCGAAATGCTCATGAAATTAGGTATATTAGGCCTACTAGCCAATCTAGATTACGTAATACGTTGCCATAACATCGGCAAGGTTTCGAGGCTCACTCACCCCATGGTTCTGGTAGTAGAACAAGTCTTCTCGGATAAGGACTATAAACCGTAGGTCCAGTTTACACATCTGGCTCATGTACACTTTAAAAAACCTAGTACATCTTTCCAGACGAGTAGGGGGTCACCCCGGTGTACTAGTTCACACACAGCCACTGTCACAAATTCATCATATATATATATATATTCTCTGGTTTACATCTTTGCGTATGAACTAGACAGTGGCGTTGTTACCTCTACTTACTACGACACGTCCTTATCGTTATCTACGACAGCAACATACCCAATCTTAACTAACGCCACAGAACTAACTCCAGCGACGCTTGAATAATTTTGACCTTATTTCGAAATATTTACCGTTTACTTCATAATTGTTACTGTATAAAAAAAAACAAGCTTTTCAGCTGCTCTGTTCGATCTGAAAGCACATGAATGCTTTAGGGTGAACAAAAGTAAATGATGACTAAAGCAGTGAATTTAGGGAAACAATTGAACTTAGAAATTGTAAATCAAGCCTTGACAGTTAAGATGACTGTATTTCAATCAATGGTCACAAATAAGGCTATAACGACAGTATAAAATCTAACATAGGGACCCTGGGCTACTTTAAAATATTATATAGTTTGTTTTTATTATTACTGATAGTATTTCATTTTTACTCTGACTGACATGATATATTTTTGTTTTTGTAGCATGTTTACGATAATAGAAGTCGACAAAACACAAATGATGAAAATGGGTTGGCTCCATATCACTATTGATGAAATCTATCATTAGCTAGACAAGTAGATTAATTAGAGTGTAATGGTGACATATACATATATAGGCCTATACTATTATATATTAGTTTATACAAATCAATACAAACATACACAAAGACTATTATTTGTAAACGGTTATCTAAAAAATCATTTATATTATATTATAATATTTATTAGTTACTCTCCTTTAAAACGGAGGAACACTATTAAAGAGGTTCGACCCATACAAAAATATTTACAAAATGAAATACATAGTTACTATATAGATACAAAGGTTAATAGCGATTCACATTACAATACGTCAAGCAGTAAAAATTCTACGGACTTATTAACAATATATTAGAAAATAGATTCTTATTAACAGGTGAATTTTTATATATAGACTATTATTTGTAAACGGTTATCTAAAAAATCATTTATATTATATTATAATATTTATTAGTTACTCTCCTTTAAAACGGAGGAACACTATTAAAGAGGTTCGACCCATACAAAAATATTTACAAAATGAAATACATAGTTACTATATAGATACAAAGGTTAATAGCGATTCACATTACAATACGTCAAGCAGTAAAAATTCTACGGACTTATTAACAATATATTAGAAAATAGATTCTTATTAACAGGTGAATTTTTATATATAGGCCTAGCTTTAATTAAAATTGATTTACTACAATTTGTCAAAATAAAACAAATTGTTTTATCTTGGTAAAAATAATATACGTTTTCTAGTAGTAAGTGGTGTTAATTGTTGCTTTTGTTTACCTTTCTTGCCTGTTGTTGTTTTCTGACTAGGCTAGGAGGCACCGGATCCCTGAAAAGATCAAGACTTAACCGATGCTAACTGGGGTACTTACACACTGATCCCCAGTTGGTGATGGTGTATCCCCATACTCCGGTTTGTGTGCTAGCTTGGTGTTTTTTGTCTTTTTGTTCTCTTCCTTTTGATTTCCACTTTTCATCTTTATTGTCGAGCGCATAAAGACATCGTTTATTTGCGCTATATAAATCTATCTATCTATTATTATTTTTATATAATTAACCCAATATTTTTTATACGTAAACCTGACTTGTAATTGTAATGATGTAATTATTTACTTCAATAAATATAGTTGTTTACGTATCAGCGTATCATAATAGGTTGACGGATGATTTTTTTACCTCACCGCGTCAAATGGATAGACGGATATGCATTAGTTTTAGATCAAAGGTTCCATGTATTTTGCCGACAGAGTGCGGACCGCCCACAATTTTAGAAAATCAACAAAGGCTTCTTAGCAGCGCATGCGCCGTTAAGCTGTACGTTGACCGCATCATACACTAGACCAACAAATGTGGCAGAAGTAAATTTTAGTAATTTTTCTTAAGACGAAGAATTTAACTTCAACGACTTATCTGCAATCGAAATTACCTACTTTTCACTTATAAAAAAACCAAAAGAAACGGTTAAGACAAAAACCATTGTCTGACAGATAATTTAGGTATTTTTATACCGGGAAATCGATCTAGTTTTTGGCCAAAGTGAATAATTATTATGTGACATTAAAATGGCATATTCAATAATTAAAAAAATGTAAAAAGGAGGACAATATATCTTTAATCTCCATGCATCAATCGACTATGGTTTCACTCTAGGAAGTTAGACGATGGTTCTCGGAATGATAATGACTCGGGTAAAAAGGTCGGTCGGTTACCATTATTGAAATGCTTGATATTCGTAAAACTAAACCTACTCTGTTTTACAGTGTCTTAGATGATTAATAACATTTTAAAGTATAGTGTTTATTGTTTGGTAGGGCCCTTGTAGGGCGGAGGTGGGAGGCGGAGTTCATTTGAGGGAGGTACTTATTCGAAGGCTATAACTAATTTTTTAGTTTTAATAATATGGTAACATTTATAATCAAATAAAATCCTCTAATAGATATGAAAAGTGGAAATAGAATAACAAATGCTTGGTAAATTGTAAATAACAGTCCGATGAATTCTACTGCAAATATTTGTGTTATAAATATTATACAATATTGTGTGTCTAAAATAATGTGTATGGGCGTTTATTTGATGACGATTATTATTCTAAGTGATGTTTTATTGGGGAGGTGTTGGGCGTTTATTCAAATAAATACCATCTTAATTGGTATAATTAATACATTGTTCAGTTTAAACATCTTTTGAAACTAACTTCCGCGACACAGTGGGCCGTTTCGGCTTAAGACGGAAGACGTTTTAGACGGCTTGCAACATGGGCAGAAGTATCACGGGACACCGATAGCCGACAGTTATTCCTTCCAGCTTACTCAACAACTCGGCTATCGGGGTTTCACTGGATTTAAAACAAAAGGTCTTATCAGTTCTCCCTATGTAATTGTATATACCATTCCCCACAATATACTCCGATGCTTTATGGTGTATATTTAATTTGATCTAATTTGCAGTATAATTGTTATTTTGTGACTGTACCTTCACACGGGTGGTCCGAAAATAAATAAAAAACTAAAATGACTATCGCCACCAACGGCCAACTTAGTTGAAACCAGAAAGTTGCAAGGTGATTGTCTCACCGTGAACCCGGAAATTACTTCTACCGTGTACGATTGAAAATCTACCGATAAAATCAGAAATTTTGTTTTAAAACCCTTTATAATATTTTAGAACAATATCGTAATAGTGAGAACTGATGTTATTTACGTTTCGCGGTATAAATGAGGTAGGTATCCTAGGCGAAGATTTGTCCCGAAGCTTTTCCATTGTGCTCGCCTATGTCAGAATTTATATATAGATAGTGGATCTATATCAAACGAAGAGCTGTTTGATAAATTATGTATTACAGGTTATTAATGACATGCGCAGAAAAATAAAATGTTGTCTGCGCATGTTATCTCAATACATATTTTTTTAAATATATTTTTTTACATAATACTGTACCCAGGTAGCAATCCCATATGGGACCCATATGAGAACAAATATTGGTCTCACAATTTTTGTACCCAAGAACCATATGTGTCCCACATGGGAAGGCCCACATAGCCCATATATAACCCACATGGGGCCTATATTTCAAAGAATTGGACATCGTATTGTGTTGCCCATGGATTCCACTATTTTTTTACCCAAGAACCATATGTGTCCCACATGGCAAGGCCTACATAGACCATATATAACCCACATGGGGCCCATATTTTAAAGCATTGGACATCGTATTGTGTTGCCCATATGGGATTCCACTATTTTTGTACCCAAGAACCATATGTGTCCAATGAGAAGGCCCACATAGCCCATATATAACCCACATGGGGCCATATTTCAAAGCATCATTGGACATCGTATTGTGTTGCTTATATGGGATTCCACTATTTTTGTACCCAAGAACCATATGTGTCCCACATGAGAAGGCCTACATAGACCATATATAACTCACATGGGGCCATATTTCAAAGCATTGGACATCGTGTTGCGTTGCCCATATGGGATTTCACTATTTTTGTACCCAAGAACCATATGGGTCCCACATGGGAAGGCCTACATAGACCATATATAACCCACATGGGGCCATATTTCAAAGCATTGGACATCGTATTGTGTTGCCCATGGATTCCACTATTTTTTTTACCCAAGAACCATATGTATATGTGTCCCACATGAGAAGGCCTACATAGACCATATATAACCCACATGGGGCCCATATTTCAAAGCATTGGACATCGTATTGTGTTGCCAATATGGGATTTCACTATTTTTGTACCCAGGAACCATATGGGTCCCACATGGGAAGGCCTATATAGACCATATATAACCCACATGGGGCCCATATTTCAAAGCATTGGACATCGTATTGTGTTGCCCATGGATTCCACTATTTTTGTACCCAAGAACCATATGTGTCCCACATGAGAAGGCCTACATAGACCATATATAACCCACATGGGGCCCATATTTCAAAGCATTGGACATCGTATTGTGTTGCATATATGGAATTCCACTATTTTTTTAACCCAAGAACCATATGTGTCCCACATGAGAAGGCCCACATAGCCCATATATAACCCACATGGGGCCCATATTTCAAAGCATTGGACATCGTATTGTGTTGCATATATGGAATTCCACTATTTTTTTAACCCAAGAACCATATGTGTCCCACATGAGAAGGCCTACATAGACCATATATAACCCACATGGGGCCATATTTCAAAGCATTGGACATCGTATTGTGTTGCCCATATGGGATTTCACTATTTTTGTACCCAGGAACCATATGGGTCCCACATGGGAAGGCTTACATAGACCATTATATAACCCACATGGGGCCCATATTTCAAAGCATATGGGCATCATATTGTGTTGCCCATATGGGATTCTTCTTGGTTTGACACATGGGTAGCTTGCAGCAGATTCTAGGAGGCGGCCTGGGGAAATTTTAGCAAAAATGGACAAATATCGACCCGCTTATTTTTGACATGCCCAGAATAATTTTATGTTTTCTGCGCATGTTATCTACATTATTTTAAACAGTCGATATTGGGGTATTTTTCGAAAAAAATATCTTTTCCCATTTTCAAATAATACCCAAATATCGGTGTTTAAAATATGTATTGAGGTCATTATGTAAATAAAAGGGTATTGCAGAATCACATAATGCTTTATACTATTTAAAAAAACTACACAAACCATACAAATCATTTTTTAAATTATTTAATGCAAGTTGACACGGACGACATTGGATTTGAAATTCCGTTGAACATAAATGTTACCTGGTAGCATCATTATTATTTGATTATTTGACTTTTAATACTTAATATTAAGTTAGATATAGAATTTTGTATTCATGTCAAATTTTTGCACAATAAGAATAGGCTCTATTCAGAAGCAAGTTTAATATTATCAGGAAAGCGTAAGAATTCACTTTCCATTTTTAGTTAAATAATTAATAAAATGCTTTAATCATTTATAACTGTAAAATTAACAAAACAATTGCACTTTATAATTCTAGAAAATGAATATCATATCATATACTTATTAGTTACATCAATTTCAAGTACAACAATCATAATATTTTTTAACTGATCATTTTGAGGATCTGATAGTAGGGTGGGGTATCTTTTACTAAAAGCCTTATTTCTTTAACTTTTTATTTCAAGGGAAAAGAATGAATAATATTGGGGTTTTTAAAATTTAATTAGCCACATGAACATGTGGAATAATGTCACTTTTACAGTGACCATTCATACATTTACAATACAATAATAATTTATATATACATAAATTAAGCACATATTCTGAATGACTGAACTGTACATATTTACATAATTAATCTAATTCATTTAATACATAATCCATAACTAGAATAAGTTATACCTGATTGACACATAACAAAAATAAATAAAATCATTTCTTAATACCATTTTGCAGTTTTAATAAAATGATACACTTTGAAACAAAATAATTATTTCACTTATAGAAGACAACATAAACAAACAAAAAATATTAATTTAATTATGGTGTTTTCAGATATTCTTTTTTATCCAATTTTGGTCAAAGTGAATATTTTTATGGCTTTTTCAACAACAAAATTGTTTACAAATTCTTTTTTCAAAAGGACAATGCATCTTTAAGAGATCCTTTCTGCATATCTTTACATACAAGGTACTTGTCAAGTATTTATGTTTCAATTTCAATACAATATTTACAATTATACAATTTCATACTTTATAAATCAATCAATAATTACTTATACTTTTTTTAAAAGCTATTAATAAATATTGCTATTAATTTGTAAAGGTTTTTGGTCCAATAAAAAATAAAACAAGTTTGATTATATTTAGTGTGCATCATTGATGAATATTAACTGTAAAGTTTATTAACATTCTACTGCCCTCAATTTATGAACAGATTCCAATGCAAACTAAATCTGTAACAAAAATATATAATATAGAAATAATGAATGACTCTCAGACAATAGTCTGATTACCAAATGAAGTTTTCTCCTTATATTAACTATAAGACATCTCAAGTTCAATGTATAGTCAAGGTACTGTATAATACATTTCATGAAAGATGAAAATATAACCAATAAAGGTATTATTCATTATTTGTTTTATAACACACCTACTATTAACAATAAGCTATGCCAAGATCTAAACCATTTGAAAATGCAGCGCTCCAATTTTAGACGCAGCGTAAACAATTATAGATGGCAGATTTACCCAACAGCCTTGTGCCACTGTGTAACAAAAATTACCATGCAAAACGAAATGGCACTCTCGAATGACCTAATTAATTAATATCACATATCATGTGACCTCCAATCAAATGACAAGAATCTACTTAGGTGTGTTTTTAATTTGAATTATATAATGATGATCTGTTTTCAAATATGGTTTACCCTTGAAGGTAATGAATTACATTGAATGAATATATTGAATGTCTTAGACATATTACACTGTAAACGCTTGGTTAATATATATATAATATCTATATATCCCTAATATTGTTTCACAACATATTAATTATATATCATAATGCTGATTGTGTCCGTGATGCCGTTGCTAGGCTCTGTGACTCCACATTGTTACACAATTTCCGTGGAATCCAGACGTCTTGTGATAATGAAGGGTTGGTTACCAAGGTATCCAAGCACAATATGGAATCTGAAAAATATTAAAATTGATAATAGAGTCTTCAAATCTTTCAAGTGACATTATTATTTTAATTTCATTCAATTAATAAACTTGTATTATTTGTATAAAAATGTATAACAGGATACTCATTAAATTTAGTAGCAATTGCGTCTGCTTTAGTTAAGCTTGAGGACGATAATAAATACCTTTACTAAAGTAGAATAGCTTTTATAAAGTGCAGAAAATGTGTATACCTGAAATGTTGATTTCTGTATTGTCGTACATAGTTTCTGCATTTGATATGTTACTGTTAGATTTCTGTGCCTGTTCAAATACTATCATCTCTTTACATACTTGTGTAGACTGTTCTGTAGCCTGTTCTGTAGCCTGTTCTGTAGTCTGTTCTGTATCCTGTTCTGTATCCTGTTCTGTAGACTGCTTGGCAGCCTGCCCTGTAGACAGCTTGACAGCCTGTTCTGTAGACTGCTCTGCAGCCTGAACTGTAGACTGCTCTGCAGCCTGAACTGTAGACTGCTCTGCAGCCTGTTCTGTAGAATCCTTTGCGATCTGTTTTGAAAACAGCTCTGTAGCATGTGCTGTAGAAAAATGTGTTATCCGTGATTCAAATATTTGAGCAGTCTGGTCTTTAGACACTGCACCAAAACAGTTATTTGGGACAAGTTTTGCCTGTTCATTAAACAAAAACATAGCCTGGTCCTTATACATTAGTGTTTTCTCATCTAGTTTTATTTGATCCTTAGCAACAAGTGTTCTTAAAGTGACACATGGTTTGCGTCTTGGAGAATCTGCAAAACAAAATAAAGATATGTATTAGGGAGATATTACAAAGAGAACAAAATACGGCAATAAATTTTAGGTGATATAGTCAATTGATAATGTTGATTTGGTATATTTTGCTAATGATGGTCAGTATTTTCACTGTATACAGTGGCGTAACACTTATGAGCGCTCACTGGCTAAACCCAGGGGCCTCTGAGCTTATGGGAGCCCATGAGCAGAGGAAAAAACAGGCATTAAAATACTGTATGGCGAAAAGGCTAAAAATGCCTGAGGCCTTCAGCGTTGGAACTTGGAGGGCCACTTGGGTTTCCTAAACCAGGGGTCAGGCCTTTGCGTTACGCCACTGACATATTCTGAATATGTGAAGAAATCAGTCATTATGTCGATGAACTGCTGTGATGAGGAAGACAGAATAATAACAATACAGAAGCAACAGTATTGTACTGTTGAAAGCTACATAAATTATTATTATTATTATAGAAAAAAACTTGCGGAGTCTATTACTGAAAGCTGGTTTATTAAATTTATTTTGGTCAATATAGTTGAAAGAACTGATAATATATTGGGTTGTGCACAAGCATAAGTAGAAGGCACCATATTTATTATATGTGGAAGTCAAGTTGTATGGCCAAGTGGTCAACCATCGCTTAGGTTGAGGGCTCTCCTCAAGTTCTTTTAAAAACATAGTGCATCTGTTGGAGAGGGTTACCTCAATTGACTGTGGACAGACAAATAAGCACCTTTTAGTGGAAGCTGTATAATGCAAGGGTTACCTCAATTGACTGTGGACAGACAAATAAGCACCTTTTGGTGGAAGCTGTACAATGCAAAAGGTATGGTCCAAGACACAGGCTATTCCAAGCCCATAGTCACCCTGTGGTAAGTAGGCATAAGTAGACAAAAATAACCTCCCTGGCTACAGGCTGTATACTCACAAATTTATATTACTGTATTTACAAGTTACCATTCTATGAACCAGAATTACTATATGCATTCAACTTTTAAACATATTTCCCAAGTAACTACCATGGTAACAATAAATCATTGATATACTAAATTGAATAATTCATGAAGATTTTGTCATTTCCGATATGAGAATGAATACAGGTTGAGTAATAAAGAAATGAGGACAGGTACTCACAATCATTTCAAACCTGTGATATATGACAACGCTTTAATGGTACTTTAACTTGAGCTGGCAATGCAATTTTACCACTCAATTTCCTACACATTTGAATGTCATGGTGGATCACAGTATAGCAAATTCAATCATATATAATAAACTAGGGTGCTGAGTAACCTTAGTTTTTGAAACATTTCACTGGGCAATAATTTAAAACCAGACAGGTAAATTTACGATGAAATTGTCAATAATGGTGTAACTTATCAAATGTGGCAAATCATGCTACATACATTTGCTCAGTCTGCTTCTATCTACATAGTCTGGAAACAGATTCATTATTACGTTCCTCAAAAGCATATAGATCTTTTTCATGTACATTAAATGACCTTGTATACCCCCCCCCCCCCCCCCCCCCCGGCGTGGTCACTCTTAAATATTTCCATACGGGCAAAATGAAGGGGTGAAATTAGTAGTTTAAGTCCCTGGCCTGTCAAGTGTCAAAATGTCACAATTTATCGCACAATTTTAGCAGGGATTTTAGCTATCCTGGATGCTAAGCCCCCGGGTGTATATCTTTAAATTAAATGTACTATATTAGTTTCCTATGCAATGAATGAATGTGTACATTTCTATGTGCTCATTTACTTAAATACAGTAAAGTTTGTATCTAGCTGGCTATTAGTATGCAAGTCAAGTACAGTATAGTAAAAGCATTCTCATAAAAAAGTAGATACGAATATTCAGATCTGTCTCAAAGTGAACTTATTCTGAAACTTAAGACATGGAGAATACACCAAACTAATAAGACCTTATTACAATTCGATTAAGCATCACGTCCTGATCGGTTCAAAATCGATCTTTATTCTCAAATGTAGCACAGCTTGCAATACAATGCAGCACACGTGACTGCTTCAAGACTCCTCTAGTTTCATTTGACATTTGCAAGATAATGATTGATAGTGAGTATAGTGTAACACATATTCTGAAAGCTAAATCAACTGTCAGATAAAATGATGCAGTCAACATTTACTCTCTCCAATGTATCATTAAGGAGGACACTACCTCTCCTACAACATACACCTGTCTAATGTTGGATTACTGTGTTATTGGATCACTAAAGACCTGACTATGTATGCATATAAAGAAACTAATTAATTGAAATACAATTTATTTACAAAATATAATTCTACTAATAATGAATACACTTCAGTAATGATGATGTTGTTAAGAAACGAAGCAACATGTTTGGCAATTATACAATGTATTATCGTCTCGTAAGTTTGGTAGTGAACTTCACCCTGACTGAGTATTATTATTTTGTAACTTACATAATAAATTGTAAAGTGTTTGATGGTAATACCAAATGTATGTACTGTAGATTCTGTGCAAACAGTTTTAGATCAATTTCTGCAAATTGAGATAACATGAAAAAATATTGTTTAAAAAACACTTATTTATGAATTTACCTGTTTTAGTTTTGGTTGGTAGTTTATTTTTAAAATGTAGCGTTTGTGTTTTTGAATCAATGAATATGAAATAAACAACAAAATGGAATTTAGGTTTAGGTAAATTTGTAAAGAAAAATTGATGACAAAAAAAACAATGACGTTCAGACAATGTAAGTTAATTTGACCAATCGCAATATTTGGTGGACACATCTGTCTCTGGGAAGCCTTTATCAAGTTAAGCTATAAACTTTTTTTTTCTTTTTTTTTTCTATTATTGAGATGAAAAAAATAAACATTAATTTGAAAACACATTTCAGCAAATACAATTTGTACTACTGTACTGAAAATGAAATACTTGTCAAATATATGCCAAGCAAATAATGTACAGAGTTGAATAGCATGGACGACTTACTGTAACTTAATTAAGATATACTTGAAGTGAGTAAAGCACTTTCTATCACATTAGTAAGAACATCCAATATCAGGTATAGTTCACCGTGCAATAGTTCAAAATTAGCCTGTACACAATCTATAATTGTGTTTTTTAATTTATAATAATCATCAGTGATACCCTAAAGCAAACTTAAATTCTCACAATCTCCATTAAGAAATTCTTAATAGTAATGTGAGGTTTGTTGGTCATGTGATCCATTTGTTAGTTATCTTAATTGTTCAGCCAGATTTAGCCTGTAAAAGAGAAATACAACAGAATATCTCCATAACTATCATTATATTCTTAGAACCTGCCTTTTTGTATTTCAAATAAAATAATATGTTTGCTTTATCCAATTCATGACTATGCCAATTACAGGGATGGACAATAATTGTAATAGATTACACCATATGAATTACACGTGTGAATTAATTTAAATAAATAATTTCTTGGCAGCAGAAACTAGCAAAATGTCAATAACCTTTTATATGGGAGCTTGAAAATAATGGTTAAAATCACCATTTAACTGGTTATCACTGTGCAAGTTTTAGCTGTGACGTAACATAATGTCGTCAATGACCATCCATTGATTTAAATGGTTATTTGGGAGCAAAAATTTAGCTGAAATACAGTTGAAAAATTATATGTTTAAGTATATTTTGAAATAAATGGTTTATTCAGCGCTTGCAGCAGAAAGAACCCACGCCCTCGCATCATCAATAAATTAGAAAACATTCTGCGTGGATGTTTTGTACTATTAGATTGATTACATGATATATTGTTTATCAGCATGTGCCAAGACTGATTTACAAGTTTAACTGTTGTGGATTTAAAAATTTAAGTTACTGACAATTTACAGGTAAAACTCCTGAACGAGAAGGAATGTTACTACTATTGTTAATCTGCGAATTCCTTAAGAATTGAATGAGTCATAAGAATTTGTGTCGTAAAACTTTATGTATGATGGTTACTGTCCAACATCCAAAATGAAATATGTAATCATATTGAAACATTGACGTAAAACGAATCCACAAGAGTAGGTAGTCAATAGGCACAAGAAATATGGAGTATCTCTTCGTTTTAATCTAGGCCAAAATGCATGATGACTCACTGTAAAAATAATAAGTTTACATACTTTCATGACATATTTATAGATAGGGTCGTTGAATAATTACCTTTCAAATTAACAATTGTTATCTAAGTCAATTAGTCTAAATTGCTTAGTGATTCATAGCAAGATATTTTTGTATTGCCCAGTTGAATGGTCAGTTTTAATAATGAAAGTTTGAGTTGTGGCGAGGTTATAAATCGAATTACAGACCTACCCAGTACATATTTTTTGTATCTATTATTATTTATAATATCAACATTTAGCACACATATGCTCTAGCCACCTCAGCTAAAGGTATGATTTTAATGAATTTTTAAAAGAATTGACTGTATGAAATTCTATGAGAGTGTCGTTCTATATAAAAAATATGATGTCCAAATGAGTGATCAGTTGAAAAACTACACACACATTTACAGAAAGTAAAATAATGACAAGTCATTTAAAGCAGAACATTTTTCGTGAAGACTGCTATTTAAAAAGGTTAGGTTCGATCATTTTAGGTTTTCTGAAAATGATTTGAAGAAGATAACTATGCATAGCATAGTTATTTAAAATAATTGTTATGCCTGATATGATTATTAAAGATATAAACAGATTCTTCTTGAAAATTCTACTTTTTCTAGCTAGTCCACAATATTTCTAATCTACACTTATTGAGATGCTTTATTGAGTGTCTTATATCAAATAGTCCTAGTAAGTATAGTTTAAAAACTATGAATAAAATTGTAATAAACTGCGATTTGACAATTGCATAACATGTGTGTTTATTAGTGTTAAATTTGATACGTACATTTATTGTATGAATGATGAGTAAAGTGATGATTAACGTTCAACAGTCTCATGAAATAAAAGAGGCATAAAAACTGTTATAATCAGGCTCTAGGGACAACTTTTTTTGTTGTGAATAATATTAAGATACTGAAAAGTGTTTGAGGAAAAGAACTGTCATAATAACTTAATAATATTTAGTTAAAACAAAATTTTGTTATCTATTTTACCTTTACTTCGATTATTAAACTTTTTTTGGTAATTAATTAGTTGGTTGTGTAATGATGTCATTATTATTCTGATAAAGTAGCAAGCGCTTACACTATTCCGAGCCATTCTGAGGTGAAGTTATATTGTGACCAGGCAGCTAAAAATTGCTCAATGGAAACTGGATTAAAAATGGTTCATGGTTATTAAGACCAGAATCAATTGGGATATTTGAAATCTTTTTTAAGATCAGTTATTTGTTTTTTTCGTTTTTTAGAGCAGAGCCATTTCTGCTGGCAACAATTTTAAATGCATTTTCCCGCTCAATAGAAATTGTTCCAATTTTGAAGGAAAGCTATGGACTAAGAAATGGCAAAAATAATACTATTACAAATAAGAGTTTTATTTTAATCGGAAATTATTAGGGTATAATTTATCATTTTTTAGAATTTTTCAATAATATTTTTTGGAAAGCTTGAGTTTTAATCAAATTAATCTTTGAGATCCTGACGTTTTAATGGTAAATGAGAGAAGTTCTTACTTAATGGAATATGAAAGCTGGATGAATGTCGTCTGGAACTTTGCGTCATGTCCATTGTCTGTTCCACTGCTTCCGCCTGCCGTACATTCTCGTCAAGAAAATCAGGCATCACAGATTTTTCGGATGAAACATTTGAATGAATCTGCAACAAACAATATTTAATATTTTAGTGTTCTGATCTGAATATCAGATTCTTGGCAGACAAGTATGGTTTCCAAAGGAGAATAAAATAAGGAGGTTGGAATCCTGTTGGCAAGCCGAAGCCATTACACAAAAATAATCTTAACAAACACCTTAGTAGGCCATTTATTGCTGAATAGGTTTTCAATTCCAGCTCTATGATGTAGTAGAGGAGGATCCCATATGTATGTATCGCATATGCAAATACAATAGAATAAAGGGTTAGCAGCAGTGTTAAAAAATACACTGTCCCTGTTAGTTTCACACATCACAGGAAAGTGTTCTCTTAATTGAGCTGTCCCCTGAATTGTGGTGGCTCAAATGAGGGTGTCTAATGTATTGACTTTAAGATAATACTACAATTAAACTGAATTGACAATAATTATTGATAAAAGCAAACCAGGCAAAGTATTCAGAAAGTTTATCAGAAGACGATAATCCAATTTAATGTATTTAATTAATTTATTCTATATAGAAATCTATTATGAACAACATGAGACATAAAGGTATGTTTAATCATTTTAATAAATGAACAGTATCAACATAAATAATTATATTTTTAGTCAAAGAAAGTGAATGTATGTCAACAGCGAAGGTTATATGATTACATGGTTGAGTAAATTGGGAAAAAACTTGTGTTTTAGTATAAGTGGCAATAGTAACAGTCTTAATAGCTAAAGTAGTTCTACGAAAGTCAGTAGGCATTAAACTAAGTAGAGCAGCCATGTGGCTCAGGTGATTCAAATAATCATTATCCAATCAAAGGTCAAGAAATGGCAGCCATGACGCTATCTCTAAAAGAAAATAGCCATTGCTAATAGTAGGCCTAGAACAGAAATTTACAAACGCTGTTTATCAAACAAACAAGCAAAACAGATTTAGCAATATCTTTCTAATTTCTTTAAAATAGTGAAAACCCAAAGTTTGTAATTGTTTTTCTTACATCTTTTAGGCTACCATTCTTTTGGTGTGATATAGCCAATGCCATTGATAATCTGTGGACCCTCTGGTATATCTCGTGACCATGCGTCGTAACAAATGTGAATAAACCTTCTCCAGTGTGACAGTTTCTGAAAATAGATAAATACTGAATATATAAGTATATTTCATGAGAAATTTTGAAAGAAGATCCAATATACTTCTTAAAAATAAAAATAATCATAAATTAGTGGATAAAATATAATTGTTTATATGAATAAAATGGGCTTTGATCTCTGTTGAGTGTGCATACATTTTACTAGTTGACAGTGTCAAAGTGTCAAATTTGATTCCATACAAGCATGTATGGTGTAATGGTCAAGCAGAAGATTCCAGGTTCGAATCTTGGATGAGGTGGCTTTTTCTCACTATCACAGATTTCTTCAAACAGTAGTTAAAAATTAGCTGGCGAGTTCGGAATTTCTTCTATATCTGTCATAATTAATACAATAACAATATTATAATAAGACATTTATTATGTCAGTAGTATATACCTGCTGGATTCAAGTAGGAACCTTTGGTTATCTTTGCCGTATCTTCGTAACGAGTACAGTGGCCACGTGACTAGCTTTAATTTAGGATTAATGACATCCCACAAGTTGACGCTATCTTCCGTTACCTGCAAAGTGCATTCTCCTGAAACCGACAGGTGAGATGACGGTTGCAAAAACACATGAAAGCGCTCTGTAATAAAAATAGAAAATATAAATTGTCATTATAAGATATTGAACCCATTAAGTACGACATAAAATAATGTAATAAACAGCTAAATGGGTTTTAGATACATTAATACGTAGGTACTTTTGAAAGCATTACTAAGATAGTTTTTAACAGTTAATGTGCGCCGAAGGATACGTAGACAGTTGACATTTGCAAAAACAGAAAAAAAAAACATGATCATTTGAAATGTAACGTTATCTCAGTGATAGACAAGCACATTTTGTGCAAATACTTAAAAAATTAAGATGACATGACTTTTTAAATTTATCATCTGTGACAGAGATTGAAAAGGGAGAACTACGCGCCACTTAGACTACTACGCAATTTGAATTGTAAACTATAAAAAAATATATGACAGAGAACATGTAACATAAGATAAAAATCTAAATAAACGAGAGAAAAAATCATGATAAAACGTTTCAAGCTTTATTTCAACATCATCACGAATGACAACAATCTTTAGTTACTTACAATAATGAATGCATCAATTGCTTATTTTTTTTGGAGAGAACTTGTTGAGGAGAAAGATAAACTTACCATTTTTTTCACGTTGTAATCCTGATAAGAGAATGTCTGGTTCTCCTGCCAGTATTCCACAGTTCTCTGGACAAACCTCATTGCGAAAGTCTTACACCAACTATCAGCTTCTACATCTGTACAAAATAACAAAATCACCCATAAACATTATGCTAATTAAAGTAACAGAGACAGCGTCGTTCAAAGACCAAATAATGATAATGATTATGAACAGGCTTGGATCACGTAATTCCTATAATGAAAACACAACAAAATGCCTAATTTGTAAATGCCAGCAGCGGTGCATTAAAGGTGCTGTTAATCTTATAAAACCATGCTTCAGGAAAATATATTTGAAAAAAAATTATTTTTTAAAGAAATTTAAATGGACATAAATCATCTTTTATTAAACTATTTTTACAAAAGTCACTGTCAGAAACCAATTGTTATTTGCAACATACAACATACATACAACAAAAAGAAGCAGATTTGATTTTTTTTTAAAGTAAATTCAAGGCAGACGATGATAAAACACTTGGAGGTATTTTGGTTTAATACATCTTTATAAAACATTCGTACAAACTAATGTTTTTCCTACTTTAACACTAAATAATGTTTTTGCTTCATCAAAAAAACTGCCACAAGAAATCAAAATGATTAGAAACAAATGTATACAAAAACGTTATAATTAACAATGTGTAGAGGCAAACTTGATACTGAATTGTTGAACAAAATTCTATCAAAGAATGATGACAGGATTTGAATCCAGGATCACCGAAGCAAGCATCTTAACCACTATAAGCTACAACCCAAATCAATCTAATTGTCTAATCATATCTATTTATTACATAATATATAAATGAGATTTGTATAATGATTGAAAATAAACTGGAAAAATAAACTATCGCGGATAAAGTATTTTAGCACAGTATTTTCAATTAAGATTATTAGAAAAGCTGCTCATTGTGTAGTATATTACTATTTCAGTCAAAATTATATAGTGTAAAATATATTAAAGTTTGATTAATGCAGTTTCTATTGCTGGACAATGTAACTAGTTTCTTTCTCTTTGCATAGGTGGATTAAATCTCAGCATTCCAAATGTTTCATAACTATTGAAAATACAGTATTACAATTCAAAGGAAAAAAATGTAAGATTTTATAGGACGGTGACATCATTAGCCATGCGGCAGATAACAGTGCTATCATTGCTCATACATCTCCAATCACAATTTGCCATTCCACGACTGGCCAATTCATTACTTAATGCATTCATTCATTATAGGCCTAGTTTTTCTCTGTATTTTTAAGACGTATTTTAAAAGTCAGCGTATGACCCTGAAATCTGACTACTGAATGTTGTGAATTATCGTAGTAATGAATAGTGATAGGGATTCTGGTCATATTTGCGATTCACATGTAAACAATACGATAAAGATAACAGACTTCAAGCTTGATAATAATTTTAAATATGACAGGCGTATAAAATAACACGATTGCTATTAGCTAACCAATTAGTCAGCTAATCAATCAAAAAAAATGCAGTGGTTTATCTAGGAGGAGAGTGGTGATGGAGAGTGGGGGATAAAAAGTTACTGTATTATTTAATTTTAAGATGCAGTCTGCACCACCTGAGTTTACAAAATCATTTGCATAGAAGAAATTGTTTTCCTTTTATATTTGTCGTCAAAAGAAGGTTACAGGACATTGAATTTCATTTAAAACTTGTTAGTTTCTTTGCTTGTTTTATTTTATATATTAACAGTGTCATATACTGAATAATACTGGATTGTTAATATTATCAAATTAATACTTTGTGTATTATTTTTTATACATACTAATGATAGTTGGTACAGTTTATGTTAAATGTCAAAAACTGTGAGAAAATATCACAAATATTGCCATTACCAATTGTTTGACATAAAGATGCAACATTAATTCTTGGTGAAAGGTTCGATATTGTTGGGTTTTTTTGGGGATGGGGGGAAAAGGTAGGGGAGAGGGTTTGAAGTTTAAATTGAATATGATTTTATCAACAAACAATGTGATTTCCCATGTGAAAAAGAATTTTTAATATAGGCTACAAAAAATGCCGCAATGATCAAGGAAATAAACATCAAAGAAAAACGTCAAAAGTAATGAGTTACCTATACTTTAATGGCAAATCAAATATGCAGTATACATATACTATTCGCCTACATGTTTGTTGCCTACTT
Organism: Antedon bifida; assembly: GCF_963402885.1. NCBI lineage: Eukaryota > Metazoa > Echinodermata > Crinoidea > Comatulida > Antedonidae > Antedon > Antedon bifida. Next base: position 4,860,242 of record NC_136233.1, on the reverse strand, counting down.
TCAATACACAGAACATGTGACATATCATTTAAACAGCATAATTTACCATTTCCTGAAGTAGAAGGTATATTAGAGTAGCTGAATAGAGTACTGTAATAAAAATGTCATTAAATGTAATTAAGACACTAATAGCTAAAATGATAATGGATATGCTGTACTAAAAACCTGAAATGCACCTAACTTTTATTAGGTATTTTGAGTTTAATGTAATAATCAATATCGTGAGTAGAAGCTTAAATAATAATGAAAGCTCTCACGCAATACAGTATGTGGAAATATAAATATTAAAACAATATGAACCTGTGCAAATTAATTGCCATTTGAATAGAGTACCGTAAACAAATAAGCTAATAATCAAAATCGTGAATAAAAGATTAAATTATACAGGACACGAAAACTCCCACACATAATGTGAAAAAAGTTTTAATGTGAACAAATCTGCGCCAATATAAATTGTATTTGAATATTGAATTGTAAACAATAATACAAAATTAAATTGTGAGCAGAATATTACATAATTTAATGGATATCAATGTATTTGTGTATTAAGAACATTTTTTGATGTGGGATACAACTTTACATATGAGGCAAAAACCAGTGGCAGATCCAGGATTTTGAAATATTGAAGGGAAAAGGGAAGTGGGAGGACAGGGTCTAAATATGATAGAAAGAAGTGCTGAACTTATAATTACGGTACGTCCTATCTTTTGCATTATAGTTTCAGAAATTTAGGAGAGCAAACAATGACATAAAAACAAAAAGAAAATGAAAGGATATAGAATGACTGTTAACATTTATATTAAACTCAATAATTTATCAATCATTGTTACTAATGGGATTATGATCTAGCATATCATAATTTCTACACATCATAAATTATCTTGACTGTTTCGGATAATTATTAAGGTCTGTCTTTGTCTATAGACTGAGCATGAATCCAAACCTAATCATTTATATAGCCATCAATCCATCATCCTAATCTCTTCAGTGAACAACCAATGAGAAAGCCTCATTAAACACAGCCATGGTCAAGGCCTACGAATTCTTGCAGAAACTGGCTAATTACGTTTGCTCATAACATTTGATTTGTACACTGTCAAACCATATGCTGTATGATGAATGCGTACAGATGAACTGCCCTCAATGTTGGTTAACTCTCAGTATAATAGTACTAATAATTAACTTCTTATTGCGATAACTAAATATCATATTAAACATTTATTTAACATTATTTTGAAAGAAATTTATTAAACTATCATTCTTAATGTTTGAAATAGTAGGTACAGCTTACAGAAAACAATTTTACTAAAAAATCAATCATCGTTATTAATGTTTTTCAGGTGAATATTGTCGATTATTTCATAAAAAGAGACAAGAAACATCTGTCAGGGGTAATAAAGGACCCAAGATGTTTACAAACCAACGAGACATTTGATTAAAGAGATTATGGGCAGGTGACATTTTAAAACTAGAATGTTCACAACTTTGTCCAGGTTTACCTAAAAGCAGTTATCAATGTTTAATCCTTGTTTGATCATTTCTAGTTCTAGAAAAATTGTTTATATTATATTGATATAATTGTAAATAACATAACTAAAATTTAACACTTCTCTTGTTTTAAATTGTGGATCACTGATTTATAGTCGTAAGAATTAAAGTTGTTCAAGAAAGGGAAGTAAGTGACTGATGGACTGGGAGGGAGATGTCAACAGGCAGAGTCAGTTGTATTTCAAAGAAATAGGTTATTAGTATTAGCATACTTCATATGTATTTTAATGATATTCTTGTAATGTTGGGAACATTTTATAAATAATTCATTTACGATAGACAGAGGTTTAGTAATTAATCAATGTGTGTTGACAGTTAAAAATTGGTCAGATTGAAGTCTGACCAACTGACCAACCGTCTGACAGCCTTGCAATTCCTGAATGATTTAGCTTGACCAGTTCAATTGTGGATACATGATAATTTCAGTAAAAAAGATTGATAACCGCATGAAACAGCACATCAAACTGGTAAAATTGCATTGCGAAAATAACGATTAAAAACACCAAAACGATCTCTCTGCAACTTTTAGCTGCAACACAAATGTGACCCGATCTGGCAAAACCCTACTTTTGTCGGAAATATTCATTTTGTATTTTTTTATATATTTGGATTATTTGAATCATAAGCTTTGTAGTGGTGTTTATTTCATAAAAATTGAGTAAATATTTAAAGAGTTATTACATTTTACAAACTTACAAATCATTCAATTAGTTTACGAGAAAATCGCGTTTGAAGTTTGCAATGAAATTCTTTTTGATACGCGCTGAAAACTAACTCCGTAGCAACGCGGTATTTTGGTCTAAGGCACAATGACGTCATACCAGGAAGTGTGTGCGATATAATAGCAGTGTTATGCGCGATTTGAACGATTTGCGCAATTTAAAATTGCGCAAAGAATTTCTTGCGCAATTTGAATTGAAACATCTGTTTCAAATTGCGCAAGCAACGTATTAAATTGCGCAAGTAATCTGCAAATTGCGCAAGGTTTTTCGACAGATTGTGAAATCATGCACACCCATATTTTTATAGTAATTTCTAAGAATGATTAAAAATTAAAGATAATATCGCATTTCCTTGTTTTAATAGTGAAAATGTTGTTATTGTTAGCATACCAACGAAGACCCGACAAAGGAAAACGAAGCGGTGGTGTTCCCCCGGCGGGCGGCTATACTACTCTAGCCTACGTACTCCTACTGGCTATGTTTTGATAGCAAGTCTAAACGTTGGTGGCGGTAGACTATGTTGCGTATCAGAGCCATATATATGGCTCTGTTGCGTATTACTGCCTTAATTTTTACATTTATTTTGATTTATTTCAAGTTACAAGAGTGATAATATTATTTAATTGTGTATGCCATTTATGTTGTGTATTATACACATGGTATCTTCGCATTTATTATGTTTCATTTTGAGTTATTAGTTTTCAATAAATTATTATTGTTAACCAATCGTCGACGTTAGCACGCATTCTGGTAGAATTCTGTTGCGCAATTTGACAATTTTACAAATTGTGCAGCGCAATTTGAAATTGCGCAAGGATTTTCTTGCGCAATTTGAAATTGCGCAAGTTGATTGCGCAATTTGAAATTGCGCAAAGAATTCCTTGCGCAATTTTAAATTGCGCAAAGAATTCTTGCGCAATTTGAAATTGCGCAAGGATTTTCTTGCGCAATTTTAAATTGCGCAAATCGTTCAAATCGCGCATCGCGTGCACATCATAATAGTCAATTTGACGGATTTCAGACGCCGTTTTAACCTTTTTAGTCACTCGAATTAACTATTTTGCACTATTGAAAAACAGCATTATAACGTCAAGCTTATTTGAACTGGTTTCGGAGGTGTTTACGATATCAACAGCGAAAAACCAAGCAGGCCTAGCTAGGCCTATTCAGATTTTCGCCGTCATCGCCTGTAAGACCTACTGATGAGTGTTCATCAGGCCGTGTATGGCAGCGGTGCATCGACATTGGGGCTGGCGTTAGTAGTAAACTAGCCTAGACAAGTTTGGCGCCTTGCAGAGTCACAGCTTGCTAGCTACTTACATTGTATTGACGATTTAATACATTTGTTTGTTTTATAACTTGGAAGATTCGCTGTAATGTTTGGACTTGAATCCAATGAGTTTAAAAAACATTTAAGATGAAAGGACTGGACAATAAATTAAATAAATAATTAAGAGCCGATTGGATATATAAAATGTATAAAGAAAATTATTTATTGGCAATAAAGCTAGGCCCAGTAGTAGTAGGCCTACAACCATAATAAAATTAAGGCCTATAGCCCAAAAAAATATAGAAAATACAATTGAATTTATGACTGAATTGTTTTTGACTTGTCTATTTTACTATGGAATAAACAAATACAGGCTACAGCTATTGCAGAACACTTTACTTTGAATATTAAAATCGTTTTTATTCCAATTACGACATGCTCTGTGTAAAATGAAAATAACCTCACAAAAATGTAAACAACTTTTTATTTCCGCGCGTAGAGCGTATAACATCTAGCGCGTTGACCAATAACGTTTGTTATTGCGATGATGCGCCATAGCAACACACGCAGTTCGCTGTTCCAGAAACTTCGAAGAACCGAATTTTCTGAAATTATGTCATAGTAAATCAAAGTTTTCATTGGTTCCTTCTTCAAACTCCGCCCTAAAACTTCCATATTTGGAATGTCAAATGGATGAGCTTTATTTTGATGTGTGACCTTTCAACATTGTGCAGCGAACTGGCGATCAAAATGTCGTCAAACTCTGCAACTTTCAACTGAATTTACGCAAAATTTTAGCGTAGATCGTGAATAAATTGTTAGGCTTGAGGAAAATACATGTTTTTAAAACTCTCTTTTTTTATAATTTTAATTAAATTTCGGGAGTTTAAATCAGGTAGACGTATTCTTAAATAGTGAAATATTTCGAAAATGCAAAAACATGTAATCTGCCAGGGTAGTCGATTTGGACGTATTTTGACTGATTACGTGAATTTTGAATTGCCGACAAAGAGAGGGTTTTGCGAGATCGGGTCACAAATAATGTTGATTTTGTGACATAAGCAAACATTTTTCATTAGTTGTATATAATATTTTTTACATAATGTGAACAATCTGTTAAACTTTCTAGAAAATTTTAAAAACATAATTATAGAGTTCACTTATTGACACTATGCAATACTGATTAATAGAAGATATTAGCTTTCTTTCTGCCTTAGGAAGCGGTCTAACATTACTACCATAGCTATTAGCAATGGTAAATAATAGCTTTCATAATGCAAGTCCAAGAGCCAATTGCTCTACATTTTGTGTTTAATAGAAAAATTTTCCTGCGGCATATTGATTTGTGTAATTGAGTGCATTTATATCTATCAACATATTATATGTCTTGCTTTCATAAAAAATTCAAAATATTGATGTTTAGTCTAGAATTGTATTCTTGTTTTACACAATCTTTGAAAGTGGATCAGGTAATTGACAATTTATATACAGTGATTTGTAAATGGATTTAAGAAACATATTCATTCATAAGCGAATAGAAAACGAGAAAGAATATATTAAACAAAACTACAGTTATTTGCATTTATTCCATCTAAAGTCTATCACATATAAATGGATATAATAAATTGGGTTTAATTCACTTACTCTGATGGAATGTAATTAGATTTAAAGGCTCCAGAGTATTATATTATATAGGTTGAAAATGATGAAGTATGAATTAATTCTGAAGCAGAATATAGTTAAATATAATGAATGTTTATGAGTTGAATGGAGATTATTTCATGAGTTGAAAGATTGAATTTTTTCAGAACCAAGTTAAATAATGCATTTAGGTTTTCAGATGTAAAAGTTTAACCATTAAATATAACGTTTGTAGAACTAATACTAGGTCTACTGAAAGACAGTGGTTTGAAATTAACCAATCAGATAGCAAAGATACACTCAGGTATGTTTAATAGTAAACAAACAATATATTGATACCAATATTGATAGAAGCAATATTCTGCCATGTTTACTGTATATAAGAAAGTAAAAACAATTTTCTTAGCCTATACATGATTTTGACATAGGCTAAATCTGTGTAAGTTGTTGTTACCAGGGGTACTGTAAGTCATAAAGCACCGTTCTTTTGGAGACAAAACTTTATCTAAGATCAAAAGTTAATTCATTGTTTTATGGTAATATTGTTTATAGCCTAGGGTATGTTATAAAATAATTTGACAACAAATCTGAATAGTTTTTTTCTATTGATCAAAAATCTAAACAATTAATTGTCTATATTAAAATGAAAACCAAAAAGTATCGGTACTTGATAATGAGTAAACACATAATGCTGTAACACAAAGTTTTTGCCAACAATAATCTATTTTTTAAACTAAATAGTTTATATGATTTAAGATAACAATTATCTATCTTTATTGGGTTATTTAAAACCGTACCCATAAACCCCCATGTGCACTCCTTCACAATTCTTATTATTTATCACTAAAAGTTCCCAAAAAACATCTTAAGCATAAGCTTCGTGGCCATAAGAGAAAAAATTGCCAGGTTTTCTCATGTTGATTGCTGTCAACCAACAATGCTGCAGATGATAGCTAAAGTACCAGATCAAGAAACATCATCATTCATTTTAGTTTGAAGTCACATAACAAGTTGGTTTGTAAGTGTTTGCAAAATGAAATTACACAGACCGACAGTGGTGTTGGAAGTCTATGAGTGCCACTTATCTGTATAAACCGACAATAGCTATTTCTCCTTGAAGAGTAAGATATAACTCGAAAAGTTGCCCACCCCTCTCCACAAATGGTATAGTCCATGAATTATGCCTCAAGTAGTATCCTCCCCACAAACCAGCAACTATACAACGTCAGGCTAGGTATATAGCTAGCATACGATGTTCGTACGTTACCGATGTTTACCAGCTAGGCCTACAATACCAAGCCTAGCTAGGCTAGGCCTAAAGACCGTCCACGAGAGGTCATTCGCCGCGAGCTACTTAGGTAGTTCATTGTTTCTCACTTTTTATCATAATTTACCATAAAACGTACATTTAAGACAAGGAATGACCTGGTTTAATGTTTTTAATACATATGTATTATTTTTACAAAACGTCACAAATTGTAAGGAAGGGGTCTTTAAGGAGTGTATGAATGCCTAAAAAAGGCTTGTTAAATAATTGCATAAACTTGTTTAAAGAATAAACGAAATGTAGCCTACTGTAGTTACTACAGTAGTAGAACAGAATTAGAAGAAGTTAATAGATTACAGTATTGGCAAATGGTAAACTGGTATTTGCATTTGTATGGTGTTTTGATATTGTAATGTGTGCACCGCCCTCGTGGCTGATAGCCACTGATGTAATAGTGTATTTTTCCAAATAAATTATTATTAAATACTGTATACTGTATTTATTTGTTTATGCACTTTTTAAAGTGTCTATTTATAGAAATAAATCAAGATTTTTATTTTCAATTAAAGCATCATTATTGATGATGAGGTAATCGAATGTTGTTAGAATTACAGGTAGAAAATAATGTAAAATTTGTCTAAATATTGCATCCTATCACTATAGAATAAGAAGAAGACGACTGGCATTTTCTGGACACTGAAATTATTTCAGATGTTCTGCTGTGGCAGCCAAAACATGGGCTTGCAAAACAAGGAAGGCCAGCACTTACATACATTGATACATACTGAGTGAAGCTGTGGCTTGGTGGTTATGATGCTTGGCTACCAATCTAAGGGTCCTGGGTTCAAGTCCCGTCACATGTCAGGATTTTTTCTAAGGACCAAATTACAACTCCACTCCCAAAGACTTGTAATAAGACTTTGTTTATGTAGAGCATCTTGTGTTTGTCTTGTGAACCTCTGAGGGTCCCTAATGATCAGCAATTGCTGGATGGATCACCCTCATTAAATATGGGGGTAAAAAAAAAAAAAAAAAAAAAAAAAAAAAATTGATGTACTAGAGGCGGATACTGGTATGCAGAGAGAGAGGAACTGCATGTCACAATGTCAGATAGGAAGTTATGGAGGAATCTAGTTATACTGTATAAGTTTGGGCATGTCCCTGACTAAGTAAGTAAGTATCGCTATAGGTGTTTATATTTATTACTTTATACGTCAGTGTATGTATTTAATAGTTGATTATAATATTAATTATATATGAAATATGTATCATTACAGTATGTATTGCAGTCAATTAGAGGAACTATCTGGGTTTTTTTATATTTAAATTAAAGTAATTGTAATATTCTAAAATAAGCACATTCCTATAATAACAAATTCAAATATGATTAATTCATTTAATTAAGTAATTTTAATAATGAATTAACATATTTGTATAATGAAACGATGACTAAGAGGTGAATGGATTAGTGAGTCACATGTCATTAACCCTATGCTAATCCTAATCAATCAACAGTAATCTGTATGGCTTTTTATGTTCCTCAACCTTAATCCTCAAGAGTATGGCTTACAAATCCCTCAACCTACTACGACCATCTATCATCAGCGATGCTACTTAGTTGAAATAAATGCGTATGTACGTGCAACCCTATTACGTTATACGCTTCTCTAGGCTGGATTAAGTACCGCTTTAATCATTCTCCCAAATGACAACCAAAAACCACTTTTACCATGACGATAAAGTGATTTTATTTTTAAAATATTACTTTCTATATCATATTTATATAGATTTTAAAACATCCTGTTCATATTCCATAAATTTTGAGTGAAAATTAACGCATAAATTCCAGAAAGATCGTAACATCGAAAACGTACTAACATTCCTGCTTCTCATCTAGGCATCATTCATAGATGCATCGATAAAGAAAGCCTATCTGATGGTTCACCAAACTATAGAATGGTTCACCAAACTATAGAATGGTTCACCAAACTATAGAATGGTTCACCAAACTATAGAATGGTTCACCAAACTATAGAATGGTTCACCAAACTATAGAATGGTTCACCAAACTATAGAATGGTTCACCAAACTATAGAATGGTTCACCAAACTATAGAATGGTTCACCAAACTATAGAATGGTTCACCAAACTATAGAATGGTTCACCAAACTATAGAATGGTTCACCAAACTATAGAATGGTTCACCAAACTATAGAATGGTTCACCAAACTATAAAATGGTTCACCAAACTATAGAATGGTTCACCAAACTATAGAATGGTTCACCAAACTATAGAATGGTTCACCAAACTATAGAATGGTTCACCAAACTATAGAATGGTTCACCAAACTATAGAATGGTTCACCAAACTATAGAATGGTTCACCAAACTATAGAATGGTTCACCAAACTATAGAATGGTTCACCAAACTATAGAATGGTTCACCAAACTATAGAATGGTTCACCAAACTATAGAATGGTTCACCAAACTATAGAATGGTTCACCAAACTATAGAATGGTTCACCAAACTATAGAATGGTTCACCAAACTATAGAATGGTTCACCAAACTATAGAATGGTTCACCAAACTATAGAATGGTTCACCAAACTATAGAATGGTTCACCAAACTATAGAATGGTTCACCAAACTATAGAATGGTTCACCAAACTATAGAATGGTTCACCAAACTATAGAATGGTTCACCAAACTATAGAATGGTTCACCAAACTATAGAATGGTTCACCAAACTATAGAATGGTTCACCAAACTATAGAATGGTTCACCAAACTATAGAATGGTTCACCAAACTATAGAATGGTTCACCAAACTATAGAATGGTTCACCAAACTATAGAATGGTTCACCAAACTATAGAATGGTTCCAAGACACGACTATCCTTCAACTTTAGTATTGTAATATGTTGATGAATTTTATGATGATGAGTTGATGATATATTTATATAGACATATTACACAAACATAAGTATATTAAAAAAAAACTGTATAGATATTATAAGGAAGAAAAGCAAAGGCATTATAGAGCAGCTTTTCTGGAATATATAATACCAAGTATATTAATTATTAAATTTCAGGAAATCTTGTCAGAGGTATCAAACTAAATTAATTAAATTTGGTAAAATAGTATTGGGAATCAATGAGGCAAAATAATTTTATTTCTAAGCTAGCGTACAACATATATTATATTGAATTCCTTGAGTCGAATATTTATATTGGTTATGCTTATATAACTCATAAATATTATACTGGCAACAGTGATACATATTTATATTACACGAGCCGTAACTTGCATAAACACTATAATTTATTTATTACAGATCACGTCTACAAATATCTATTAAAGCACTCTTAATATCTCAAACTGTATACATGATGAGATCCTAGTTTCTTTAGCTGTAATTTAATCCTGTTTTTACATAAACATTCTGTTTACAACACTATCAGTAAATTTAAATTGCAGCGAGAAGTGGAACGACATTTCTGATAGTGTTTTGTTAAGAGCCTCGAGGAGACAAACATGTTTTTTAATTAAATGTAGAAAATCTATGTTGTAGAGGACGAGTGCATCATATCAAACACACAAGTAAAGCATTTCATGATTACATATCTCTGTGCACAATAAAACATACAGCAATTCATCTATAAAATATAATAAATGAATAATAGCTAGAGATAACAATTAATGCAAAGTAATCAATTCTAATTTATACCTGAATCGCATACGAACTGTCTGCAGGAATTATCGCTGAATGTGATTATAACGCCATGTTTCTTCACGTTTGATGGAAGCCGAGCGACCCTGATCACATGATCCAAGATGATGATCTTGTGGTAACCACGGTGATTTGCACACCGCTCATCCATGAACTTTTCTAGTCTCTTTGGTCCAGCACTTGAGGCCTTTTTGAAAACTATCCATCTTTTCTGCCACACCTAAAATAATAATATTTTATTTATGAATAGGTTTGATGAATTAATTATTTTCTTGGAATAATACTAATAAAAAATAAAGAATATTTTAATATTCTACACGACAGATAGATAGATATAAATCAAAGAGTTGCATAGGCAGGGCATAAAAAAAAATCAAGATCAAATAAGTTAAAACTGCCTCAATATAATTATTTTTACAACATGTTTCGGGCATAGCCCATCATCAGGTGAAGAGAATTGTAACAAAGGATAACATAAGTCACAAAATTACATAATAAAACAAATCAGCTAATCAAAGATGTTAACAAACAAATAGAATCGAATATCTATCTAGAGATCGATATATCTAATTTTTCATAATAAAAAGATTCTATAGTGGATTAACTATTGAAATACATATATTTTAATAAAAGATGAAATTTAAATGAATAAAAACACAAACACATACAGAGAGCACTAATCAACACAAGTTGTAAAATGAATTTTAACGTGTTGCTATGATTAGAACGATAATAATTATCAAGGACATGACACAAATTTGATTTGTTACAAAAATCAGTCACAAATGCTAATCAAGTAATAAAAGGCAAGTAAACTAACACCGGAAACAACCCAACGAGAGCAAAACACAATCCAACTTGTGTATCCCATAACTATTGTACCGTATAAACAATACAACTCAAATAATTATCCGAATTATTTGTCCTAATCTGTCAAAATGAACGTGATGCCCTAAAGGCAAGTTTCCTTCCCATTTGTTCTGCTTTGGAATGTTCATTCATGCCGCATGCTGAAAAGGGAACAGGAGAAAATTATAAGGGCTTAATATTATGGATAAATGAAGGCTAATTTGAGTTGGTTGATCAAAACTTGCGCAAATTGCCTGATTGAACCCATTCAATGCAAAATCTTGCTTGGTAGTTAATAAGCTATTAGGGGGAAATTACCTGGGAAGAATAAGCTAAGCCTTGGTTTGGGTAATTACTAGTCTCTTGATATTTTTCATTCATACAGAGTGTAATTAGGTACTCCTTTAAAGTATCTCTTTTAGGATTAATGAAGGTTGTATTATGAGAAAATGTGAGTGTATACAAAAAGAATTATTTACTAGAATTCACAATTACCATTTACCAAAAAACATAGCAAGGGGAAAGAGGTATGATGAAAAATCTAATGGGATGGGAAGATTAAAAAACACAAATTTATGTTTATGAACAAAAATTATAAAAAACGTAAAATGCACAATTACGGAAACTTGTCAATGAAGATGTTATTTTACAAGTTTGAAGGGATGGAATAATAATAATAATAAATACCACAGAGAGCAATGGTAGAAGGGGTAATATAATTATCATAGTCTAAGGAAAACATTGAGATGTTTAAAGGTTTAATCAAAATGAAATTGTTACACCTCATGTGCACTTTAAAGAGCCTAGTACACTTTTCGAGACAAGTAGGGGGTTACTACTACTAGTACACACATTCACTGTCACTCACAGCCACTGATCATAACTCTGGGAGACCAGTCTTCAACTGAAGAGGTCACCCAGTATAAATAAATGCTGCATTTTTATGCTCAAAATTATATTTTAAAAAATCATAATTAAAAGCATTTTCCTATTTGGCACAACTTATTAGATATTTTTCCTTATTTTCTTCTTTCTACAACAGCAACCACTCCGCTAGGCCTATGGACATCATTAGTTAAAATAGAACATTTTTTCAATCAATTTTTGTGTAGTAACAATTAATAGACTGAAATATGTAGTAACCTATAGTAGTTAAACTATTAATTCTGAACAACCTCAGTTGGTTAAAATTTAATTATTTCAAGAAGGTAATTTGTTTTTCATTTGATACGAGACATGAAAATAGAGCTAAATTGGGTGTATAAATGCGGTATAAAGCAAGGACATACACAGGATGCTATTCATAAACTTCAAATTTACAAACTTAATCTTTCAAATACTAAAATATGTAAACTTTTTATGATAGTTAAATAACCAAATTAAAAACATGCTAAAATAATTGGTAAATAATTTTTTGCATGCACTATTTTATAATGTAATTATATTAAACAATTCATATAATAATCATTAATAGCCAATAGGCACCCCTCTTATTCATGCGATTATATTTGCAATTATATTGGTTGGAAGACCTGTTTGCCGCCGTCTTTGCAATAAAGTGTTTAAGATTAACAGCGAAAAGGGCTTGTTTTTCTTACCGCTAGAGTAAGCAATAAAACCAATGAGGTGAACAGATTAGCCCAGGTTAGTAATAAGCTAGCATTTTAGGAACCATTGGCTCTCAGACGCATAACAATTAGAGAATTATAGGTATAATATTCATAACATAACACCTCATACCCGCAAGTACATTCAAAAGTTGTCAATGCGGTGATATTAATGGAGAATTTGATCACAAATAGTCATGTTAAGGAGCATGCAATGGGCAAACTATAATCACTCTATATAAAGTCATAAAATGGATTGCTAGACGATTAACAGTTATAATATGGATAATAAGTAATGTAATGATCATGATGGAATATATGTAAAAATTCATGACATCTCTATTTACACATTATGTACATTATATTGTAGTTGGAGACGAGATAGATGATTGTAAATTCATGAATAAATTAATAATTTACATTTTTCTGTTTCTTGATTTATGCCTTTATATAGATATAGAGGATACACAATCAAGAATATATTTTTGTTTCTACTTTTAAACAAACTTAACTTTATAAAGATAGGGTTGCTTAGATTTTGTTTTGTTTTTGAGTGGAACAGATTTATTATTCAGATGGTTAGGAAGGAGTTAATGTTGATTATTTAGGGATTATGTTTATATATTGGCTTTAAAATCATCAATTCAATTCAATTCATCTTTATTGGTCTAATTCAAATAAATCAGAAACATATATAATGGCTGCAGATATAAAATTAAAATTAATTCAAATATCAGAACGTAATGGTTAAAACAGTTGAGACATTTATAACAATCAAGACTTTGTAATCTGTTTTTTATAGTAGGAATTCTAAAGTAACATGAATGTTAGATATTTTTGCCTATAGTTTGTTCTCACCATGATGGTAATTCATGTTGTAACCATCATGCAGAGCACGCAGCCTTACGCCTTATTAACACCAGCTTCGTTTCGTATCCTCATGACCTTATCAAAACATCGTTAAATTGGGTGATAATAGAGCTAAGCCTCTCAGCATCAAACCAGTCCACTACCACTGATAAGTAGATGAGCTAGTAGTATATGATAGTAAAGATGTGGAATTAGAATCAGGATCAAAGATGATTTTATCAGACACACACACACATATTTCCCACGAAACAGGTGTGAAGTCAAATATGGTTAATAATAATTTCTCTTTTGCTGCAAGGTAAAAATAACTTTTAAACCAACTGCTATCTATCGCAATCTACAGTAGGTATGACATTTGTTCTTCTTCACATCAATAATTTCAAAAATAAATTTCCAATCCGATTACAATGTATGAAATAAGATATAATAAATAAAGATTTTACAAGAAAAGTAAAATAGTCTTTTTTTATCTGTTACCTTACATTAATTAGATCAAATAATTTATGTTTTGCCTTCTTTAGTACCTAGGCAAATAAAATGTAGGGGAGGGGGTTGGAGCATCTTCTGACATACTTTTTTAAATCGTGAATTAATAAGGTAAAAAATAAAAATATTTATGTCGCAACATTAATAAAAATATGTATTTACATTTCTGAATTGTTTTCTGATTACTTTCATTATATAGAACTTACTAATAATTATCAAGTCATTAAAAATAAAGCTTTTCATTTGCATTTCTTTCAAATTAAACATAAACATCATCAAATACACATTTTATTTCTATTTCCATCCATATCCCCATGAATCAGACAGTGATTTCAAACCGAACCCTTGTAGATCATTTGAGTGTGCATAGCAAGGTCTTATTCTAACAAGACAAACAATTCAGACACTATGATGTAGCACTGCTGGCACTCCACTACTTCCAAACATCATACGCATCCTGAAGGCTACAGCCGAGAGCTCCCACATCGCACCCATCAAATTTCCATTTCTCTTTCAATTGTTATTTTACAATTTACTGTCAAATACACTACTATAGTTGATTACATACCACCATTTTAAACAACCCCACGCTGGCATCTCAATCCCCTAAGAATTCTAATTAACAAATTAGACAGACAATATACCAATGCAACCTGTTAATTGCATGCTTGCATAATAACATCTTACAGATTTATCTCGGCCATTGTCAATTGTTAATGCATTACAGTCACGGCTAAAGTACTTTACAAAGTGCATCTTCAATGAAATGATGAAAAGGTATAAATGCTCTCATTATTCAAGTACTATTCCTATATTATTGGTTAAAATAGCTGATACAATATAACACAATACAGGGCCGTACGCAGGATTTTATTTGGGTGGGTGCGGATTAATATATTTTGGACCATTTTCATAATATTGAGTACTTATTTATTTTGCAATTTGGGGGGGGGGGTGGTTATGACCCCCCTGCATACGGCCCTGCAATACGAACGCTTCTTTATTCTAGCTTTTTGTTATTATAGAATCTAAACTATAATAATTCTATCATAATATATAGTACTACTGTAGAAGACTGTAAAGTCTATACTTTCATATACATTATAGTGTAGTACTAGTTCTCATAGACTATTCTCTTGACATTTCAGTACAACATAAAATATGTAATGAATACAATGTTGATTTTCTTGAATTTACTCTGAGGTGTAATAAACTAGTAGTTACTGAGTGGTGCACTGAACCGTAACATTTATTTTGTTGCAGTTTTGGTTTAAATCCCATCTTTATATGGAAAGCAGTATGATTAGAAGTTATTTTTCAATGTCTTTAGAGGTGTGTTTACAAAATCAAGCAAATCATATTCTGTGTAAAATTAGCATTTTATACAATATATAAGGATTATGTTCTGGCTTCATAATACAATAACATGTCACTACATCTCCATAGCACTAAGTTGACACTTTATCCAAAACCTGAGGGTTTCCACTTATCAACTTTATGTCTATAATTCTTAAGAAAAAAATTGTTATTTTCCGGTGGCGTCCACGATGGCAATTTCTTTAATAAAATGAAGTACAAATATCACATATACTGAATTCAGGTCTAAAGTATATTGACGTCAGTATATCTAAGGAAAGTTCACATTGGAAACTCATAAAACACATACCTCAAAGGCTATGAAATTAAACAACAAGATTTTGTAGTTGTTTTTTGATTAATAACTGACCATAAATATCTTATTTAATTACTGAAAAGACCGCTTTGGAAAACAATCAACAATAAAAAATAGATTCCTTAATTTATTTCACTGTTAATGTAATTTAATTTATCAAGTATATTTGATCTGGGCTACAGTATAGCTTTAGAATAGAATACCGTACTTGTGACTAGTATTCATGCAGTTATTTTTCTATACATCGACAATCAATTGATGTACCTGTAAGTCATTTAATTTTGTTGTACAATTTAACTTCATTTTTAGGTCTGGCATTATTGCCATATTTACGAAACTTAAAGTTCCAAGGATTTCATCAGATATCTCTGTCATTAATCATTCCTTAACAGATTTTTAATGGCTGTCTGTCCGAATTTATCAGAGCCGGAGTTTGGAAATGTGTTGTGTCCTTTCAGATAAGAACATGATTTTTGATATTTTATGTCAATCATATTACGTTTGCAAACAAATTTGACATGTAATCCAGTTTCGTTCCTTCGTTTATTGGTGATCAGATTAGAAACAGGACAAATTTTCAGTAACCAGTTAAAAAGCAGCCTGAATATAACAGTAAAAATACACAATCGATTATAGATTAGATGCGGTGGAGTAGAGGCAATGGATTGGGGAACAGTCATTTGGTCAATGTTTGTACCTTCCATGATAATCTAGAAAAAGAATCCTAGCGTGGTACATATTGATATTATTTATTTCGTAGGCTTTCATTTCATGCTTGTGTAATCATTGTAAAGAGGTCACACATAGTACAACTTTAAGTTAACTCAAGATGTTATCAACTCTATTCCTCTAAAAGCAATTGTTCCTAATTTCTATAGTGTTTTTCTGATTTTGCCACAGGACTAAAAAACAATGGATGGTGCCTGAATTCATGATGAAGAAAGTACACAACTTTCAATGGGTCAATACTAAAGGAATTATTATATCTGATACACTAGACAAAGAAAATATAAGAATGCTTCAAGACATACATAAAGTCATCAACTTTAAATTGTACAAAGATTTAAGTATTCATGCAAAATTTAAGATTTTTAATTTGATAAAGTTGAAATTACTTTGGTTGTTTTGTTTACCACCTATGATTACAAATGGAAGCTAGTTCGTCATCTTCCGATACATTAAAACTTGTTGATTTGTAAGAAAGATAAAAAAAGTTGAAAAAAATTTGGAATTGTATCCAGATTTATAAGTTGATAAGGTATAATAACAAAAATAAAGTTTATTTGATAATATCATCAACCAAAATCATGTTTTAAATTCAAACACAATACAAGTGTTATAAGTTTGTCTTCAAATGAACATTTGCCATGATGAAATCATTTTTGAATCTGTGCGTTCCATTACTAACACACCTGAAGACAATCTTTGTAATGTACTTTTTATTACATCATTAACGGCTTAACAACATCCCATCCAAAGGATGAGGCAATGAGATTAAGCATCTTGCCTAAGAATTGATAAATAATTATTATGCAGGACTTTATATATTACAGTACACAATCTAGTACTTT
Organism: Antedon bifida; assembly: GCF_963402885.1. Taxonomy (NCBI): domain Eukaryota; kingdom Metazoa; phylum Echinodermata; class Crinoidea; order Comatulida; family Antedonidae; genus Antedon; species Antedon bifida. The sequence goes on along the minus strand of NC_136233.1, from coordinate 4,843,007 downwards.
GAAATTAATATATTGTACTACAGGCCTATATACATTATGATATAGTATACTAATGATAATAATATTACTTATACCTATAAGTTTAATAATGTATTTATGATATGTATAGAGACATAAACCAGATATTATGATGCAAATGTTTAATCTCATAGATTGATCCTACAAGATTGAATAAAAGATTTACTAAATAAATTTTTAAGTTGATGAATAATGTATATTAAATATGGTTTATTCGGTCAAATTATTATTGAATCAAAATACATAAATGAGTCTTTCAGATATGCTATCATCATAACCTGTTATAAAACCAGAGTAATCTTTTATTTTAGTATGAATTATCAAAGTAGGTCAGTATTGGAAACGTGTTAATAGCATTAGCAGTAGATTTATTGAAAACAATGAGATGGGTAATCAGAATATGATGACAATGTTGCGCCATCATCTGTACAGTACATCAACTTGATACCGTTTCAGACATAAATCCACATTGTATGAGTAAGAATTTATTTTTTTTAAGAAATAGAAAATAGCTTGCACAGTTTTTAGATTACTGTGTAAAGTTTATGTTTGTCTCTGTTTGAAACTTGCGTCACATGACCCCAGAACATGGAGAGTGGAAGCAAAATTTCACAAGTGACCATGAACATATCAGTTGTTTATGTAAAAATATTAACTATTTAATAAACTGGCTAAAAGTCGTTATTTTGCCGAAATACTACAATTGTCATTCATACAGTATTTCAGTTTCACAAAAATTAGGCATCATTTAATAGAAAGCTAACAACAATTAAGGCACTTTGAAAAAAAAATTGAAGTAAGCCAAGAAATAGCCTTTAGGTACAACTACCTACAGTACTGATAAACAACTGTCTGTTAGTTAAATATCCAGTGTACTACTAGTATAAAATTCTATAATATATTAGACATGGCCTTCAATTACCCTAGAGAGGAAAAGTACTTGGTGAAAAATATTGATTTTCATTATCGTAGATTTAATGGCTAGGTTATAATGATTATTTATTGTAAAATATACAATTTAAAAAACCTTGATTGTATAATCACAAATGTTTTGTACTAAAGTATTTTTATTTTTTTCAATTTAAATTTTAATAGATATATTTAAATGAATTTAGGGAAATTAATAAATGTATTTTGTTCTAGGGATAATGTTCTTCTTTGGGGATTTTGGACGGTTTTCAAAATGTTTTTTTTTATTGCTAATCACAGCTCATTTGATTGGCCCGCCAATAGTTACTGTAGAATATATATTGCGTCAACCGTGCCATTTAGCAAGATAAATAATTTATAGTTACATACATTTTTTCTAGTCTCTATGAAATTACTTTATATCAACATACATTGCCATTAATTTTACTTCTCTAATACTATTTTGACATCTCTACATTCACAAGTAACAACTAACATTAAATTATGGAAACGAAATAAGCAAGAATTACAATTAGCTTCCAATTATAAAATAACTTGTTGAGTAATTTTAAAAAGTTTAAATAATAATGGTTTCCCGAGGCTGGCTATTATATAACTGAAATATATTTACATGATTTTGTGATTGTGTATTTTATATTAAATGATTCATAAATTATTAGTTTTTTATTATGTACATTTTTTAATACTTTATAAATCTTCTTAGGAATGTAGTTTCTGGGTACAAATCTATGTTAAGGCATTCTCAGATTTATCCTATTTTCACCATTAATTTCCAGTATATCACTTTGGTGGTTTGGAAATTCTCTGTTTTCTGTCATTATTACATAATTATATATTAAATACAATTAACACATTTTCTTAAAGCATACAGAAAATAAAACATAATTAATCATTATACAGCGCTTTGGGACAATCTTTTGATTGTATAAGCGCTATCTAAATCGAACAACATGCATTACATTATTTTTTGGAAGTTTTACACTAATAAAAAGAAGCTTCCCCCTTATTATTTAAGACCAGACTAAAACCATCGGTTTATTTTAAAAGTACTTCTATGGAATATTAATGAACCAATTGTTTAAATCTAAAAGTTACATTTGCTTACATAAAAATGGACTATGAAACATAGAGTACAATATTTGTAATTGTCTTATATTGTATTAGTCGCCCATGGGTAAATATAGATTTGTGTGCGTTGAACTTTACCATTAACAAATGTAACCTTTGGTGTGTTTTACGATGTCTTTAATACATAATTTATTTTTCATATTGGAACTTTTATTTCACAATCATCCATATTTTAATAAATTTTTTAAAGTGTTTTGATTTATATGTACAATGCGTGAAAATCAATATGCATTACAAGTGTACTACACAGCTGTCCTACTTTTTGCTTTAATTCATCAGCATACACTTTTTACTTTTATGAAGTTAGTTTACCTCAGAGAACTATATGCATGCATTACATGATACAGTTGTTGTTTTCAGCAATAAACATAAAATATATTCTAGAACACAAATATTTATGGGACATACTTTAAACATTACCATCAGGGTTTTGAAACAGCATTAGGCAATGCGTCCTTGGAACGATTTTATTACAAAGACAAGTGAATGTAAGGCAGTATATGCAATCATACACCATCTTTCCACTCAATTTCATAATATCTTCCATGTTCTGTAAATGATTTATGCACTTTGAAAACAAGTTCTGACCAATCACAAATTAGATTCTTCATTGACAATATAAATCAACAGGAGGAAATGAATTGAAACATGGGTCAGATGACTTGGTTGGTTGTAACCCCTGGTAACCCCAGGCATTCTTACCAGACAGGTTACCTCAAAGGTGAAAATTTACTTTCTTTTTAATCAAATGCAACTCCCCAAGTTTAGTGTTTACAGAATTTTGGCACCAGCCAGAGCACACGACTATTAGTTTTTCTCGTAAATCTTGACAACACTGAATACTGCCAAGCAAACAGCATTAAACTGTAATATTGTATTCTACTAGAAAAGTTTGGTAAGAAATGTTTAAGGTACTGTTTACAATGATATAATTATAACCACAAAACAACCTATTAATGTCAATTCAAATTATTTAAAATGGTCTATCATTTTAACTAAATACAACTGCACAGGTCCTTAACTTGTTTCTGCAAGTTGAAAAAGCCACAATTTTTATCAGAAAAGTGTTCCATCATGTAATTGTAATTCTGTAATTAGGCTACGAAATTAATTATTTGATTATCATATGAATCAAAGATCAGAAAATAAATTAAAATGCCATTTGTTTATACATGATATAAATACCAGATTTGATTACATTTGTTTGTAATTTAACATTGTTGTCCAGTTTTTTCTTAACATGTCATCATTTTTGTGATTGTTTCCGAAATGAAAAATATTTATTTGTATTAAGTGGATTTCTTCAGTATACTGTTGTTCTTGTGCGATGATTATTTTCATTATTTCATTCAGTTTAAAAATGCAGATATTTCTGTTTCAGTCTGAATGGATGGACCAAGAGTCTCACAGAATGGCAATCAAGAAATGGTAAAAGAAGTAGAGAAAGAAAAAGGAGAGGAAGACAAAAGAGAAGATGGAGAGATGAAATCACCAAATCAAGAATGGCATAATTATGACAGAAGAAAAAAAAATGGATGAAAAGCCTGATGATGAGGATGACGATGATGAAATAAATTGGAGAAAATCAATTTTTGGAATGGTTTTTTTATCAAAAGAAAGAACAATGAGTTTGGGACTTCCGGTTCAGTGCAAGACTTGGTTTTCTGGGCACTCCTTCTTTCGGAGCTTTCACTGGATGCTTTTGTTGATGGTTAGTAATGAACACAGGACATAAAACACATATTTGATATGCTTAAATGTAATAATACTGAAAATCACTTTATCTCTGACATTGTAATTTCCGATACTTGATATATTAGAAATGTATATAATAACCTCATATGGATATAATTACACTGTACTTCAGTATCTTTCACATTTAACTTTCTAGTAATGAATATCATCGATAGCTATAAGGAATTAACCTCCTGCTTGAATAATCCATCAATATCTTAACAGTATCTACCAGTAATAAATGGCCACATAAAGAAAAGTGGAACAGATGATAAGAAATATATGCAGATTACAATAAGTCAAATCTTCTTTTTTAAATTACAACAAATAAGTATTTCTCTTCAGGCCTGGCTGGCAAAGTAATTAAACTGAGTATTTTCCCAAAGCACAATAACCATTTATATCTGTCTTTCCTTCATTTACATAACAGTTTTCTTTTCTCCTGGGGGAATTCTTTATATTTTTTTTTCTTTTTGCTAGACAGACCTATTTTATTCATTACAATACCAGTGCAATATGTTGATATAAGCTGGTACTTATTGTTACTTTATATACTAAATGTATTTGTGAATTAGTGTGAAAAGTATTGCGTACAAACTTAAATCTTTGGCTTTTGCACCTTGATATGAAATCAGTTAAGAAAGCTCACCAACAAACAACTTGTATTAATCAATGTACACACACAATAAAGCGTTATATTGCCCAAAGCAATTTTGTTTGGTTTGAGAGTTTTATCTGGATAATAATCTTCTGACATTCTTGTGAAAATAGCTTGTTGATATTCCTATGTAGTCAATTTGTTACATATAAAATTCACTGTTTTCCATCAGTGTTTAATTTTAGAGTATACATTGTAATAAATCTTATCACTTGGAACCAATTATAGTATTTTCTATATAATATATGAAAAAGAAATATTTGACTGTTTAATAAATAGCAATATTTCAAAATATAGAATTATCTTTAAAATTTAAAATATAAGAAGTGAAACTTACCCCCAATTTTCGGCTTTTCAACCTGACATATCCCTCTTTGACAGTATCTACGAATTCAGTTGTCATTTTGTGCGATTGTAGCAATGAAATAAATAAATATGCATCCCAAATCAAAAAATCTTCTGCCACTTCTTATCTTCAATTACATTAGTAAATGTAACACTAATGAATATAGACACAAAATGTGACCTTGTTTTATAAACAAAAACCCCTGCAAGAAACAGAAAGAGTCAAGTTTAAGTCATACGGTTACTTAAACCTCCAGGCTCAAGAAACAGATCTGTATGACTGCTAGCAACGCTCTCAATTAGAGAAATGGCTGAGAATGTAGTACTGTATGCTATATGAGAATGACATACACGATAGTATTATGTAACAAGCTATATTTGCTATCAATCAACCAATTCAAAAAACACTTATTTCTTCTCTTTTTCTTTCTATTTTCCTTTTATAAAAACTGACAATGTTCAAATAGACTATTTATTTGCAAACTGGGTTGATTATTACAAACATCCTGTCTTGGTTGGAAATAATACCTGGCAGAGCAGAAAATAATTATGTAACACATAAATTATGTGACACGTTATCTTAGGAAATAATAAATGGAAAACAAGTTAAATATCACATAATGTGTTAGGCTAGCATTTGTAAAGAAATACAAATTTAATTTCAACTTTACAATTTAAATTCATAAAAACAACAGAATATAAATGTATACTGTACTTAAATTCTTAAAAAATAACTAACAATAAATAAAAATGGTACAGTCATTGTACAGTATTACATTAATAATGCAAGGATTAGCCATAATACAGTAAATGGCAAAAAGAGCAATGTTAATTTTAAAACCACTATTTCTATTTCCATATTGAATACCATGTTTCTTTCAAATAAGATAAAAACTTACTATACTGTTGCAATAATAATTGAACATAGTAAATAATTCATGTTTATACTGCAGTAGCTCTATTTAATAACAGAATACAGTATGGCATGTAATTACAAGTTGATGCATTTAAAGCATGAATGATGCGCTAATTAGGTTAAACAAGACCCAGATAAACAAAGTACAAACAGTAAACTATTACCTTAAAACAAATAATCACAGATCTATGCTACTCAACAACTGCTTAGTACAAACTGTATGGAGAAATGGGAGTCCACTGTGTTCACTGGGTAATTCCTCATTAAACAATGAACCAATAGAATGCATCTACAAGCAATCAGTGATCACTGGCTGAGTTTCTGTATGTTGTTTGCTTTTTGTTTGAATTCCACTGCTTGCTCCAATGATTTTCCAGTGTGTACAATAAATGGAATCTCCCAACAGACAGCCTGTCTACACTCAAGCAGACCGACTTGCTTAGGCCACTTGCACGTTCCCTAGTGATTTTCCCTGTTGGCAATACTTTTAGCAAGAGCTTGGGTCCCAATTCTCTTCTGTTCATGTCGATCATGAAACAATTTATTACCAGCTTAAATTTAATATATTCTTGGTATGCCCATAACCAGATGATAACTCAAGTGGTTTTAATTGGTCAATTATATAACATCAATCACTAGTATTTTTTCCCTTTCATCTATCTTGTTTGTTTTACCACAATATTTTGACAGCTTGTTTAAAAATACAATTAGCAGTGTTTTGTGGTCATTATCAGTAATTCCACATTTCCTTTCCTAAAAACACAATTAATACTGATAGAGGAGAAGGTGACACTGTCACTAGGATGTCAATTTATTTACAGAAAATTGTATGCTTATATCCAGTATACATGATGTCTGTGCCATATTGCCATCATGTAAACAAAGCTATACCTTTAATTAAGACACATGAAACATGAAGCAAAATCAATTGTACATGCTTTTTCTTTATCGAATAGTTAAAAGTGCGGTCTATTGGATTTGCATTTCTGTTTGGCTTGTTTTGCGTTCAAACGCCTAAAAATACACCAGATAAACATTTTATATATTGGATTTGGAGGCGATTGTCTAATCTTGCATTCATAAACATACACCGGATTTATCTCTGACACCTATCGGAGTTATAGTGGTATATCAGATTTATATTGCCGTTAACAACACACAGAACCGAAAAAAACTCACATATACATAAAAATTCAGTTATCTTTATAGTCTGAAGGAAAATTTGGGAAACCGAGCATGTGAGGCCGGTAGACGAATCTAAAATACAGGAGTCTCCCAGGCAAACAGGAGTGTTGGCTTGTATGTATGTAGTTACTAGTTTAGTGTGCATAAAACAGAGTTAACTCCGTGCCTGTAGCTAGTAGAATACTGTACTTTTAAAAGAATACATGGAATGTACTAGACAGACATCAAGCAGGCATTTTCAGATGATGGGTAAAATTGTAGCAGAAACAAATAACACATGTCATGTTTGGTTGCTGTATATCTGACATTAAATTTTAAAAGAATAGGAAGGGATTAATGAGACAATATAAAATATACCATTAATATTGTATCATAATCATAACAGATGAGTCATAAATATCATAAAATTGTCCTCAAGTGCAACATAAATATCTGAATATGAAATACTCCAACCATAAAATGAAAAATCAAGCAACAATTTCCACCATTAATCAATGTCTCGAAATACAATTTGTTATAAAATGTAAATTATTTCAAATAAAGAAATTCATGGAAAGGTTCCTGATGGTGAAATTTCTGTCAATGTCATAGCGATGTGTCTTGGAAATCAGTGAAGCGTGAAACTGCTTCCAAAGTTTGTGATTGGCGAGACATGGTGTCTAAATAAATAAGCTTGCATCAACAATGGTCCTGTAGAATTGCCCACAATCTTATTAGCTCAGTTTACTATAATAACATTGCACAAAGAATTTAATTATAGATATGAATTAAATTTAACAGCTGCAGGCTACTACACCAATCTTTGGAAATTACATTAATATTAATATAAGAAATCTAGTTTTAAATAAAACTTGAAAATGTTTTAGTTAGCCTATGGTTGGTAAAACATTTCCAATAATTTACAGGTTAAATATTTTTAAATGCCAAATAATGTTCATAGCTATGTTTATCAAATTTGATTAGTTATTTAAATAAATGTAAATAATTCATTAAACAAATAATGGTCCATTTATACACAGACCTCCGGTCCGACGATAAAGCAGTTTTCCAATATTTTGAGTATATTTCTGTTCCCTCTAATAATCTAATTTATCCCCAATTGTTTTTGATATACTAAACAAACATCTTGATGTTAATGTATAAATTTACCAATTTAGCTCTACTCGGCCTAACATTTTCTACAGTAAACCATGCACAGGCAAAACAAAAGTAGCTGACCCTAGATTTAATCAAATTTTTGGGTCAGTACTTTTATAATGATCGCATTGCACTTTGAGTAATGTTAAAGTTTTTGCAATGACCAACCACAAATTCAAATGATTATTTGGCAGCACAAATTTAGCAGAAATGAATAAACAGTTTGCTATCCAGCAGGATAGGTTCCTACATAGGCCTAACATTTGGTTACTAAAGGCAAAAAATTAGTTGCCAACACATTTTCTACACAAACCGTGCACACTGGCAAAACAAAAATAGCTGACCCTAATTTTGTTCAGTACTTGGGCATCATAACCATTTGTTTTAAAATGCACTATTCTGGAATTCAGTTGTTATTCACAGGAGCACATCATCGGCATGCAAACAGAAGGATTGAATTTAAAATAAGTCCTAGAGGAACAATTGCATTACACCCAGAGGGTTGAGATCTTCAGCACAGGTCAATTGGTGTAAAGATCCTGTCTACATCTCAACACATGTAAATCAAAACCCTAGTTACTCATATGTGATTGGATCATCAAAATGTGTTGACAAGCTTGTCCTAATAAATAAATCAATGTGACAGGGGAATACAAAAATGGTATCTTATATTTTAATGCTATTTTATTTTACTTCAAATATGAGAAGTGTTTTACTACTAATTTTTTCTTCTTCTTAATTAATCTGTTTGTGTTTTATTGAAAATTAGGAATTTTTTTATCCTTTATTAAAGGTCAGTTCACACTGGTTTCGTTCCATTTTCAAATGGTTTAGTTCTTGGCTTAGTCTTTTGTTAAAAATGTGTGTTATAAAACAAATAATGAAGGTTTTTTATTCGTGAAATTGTACAAATAACTTCATTCTGTGAATGAAAGATGAAAATTTGTTAAAAATGTTCACCTCATGAAGTTATTTGAACTATTCCACTCATAAACATTCATCAATAATACTATTTAATGATACTGTGTTAAACAGCAATTGAAAATTTATAAAATGATAAACATTAATGTGAATGATTGCGAAGAATAATTATGTATTCAGCATGCTTTTAAAATACTGTATGTACATTGTCTGACAGTAGGTTAACAGGTAATTGGAAGCAGATGTGCCACTCTAAGCCTGGTTAACTTGTCATGTTATTTGTCAAAATTCATTTCAAATAATAATTAATATTATCAGGTCAGTCTGTAGTGGCCTACAGTAGTACTAGGTCCTGCGAAAAATAACCATTTAAATAACTCCAACTTGGCAGCAAAAACGGAACAAATTTTCAATGAACTGGTTAAATGGCAGAGTGAAAACGGTTAATAAAACATCCAAACAATTGGGGGTTAGCAAAATAATGGTTAATTTGATTATCTTTAATGTTTTTTGTCAATGGCCAACCACAAAATTAAACAGTTATTTGGGAGCACAAATTCTCAGACACTCTAAAAATTCTGTATAAAAGTTCATAAAATGTTATCATCAGTACAATTCCCCAAACAGCTCTAGTGAATTCAAAATAGAACATAACATAAAAAAGTCAGTATAACAAAAACAAAAGTACAAATTACTGAAAAAATGAAATTCTGTGGGTATCAATAGAGATGTAAAACAAAATCAGCAAAAAGCTTAAACAAAACAATAAAGCCAGAAATATGTGCAGAGCTTTCGGGCAACACTAGCCCTTCATCAGTGCATACAGTATATACCGGTATATACATACTTCATTGTCATTAGACATGCACGCTCTAATATTTTGTGCCATTTATTCCAAAGCCCGTGGCCAGGTTGGGTTTGTAGGGTTTGAAAGTGCTGAAGTGCCCTTTTCAAACAGAGACCATCAGCAAAAGTGCTATAGTAATTAGGCATAACTCATGGCCATTTTTTCCAATCCTTTACAAATTACTTTCATCTACTAGACTACTGTAGGCCTAAATTTATTTTTTGTTTAGTTGCTTATGCTTGCCTATTTTTAAGGAAAAGAGAACCTCCCTGTAAAACCCTGGCTGCTACGGGCTTGTATTCCTATTGGGCCAAGTATGTCCTTATAATAAGGGCCAAAATCGGTATTTACCATTAAGGCCTATTAAATGGGAAGAGTTAGTAAGTAGTAAATTGCATTAGTAGTTAAATTATACAGTAGATAGAATAATTAATTGTTAACATTTGCATTATTTCTTAACTATTCTGTAATCCTTTAATTAATAAAATATAATATGTTTCACATTAATTGTGATTAAAACTAACCTTAATTCCAAGTTTAACAAAACAAAATAAATTGTGAGAAAGCCTAGGTCTACATTAAATCCATCAGGTGCAGATATCCCTCACAGAAGGCTTACATTCCCAGCTGAGGAACAGGAATCTAATGTTGAAATGAGCCCTGCAACTCCTATACACTGAATACCTTAACTCAAATTACCTCGTACAAAGGACATTGAACTATAAAAGTCACCGCACCAGTGACATTTCAATTTGAAAGCAATAAGACGTCAGGACAAATTTACAGCCAATTGGCTTCCTTCAGTTTTCTTCATATTTTTATTAATAAACAAGAACTATTCAAACAAGAAATATTTCTATAAAAAAAATTGGATTGGAATTATATTTCAAGCAGTTAATTAAGACAGGTGTTAGAATAAATATTTAATCATCACAGACATTCTGTAGAGTGTAAATTAATAATGAGATAATGAGTTAGGTGTCTATATGTAAATCCCAACAGGTTTCTTAAATCTTAATTTACAGATTGCAGTTGAAGTTGATATGTATTATGACCTTACATCATTTTCCTTCTATGGTTGTGTTTACAAAATGTCAAAGCCTTCGGAACATGCTGAAAACCAGTGTAGGTAACGTGCAAATTTTCTTGGTCAACTCCAGCCTCCAAAGCCCGACTAAACATTTCGATTTATTAATTAATTACCGAGTTATCTGAGGCCATCTATGGAACTTTCAGTTTCTTAAACGTAACCTATGAAATACATGTTCAAAGGAACAGTCTATAAGAAAGCCTGTTTTTGCTGCGAACAAATAACCGATAAATAATCTTGTGAATAATTGAAATAAACAATTAAATGGCTTTCTCACTACTTGTCTTCACATACATTGGAAAAAATAATATTCTATGCTAATGCTACTAACAAATTCCCAAAGATACTGTATCAACATTTCAGTTCAGTTTCTGCACTATCATCTTGAAAGCAATGAAAAATTGTAATATAAAATAGCAATAAAGTATGATTGTTACACTCCTTTACATGAATCCTTTATATGAATATGAAAGCTCAAACATTTACCATCTAGCGATTGGTTGAAATGGCATTTGGACAAAATAGTAAGATAATTTGGACTAGAATAGTATTATATATAACAGCTAATATACTAATATACTAGGCCTACCTTTTATACAATCTAAATATGACAAGAAGCTACTTAGATGTTATATATAAAACAAATAATGTTTTTATATTTATGGAATGGTACAAATAATTTAATTCAGTAAAAGATGAAAGGTTTCTATTTTCACCTCTTGAAATTACTTGTACCATTCCACTGATAATCATTCATTATTTGTATACTATTTGCCAATAGATAATGTCACAACTTGACAACTATAGTTTGCCAACTAATATCTCTTGTAGGCCTACGCAAACCAAAACTTGAGCACTGCCATAACCTAGCCTCCTTCAACATTGGACAATGGAAAGTCCACCTTGGTTAGTTCTGAACTACTCACAGTTGTATTAATAATAAATAATACAAATATTATTAATATAGTTAATAATGATGGTTTATCAACAATAATACAAAAGATGATGTCAGTGGTACAATCATAAACAATTTATTTTTATGATATATTCTGAAGAGTCTGAAGAAGCTGTCTGATCAGGACAGTGAAATTCTCAAGGAATAATTTTTGCTAATTTTAGGGTTTTTGAAAAGAAAGAAACGGAATGGAAATGGTTGAAAATGCTCATTTTATTTACAAGCATATTTAAATTACCTTATTAGTGCCTTATGCTACCATTGATTGCAGATCAAAACTCATCAATAATACATGTACTGTAGTTAAACTGTTTACTCTGTTGCTTAAATAAGATTGTTTGATACAGTATTATATTTACAGTATTTATAACTTGCTGTAAAAAATCAGATGAGTTTTAAAGTGGTAGGGGGTCAAGCACCTCATTATAGGATGTCTATCATCTGGTAACATACCAGTAGGCCTCACCTACCTGATCACAGAGGGATAGTGATTATTGAAATCCTCAACATGATTGTTAAAACATAATTAAAGCTATTTCCATCCTTGTTAAATTAGGTGTCATGTAGGGTGCTAATCTGGCCTTGTAATTAGGAATTAAGGTATCAAGTGTTAATGTTTTTAGTTATTGTGGCTATTATTGCTAAAAGTAAACCTATTCAAATAAACATATCACTTTTTTCTGTTTCAATATTTAATATTAAGGTGCCAGTCTACAGTAGGATTTTACATAAATACAGTATCGTAATTGTGACTAATAATTTTACAATTTTAATTTAGGATGTTTCTTTTCTGTCATTTTTTTTTAGCATTTCTTATTTAGCCCCTATTCAAGTTTCATTTTCCATGTTGGAAAACATTTGACATTTTAGATGTAGTAAATATTGAAATGGTAAACATTCCAGCCTATACTCATTAGTATGTACTTTGGATTGATTCATATCATATGTACTTTTAACATAAAACTAGAGATTATCCATCGCTAGTAAAATTGTTTCTTTAAGTGAAGGATTACCGGCTATTTGAGTTGCTTCTAGAAACAAGGCAAGTGTTAAGAACTTAATCCTGCTCACTTGAACAGTTTCAACAAACACTTGAAACAATACAAGTAGGAATTCTAGGTCATATATGTATACCAGTTAAACTATAGAATTAGTAATATGAGTTTACTTACAACTCTAAAAGCTGAAAGCGCAGGACTATCAGATATCCAGTCAGCACATTCTAAGCATACAACACAATCCGCAATGCATTGTACGATACTTGATCTATTTACCAGTGAAAACTAGTATATAGTAAAAAACACTAGATCTACAGGCCGTACAGTACAATATCTAAATTCAATTTTGAATGATCAAACTGTTCTTTCGTACTACATGATGTTATTTTGAAAAACAACAAACCTAGGATGTGATCATTAAACATGTTTTGGTCATCATGTTAATTACCCAATATAATCTATTCTTAGCATTTTTCCTTTTTTTATAAAAATATTTTTTTTATCTGAGAGAAGATTTTTTATTTCTGGATGTCGGGAGCAAAAATCAAAATAATTATCTTTTATGAAAGAATTAACAGAAGGCCAAGCTATTTGCTAAATATAACTGAACCAAACCCCTCTAAATAATCTTTCTCAACTGCCATCGAGCATTTGAACCCAGGGCTTTAGATACACAAACCTGAAGTCTATACCATTGATTCATAAGACAGTGGAACCAACAGATATTTTGAATGTTTATTATCAACTAGACTAATAGACATGACAAAATCAGTGGAATCATCAGATCAAAATTGTCTACATAGAACTTTCTTTCTCCAAGCTATCTTGCTCCAAGTAGATAAAAAGATTGATGGCACATGAGTTATTAATATGACTTTGATGACTATTAAAAGCATTAGGAATGTAACACATTAGTATGGTTTTATTAAATAGTATTTTGGGAGTACTTTGATTGGATGTTTTCAACCCCCAACCCCCCATGAATTAGTATGTGACTATTGGTAGAATACGAACATAAATGCAATATGAGTGACAACTGTTCAAGGCCAAGTCTAACAGTTATGATGGATTTTGTAGCTGAAGGCGTTGTTGTCATATCACAGAAGTATGAAAACCCTATGGATTTAACACTAATTGCTGGAAATTTACAATTGCATGCCAATGGCTATTTTATACTTAACTACTATTGCCTGAACAAAAGAATGAGGACAATAAAATGACACCATTAACTTTGAACATGTAGGTATTTTAAACTACATGATAAACGGCAAACTTTAAAATCATTTATCAACATGATTATGATGATGAGGTTAATGACAACACAGGTGTTAATGCTAATTACAATGGGAATTCTGGAATCAGTGCGGAGGATGGACGGAAGCATGTAAATAAGAAGTTGGAGAAGATTCAGTAGGATTTCCAAAACTACTAACTAGTCCCATTGTGGTCTAATGTTCTGAAAAATTGTCATACTAGAACAAATGGTATAATATTATATAATATTATTATATATTAATTATTATATTATGACTTTTTTTCATTGTATTTACGCAAGTGTATCTATTATTAAATAACTAGTTTATCATTATGCTGTTGTATATTATAATTTGTTATAAAATGTGGAAATAATCAGAAATTGAAATTGAATCAATCTATCATAAGCTGCTAATCATAGTTTTAATATCACCTACATATTATTTCCAGAATATTTACATTTTCCTCCATAACACAATTTCATTATATTAACCAATAGTTTTAAATTATAATATGCAATATATAAAATACAATGAATAATAATGATATTAATAGAAAATACATATAAAATTAAAGTGATTTAAATAAATATGTTATATTAAATTAATATTTTATACATACCAGCAATTGAATATAATCCAATTTTCTAACAATATGCTTTGTTGATGGGCAACTCACATTTCATGTCTGTACACAGAGCGCTGAAATAATAATAAGAACGTGCACTGCTAATCTGAAAATATTATCTGCTTCTTGTTGCGGAATCTACCCTTTATCAAAGAAAATAACACCTTTCCGCATTCAAATTAGAAGTGGGCTGGACAAGGCCACACTCTATGACTGCCTTTTGGCACATTCAAAACAACTCATATGATAAAATGCAAGTGCATAAACAAGCGTAGAGCTAGTTAAGTTATATGCATAGTAGAACATACTGAATATCCACATTTAAAGACTGGAAACTCATTTAATGGATCAATAAATCCCTTGCCTTAGAGCTTGCCGCAGATTTGGAACCAGCTTAGAAAGAAATCTTTGCTTGAGGTTACTCATGGATTTAATGCACACACACAACGACAACAATTTTCACAAATGCAACAATAACAGCAGCGGGCTTCAAAGACGCCGACTGCTAAAGCCAGTTTAGCGCAACCTTAAACTGGCGACTTGACGTCAATACGAGCGAGTGCACAATTTTAACCCAAGGCAGATATTAGGCTGGTTTCACATTTCTTAAAAATAATATTATAATCAAATGAATAGCCTTTACTTAGATACAAGTATACAAGGCCAAAGCTCCAGAAGAACTTGAAAAATGATACTATTTTTATGATATGAAAACAGTTCGGCATATGTATGATTAGGACCTCGACCTTCACACTGAGGTATAACATAATTGTTCTATTTGTAAGACAAGCAAATCAAGTAGACTTACAGTCGGGACTTCAAACGGTAATCTTCATGCCCAAATCAACACAGATGCTACAGTCTCAGAAAAGCTCTAGTGTTTGATGTAAATTATGCGTGAAGCATTTTATTGAAGAAAATCTTATAATAAAATGTATGGTTTCTGAAAAAACATTGATCATCATCAAGGGAGATTTTTAATCATTGAATTTATAAAGACTTTATGTTTACATCAAAGGATATAAGATTGATTACATGCAACTTTAAATTACTGTTACAAATTGATCATTATTTTGTACATAGTATTTATAAGCAGGTGCTACATGTTTCTTGACTCTAGGCAATAACAATGTATTCTACAGTGATGTCTTGATACCAAACTGGCAGTTTTCAACTCTACCCTCTAAGTGGACAAAGCTCATAATAAGCTCATGTTATGTATTACATGTACTACGCTTAATAAGTTTTTATTTTTTTTATATACTGGTGAAATGTTTCTTGTGAACTCAATCATATCGTGAATTCATAATAATAATAACCATAATAACATGTATTATAATAGTGCAGTGATTTTTACAACAAATATTAATTATAAAATATATAGATTATTTACAGTAATAATAAATAAAAAATACTGAATAAATACAAGTTATATAAGTTTCATTAGAGGTCTACAATCAATGGAAAAGATGAATACATTTACTATTGTATTAAAAATAGCAGACAGACGTGTTTAAAAAGATTATATTAGCAAAGGCCTACAATTGAAGCAAAAGTTATATATTGATTGAATCGGGCATCACTAAGCAAGGCTTTAAAATGTGATGTCCTATGTGGCAATTATTATTGTTAATATTCTTCTATTCTATATGTAAATTATGCTTACATTTTAGTATAACAGGCTTATAGAAATGCATGGCACGAGGGGTGGGTGGGTTGGAAAGAGTGGGGCTAGAATGAAAGGTACTTAAATGCTTAGGTGCCTGCACATATAAATACTGATCCATTTTATCTGACTCCAACAAGCCTACTTTTTACTACTATTACTTTTTTAAATGTTACTTATAAATATACTTTTCTATCAAAATTTATGATCAAGAAGTGACAAAAGATAGTTACACAAAACAAGTTTTTACAATGAGGTGCCTCTGGTAAAAGTACACAATAATTATGTTTTAGTTTTAAATTGAAAATATTTTAGGTAAAAGTGGAGTCCTGTATTAAACGTAGGGGAATAAGCTGAATCCAAACCATATTATCCTCCCAATTATTGTTCATTTACAGCTGAGTGTACTGGTTAATCTTAGGAATTTTACCTGGGTCTTTCTGTAGGATAGTCTAGTGTTCAAACTTTGCTTTTTTTGTCTTTTATCAAATTACAATTTGATATTACTATTCTGTACAAACAACCTATTGGTTTCTGTCACTTTTATTAGACATCAATAAAACTAGAGAGGGCTCTTCTCAAATGTTTTTTCTGTGTGTTTATATTCTGCTAGAGTAAATGTTCGGTCGGTTCCTCTTTTTAACAAGAGTTTGAAGTGTTTTAATTGTAAATCTTTAGAATTGAATGGTACAAATAATTTCAAGAGGTGAAATAATAAACTCTATTTGTACCAGAAACTTTTGCAGGCATCTAGGTCTAGCCTACACTGACCGTAAACTTCCATAGAAGATGCTAAAAAACAATCAAGTTCTGTTGTAAATCTTTTTTCAAAGGCCTTTAGCCTATGGACCACATATCTGATTTGGCATCAAATGACAGGAATCTATTTAGGTGTAATATAATGGTTTTTTTTTACTTAAATGTTTACAATATGACTTTAGTTACAATTTAATTTTGAATTTTCATTTTAAATTGTGATAAATAATTGTCCTCATATCTCAAATTGTCCTTGTATTGGTTAATTTATAAGTTTTGTACGTTTTAAGAGAGTTAGTGAATAACATTAAAAAATATGCGTTACATGATTTGAAAAAGGAATTAAACTATAAATAAACTTCATCTTGCCATGTGTTCTTGAATTAACTAAGCTATTCAAACGGACAAATAAATCATAATCAATTGATAGATTGATGAAATAAGTTTGTACGTTTGTAGGGACATGATTTTAACAATGATATAAAACAATAAGTGCTGATTACTGATTCTGTTGATAGTATCAGACATATTGCCTTAGAACATATTCATAACATGATAGAAATCAATCAATATAGATAGATTCTAAATGTTTTTTTGTTTTGTTTATTTTTTTCACACTTCTATTTTGCTTCTTTTTTTAGATTCATCTAATTAATATCAAAATATTACTATATCATTCATGAATAAACAAAAAGATTATGAAGCATATTAATTTCTCCAAAAAAAATGATGATAGTGGGTTGTGGGGATTGTTACATACAGGGCACAAACAGAAGATAGGCAATACAAAGGATAAGTTATATAATATACGTTTATTCAGATAAGCCAAAGATAACAAAATCAATTAAAATGATATAAAGATAGAGGTTAGTTATTAATAATATGAAATAATTATAAGATGGTGAAAACACACAATCGAAATACATAAAGAATATCAAGACTTACAAATATAGCTGAGCCCAAGGCTAATATATGAAGCTTTATTTCAGTTGTTCAAAACAGACAAACAGACTTCTAGATATTTTAATAGACTTTTTTAACAACAAGTTTAGTTTAGCTATCTCAGTATTCATATATAGGACTGATTAATTTATGGTTAATGTACCAGTATTTATATTCTTATGCAGGATATATGGGGGTGATTATTATGATCACATAAATAACATTAAGATGATTAAATTGGTTTTAAGGTGAAATCCAAATGACATCATCATCTTCAGGATAAAGTTTAAATAAATGTATAAAGAAATATGTATTTGCTTTATTAATTTATAATTTATGTTTTTGAAATTCAATTGTATTTCATAACTTTTAAACAAAGCCGGCAACAAAGAAATTCCAAAGTTAACCTTAAGTGCAAAAATGTAGGATTAAAAATTAATTTGCATAAATTTTTAATGGTTTGCAATTTTTTTTTATGTTTAAAAATACATGAGTTGCATTGGCTGTGTAAAACCAGTCCAATTACTGATAATGAGGCTGGTTGTTTAGTAGCATTTTAAAACAATAAAAGGTACTTTTATCGGAAATTAGCTTCGTGTGTTAAACCATCAAGTTTACAAGCTTCATTCCCATGAGCCTCGGAATGTGTACAACATATAAATTGTAAGACTTCAAAGATTAATTGATTAATGAGATTATACTTGACGAATTTAAAAGTGTTGCTAACACACTTTGTATGGACAAAGATCGATTATATATTGCTTAAATGCATGTTAAATAAAGCCATTAAAGGCTAGTGCATTAAAGCCCTAAAAGATTCTGCAGAATTATTTTACTCTTCTCTGGCTGGTGAAAACCATTGCAAAATAAACCATCATTCTGGTTTGAGAATCACTGGTAGTATTCGCCAATCACAATTAGGCGTAAGCTCTGTTTACACTATCAAACCATGGAGGTAAAAAATTAATAAATAAATTATTTTTAACCTCCATGATCAAACTTTATGTGACAAAAAAAATGTGATGTGCCCATATATGGACACGATGACATATCATTACCATATTTGAGCGCATGACACTTATTTTATCAAAATAGTTCGATAGTGTAGACAGAGCTTAAAGGAATTCTCCTATCCTAAATGGATACTACTTTTCAAAGTCAAAAAACTGTTTGTAAATTTATTATAAGGTACTGTTTAGAATGCTTTTACATATTCTGAATAATCTTTACACCAAAAATAATATAGTTCCGTCCCATCAACAGTGCTCAACTCTTCCGGGACTACCTTATTACATGTCATGCTTTCACCAAAAGAGTGCCTTATTAAAATAGATAAGAAGCCACAGGTTTAAATTAACTAAAACCTAATAAGATATTGCTTTACACAGTTATACCAGATTTTTGGGAAAGTGATGACAGGTCAATGATTGAAAATTTCTCTAAATGCTAAGCCTTGGAGTTAGTAAATTAAATTATGTAATTAATTATTCATTATAAAATGATAAATCATTTACCAAAGGTTATCTTTAATCAGATTCAAGTTCATTATAAGATAGTTAGTGTTCAGAATGCTTTATCTTGTGAATAATTATTTAATTTAAGCACAAGGATGTGTTGATTGTAGCACAATTAAATTGTACGGTACTTTGGCATACCAAAAGTGGTGTAATGACTACTGTATACAAAACAACTTTTCCAGAATCAGAAAAGGGTCGCTGCACATTTTACTTTTTTTACAATTGACCAGTGAAAGTGTTATTTCCAAGCTTTATTATTCCCAAAAGTCAATATTTTCAATTTCAAGTCCCACCACCAAACTTTAAATCACCCCAGTTATCATTTCTGTTTTACTCATTGATATAATATACTAGATTGTCAACTGTGGATCACAGTGAATGCTTATTATAGCTAGTTTATTACGGGAAAAATTTGAAAACATTATGTTTTCAGATAATCGGGCCACTAAATCTATACAGAAAGAAATAAATAAGAAAGAAATAATAAGAAAATAAAGATTCTGTACAATAACAATAGGTGATCTTTTAAGATCACCAAAATATGCTGTGGTTAATGGCCACTTTGAATGTCCATATATTATACGATTGTAGTAAAGTAGAAAGATTTACCTATCCAGGCTGTTTACAAGCACTTTGATCAATGACTTGCAGTATAATAAGCTAGACAAATTACCCTATAAATTGCCTAGATCTTAACAAACGTGATCTAAGAGTTAAACAAAAAAAAACAAACGAGTAGTCTGAAGGTAAGTAATTAAACAAGCGTTGGATAAATAAATTCCTTCACAATAATCAATAGAAAATGATAGATCCTATAAAGGTAAATCTACTATTCTAAATGTTTTCTTGTCCTTTTTATCTTCTTTTAATTGCACGATTATTGTACTTAGTGTTGTATATAAACAAGTCTGAGTCCAGTGTTATTGAAATTCAGAAATTTGATTTAGTCTATAAACAAGTTACTACTGTATATATAGTCTATGATGGGTCATTTTTCAGCACAATAACTGCCAAGCATTTCTATTGTGTTAAGAATTGTACTGCAAGCGCAGATTTTATAGACAGGCATTGAAGACAAAATAAAACACCGATCAAACAGACAAGGATTCACCCGATTTCGAAATTTATCACCTCTAAATACGATACAAATATGTGTTCAATGAATTTTAATATGAATGGAAGTCTAAATTTGGACACAAGAATTTGGTTGATTGATTGATAATGTAATCGTGTGTACAGTAAATGTTTTTTTTAGAGGCCTTATAATAATTATACTATACTTGTTTGTTGTAGGGGTTTAGTTGTGGGAACTTTTATGACAGATGTTGGTGTCACAGCCACTTGACCACTTGTCAAATAAGTAAATTTAATGAATTTTCTTTTCATTTTCTCCAAATTTCATACACACTTAGAGTATGGTAAATATAACACCACCATAATATCATAGCAATTATCTCCCAACAAGCATTGAACCAGAGGTTTTGATTTTAAAAAGTGTGATGTGTAATCTTCTGTGGTGGATCCAGGATTTTGAAATAGGGCTGAGCTTAATTTTTGTATTACAATTTACAAAATTTAGGGTCAGCACCCCTACCTCCTCCCACCATTGAATCCACCCATGATCTTCCTATTTTAAACTTACAATATAGATTATATTTCAAAAATATAAAATCTACATGAATCACATGCATTAGTACAGCATGATATGTTTGACATTGACAGATCCAAATTACGAAAATCATCATCATCCAAATTTAACCTGGAAAATTGTTGGCCCAGTGGTGATATGTTATCTCTGCACTGCTACACTCAGACACTTCTGTAGCAGAACCAATTCAAAAATTGACATCAATGAATATATTGCATTTGATAAATTAGTACAGGTAAAATCTTCAATCATTTCAATAAGCATGGCAAACATTCATAGAATCAGGTCAGGTAATAAAGCCGCAAGGTCAAATTAACCAACTTTACCATGAAATGTATTGCAGCAACACATAAAAGAAAACTGTAACAATTATTGGCTAATAAATATCTTCTTGATGAATATTCATATCGTCCAGTTTCATCTCCAAATCATTTTGCTAATATAAAATGGCGAAATGAAATTCATCATTTATTCTAATACTTATTCTTTTTTTGAGTATGAATTGTAAATTTGGTAGAAAATTCATACTAAGAACATATTCTATTAAATATATCATTTATTTTAATACAGTATATTAAAAGTGCAGGAATTTAAATGTATATATGGCTGCAATATATAAATAAAACAACAGGCCGCCATTGAACTTGTTACAGTTTCTTTAAATGTTGGGCATTATTGACCATATTTTATCAACAACAACTGATTTAAATGAGTGTATACATTTAATTTTATAATCTATTTTCAAAAGAAAGGATTTATATTTGGCTTTATTTAGCAGAGACAGATCCATATGGTGATGAAAAATATGTGATACCGGTATACACTGGTCCAGTATTATAATTAATTTACACAAAGCATATTAGTCGATCTCCTTTCAATGAAAAAGACGACTCTCCTATTTTATTTGTATTTACATCAGGATGTTACTAACAGATGGGAACAACCACACTGCAATTATTAAATGTTGTTTCAACTTTTTATATCAAAATTTTCCTTTTTGCTTTAATAGAAATGCCAGTGTCTCTTTTTTGAAAAAGAACCTGCCCCAAAATATGGCTCTGTTGATTAATACTTTGGAGAAAGAAGCAATTTTATCTGTATGCTAAGGACTTTTCCTCCCAACCAACTAAAATCTAATCCCAATCTAATAATTTATTTATGATAGTAACAATGATTGCCAATTTCAAAGTTTAATTGTAAATGATCTTTTAACTGTCTTAGGGTATATTGTCTAGATTATATATTATTCTGTCTAGAATTTTACAAATTTATCTACCCTGTGCAAAAAAGTCATTTCCTACATATCACACATTATTTATACAGCTTTAAATATTTCATCAAAGCATGCACACATTCTCTTCTCAATATAATAAAAATAGTCCAATGTGAAATATAAGTGATGATGCAGATGATACCGGCACTTGCTGGACACACCTATGAGAAAAGGGCTACTGAAGTGTAAATTAATTATAAATATCATTGTTTTGTTATTTGCCTTCATAAACAACTCCCACCCTCTTGTTATGATATCTTTAACATAAAACATTCATTTTATATTTATTTTTAGTAGGTTGTTACAGGGCCGTAGCCACAAGTACAGTTGGTAAGGGACAACCCTTTAGCCTGTACAGAGATTGTTCTCTTTCCTTGCAATCACCGCACCACTTTATTTCTCATGGCTACGGCACTGTGTTAGCACCACTATGTTGATTCTTCCACATTTTATAAGTAACCCTAACTCATAAAAGTTTTAACTTATTTGTACATACCAGGCAAAACTGACTTTATGTGCTTGTATAAAGTTTGTGTAAACTTTGTTTTCTGCGTCCTTTACTATCAGAGCTTGGATAAAATCCTATCTCTCTTTCAAATGTATGACAATGGCATTCAATCCTATTGCAATATGGCTTTTCATATTCTGAAGCCTCAATACATAAATTAGGTCTTGTGATTTTAAACACGAAACAGATTCATCATAATTGCCTCCTGTTTTCTTATGAAAAAAATTAATTATGATTTTTACGATACTGATAATATAATAGATTTTCGCATTAAAAAACAATTACAGTTTCGCAAGCACGACTGGTTTTTAAGACTGTCGAAATTCGCAATAAAATATAGACTAATTTAATTTTTTTTATTCCAAACCAACGGCTATCTCATTGTACAAAAATGACTTGAAAATAGTTCCGCATGATATAACTGTAAATTATTACTTATCTCCCCAGTGATTTAAGTCCAAAATCATCTGGATCTAAATACAATCTAATAGCCTTTGTCACCAACAAAAGTATTCTATTATTTATTATGTGACAAACATAAGATCCATCGACTGTCATAAAAAAAAATCTTAATAATTTTTTAATGATTGGCATAGAGTTTCAATAAAGTTTAAAGTTAAGTGTAACAAATGCCTTTATTTTACACAATAAGCACTTAATTTAATATCTTTCATTTTTTAATGTAATAACTGTATATCAATCAAATTAGTATATCATATTCTATTGAATTCTAAAATTCTACAGATGGAAATGCATTGTAGGTGGCTTTCAAAAATGGAATGGAAAAAACTGCGATAATTTTTAATTTCACTTTTAGACATTCAGATATGTTAGAAAAGTTTTTTTTTTGCCGAAAAAAGTGTTTTTACACCAATTTGTGTCGACAGCAGGAGACCTTAAACAGTGCTGATGTTATGGTTTTAATGGTCTTAATGGTCTTAATAAAAGAAAATTAATTATGTACATTTGTAAGGATAGATACCTTTAATGTATTAACGACTCGTAGATCTCCAGTTCTATATAGAATATAACCATAACCACCATAATGGTGGTCCTTGTAAAGAGCACTAAAAAAAGATTGAAAAAAGAACAACCTTGTATAATCTTAATGAATAACTTTAATCATAGTAGAAAGGATTTAATGGTTTGAATATTGAGTAATTAAAAAAACACCATAAATGACCAACTGAAAAGCATGGATTGCAAACATATGAATACTTTTTTAATGGAATATAGACCAGATGCCTTCTCAGGATTTTTTTAAAGGAAAAAAGGTGACTATTTATTATAAATAATTTCTCTAATACTGACTAATTTTAATTAGCCTGTATTAGAGAAAATATTAAAAAATTTAATTAGCCTGGATATTATTAGATAAATTATTAAAGAATCTATGTTTATTTACATAAAATGCGGATTGCACAGGCGGTTGAGTGGAAACCTGTTTGGGAGATACAGATTCAATGGGGCAAATCTACAAGCTTTTCTGCTTTCAATAAATTGACCTTACTCAAAGTGTTGGGAATTGAGTTTTTGGTTTTTAGGTGAGAAAGATGTTGGTCTAGGGGAAGGGAAATTAATAATTTGCATAATTTTGTCCCCTAAAAGGGACGTCTCCTGAATAGGGGTCAGCTGTACAGTATTGTAAAAAAATATTTTCCTTGAATAAGGGGTTCTATATGTATATTAAATGAATACACTGATTAACAATTTTTGAAATTAAGGTATTGAAAATATTTATAAACTATAAATAAATAAAATTAATTTAAAGACCCCTTCCCTACCTATTTTAGATCTAATTTAGAATCACAAACTATATTTAATGTAAAAATAAGTCGATTCTAATAATTATAGCGGCCCGCTATAAATCCCAAAATGCATTGCGTGCGGATTGATATTGTTGTTTTTCTTCTGTAATTCACCCACTTTTCGATCGATCGTGAGGCCAAAAACAAATGGAAGACTCCTAACTTTTCAGCGAAAATACCGGGTTTTCCCCAATTTGTATCAACGGAGAAATAGAAAGACAATTAATGCAACAATTATACAACGTCAGGCTAGGTATATAGCTAGCGTACGATGTTCGTACGTTACCGATGTTTACCAGCTAGGCCTACAAAACTAAGCCTAGCTAGGCTAGGCCTAAAGACTATCCACGAGAGGTCATTCGCCGCAAGCTACTTAGGTAGTGCATTGTTTCCCACTTTAACGTACTTTTAAGACAAGGAATGACCTTGTTTAATGTTTTTAAAGTAATATATATGTATTATTATTTTTACAAAACGTCACAAATTGTAGGTAAGGGTTCTTTAAAATAAACACTATAAGGGCCTGTTTCTGCTGAGCAGGAATAATCGGTTATTAACCGATTATTTTTTTAATCGATATTTTTGGGCAGAAAAATGGTGCAAAATGAAATAACCGATTAAAAAATAACCGATTAAAAACACTCAATCCATTGCATGTTTTAACCGATTATTTCTTGTTTTAACCGATTATTGCGGAGCATTTTTTAGCTTAGCTAGGCCCTAGAGTAGAACCAAAAAAAAGAAGCGCAAAAGAACTTTCTCACTGACGTGCCCTTATTAATATAACATCATTATTCTGTTGTATGTGGTACGGTAGTAGGCCTAGATGTTTATTTTACAAATAATATAGCTTTACGTAAGAGTTCAATTTTTATTTTTTAATCCTACATCTGAGAGTCTTAGGCAGCGATAGAATGTAAACAAACCAACTCTCATCGGCCTTCCATAACTTGAACTGCGTGGGTATGGATGACCTGATTTTTAAAAAGCGGTTACCAGATAACCAATTAACGTCAGAGAAAATTTTCAGTTGCAACACGGTCAATTCTGTGGTTTGTGGTACATCGATTATTTTTATTTTTTCATCAGAAACCAACCCTAAGGGAGGAGGTGGCATAAATAAATGATAAATAATATTGCAGGGGATGACAGCAGTTTGACATTATTTATCTCCAGGGTCATGCAAAAAAACAGCAAAGAGAACATTAAACAAAATCCTTATTCCATACAATAGCAAACATTAAGCTACGGTATGTCTCACTATCAAACTTTATGTGACAACAAAATGTGATGTGCCCATAAATGAACATGATGTCATATCACTACCATATTTGGGCATATCACCACCATATTTGAGCACATCACACTTTTTTGTCAAGCTAGTTTGATAGTGTAGACAGAGCTTTAGTAATGGAACCTACAGAATAAGTTACTATATAATATATTATCATAATGCAACAATAAATTGTATCCACAGTTAATTTTCCATTTAATCATCCAAATAAAATGCAATGTTTTTTTTTAAATTAAGAAATCAAATGAACAGCAACACGTGGGTGAGCAAAGAAGACAGAAATAAACACAGTACTGTATGCTGTAGTATAGTAAAGAAAATCTTTGATAGCAAAATCAGAGAGTTAATCAAAGTTATTTAGAATTATGTCTTATCCGCTATCTAGCTGCGAGAGCTTCCTTTCTCCCAGTTCTCATTAATATTGAATAATGATTGAATTTTTGGTCACCAGGGAAAGACAGTAGATTTATAGCATGTGGAATGTTGATCATATCATACTACAGCTCAACATGTTTTTCATATTGGCTCATGCAACCAACAATTTACAATTCAGATTTCTTCCATTTAGTTCTCATTTTAACACATGAAAACAATGTTAATAAGGTTGTGTGCTAAAAAATAAGCTTATGATACAATTTACTACAAAAAAACCCAAAAACTATGAATATATGGATAAAATTCCTCCACAAAGTTTGGATACAAGGCCAAAAAAAGTTTCTTTAAATGTTGGGGCTGCACGACCATGTTACTATTTAAGAAAGCCAAGTATCCATAAAAACAATTCTATAGGCAAATCAACTTTCTTTCTACACAACCAAATAAATAAAATTATACCCATAAAACATACAACACAGCATACTACTAAACAATGCTTTAAGAACTGAATAAAACTACAAATAACAAACATATTCAGAACATTGACGCAAAAAGATTGGATAACCAATTTACATGCTAGTAACTTAAGACATTACCAATGACAGCGAATTACATTCTTACTAGATGAACTACACGTATTCCCAATTTAAGATATCTCACACAAATCGACAATGTCTTATTTTTACTGAAAAATTGCCGATTTGGGACATTAAACAGTTTTCTGAGTTTTTTAGCGATAATCATAGTTTATGTGCTTTTTGATTCAATTATCTGTCATGTACAATTTCCTTTTAATAAAAGTTGACTAAAAGTCTCCATATTAAAAATCAAACCATTTATAAATAAATTGCGGAAGCATTGGAAAATTGTAGAAGTGAAGTAGGAATAATAGCGTATTGCATCAGAAACATTTATTTTAGATATTTCAATTCAATGCAATAAAGTATCTATGACATAAGATGTTGTTAATTTTAAAATTGCATTTATTTTTATGAATGTACAAGATGATAATTTACTTCAAATTCAAAATAAAAATTTCTGAAGCTTGGACAATTTGATCTTTAATATATGTGACCCGATCTCGCAAAACCCTCTCTTTGTCGGCAATTCAAAATTCACGTAATCAGTCAAAATACGTCCAAATCGACTACCCTGGCAGATTACATGTTTTTGCATTTTCAAAATATTTCACTATTTAAGAATACGTCTACCTGATTTAAACTCCCGAAATTTAATTAAAATTATGAAAAAAGAGAGTTTTAAAAACATGTATTTTCCTCAAGCCTAACAATTTATTCACGATCTACGCTAACATTTTGCGTAAATTCAGTTGAAAGTTGCCGAGTTTGACGACATTTTGATCGCCAGTTCGCTGCACAATGTTGAAAGGTCACACATCAAAATAAAGCTCATCCATTTGACATTCCAAATATGGAAGTTTTAGGGCGGAGTTTAAAGAAGGAACCAATGAAAACTTTGATTTACTATGACATAATTTCAGAAAATTCGGTTCTTCGAAGTTTCTGGAACAGCGAACTGCGTGTGTTGCTATGGCGCATCATCGCAATAACAAACGTTATTGGTCAACGCGCAAGATGTTATACGCTCTACGCGCGGAAATAAAAAGTTGTTTACATTTTTTAGGTTATTTTCATTTTACACACAGCATGTCGTAAATTGGAATAAAAACGATTTTAATATTCAAAGTAAAGTGTTCAGCGTGTTCTGCAATAGCTGTAGCCTGTATTTGTTTATTCCATAGTAAAATAGACAAGTCAAAAACAATTCACGTCATAAATTCAATTGTATTTTCTATATTTTTTTGGGCTAGGCCTTAATTTTATTATGGTTGTAGGTCTACGAGACTACTACTGGGCCTAGCTTTATTGTCAATAGTTTTCTTTATACGTATCCAATCGGCTCTTAATTATTTATTTAATTTATTGTCCGGTCCTTTCATCTTAAATGTTTTTTAAACTCATTGGATTCAAGTCCAAACATTACAGCGAATCTTCCACGTTATAAAAAAAACAAATGTACTAAATCGTCAATACAATGTTAGTAGCTTAGCAAGCTGTGACTCTGCAATGCGCCAAACTTGTCTAGCCTAGTTTACTACTAACGCCAGCCCCAATGTCGATGCACGGCTGCCATACACGGCCTGATGAACACCCATGGCATCAGTGACAGTAGGTCTTACAGGCGATGACGGCGAAAATCTGAATAGGCCTAGCTAGGCCTGGCCCTAGGCCTGCTTGGTTTTTCGCTGTTGATATCGTAAACACCTCCGAAACCAGTTAAAATAAGCTTGACGTTATAATGCTGCGTTTCAATAGTGCAAAATAGTTAATTCGAGTGACTAA
This sequence comes from Antedon bifida, assembly GCF_963402885.1. Classification (NCBI taxonomy): domain Eukaryota; kingdom Metazoa; phylum Echinodermata; class Crinoidea; order Comatulida; family Antedonidae; genus Antedon; species Antedon bifida. The sequence continues at coordinate 4,814,114 of NC_136233.1, read as the reverse complement.
ATAGGTTAAAACGGCGTCTGAAATCAGTCAAATTGACTATGATGTGCACGCTGCTATTATATCACACACACTTCCTGGTATGACGTCATTGTGCCTTAGACCAAAATACCGCGTTGCTACGGAGTGAGTTTTCAGCGCGTATCAAAAAGAATTTCATTGCAAACTTTAAACGCGATTTTCTCGTAAACTAATTGAATGATTTGTAAGTTTTTAAAATGGAATAACTTTTTAAATATTTACTCAATTTTTATGAAATAAACACCACTACAAAGCTTATGATTCAAATAATCCAAATATATAAAAAAATACAAAATGAATATTTCCGACAAAAGTAGGGTTTTGCCAGATCGGGTCACATATTATTAATATAAATTAAAACCAATAAATGTTATTAATTGTTCTTTTTGTTTGTAGGCCTACAACTCGGGTATTGTGTGAATTGAAAAAAAATTTACTGCATCTACATTGGACAAAAGTCACATACAAGATTAATTTGTTTTTGTTTCTTTATAATTTGTTGTAGTTTTATATATTTTTTCTTTAAAAAAAAATTAATTCTAAAAAAATCTTTTCCTTTATTTTTATAGCGTTTATTGATCATACAAAAAGTGTTTGATTTTCTTTTCAAAGTTTAATTACTATAGCTTATGACATGGAAGGCTTTAGAAGATGTAGGTTGAATATATAGAAATACATACTCATAAGTTTGACTATGATACAAGTGTTATTTAGTTAAGATTATAAATGAAGAAATATGTATACTTGTTAGTACTTATGTTTGAGATTTAATGGTTTTGATGACTTAGAAGGATACATAGCTGATAAGCCCTTAGATAAGATAAACAGAGATATTGATCCATGTCGCCAGCGTTGCCATGACTCAAATCTTCTTCATAATCAAACTACTTTTATATTCCAGATGGTCAATTTATTCAGAAAAAATGACCAGTATAAATATTTATACGTTGTTGAAAGACAAAATTGAGGGTAAACCATATAATGCTTTATCATATTGATGATACTGTAGTATTTGATAAGAAAGCTACATTTTTCAATCTCATATTTTCATTTTCATTTATTTATTTGACCAATAAAAACAGGTCAGGAAAAACAAAAGCGACTACTATGAATCAGTGAGTCTGTAATTATTTATATAATATAGAAATATACGAATTTGGTACAATTTCGAAAAAGCACTAATTAAAATAAAATCCAATTACAGTATTATTATAAAGATTTTGACACCACAATTTATGTGACTAGCGGTTTCCAAGATGTACATTATTAAAAAAGGCGGTCATTTTTTATTATGCAACTTCCCAAAAACATCCTAATGTTGGTAGTTGTGTTCTGAAGGGTAAAAACAAACTTTTTTTTTATTTCCCAGACTATATAAAAACAAATTTCAGGTTTTAAAAAAATAAAATCTAATCCGGAATGGGATTATACACAAGAATATACAGCATTCTGTTTGGCGCAGACTACATGATTTTTATGCTCTTACATGTTACCATACAGGGTAACTCATGGCATATGCTTGAAGGAAAGCAAATATACAACATGTGCATATATTTTTCTATAAATTCTTTATTAATGTTTATTGTGATATAAATGAAAAATTAGATATTTTTTCAGCTGTGACTTTTCTTATTAATCATTGTTTAATTAAATTTAAAACAAAGATATATTCATATATTCAATTATGAAGCATGAAAAGCTCTTTCATTAAACAGATTAATCCCCCTGTTCTGAGTATTAAATATCCTATAATACAGTTACGGTTTCATATTTACAAATAACAAGCTCTTCTACTAACTGTTCAGCCTCCTTCTGTAAATAATTAAATTCTTTGATTGGATTTACTTAGTAATTTGTTTAAAATGGTTACTATGGGTGATTTTTAATTAGAGGCTTTAATAAAAATTAAATCATGGTGAAAAGAAAGGCAATTATTGATATTGTCACTTTAAGTAGGTATATACAAAATGTAATCAGAGTGGCGAGAACAATTTCACACCTTTGATGTGCATTATTATTGAATGTGAATTGATAGTAGTAATGCTTGAACGTGGTGGGAGCAATGAAATGACAGGAATATGTGGAAAATGGTACTAGAATTCTAATGAGATGATTCAAAGAGTAACAGATGAAACAACTCGGTCAAATCAATACAATTGACAAAAGTCCATACATCAAAAGCTAAAAACAAAAATGTACATGAAGTTGTGGGAAAGTTTCATCAGATTTCAATTAAACATATAGATGAAAATTAATGTTGAGATAAATCCCTACTTATATTTGTATTCATACTAAACCAGGAAAACATCTATTGCTGTGTTCACAAAAACAGGACGAAAATTTAGAACACAAATATCGGAACATAAAGAAAAATGGTAAACATATTTGAGATCTGATCTAAATCAAGTAAAGTCCAAGTCAAGAAAGTAACTGTACTGTAATAGCTATAAAAAAAATATACATTTATTAATTTTAATAAATAAAGGCCTCCAAGACCAGAGACCACACTAATCAAAACAAATACTGTAAAACCTCAAAAAGAAGCCCATTCTTTTAATACCCTTGGATGGGCTTTTATAGAAGGGTTTCATTTTGAGATAGGCTTCTTTGCGAGATTACTTTTGCAAACTAAAGAGGGGGCTTCTTTTTTTAAAATAATAAATAATATATAATAATAAATTATTATTTATATATATTATAATAAATAGGATTTTTGAGAAATTGCCTCCAAATTGTACATATATGTGATCAAAATACCATTTTAAATTGTAAAATAAATGTACGAAATAAACTTCATACATTATATCTGCATCACAAGTTCTTCTATTTGAATGGAGCACTCTAGATTTACGGTAGCTAAATAGCCATTAGTGATTACAACTATAAGAAATTTTTAAAAAAATACTAATAATAAAAGTTAAAACACTACTAACACTTAGGCCATAAAATGGTCTGCCTCGGGGAGTTTCATAATGCCTCCCTGAACCCATCCTGAGCATCCCATGGCATGGTGGGCCCTGTTAAGAAATGTCGCACACTCACACCGGACGGGTGGTGTTATTCCCCGGACCTACACAAAGTCAAATTAAATTTAGCATTTTACTTTATCAAAAAGGCATACTCAAAATTTCTATAAATAATAGTAAATAAAACTTACTGGATCGGATATTTGTCTTGATAATGATATGACACAGGTAGTATCAAAGAACGGGATCAGGCCTACAATCAGTACATCACTAGCTAAGTATGATAGTCTGCTGCACGCTTGCTGTACTACAATTATTATTGTTTACCTGGGAGATTATCTTCCATATATGGAAACTGCCAAACCATATATGGTTAAAGCTATAGGTGGCGCTGTATCATAACAAAAACACGTGTGCATACAATTTTATTGTTGTGTATGTATGTAACAGAAAAACAATTATACGTCTAAACCTATAGCCTAACTTTGCTTTGTAAAATTGTATTTATTATTTTTCTCAATGGTTGTAGTACAGTGTACAACAACCATGTAGCGATTTGGTAGATTAAGGTATCCGCTTCCGACATTCTTTGGCATTGTTGTCAAATCTTTTGGCAAGGCCACATGGATTACACTACTGTAGTGTAGCAGTCTGTTTATGCATACTTACCTGCCATTCAATAAAAACGAGGCGATATTGCTGATATACATTTATTAATTTTAATAAATAAAGGCCTCCAAGACCAGAGACCACACTAATCAAAACAAATACTGTAAAACCTCAAAAAGAAGCCCATTCTTTTAATACCCTTGGATGGGCTTTTATAGAAGGGTTTCATTTTGAGATAGGCTTCTTTGCGAGATTACTTTTGCAAACTAAAGAGGGGCTTCTTTTTTTAAAATAATAAATAATATATAATATAACAAAAACACGTGTGCATACAATTTTATTGTTGTGTATGTATGTAACAGAAAAACAATTATACGTCTAAACCTATAGCCTAATTTTGCTTTGTAAAATTGTATTTATTATTTTTCTCAATGGTTGTAGTACAGTGTACAACAACCATGTAGCGATATGGTAGATTAAGGTATCCGCTTCCGACATTCTTTGGCATTGTTGTCAAATCTTTTGGCAAGGCCACATGGATTACACTACTCAGTGTACTGTAGTGTAGCAGTCTGTTTATGCATACTTACCTGCCATTCAATAAAAACGAGGCGATATTGCTGATAACGCTGATAGTCTTGTGTTCTACGAATTATCTGATACAAAATGCATGTTTTTGTTGGTAAGTTTCAACATAATTAAGACCCTATAACTAAATTGCCTTGTTAAGCCTGCTTACAAACATATAGGGCCCTATTGCAGACAAACATTACTATTATGTCGATCAAAGCAGAAAGACGACAAGTGCGTTGGAATTTCGTTTTTGCAGGAGTATTAATATAGGCAGCTAGAGTAAATTACGACCTAATTTTATTTGAAACAAATTAAAGTATTTTAAATTCATACATGGAAGATACAAATAGAATAGTGTTTATGTCTTCATGGTGTGCAATTATTTTACATCTCCCTGAATTCAAATACCAAATCAGCAGACGTCACTAACATTATATTATGGTGACTATTTTGTTGTTTTCTTCCTACAGCTGGTGGTAGTGGATTCGTTGGATCAGCAGTTTGTAAACTTTTACAAGAAAGAGGTCATACTTGGACTATTATTTCTAGGTCCACTGGCCCAAACAAAGTTTCATGGGTAGTAGAACAATTTATCAATACTCGACTCATCAATTCATGTTAAGGAAAATAAGGGAAAATATTGAATGAACTATTGAAATATAACTTAATGTTTTTCTCTAAAAGTTTCTTCTATAAACAGTGTTATATTGTAATTGTTGTTCAGTAGGCCTAATACTATTGTTTATTATAATGGTTTACCATGTGTAAAACTGGTTGTGGTTGGCACTAGATACAATTTGGTTGAAGACCTTTGAATGTAAATAAGTATTCTTTCTTGGCAGTCTGAGTTAATGGAGAATGGTTTACCAGAATGTGATGCAGTAATTAATCTATGTGGAGGAAACCCCTTCGATCCAATGAAAAAGTAATTGAAACCAAATAATAATTGACTTTTTATACTTTGTATATATTTATCATATCATAGCAGAAGAATGATAACAATATAAACAGGGCCATGAGATAATTAACAAAGTATGAATTGCAGCCAGGCTATAAATATTATGTTTGTAAAAGCAATAATATTTCTCACACAAGAAGGTATGGGTTGATAGAACATAATTGTGATCATTAATGTCGTGATTCGATTTGAGGATGACCCGCTATTGATTAGGTTAGCTTCAACCAAGCAGATTTGAGCGTGTGATGCCCGCCTCTATGAAGGGATAACTGACGCAGAAATTATTCAGATACACTGTGTTGGTTGCCACAGAAAACTTTATTGATCTCCTTCCATATGTGCATATATTCACGTTATTCATACAAGAACAAAAAACCCTGGAAGTACAATTAATAGATTACGTTGTATAACGTATAGTTATTTCATACTTATAATGAACCTCAACACTAACCAACACTATGATAAACCACAATCTCATTACATAATATTATTAACAGTCAACACTAAACAAGCGATGGCTTATTCGATTGTGATTGCTAACTGTCTATAACTTCGCTTGTCATTGGTTAAAACGCTTGCGTTGCGTTTACGTCCTTGCGTTACGTTCTAGTGGGAACCAAGCTTAACTATGTTAACTTGTACGTGTATATCATAAGCACCTTCCAACCATTTTAATCGACGATTATATTGGTATAACATGTTCAAAGAATCATCGTAAAATTGATATATAGAATTTAATACTTCTTAGACTTAATACATAATAACTTCTTCTACCGGAAGAGACTCATGGTATGCAAATTAAGTTTACATTCCAACGCACGCTACCAACCGATTCTAATATAGCGGACAAATCGAACCGCGACATAAATACAGTGCATCTCATTGTAATAACATAAATATGATATTTGATCTACTTTCTCCGTTAATTTGAAAACCACACTGAATATATATAGGGTGCTAGAGTCACAGGGTTCATTAAAAACTACAAATTATAACAATACAACCAATAAAGTTGATATTTGTTCACGTGACGTTATGATGACGTATGACGTTATGCAACATTAAACATGACATCATCACTGAACGAGTTTACAATTGTTGGCTGTTCCCAAATATGCATTAAATTGTTGGTTGCATAGAAATTGAAATTCGCTGGTAACTGAGGTAGAAAATGTAGGTACAGTCGTATCTTATGTAAGTAAAAGTCAGGATTTAATAACAACTTGCATCGCTTTCCCAGCAAGTATTAATTCACAACATTTTGTTGTTATTACAGATGGAATGAAGAGTTCAAGAATGAGATTATCAAGAGTAAAGTAGAACCTAACTCTAATATTGCCAAGTTGATATCGGATATGAACCGGCCACCCAAAGTATTTGTATCTGCTTCTGCAGTTGGTAATATACTATACTACTGTAACAAATTATTACTGGAATGTAAAAATGTTCATTTTGACTAATACACAATTCACATGTACACAAAATGTAAACAAATGTAACACAAATTGTTACATAGATATCTTTCGTGATAGCCATTGGAGTTGCAATGCTTTCATGCCATTTTGTCATGGTGTAGCCATGTGTTCCTTCGAAGTTACATCTTTGCAGGAAAGATTACCAACTTTTCTAGATTTTACATTGATGTAACAAAAAAAATCTTTCACACATTCGTATCAAGGTTACAATTCTTCATTTGTTTAACTTTAAGAGACAAGGTACCCTTTGACCCATGAAATACATAATTATTTGTTGTTGCAAATGTACTGTATACAATTTCATACTTTAAATTATGGTTGTCAGTGTACTCAGTATGGTGGACAAAAATACAATAAAACTGCATTAAAAAATTAATTGATGTTATATTTTACTTTTTATACTTTTTAAATTCTTTTTTAGGTTACTATCCGCCTTCAAGATCTGCAGAGTATACGGAAGATGACCCTGCAGGAACTGGTTTCTTTTCGCGTCTGAATGCCGATAGCGAAAAAGCTGCAATGCAAGCAAAGTCTGATAAAACACGAGTTGCAGTTGTAAGAATAGGTATAGCTACATTTTATTTTATAAATTTGATTTTAGGTTGACATTATAAAACACCTGAGTGTGTCCTTACCATTTTATTGCTTGATTGTGTATCATTCAGGTTTTCTACTCTACAGAAAAGCGGATATTGCTGGATGTACTACTACTACTAACGAAAATTCAGCTTCTTTTTTAAATGTTCAGAATTTTCTGCCGCGGGAGGTTATAACCATTTTACTCCGCATCCAAAATTGATAAAGTCTACACTTTTTTCTCACAGGTTCTGCACTTGGTAAAGATGGCGGTGTAATCAAAGAGATGAAATTAAAATTCCAACTCGGGTTTGGAGGTGTCGTTGGCTCTGGTGAACAATTCTTCCCTTGGATCCATGTTGATGACATTGCTGGCATCTTTAATTATTCATGCCATTGAAAATGATCACGTGGAAGGAGCGCTAAATGCCGCTGCACCGAGTGTTACAACTAATCGTGACTTCACAAAAGCATTTGCCGCCGCTCTTTGGAGACCGTCGTTCTTCCCGCTTCCAGAGTTTATTGTAAAGGCAATGTTTGGCAGTGAGCGTGCAGTTGTATTTCTGGAAGGATATAATGCACAACCTTAACGAACTTTAGAAAGTGGTTTTACCTTCAAGTACACAAATATTACAAATGCAATAAATGATATTGTTTTGTAAAAAGTATTTAAATCATAAGGGAAAGTGAAAATAAATTTAATTTCCATAACTACCTTTTTATTATGCACTATTGCATTGTTCAGTTTAGAGGGGCAGTTGACAGAAAGCTGAGCCCACTCTTGGTGAATGAATGATCACAAATAGTGCTCTGTGGAGCCACAGTTTACATTTGTTTGATTTATAAAAAAAATGTAGTTTAGTAGAGAGCTTTACAAATTTGTATTGATTTGTATTTTTTATTTCACGCTTTAAGGTAGATAATTTAGCTGTAAAACGGTGTAGTTTAATTGTAATTGTTCCTAATTTCTAATAATGAAGTAGTATTACAAAATCTGTTATGCATAACGACTGGAACCACGTTAGTGTCACTTCGTGGCGACACCGATAACGTGCATGCAAGGTATCATATAGATATATATAGATATTAAATTGTTTATATTTCTACCAAGCTACCTTCTTTGTTTTCTACTCTTATTCAGACTCCACCCTGTCTCCTTTTGTTGTATTTCTTTAATTCCTGTCCACCCAGGCAGCACTTGCCAGTTCTTATACTATGACGTTATCCAAATTCTTTCACTTGCACTGATGAAGGGCTAGTGTTGCCTGAAAGCTCTGCTAACTTTTCTGGCTGTTTTACTTTATCGTTTTGATTTAGCTTTTTGCTTTTTTTTGTATCTCCATTGAGATCCAGCCACTGATACCCACAGCATTGCCATTTTTCAGTAATTTGCCTTTGGATTTATAGATATATATATATATATATATATATAGATATTTAAAAATTGTTTTGTACATGTATGATTATCAAGCTGGACCTTTTTATCATCTTACAAAGTAATAATAATTGTGATTATATTGTATAAGGTGTATTGTATTGGGTGTCAATACACATAATTGGCTTACTTAAAACTGTTTTGTGTCAATAAATGATGTATTGTATGCAGTTCCCAGTCCTTTCAAATGCATATGGCTAGCCTACCTATATAAACCTTCTCTGGCATTTCTGTATATACAATCGTAATGCATGGTAACTATGGACTCATAAGTTTACATGTCTTGTTATTATACAAATGTCCGAGTTTGTGTTCTGCTTAACTCAACTTTGAATAAACTGATCACGCTTTGAGTAAATGTTGGCCATTTATTTTTCCCTCAAATATATTCCCAATCATATTCATCTGTATATTCAATTCATTAGGAAACAGTTACCATGCAGTAGGTAATTGTTTGGCGAATGTATATCCGGGATATCCTGGTGTGTATAGATCCCGGTATAGATGAAGTTTGTTTGTCGGTGTACAACGAAGGTTCTGGGAAATTATGCATTTTGTTTACAGGAATGTTGGGGTATGTATGTAGGTCTCACTTAGGACCTTTAGGGAGTAACGCCCCTAAACCCCGGATATGCACAGTACTATTTTTAGGATTTTTGTTCTATACATCTGTGACTTTGTTCTGAAATAACAAAGGCCTACTAATTAAATTAATAAATAAAATACCAGTATTTAAAAAAAACATAATTTGATGACAAAAGAACAATAATTTAAAAAAAAGTCGAGCGGCGTTTTTTGTAAGAAATATTTCTTGTTATTACTTTAATCCAAGACGTACGTACCTGGGAGAATATCTTCCTATCCATATAAGGAAACTACCCAACCATATATAGATAAAAATATTGGTGGCGCTGTTATTCACAACAAAATATTTACAAAATCCGTGTTACGTTTGTGTGTGCGATTTTCCAATCCTATACAAATGATCTGATAACAATATGAATGTATTTGTTGGTAAGATTCAATTGATAACATGACACATATAATGCTAAAAATACCCTATTTGAGTCGACATTGCAGGCCACCAGGCCTTTATATTATGGGTATTGGTTGTTTACCGGCCCACACTGCTGCTGCTGCACCGTCGTAGGACTCTGTCTGGCTGGTAGTGTACAAGGTAGTAGCTAGGCCTAGCAGCACAAAACAAAGCCGACCTGACTTATGAATGAATTCATTTAATTTTAGATTCAATGCAATTTTTGTTTATAGTAAAAGTTGATTTTGTTTTTCTACAGCTGGTGGTAGTGGCTTCATTGGGTCAGCAGTATGTAGACATTTAAGACAACGAGGTCACAATTGGACTATTATTTCTAGGACCACTGGTCCAAACAAAATGTCATGGGTAGGGTAACAAACTAACAAGATACTCATCAAACATATTTACATTGTGCTGGTGTCACTTTAATAACCAGAGCAGCCATGTCATATCATTTATTTAGATAAAAAGGAGGGGTGGGGTGGAATGGAATGAAATGAAAGCCTATATCCCCCTGTCTGCCGTGTGCATAACAACAGACTAAAAATCCAATTTTTAGAATTTAATTCACCACACTTTCGACGGAAAAATATACATTTACCATAGAGTAAAGAATAAGTTACTCCATGCATTTACAAATAAATACCATTTTGTCGGACATTATTTATTGGCCGGAGATACCTTTATCCTCACTAAAAGTGAGTGTATATACTGTACTGTTTATATTGCCAGCACTATATAATCTGATGTGAATAGTTATACTGGTATGTACGCATTTTACCAGTACCGTAAATCTTCTTATAGTAACCCACACTTTAATAGTAACCCCCTACTAATGGGAACCCACCTTATAAGTCAATCTATAATAATAACCCACTACTCTAATAGTAACCATGGGGGTTAATATTAGACTAGAGTCACAAAAACTATTGACAAAATGACATTATGAAGACTGGTCGTATTTTGAAAATAAGGAGATAATGCATGTTGATGGAGTGGGGGAGGATTGAGTGTTTTTGACTTTATAAAATAAAGTTAGAGTTTAAAAAAATTTATTTATTCGTCTGTTTTATTATTTTGCTATGATTTGCTGACCGGAAAAGTTAGGGTGGGTTACTATTTTCAGGTGCCTAATTTAGGATTAGTAATAATAACCCACTACTCTAATAGTAACCCCCTTCTAATAGTAACCCACACTAAAAAACAATCAAAGACTAATAACCCAGGGTTACAATTAGAAGATTTACGGTATGCCTGTGAGACTGAGAGAAGCTGTAGAGTAGGCACTAGAAAAAATTTATAAAAATACAATCCATATTTTTAAAATGATAATACAGTACTTTATATAATCAAACTACAGGAAGATTTTTCTACTAAAAATAAGTATACTTTCTTGACAGTCTGAGGTAATGGAGAATGGTTTACCAGAATGTGATGCAGTAATTAATCTATGTGGAGAAAATGCATTTAATCCAATGAAAAGGTAATTGAAACCACATATATAATATATATATACTACTGATTGCTAAGAGTTATTCAATTTTGTATATATTTATCATATCATAGCAGAATAATGATAACAAGATAATTAGGACATCTATGGGATAATTGCTGCCGGGCTATAAGTATGTTCTATATTAATTATTAATAAAAACAATATCTGCCACAAGAAAAATGGGTTGATACAGCATAATTGTGATCATAATTATACAGTGATAGTCATCTCATTGCAATAACATGAAATATGATTTCTGTTTTGTTCATTAAAATGAATTCAGTGTTGTTTATTCTAATGTCTAAAGGATGACATAATTACGAGACTAAAACTAGATTTTTATGAAGCAATGTATGGTCGATCTATTTATCAGTTAATTTGAAAAACCAAGTAATATATCTAGGGTGCCATAGTCACAGGTTAAAAAAACTACTTTAAAAATCAATGAAGATGTTATTTGTTCAACTATGGAATGTTGTTATGCAACATTAAACATGACATCATTTTCTGATCTTGCTACCTGCTTCATTTATTATCAATCAATGGTGAACAGATGACTGGAGCCAAGGACGATTGGGGCCGTGGGCGATCGAGGACTGGATCGAGGCCATCATAGAGACGATCGGGCCCATATTTATGATCGATCGTATTATACGTTTGGCCCGATCGTCCGTGGCCCCGATCGTCTGTTCACCATTGATTGATAATAAATGAAGCAGGTAGCAAGATCAGAAATGATGTCCCTTTATTTTTATAATGGGTCCTATCATCTAATTATATTGGGCCCGAACATCCACAAAGTTTGCATGCGTTGGTACCCGATCATCTTTAAAAAAGCGATTGTCAATCCAATCAATATACATTTTTATGCAGGTGGAATGAAGCGTTTAAGAAAGAGGTTGTTCGAAGTAGAGTACAAACCACCGCTAATATTACCAAGTTGATATCAGATATGAACCGGCCACCCAAAGTATTTGTATCTGCTTCTGCAGTAGGTAATATATACAGGAGGCCACTTTAAGAAATAATTATGAAAGAAATATCTGGATACCCAAAAATATGTATTGACTCTTCACAATTTTACTCCATGCATTGGGGCTTCACTTTGTAGATTGTACGTTAGTTAAGGTACCCTGTTTAGTGGTGATAATATTATGACATACACAAGTGGAATGTATCTTTGCCAATTAATTTGTTAAATTCATGTCACATGCTGTCCACAGTGGCGTAACGGCTATGTGCATTCACTAGCTAAACCCAGAGCTTAAGAGGCATAAGCAGCCACATTGGATGGCCTCTTAAGAGTATTAAACCAGGGGCAAGCATTTTCCCTGCGTTACACCACTGGCTTTTCAGTATTAATTTCACAGTTCTTTTAATAGTTTTATTATAATGACTGTTGCAAAAACCAACCTGTAACTGTTGTTACAAATAAATAATAATTTGAACTAAAACATTATTTGACATGTGGTACATATCATTAAATTATGTTATTAGGTTTCTATCCGCCTTCAACATCAGCAGAGTACACAGAAGGCGGCCCTGCAGGAACTGATTTCTTTGCCCGGCTGAGTGTTGATTGGGAAAATACTGCAATGCAAGCAAGGTCTGATAAAACACGGGTTTCACTCGTCCGAATAGGTATGTAATTATCAATAAAAATGTTACTGTAATTGTTTTGTTATATAGAATCATTACTGTACTCTTTTGATTTGGGACATGGCTGTTAAAATTGTATCGGAAATTGTTCAGAAATTTGTCTATTGCCCGCCTAAATCCGCACCTACTCTTGGTCATTTTTTTATTAAACTGCAACATGGCCTATTTAAAATCTGATTTTAGTACAATACATCTTTAATATCTAAATTAGTGGGTGAGATTAAATTTGGATTGCATCAGTAATGGAATTGTGTCCAAATTTATCCTGAGTTAGGGGTAGGATTATAGTTGAGCAAAATTTCCTTTTTATTGAACATCATTTATATAATTATTTCACTTTAATATCTCAACCGGTCATTTTAATCTGTTCAAAGGTCATGGAATTTAACTTTAAATGTATTTTCTCACAGGTGTTGCTCTTGGTAAAGATGGCGGCGTAATCAAGCGGATGAAGTTACCATTTTACCTCGGACTTGGAGGTGTCATTGGCTCTGGTGAACAATTCTTCCCTTGGATACATGTTGATGACATTGCTGGCATCTTTATTCATGCCATTGAAAATGATCACGTGGAAGGAGCGCTAAATGCCGCTGCACCGAGTGTTACAACTAATCGTGACTTCACAAAAGCATTTGCCGCCGCTCTTTGGAGACCGTCAATCTTCCCCCTTCCAGAGTTTATTGTAAAGGCAATGCTTGGCAGCGAGCGTGCAGTTGTATTATTAGAAGGACAGAATGTGCAACCTAAACGAACATTAGATAGTGGTTATACCTTCAAGTACACAAGTATCACAGATGCAATAAAGGATATTGTTTCGTAAAAATGTAGACTCACAGTCACACTCATCACAGTGCAATTTTTTTGAAGTGATACTAATGTAGGTGAAACAAATTGTATACTGATAATAAAAACCAAGATATGGCAGCAGTGTGGTTAGCACTGTGCACACGCTTTATGATATTGGACAGACAGCCTGGCAGATCTTGATGCTAATTAGCAGGCAGACAATTAGCGTAGCAAACAATTAAATTACCACTTGATTCATTTATCTCTAAAGTTATAAGTGATAATGATCATTTACAGTCTCTTGAAAGATAGTATCAGATTTAATGTCTACATCTGTCTGTACCTCTTCATCTTGTACATATATACTTATATCTAATATATAGGGCATTGATCTGGCTGGAGCCAATTTATTCTTGGGTGTCTCCCTGGACCCCCATCCCATGCTTGTCCCTGATAAATATCACAGGCATAACCCCATCATAAATGTCATTAAATTTAGCATTTCATCAAAAAGGTCTAGTCAGAAGTTATATAAAAAATAATAAAAGTTACCAAATTTGCAGTTTTAGTATTGTCTTGATGCTGATGTGGATATCAAAGAGCAGGAGTACTCTCTCTATCTGTACTGGCTATATGTAGTATGCATGCTTACTGTACTATATCTTGTTTACCTGGGAGATTGTTTAAAGTAGGCCTAATGTTTGTCATATATTTTGTTTTTTATGATAGAAGTCACACTTGGACTATTATTTCTAGAATCACTGGTCCAAACAAAGTTTCATTGGTAGCAGGATACTTAAAAATATTCAGGTTTTAAGTTAAATAAGGAAAATAAGGGGCGGGGCTTAAAATAGTGAATGTTTTAATTCACTCAAAAAATCAAAAAGTTATTTTTTTCTGAAATATATAATCATTGTCAGGTTGGCTGCCATAGGAAATCATTCTTCTACATTGTTGTTTTAACTATTGTTATTTTGTTTATTTCGTATATAGTTTTACCTTGTGTAAAACTGACTGTGAAGTAGGAGCTAGATATACTATTTGGTTGAAGACTTTTGAAAATAAAATTTCTGACCCACACCTAGATAGACAATCTGAAAGATTATTTCTACTAAATAGGTATATTTTTTCTCTGACAGTCTGAGTTAACGGAGAATGGTTTACCAGAATGTGATGCAGTAATTAATCTATGTGGAGAGAATGCGTTCAATCCAATGAAAAAGTAATTGAAACCACATATATAATATATATATACTACTGATTGCTAAGAGTTATTCAATTTTGTATATATTTATCATATCATAGCAGAATAATGATAACAAGATAATTAGGACATCATGAGATAATTATCAAAGTATTGCCGCTGGGGTATAAGTAGGTTATGTTCTATATTATGGAATAAGCAAAATACACATTGCCACAAGAAAATATGGGTTGATACAACATAAATGTGATCATTATTATACAGTGATTGTCATCTCATTGCAATAACATATGAAATATGATTTGTTCATTTGAAAACCAAATAATACAACTAGGTTGGCATATTTATTCGCTATAGAGTGTAATTGTAACATGACATCATTAACGAACGAGTCTACAATAAATTGTTTGCAGTTCCCAATTATGCTTTAATATATAAGCATTAAATGGGGGCTGCATAAAAATTGAAATTCATTCGCTGATAACTGTGGTAGAAAATGGCTTGCCTCAACTTGCATAGCCTTCCCAGTAAATATACAATGATTGGTTAATATTTACTGGGAAAGCGATTTTTGTTATTACAGATGGAATGAAGAGTTTAAGTACGATGTTATCAAGAGTATAGTAGGAACCAACGCTAATATTACTAAGTTGATATCGGATATGAACCGGCCACCCAAAGTATTTGTATCTGCTTCTGGAGCAGGTAATATTATACAAATAATTAAAGGACAACTTGACCGAGGACCATATTTTAACAATGTATTAGGGTCCTTAGGGATGTACATATGATTTCAGAACCATCGCGAAATTAATACGCGTTCGCAGCCATCGCCGTAAATTTCTGTGACGTCACAGAATAAAAATAAACAAAAATATGGTCCTCGGTCAAGTTGTCCTTTAATGTTTTTGAGTTGAATGGTGAGAATATTTCATGAGTTGAAAAATTGACTGTTCTATTTTAACGTGGAGGAGCCGAGTTAAAATAGAGCAGTCCATTTTTCAACGAATGAAATATTCTCTCCATTCAACGAATACAAAACATTAATTATTAATAATAATTATTAACACACCTACTTTTAATACAGTTATCCATCGTAAATCATTGACGAATACTAGGCTGGGAAGCTAGGCCATTAAAAAAGGCAGTGTTCCAACTTCAGACATGCGGAGTAGAACAGTTATAGACGATGCGCACACCAAGTTGAAATCTGAACGCGATCAGTCAACAACATCGCGTGCCAAAGATTCTCAAAATGTTTACAGAAAGCTGAAAATGCATTATATTAGTACAGTTCATTATCACCATTAGATATCACTTTTCCATGAAATAGGGTGAATTCCAAATGACACATGATGCCTAATTGACCAATAAAATTGCAAGAATACAATCAGGTGTAGATTCCAAATGTGCATTTTTACAAATACCCTAGTCACATGTACAAAAGAAATGTAAGAAATTATTAAATATGAATACTTTGTGGGATTAAATGCTTTAGATCGGTGATTATATCGAGTTACATCCCTTTTACATGTCATTTATTAATAGACTGAAAAGTCACAAAATACATAATTATTTTTTTTAGTGTATACAATTTTCATACTTTATATCCTTTATAGTTGTATAAAAAAATAGGACTAATACTTTACTTTTTATACTTTAAATTATTTCTTTATTTGACATGTGATACATATTATTTTTAAATTATATTATTAGCTTACTATCCGCCTTCAAGATCTGCAGAGTATACGGAAGATGACCCTGCAGGAACTGGTTTCTTTTCGCGTCTGAATGCCGATAGCGAAAAAGCTGCAATGCAAGCAAAGTCTGATAAAACACGAGTTGCAGTTGTAAGAATAGGTATTGCAACATTTATTTTATCAATAGAATGCATATAATAATAATAATAATATCCTGGATTTATATAGCGCCTAATGTTGTGAAAGTGCTGAACATTATTACCCCAGTTATTTTGGATCAAACATATATGGAAACATACTCCCATAATGCAGCTAGTAATCAGCGCAAAGCTGCGTCTTGATCTAACTGGGTTCCCATTTATACACCTGGGTGGAGAGAGGCAAATGTAAGTAAAGTATCTTGCCTATAGATACAAGCAATGCAGCGAGAGTTGGATTCGAACCTTGATCTCACGATCAGTAGTCGAACGTATTTGTAACACACCTGAATATATCCTTACCATTTGTTCATATTACCACAGTTCTCCCAGTTGCATAACGTCGTCCTTTATTCAAAATGGAAGGCGTTCTTTTTTATTTGTTAAATGGTGAAATATTTCATTCATTGAGAGATTGATTTAACTCTCAGGCAGTCAATATTTCAACTCATGAAATACTCTGACAATTCATTATTTAAAAAAAAAAAAGATTTTTGAGTGCAATAGTCCAATGATTAAGAATTATAATTGAAATGATAACACTGTATTTTAAACAAATAAAATGATAATTCACACACACAGGTTCTGTTCTTGGCAAAGATGGCGGTGTAATCAAAATGATGAAGTTACCATTTTACCTTGGGCTTGGAGGTGTCATTGGCTCTGGTGAACAATTCTTCCCTTGGATCCATGTTGATGACATTGCTGGCATCTTTATTCATGCCATTGAAAATGATCATGTGGAAGGAGCGCTAAATGCCAGTGTTACAACTAATCGTGACTTCACAAAAGCATTTGCCGCCGCTCTTTAAAGACCGTCGTTCTTCCTGCTACCAGAATTTATTGTAAAGGCAATGTTTGGCAGCGAGCGTGCAGTTGTATTATTAGGACAGAATGTGCAACCTAAACGAACATTAGATAGTGGTTATACCTTCAAGTACACAAGTATCTCAGATGCTTTAAAGGATATTGTTTTGTAAAATGTTCTTTATGGGGAAAGCGACAATGGCTAAACTACAAAAGAAATTAATGTGATAGTGTAGTTGTTTCTGTAGCACCGTTCATTATTAACTACATTCCTTAGTTGTGTTGCAAAAATATTACCTGTATTATGTAGTGCATTGACAGGGGGAGGGGGAGGAGGAGGAGGCAGAAAGATCCACATAAATGAATAAAGGAAAATAGTGTGAGCCACAGTTTCATGCCTTGTCTTTTGAGGTGTTATCACTGACTAAACACACTCCTAAAATGCCATTGAGATGTGCGACTCACAGAACACCTAAATGCAAATGCAATTTGCAGCACGCCTGCAAGTTTATATATATTTTTGTGTACAATTGAAAAATGGTACGATTATTAAGTGGGACTTTCTTTTTGAGTCAAAATTCTTATAAAAGTAATAATAACTGTGATTATATTATTTTATTGGGTGTCCATACACATATGATTGGCTTACATAAAACTCTGTGATTGATTGTTTTGAGTCATTAATGACGCATAGTTCCCAGTCCATTCAAATGCATTAACTGTACCTAAACCTTCTCTGGCATTTCACTATATACAACTCTGTAATGCATGGTAACTGATATGGACTTTCAAAACAACTATATAAAAAGAAAATACAGAAATTAAAATATTTTCAATTAAATTAAATATAAGCATTTATAACCCACCCATTTCAGATTATTATTTGAATATACTTCATTCAAATTAAAAACTAAATAAAGTATCTTTAGCTTACAATTATTGGAGGGTAATTTGAAATCATTGTACAGTAATTTTCATTCAATAAATTTTCTTTCCTTGAACTACCATATTTTTTTCCACAGTAACTGCTAACATATATAAAAAAATTAATAATATGGGTATAAATATTTTTTTTCCTTCACACAATAATAACGTCACTAAGAATAAACATAATTTATTTTAATATATATTTCTAATTGCATTTAATGATGTAACTGCATGCATAAGGAATAAATTAACAACTATGATTTTATATTTAATGACTGGGATTCTATGTCCCATTAAATGGAATGTTTTACACATTGTCTTTAAGTTACAATATCACTTCTCGTACAATTAGTTCTGTTATGTTTTTATCCTTTCAGTCTATTTGCGTATACTTAATAATACTCCAGAAACTGTTACTTTCAATATAACAGTCACATTCAAGTGCTTATTAATTATATAACTAAACTTTGTATTTTCAATTACCTTGTTTCCTAATTATTATTTTCTATTACATTGTTACAGTTTTAATGGCAAGTACAATGCCACAATTCAGAAATTTATATTCGTAAACATGTCATCATAATGACCCCAAAAATTAGAACAATTCATTCTTTTCAATTAAACTGTATAATAAAGACTATGCACAAAAAAAGTGAAAAAAAACCAATATTTTAAAGATGTATTGTCCTCTAAAAACATGAAAAATGAAGATTATTAAAATCAAACTTTGAATAGGCCATTCTGTAGTTTTAACAAAGTTTTAAATTACAGTTTTTCAGGTAAATAATTTTTTTTCCAATTCAATTTTTGGTCAAAGTGGATAACTACTATGTGACATTTCAGGGGGATAATACATCTTTAATGAATACTATAAAAAATGGATTTTCAGTAAATTTTACATTATTTATCATAAATTTTTGTGCTTGGGAAAAATAACGCCAAATAAGAAATTACTATAAAACATATTACTTCCACTTCATTCACGGACACAACCCGTGGAATTATTACAGTACATTAAAACAAGGTGAAAGTTTCTCAACATCTACAAATTAAGCCTTTGTTAGCAGATATAGAACTGCAATCAATTTCCTTCATTGCTCCCATTTTTATTTTATTTTGGGGCATACCGATTTCAAATATGCATCATCACAAAACAAGTGCTCAACTCTCCCAATACTGGAATCTCTGAAAAGTGGAAACTCGCTCGAAACCAGACCTTTCTTGAGGTCCAAAGAGTTAAAATTTAACTTTACCATTAACAACACATTCTGAATTCCAGACTTTCCAGAAAGCTGGACATATTAGGTCAGCCCAATGGTGTCCGGTATTGGGAAAGTTGACTGTAATAATAATTAAATTACTGAAGGCATGATGAAGTTGAACATTTTGGTAAGATCCAACCTTTTTATGTGTATCAATTTTTTGTTAGATACAGTAATACCACTCTGCAGTGAGTAAGTTTAAACAGTTTTGAAGGACAATGAGTGTATTTATTGGGACATTTTTGAAGTGATACTAATGTAGGTGAAACAAATTGTATACTGATAAAAACCAAGATATGGCAGCAGTGTGGTTAGCACTGTGCACACGCTTTATGATATTGGACAGACAGCCTGGCAGATCTTGATGCTAATTAGCAGGCAGACAATTAGCGTAGCAAACAATTAAATTACCACTTGATTCATTTATCTCTAAAGTTATAAGTGATAATGATCATTTACAGTCTCTTGAAAGATAGTATCAGATTTAATGTCTACATTTGTCTGTACCTCTTCATCTTATACAAACATTAGTTGACTTAATATAATCTTTGTAAATCATTGACTAAACCAGTTTTTTTTCCAGGTATTCTTAATAGTTAACATGAGGCTACAGTACCATCACAAAATGAGTTGCGTCTTAAGTCAAAAGGGGGTGGTGGTGGGCGGAATAGAGAATATAACCAATATATATTGAAAATATATTTTTAGTAATGTTGAAAGGTATAGTAAATATGTTATATATTTTTATTGTTTTGTTGAATAAACTGTTTACAATTTACTTGATTTTAGAATATGGCATTTGTAATATTTTCATTTTTGGAAAATACAATCAATTCAAAAATACAATTTGTTTCTAGTTCTAAACCTTCATCTCTTGATATTTTTATAATACGAAGGTCATTTAAGATTATACATTATCCATTTTGTATCCCTAATCCATGTGTATCATTTTGAGGCGATTCCTCGCATTATTATGACGATTGCAACCATTTATGCCTGCTGTCTCAGTACCATCATCAAGAACTATATAACCAAATGAAATGCAATGTATATGCAGATTTTCGAGAATATATCATATAGTCAGTCCAACCAATTTGTTCTCTTCTTCGCATCTGGTTTAGCTATCTTGTTGGAAAACCGCATCGGGATAGGCCATCTAGTTGGAAAACCACGTCAGAATTACCCATCTAGTTGGAGAACCATGTTAGAATTAGCCATCTAGTTGGAAAACCATGTCAGAATTAGCCATCTAGTTGGAAAACCGCATCTGGATCAGCCATCTAGTTGGAGAACCGTGTCAGAATTAGCTATCTAGTTGGAAAACCGTTACTGGATTAGCTATCTAGTTGGAGAACCGCATCAGGATTAGCCATTTAGTTGGAAAACCGCATCAGGATTAGCCATTTAGTTGGAAAACCGTGTCTGGATTAGCCATTTAGTTGGAAACAGCGACTGGATTAGCCATTTAGTTGGAAAACCGTGTCTGGATTAGCCATTTAGTTGGAAACAGCGACTGGATTAGCCATTTAGTTGGAAAACCGGCGAGAAATTAAGCTTGTTTAGTAAATACTGCATGTAGCCTGCATTTAATCGGCTAGTACAGTATACTTTTGGCTTGGCTACTTTGTATGTGATACATCGATATAACACATATCAAGGTACAATATTTTCAACCAAATTACATACAGTTAGGAGCACATCGCAAACAAATTATAGGGTTATCAGCCAATGTTAACTATAATCACTTTGGAGATTTATGAATTGCTTGGCAGTACAACACTGGTGGATGCAAGTTACCCTATCATCGTTTAGTTTGCATAACCATGACTGGTGTTTGAATTGCTGTTAGGAGTAGATACTCTGGGGGAAATTGCTGACTTCACCTTGGTCATTGAAGGGCATTCCATTACTGCTGTACGAGAGTTTGTAACGCATACGTAATGGTTGTTTCTGTGGATTAGCTACTTTGATAAGCTGAGTTACTTCACCAGCATTACCACCTGGGATTGTATCTCCAGACGGTGACATCAGTTGAAGTTGAAAAGTCTAAAATTAGAATTATTGAAGAAATTATTAGGCAATCAAATCAAAATGTCTGTATTATGTGGAATGAGGAAAATTTTGATTTTTTAGTGAAAATATTGTTTTTTTTGTACCAAATCTGCACACGCAATATGGTTGCTTTCCTGTTTATGCATCTACAAACTGTAGCTATAAACGTAGCAATGTCATGGAAAACCAGATTTAACATTTTCAAATACTACGAGAATTTGTGTTTTCTTACATTATTGTATAATTATATTATCAAAATCGTTTGCATTGAACAGTATTATATTTGTTAATCAGGTGTAAACCATTGACTAGCGAAAGCTATTTGTTAATAATTTCCCTGGTAAACGATTTGTTACTTTTTATTATTTATACTGGCCGACATCTTCAGTGAAAGACTGTCTCCCAGAGGGCCCAGTTAAGATAAGTGGCTGTGATGTACTAGTACACCGGGGTAACTCGTCTCAAAAGATGTACTAGGATCTTTAAGGTGCACAAGCTAGTGAGCCTCAAACCCTTGCCGATGGCTACGTAAATACGGTTCCACTGTCTTAAAAGCTCAGCCACTCACTCACGGTGTATTGCAATTGTTTGCTAAACCATCTTAGAAAAAACAACAAATAAAATATACCTTTGGAACAGCTGCTTGGAATATAAAACTGGAAACTAAGTTAGATGTAGAGTTGGTAGCATGTAATGTTATATTCACTACTGATGGATTGCTATTGTCCTTTTCAAATTTAAATTCCACTTTGATGCCATTGCGTTCATAAGCTGTTATTGGGGGTATTGAAAGTGCTGAAAAGAAATTTAAATAAACAAATTGTTATTATTATTATTGTTATTGCACTGGTCCTGTCTTGATTCCCAAGGAAATAGAGAGCATTGTATTCAATGGTAAAATGGTTTGCTATCACAATAACATATCACATAACACATTGCTATCATGGTGCACAGTATTTTAATGGCGATTATGAACAATGGTACAAATAATTCCATGGGCGAAAATAGAACAAATTTTCATCCTTCTTTGAATGAAAATATTTGTTTCATTGCACAAATATAAAACATTTAAAAATGTTTTTATAACACACCTACTTTTAACAAAGGCTAGGCCAATGTCTAAAAACGTTCGCAGTACTCGCATATAACGACATTGCACTGTCAATGATGTAATTAAGAGTTCAAAAGAACATTTATTGAATATCATGTGATCCACAATCCCCCAATCAAATGACAAGAATCTACTTAGGTAGGTTATCAGATTAAATTAGTTCCTGCTTGCGAGACAACATAATCAAAAAGTATACCTGTTCCTGGCAACTGTTAATTATAAATATAAAAAAACAAATAAATTTGAAAACTGATTCGCATTTAAACAAATATATACATTCTTACCATTATCATTCATAGTGCCTCCAAGTAAATTGAGAGAAGACTGGTTATTTGTTTGTACTGGTCCACCTAGTAAGCCATCCATAAGATTGATCTCTGGCATTGCAGGCTGTACGACGGGAGCACCTAAGGCAGGTTCTTGCATATCACCACTACCAATATCTAAGCCAAGAAGATCCATGATACCACCAGCTGATGAGCTGTCTTGTTTATTGTTGATTGGTGTTATGACTGGTGATGAACCACCAAGACCGCCACCTAATAAGTCTAATATTCCATTGCTCTAAAAAAAAAAACACAATATAATATTTTAATTATTTATCAAAAAGTAGTGACCAGTCCTAGAACAGACATATTTTATTCTATTTATATCAAAATAATATTTAGACTAAACTATTATTATAGGGCCATGGAGAGGCTTACTGGCAAATACTAACAAAAACAGGCATAGGCTAGGTGAGATTAGCTAAATTTGTGAAAAGTATTAGTACTGTTCTTTGTATTTTGTTTGTATTCCTTTTAAAATTGGTATTATTATTGTAATTTTTGTGAGTGTTTTGCTATTTGAGGTGATAATGAAACACATTCAGACTCTGTTGTGGTCATGCTAATCTTCTGTATTGCCTGTAGGGTTTTATGATATAAAATGAAGTACATGTTATTAAGATGCTCGAGCTCTGTGTAAATCGCATGGTGTTGCATGTGATACAAATTATTGCCCAAGCTCCGGTCAGTGTTTTTTTTTACAGTATTCAAGCATGCAGTTGAGTAACAACACGGAAGAATGTAGCAAAAGCGTGTGCAGAATCGATCGGGGCGATGATAGCCTTGGGTTGGAAAATTGTAGAAGCTGTCAACCGCGAAATTTTAGACTTGAATAGACTATGTATTGTATTACAAAATAATGTATTACGGAACCTAGATCTTTGAATTAATGGGTGGGCTTATACCCGAGTGCCTCATTTCGCATGAAAATTAGTCAAAAGTCAGGGATCGGCTTATATCCCAGTATGAGTTTATACCCGTGTCAGTACGGTAAATATCACAATAACATTAAATATTATGTTAGCATGTACTTGATAATATTTTATATAATAAGACACCGGGCGATACCCTGGCGGATGAAGATCAGCATGACCCCTCCTTTGCATTGATGTATTTGTTTACCTCTGAAGTTGGTGCAATTGATGACTGATTGTCATTTAAAAGCTGGTCCCCATTTTCCGTTTCTTCTAATACCTCTCCATTTGTGTTAATTTCTATATCTTTGTTCTTGTTCTCCATTGGTGGCATCCTTTCTAGTAAACCAGATCTGATAAAAATATAAGTAGTGACTAATACATAACATACAATGAATATATATATATTATTAGATCCCGTGACTAAAAATACTCCTGAAAAGATGAGGCCGTATCAATTTGATCTATGGTGAGTGTGCGTATAATTGAGGGACTAGTGCTGTTCCGCCATATCACGCTGAGAGTGTTAAAAGGAGTCGCTATCCAATCGAGTTTCAACAATACCATGAAAGCCTCACTTGCATCACATACAACAATGGCATGATAACTAGGAAAAAGCTTACCGATATATCATATAACATACCTCATATGATCATAACTTCTTGATAATGCGAAGAATTCTACAGACCTCTGTTGTAGTTCCATGTCTAGACTCATTGAAAATGGTGTTAAAATTGTTTGAATTTGCCTGAAATTGGAAAAAAAAATATATATTTATTGTTCATCTTCGATAATAAAAAAATTTATGATTAAGTAAATAAAGTAGAATTGAATTGAAATATTTTATTTAAACTGGGCGAAGTTATGATCAGTGGCTATGATGTACTAGTACCCCGGGGTAACCCCCTACTTGTCTCAAAAGATGTACTAGGTTCTTTAAAGTGCACATGAGCTGGATGTGTACACTGGACCTACTGTTTATAGTTCTTATCCAAGAAGACCCATTCTACCACCAGAACCATAGAGTGAGTGAGCCTCGAACCCATGCCGATGTTATGGCTACATAATTACGGTCCCACTATCTTAACCGCTCGGTAGGTAGGTGTCACAAAACAAATAATAAATGCTTTTTATTCGTTGAATGGAGAGAAAATTTTATTTCATTGAAAGATTCGCTACTTTTCCATTCAACTCATGACAATGTCCTCCCATTCAACTCATGACAATGTTCTCCAATTCAACTCGTAAATACACTATTGTACACATTTCATACGTTTGTAGTGACTTACTCTTGAGAGCTGGTAAATCGTGTACTTAGCTTGAGTATAGCCTGTAGTACATACTCCTTTGTCACTTGGTTTAATGATGTTGACTGAAGCATTTTCTCCAATAGATTACACACCTCTGCTTCAGTTACCTACAACAAAGCACACAAGATACTTGTTACCAAAGTCATGTATATATGAAAATATATGGTGATTGTATTAAAAATTACACAAAAAAGCACTATGCCCTAATGTTGTTTTTACATAAAGCCACCTAAACCACTAAAGGACTTGCAATGAAACTTGGCATATGTGTCGACTATAAATGGATAACATACATTTTTCTTATATAAAATAAAAGAAACCTAAACAGTTGTCACCATAGAACTATAGGATAACCATCTATGCTGTCTTTGATAAAAATACAATTTTTTAAAATCCAATCAAATGGCTTTACGATCAAACAGAACAATAAAATCGTAGTATTGTCACGATATTATTATTCTTACTATTAATCATGACGTCATTTGTTTGGACATGTGAACATTTTGTATTCATCAAAGGCAGCATAGATGGTTATCCAATGGTTCTATGGTAAAAATTTTTTAGATTTCTTTTATGTATGAAAAATGCATATCTATCGTCAATAGTTATCGTGAAAATGGGCCTTTAATGCAACTATGAGCCTCATATGCGTAAAATTTAAGAGGATGAAATCTCTCAGTTCAAGTCATAATTGGATTGTAGCCCTGCAACATCACTGCAACAAAAAGGTTTTACACATTATCACGGCACGACACATATACAGTACTTCACATGTGTTTTAACGCATCATAGATGATGGCTGTTGTGGTTAAATTTGCAAGGAAGATTGTCTATTCTACATGCACTCTGGACGAAAAATAGGAAAGACACAGCATAATCATTTTGTAAAATAAAAGCTACACATCACTGTATATAACCCAATATTAACATGCATCACCAAAATATTCTTTTAAAATGAAAATATACATTTGAACAGGTCCTTATTTGATTCAAATTGAAATGCTTTGTATTATAATTAATGTACAGTATAGTGGAATATTATCTGGATGAATGGGAAAAAATACCCTGTGTAGAATGAAATAGGACATGTTAGTGTTTTAAGTTGAAGATTACACAAATGGAAATTTTAGCCACTAAAGTCCTTTTCACACCTTTCACCCTGTCCATAGTCGTACTACAGTATTGTGGCTCTGGTTTAAAGCAAAGTTAGACTGGGTTTTTACCGCAAATAAAGGTGTGAAAAGGCCTTATAAATTTTAGTCAACCAGCCAGAATCTAAATGTTAGCACATACATCTATGCAGTGAAATCTATGCAAACAGTGGAGGCTAGGTAGTTAATGGGGTATGGACCTGGAAGGATTGCCCTTGGCTTGGGTCGTAGCTTTGGGACTTGAGCTGGTCCAGATCTAGCTTGTTCATGTAGTATGTCCGTACCTGCACTGGTTCGTCCTCCTCGACATCACCAGATAAAAGAACATCACCATATTCACCAATACACCATGCGGCCACTTGACAAAGGGGTTGCTGAAAGTGACAAGTATAAATAATATAGTATATAATAATAAGTAACCAAATTTGTTTCCAATTAAAATGAAGTCGGATTGAAACCCCATATATCTATTAAATTATTATGGTTATTATTTATTATCATCAATTATAATTGATAGGTAAGTTAGATTTAAGTAAGTAAGCAGCAGAAATTGTATTGCACAATATTTAGCTTTGTCCATCAATTAAAAGATTGGTGGACTAAAGGTATAAATGACAGTGTGTTCGATTTCTACCAAAATGAATCAAATATGAATAAAAGATTATTTGGTTTAATGATGCCAGAAAAAATTATTCCGACACTTCTTCGTAACTAACGATGTAAAAAAGTAGTAGTATTAAAAATCAATCAATAAATTCTTGACTATGTATATTACATTCATTTTCATACGAAAGGGAAACAAAGATGTTTGTGTTTATTTGTCTATAATATTAATCATTTTTGTACAAATACTACAATTCAGCCTTTTGAGCTGCAAATGTATTTTTTATGGTTATGTTTATGATTAAATCAAAATCACATAAAAAAATAATTAAATGCAGATAACTAGCTTATTGCTATGCTAATACATATTCATAACCTTTTGGTGTGTATTCAAAACAATAGTGGTCTCTAGTATTATTTGTCTTTAATGACAGTGAAACAACACCAATTTAATGATATTTTATAACACATACCTGTGTGTAGTTTTTAGAAATGGCTTGGAATAGCTTTTGCACAATGTAAGGATGAAGAGTGTTAGATACAGAGATCATCTGAATTAAACTAGATACTGAATCATCAGGCACATAGTTGCCTGCCGCTGTCAACACACGCATCATTGTGTCTATATGCCACCGCTTGTTGGGAGAATGTCTAAACAACAAATGAAAATTACACAAGTAATGTAGTGAAAAGACAGTTTATATGTGACGTTTAAGTAATGTTACATCTTTTAGACAAAATTATGAGCTTTGCATTATAAACTGACCATAAAATAAGCATTCACAACTCATTCACATAAAAATGAATGAACACCTAGATAACCATTAAAATGTTGGATATTATGATTGGAAGTAATGCAATACTCAAAAGCTACTTCACACTAATTAACTACTAATTAGAATATATGATGGTGGTGCAAAATGAAAATGATATTATGAGGAGAATTGATTAATTCTTGAACGCAAATTTATTCCACACTGGTAGGTAGCATAGTTAATGTAAATTATTGTAATGCGCAGATATATTGTATGTTTCCAAAATTACATTTGGATTATATTTCTTCAGTATATCTACTATACTCATTATTGAAGATAAATGGTACCTGGGAAGAGCATTGATCAAACGAACACTCTTGTTAGTAGGAAATTGCATGCATTTTGACATAAGTGGATGAACTGCTATATGTTTTTTAGAATTTTGTATTGTATATGATTGTACTGTAACTGTGTTGAAATCACTATTTTTTAGAAATTTGTATTTTATATGTTGACATCCCTATTAAGGGGCACTTTTCCATGAAACGCATAAAGGGAAATACATGTTTGAACACCGAGGCCAACACCTATTCAGAGGAAACTATAGAGGTTCTACTGTTATTTATATATTTATCCTAAATTATTAATGCCTAAAGCCCTGTCTACACTATCAAACTTTATGTGACAAAAAAATGTGATGTGCCCATATATGGACATGATGATGTCATATAACTACCATATTTGGGCATATAACTACCATATTTGGGCATACCACTACCATATTTGAACATATCACTACCATATTTGGGAATATCACACTTTTTTTCTCAAGCTAGTTTGATAGTGTAGACAGAGATTTATAATTTGTAATTTATAAAAAAAATGTCATAGCTATTGTTTCCCATCAACTTTACCTGGAGCAGTAGTATATACTCTCAGGTTGGTAAGACAGGGAATTTAATATACCTCCATTTAAATGCCACAAAAGAATGTATCAGTTCTTAAATGGGGTAAGATTGGAGGTGTATTTACATTTATTTGGAAATAAGGCCAGGAAACTATGTAATGCAGTTTTTTGTCAAACTAGTTTGAAGGTGTAGACAGAGCCTTACCTTTCACAAGCAAGGAAGATATTGGAAGATGCGTAGCCCTTGAATTCTGGATCCGATTTATCTAAAAAGAAGATTAGCTCTTTCACCATACTCCTGATATTTGTACCATTCACTAGTGCAAAACAAAGTTCTACAGCTCGTCTGAAAAAGTAAACAAAGTCACACATGAAAATGTAAATATACTTTCTTATTTTATGGTCACAACATTTTTTGTATTATATTATTAAATTTAAGAATATTTTTTTCTCTCAAATTAATGCTGTCAACATTGTTTGTTCATAGTGGGCAAATCCGGTAGCGTCAACATAAAATATTTATTAGTCTGTAGTGTCAAAAATGGATATAAAAAAGTAGTTCATAATTTAATTTTAGCTTGGAGCGTGCACTCATTCCTGGATCCGTCTCCGATTCATACTCTACTTACTTTTTAATTGAAATATCTGGATCTCGTAAACAATCTACAATAGTGCTTCTGTGTCTTTGTACAGCATTCAAGTCAGCACTGACTGTTTTTAGCAAGGTGTTGAGAGCTACATATCTGTCAAATAAACACAAACTCTTATTTTACATACATTTTGTTGTTTAATTCTACCCATTTTTCTAAAGTGAGTGACCGAGCAATAAGACAGTGGAACCGTAATCCATAGCCACAATATCTCAAACAGTTTGGATAAGGACTATAAACCGTAGGGGCTCAGTGTACACAATATATCTGTGTGCACTAGTTCATCTTTCGAGACGAGTAGTAATATTAAATGAATTACTGTTAAATTACCTGATATTTTTGTCATTGTTGAGTAGAAATCGTCCTAAGATATTGACAGCCAACACTCTAAGACCACTTTCAGACTTGATGTCCATAATTGTTAGTACGGTTTCATAGAGAATTGCATTACCAACGTTTTTACTTGTTTCTGTATTAGTAGCGACCTGAGCTAATATATCATTCATAGCTTCACTAGAGTCAGGATCTCCTTTTCCAAGAATCCTTAGTAATCGTAGAATTTTAACCTAAAATTGAATTAAATTGCATCAATAATTTAGGGTATGTTCAGATTCAGAGTTATAATTAGTGTCGCAACAGCAGTGTCCAGATTTACTTAACTAACACTTTCGTTTGAAATTAAAGCGTCACCGATTTGGGCGAACATATGGTATGCAGGAATAAATTTGATTGGTTAGAGGTCAAAATCGTTGATGCTTGACTGAATTAGTAAGTGTCGTTCACTAATCTTGTACCTTGAGCTATCGCAATGAACGAAAGATTAGTGTCGTAAGAGGTAGCTTCCACTAATCTTTTCTTGGTTCAGACTTATGGAGTTATACGCTGCATAACTCTGTAGGTTTGAACAGGTCCTTACTCTTTTCTGATATGAAGATGGTTTAGGTTTGAGTGTAAATAATGTATTGACAGTGATGTAGTTATTGTGAATGAGCTATGCATTTGCAGCAGACTTCTTTTCTGATCACTAACTGGTAAAAGTCTATAAATGTGAACCACTTTTTGTAACTCTTACTTACCAGCGCTGCATAATTGGTTTTACAAAGTGAATGTTAAAAATTAGAATTGCGAAAAGCATTAGGTCAACTAAACTGGCGAACAGCAGTCTGTTCGAGACATTTGTGAATTATCTGTTCATTAGTGGCTCAGTAAGGTCATTTTGTCATCTGGGACATTACAGCTCAGTAAAAGTGAAATCAGTTAGCAAATTTTGCTAGTGGTTAATTCGCTTTGCTTGAATGAACTAATAGATACAGCTTTGGGTAATATTCAATAATGATTGGAATGGAAAACGTGTATGTGATTGAAAGTGTTTCTTTTATTTCATCAATTAATGTATGTAAGATACTCACTTGCAAGAAGGGATCACTAACACCTGAGACATCATGCTCCGGTGAATAACCTGACATGATCAAATTCTTTAAAACTCTTACAAGCTGTGGCACCATCTGTAATAAAATTTAAAAAACAAATTGTTTTTATCCAATAAAGTAACTTTTGGAAAACTGTAACAAACTTGCACCAAAGTAAAGGCTAAAGACATCCTCCAAAAGTGCAATTTCTAATAAAAAATGTCGAGCTTAAGGATGAAACAAAATTTGATAATATTAAAATTAAATATTAAAATTATCATGAAGAAAAGTTGAATTAAAAACAATTTCTGATGAATACTTGCAATGTCTGATAAAAACCCTTTATAAATAATAATAAACAAACATTAAAACATGGAAGACTTTCACCAATAAACATATATTATTAACAATAATAAAATACAGATCAAAGTAATCTTAAATTTCACAATCAATTGAAGATGCCACTAAATTGTTCAATACAGAAAAATAAATGACAAAGATAGGTTTGCATGAATTATGTAAATTTCCAAAAAATATTGATATGGCAAAAAAAGTTGCATACTGAATGAAACAAGTGGTCTTCAGTTGATTAGAATGTCAAAAATAAAATCAACCAATAAATATCGACAAATTTCTAATAAAACCATGCTAAGAACAAAAAAAGCGTGAATAAATGAAAAGTTAGTTTAGGCACATGGGATATAAACAGGATGAACCACAAAATGATAAAAAGTTGTTAGAATGAATGGTCAAGCGGTCACATACCTCACCATCATTGAACTGGTCAGATGGGTATTGTTAGTGGATAATCATGTAGTAATCAAGATAGTAGAAGAGGTGAAAAGAAATGGAAAGATAAACAAAAACAAAATAAATGAGTGGTTAGAACTTGGTAAGGTAATTAATTACTAAATGATAACATAATCTAATTAACATTATTATGGCTTAAAATCATAATGGTTTTTACACACGTTGATGGCACTTTGTGTATTAATGTAACATGTAACTTTAATGCCTACATCAACTTGTGATAAAACCCATATGATTAACAATTACAAGCATGCCATAGAATTAACTTCTGATTAATTTATGCCAAATTATTAAATTAAAATATTGAAATATTAACTTATCAAATAAATCTAAAATTAATTTCAAATGAAGTTTCAAATATTCAAATTCAAAAGGTAGATAATTTTAAAAATATTCTACAAATAGGTCTATATTACACAAATAAATCTAAATACAGACAAAAACATTATTTAAATTTGGACATGATGTAAGTCTGATGGCTTGATATCGCATCTAGCATGAATTTACAGGAAAATGAAGTTTACAACATGAATATCACTATCTACTCTATAGACTCTATCAAGACATACAAATAAACACATACTAGTTCGTACAGAGTTGTAGAATAATAGAATTCTTATAAAAACACAAACAATAACAAGTAAAGATTTCAACATAATTCTAATTTTGACAGGTTGATATTAATGCAAGATTTTGAGTAGTTACAACTCATTTATGATTTAGTATGTTATAATATTATTTCAAGATATCAAGGTACATTCAAACTTACACCACGTGTAAGCTATTTGTAAAAAAAAAAACAAAAGAGAAGAGTAGCAGTATTAACACAAAAAATCACATGTTACGCCGTATATTGACACTTCAATATGGATTTGCTCATCCTTGTCTTATTATAACATTTAAAGGCCAACTCAGACAGCGTCGTATGAGGCCCGACAAGTCATCTCATCGGGAGAAAATAAAACTAAGCCCGACGCTATCTCAAGACGACTCGTCTCATCAGAAGTCAACAGACAGCACCGACGAGTCAAGACGTTTCTTCGGGCCTTGTCGTACGATGCTGTCTGAGTTGGCCTTTAATAAACAATGTTGCAACATACTTAATTGTTAATTCTATAATACCCCTTCAAGGCCGTAGCGAGAGATTAAAAACGGACGAAGGCAAAGATGCTTTAAATATAATTATTATTATATAATATGACGATCTCTGCTGGGGAATTGGGATGGGTAATGAAAATCTTTTCTGTCTCTACGGCCCTGTCCTTTCAAATTTCCTAGTAAAACACCCGAGTATCAATTCAAGAGTTTTGAATGTTGAAAGCCCCAGTGTGTGTGTTTTGTTCAATGTGAAATGGCTATAAAGTACGAGTACGAGTATAATATAAAAAACAGGTAATAATGTATTGCAGTACTCCAATCTTACATAGTAACTTTTTGTTTTCATGACACACCACTAGACAGCATAGCTATCACACTCAGAAACATTTAAGCATGTGCAGAATGGGTGTTGACTGCGTAGTGAAGTGTCATGAAAAATAAAGATAGCTATATATATATAGACTGTTGTAAAGTCAGTGTTAATTTGTGTAAAATGAAGCAGAGAGGTTACAGTGTTACGATTCATTTGAGCAATTGAAAACAACAATTGAAATGTAATGAAAGAGTGTCACGTACACATACCTTCCTGAAGTGATGTAGCGTATCTGGACTGAGTTCACACATCTCTGTTATTAACGCTACAGCTGTAAGTTGAACACCTGTAAAACAATTTGAAAAACGCTTTAAATATAAACAACAATTGGTAAATTGTATTAAGCACTGTCTACATTATCAAACTAGTTTGACAAAAAAAGTATGTGCCCAAATATGGTAGTGATATAGCCAAATATGGTAGTGATATAACATCATGTCCATATATGGGCGCATCACATTTTTTTGTCACATAAAGTTTGATAGTGTAGAAAGAGCTTTATAGTCAAAACCCAAACTGTTCTACTGAGTTGTAATATAATAACTATTGTTTTCTTTACAAGGCATACTGAAGTAGTAATCAAATATCCGACCATGGTTTGAAAACATAATTTCATAATGGGCATCATCTTACATTATTGTTAAGCAAACCGGAATGAATACATTTGTTATGATTAATTGGTTTGAGTGCCATCGTTGTGAGATTGTATGGATACACAGCGAGAATGAATGGTAATCATTACAATGAGAGACTTTCATACAAATCTTGACAGGTGTAATATGGAAACAAAGGTACCAGTGAGTAATCAAGTTACTTTATTAAAAATATCAGGCAAGCTGAATTCAATTGATTTACAATGATGTATGGTAAAAACTGTACTAAATCGTGACAAATCTCAGAAGGGTCAACTAGCATAGTGATTTTGACAAACAGGCCAACTACTATACAACTGGCCTGGATAGGTAAGCTCATTGGACCAGATAAAGAAAGTACAGTAAGCCTCCCAAAAACCTGAATGTCACCAAAGATACATTTCATTGGGCCTGTTTCTGCTGAGCAGAAATAATCGATTATTAACTGTTTATTTTTTTAATCGATTATTTTTGGGCAGCAGAAACGGCGCAAAATAAAATAACCGATTAAAAATAACTGATTAAAAACACTCAATCCATTGCGTGTTTTAATCGATTATTTCTTGTTTTAACCGATTATTGCGGAGCAGTTTTGAGCTGCAACACAAATAGCGATTATTGACCCCACTTTGACCTCTAGAGTATGGCAAACTCATTCACGTCACAAAGCATGCTGTTTATTTGCGCGATATCGACGACGATCAGCAAAACAACGATCGCGATGTAGACCGAATAACAATCAAACATTTGACTTTTATTATTTTGTGGGGGAGAATTATACCGAGAGACTCCAGGATTCTGTGTTACAAGTACACCGTTACATCCCACCAGTCCAGGCTAACAATGTTTTACATGTCCTTTTTTAGGCCTGTTGTCTGTTTCGGTAGAAATATATAGCCTTATAGTAGGCCTAGCTAGCAGGCCGAAGGTAGAACCAACGAACGGCGAAACGAACTTTTCTCGCCCACGTGTCTTTATTAATATAACATCATTATTCTGTTGTATGTGGTACGGTAGTAGGCCTAGATGTTTATTTTACAAATAATATAGCTTTACGTAAGAGTAATTTTTAATCCAACATGTGAGAGTTTAGGCAGCGATAGGATGTAAACAAACCAACTCTCATCGGCCTTTCATAACTTGAATGCGCTGTGGGGGGATGACGTGATTTTAAAAACCGATTACCTGAATAACCGATTAAAGTCGTAGCAATTTTCAATTGCAACGCGATTATTTTTGTGGTTTGCGGTGACTGGAAAAAATCGATTATTTTGATTTTTTCAGCAGAAACAGACCCATTATCTTTACAAAGATTTGTTTTTGTTAATAAAGCTTTGGTTTTAACTAAAAATGAAAATAAACTTAAGCAGGCATTATGTTTTTGATAAATAATATTTTTAAATATATTATTTAACAGTAAAAGTGACTGCAAAAATGGGAAATTTCCTTTACTAGATTAACCCATGTCATATCAAGTTCAAATAGATATTTTATAACATTTGAGATAAAATGGATTTACCATGACTCTTGTCATTCAGTAGAGGTCTTGCAGCTGGAATAAACATCTCCATGAGATCAGGAACCTTCCTTACCACCCGCAAAGCACATAAGGCAGCCTACAAGATTAAAACATATTTCATTTTCAGCTAGTAGAAGTTATTGCAAATTTTAGTAATGAATACATGCATTTGCACCCTTCTATTGGCACAATGTAGTAAATACAGAAAGTCATAGTTGAACTTTTTAAAGCTTAGGCTTTATTATATGATATTGCTTGATAATATAATATTGATATTACTATTGATTTTTCTGGTAGTGAAGTTGATTAGTTCAATGGTTTGCCTAACTCCAGCGTTTCATTACTTTACTTTAGGCACATGGGGCAGGGATTACCAATAGTAAATTAACCACTGTCATATCAGATAGGTGGTGATCCCCCTGATACAGGGGATATTTTGTGAACCAGTTTACCAGGTAACTCCCTACTCATGTCAAATGATGGGGTTTTTAAAATTCACACAGTGTGTACACTGGGCCTACAGGATTGTCCTTATCCGAGTTCCACTACCAGAATTAGGAGATAGTCGGCCTCGAACCCATTATTGACGTTTTAGGTACGATAACTGACGCCTCTGCTTTAACCGTTCAGTCATTTGACCCGCTGCGTTTGAGAATACTCTGGTGGGACTCTAAACCACAACCTCCCAAACTCTGGATCACCAGTTACTGAACCAATGTGATATGATATTGCTTGAACCACCACACACACACACTGTTATTTACAGCCAACACTGTATTGCTTACCTTTTTTTTAATATAAGCATTTGATGTTTTAAGGAGTTTCTCTATTTCACCTGCTAAATCTCTACTCATCTCAGTGGAACATACTCCTCCTAAGCAGCACAATGCTTGGCCTACTATGTACTGATTTGTATGATTCATGTCACTGTAGGAGATAATGTAAGAGGTTAGGGTTAGGGTTTAGGTGTTATTGTTGGGCCTGTCGTCATCTGCAGACACGATAATGTAGGCTGTATATTGCTGCTAGACATGATACTGTACTATAGAATATATACGGTTAGGAACAATAGTACAACTAAAAATGTTTTCTACAAAGACATGTTTACAGTAACACATTTTTTTTTTAAGAGTTTTGAACCTTTGTAAAATGTATTTTATTTTACTTTAAGGGTTTACAGTGTTTGATATTAGATTTTCTGGGCTTCATTTGAGACTGGTTTTAGGAGGGTTGAATGTACCGAGTACTTACTTTTTCATTGAATTTGTCATGAGAAGGTGAACATCGTGTCTTTCGTCTAATAAAAGTGTTATACCTAAGTAGCCTATCCTTTTATCTGTATATTTTGGCATTGCTATCAGCTTTAAACATTCCAACTGAAAAATAAGACCAAAAGAGAAATGAAGACCAATTGAAGTAGTAGTATACAGTACAGAAAATATGTATTGTAGGTACAGTATATTATTAGTTAGTGTAAAACGTAGGCTACGTTATGGTAAATAAACGACTTTCAATGGGCTCACACGCCACCCGATGAACGTATTTGTAAATGTGGCGACGTGCAGACCAAGCTTTACGCATTTGTGTACCATGTTGGACACTGTTATCCCCAGTTGTCAATAAAGAATAATATAAATATATGTTTACCTGTCCAAAATGTGCTGGGAAGCCCAGCATATGAATATACAACAATTTAGCAACATTACGACATCTGTACGTATTATCTTCTTCACGGAAATTGTTACGTATTAATGCACATTCTTTCTGTATTACCGCCCTCTCATCGGCCGCAGTACGTGCTGCCCGGATATTGCGTATAAGATCCTTGAGACGAATAGGCGCCGGCATTTTTGCCAACTAGAGAAAGCAAAATATTATTGTGTAAATTACAAATGAATTATCCAATTCTACTGATGTAAATTCATTGCTATGGAAACAAGATAGCAATCTAATTAAGTAGCTTACTTACAATGCTAATCTTAATGTTATCTCATGGAAATTACAAATTATTATTATGAATCTAACATTAATAAATATTCTTGTTAATACTTACAGTTAATAATCTTAAAATTGATTGAAATCATTCTAAATTAGCATAGTAATTAAAAATTCAACAGTAACAAATTTTAAAATTAAAATTACCGGTAGTTTTACCCAAAAAAAAAAAAAAATTTCTCTATCACAATTCAATTCCCATTTTCAGTTTGTTATCAAATGATTAATTTTTGTTAATTGTTAGTATTATAGTAAATTATTATTGTAAATTAAATCAAAAATATATTTTTTAAATAGATAAAACAGTTATCTTCTATAACTAGACCATCCAAGTATAAACACATGCCAATGAATGTTGTACCATATCAGTGGAATATTTAATATTTATAATCAATAACTTTTTATAATTTGCTGTAATTGTTTATCATCATACAACAACCTGGTTCACAGTTATTTTAATATAATAATCTGCCAAGTTTTTCTAGCAAAGCTATTTATTTTATTCTAATAAGCATTTTACAGGAACACTATTTCAATTTCCTTTACAACACAGAGTGCATCATTCAACAACATGCTCATCAGCCTGATGAGATAATCGTAATTATACAGGTACACTGAACAAAACAAATACTGTACATTGAGGAAAAAGGTGAAAATAACAAGATTTGTGAGAAAATAAGAATCATACAATAGAACACAAAATATTTATTTTTGTAAATCATACATAATGCAACCTACAGTATTGCAGTGCAGATTTATTATAGAAGTATTATTTCCTGTATATTCACAATCCTTTTCATAATCTATTTTCACCTGTTGCTAGATATGAATTAATGTGTGTAGACATTATCGTCACATATTCAATTATTAGTAATTAAGTTCTTGAATTTATGACAACTACTACACTAAATATCAAGCGGTTTTACCATTCGGTTGAATTTATAAATTATCAATTTGTTAATTATCATTATTAATATTACTATAGCATCTACAAGTACTTAATAGATTATCTTTTGGTAGTAACTGTATTGTAGTCGATTTAAAATGTTTCTACAGTTTTGTTTACATAACCGATTAAAACTAATTATTATTTTATACTTTCTGTACACATTTAGAATAATAGATCAAACACATTACAATATGAGGCATAGAATCACAAAATCGGCTAAATATCAGAAATAATTTTTTTTTGATATTCGTATCTATATTGATACTATAAACGGATTCGTTTATTAAAATTACAGAGTTACTGTACAGCGTACATCACAAAGCAAATGATTGTGCTACCCTACTGTAGGCTTAGGGTAGTAGGGTAGTCTTACTCTTAGAGTACTGTAAGTAGTAGACTCCATTTTCTTCTTAATAAAAGCGAATTCTCACTGTGAACTTCAAGGGTAGTATCTTGTTGTGATTCCAGGCCTCAAATAGTGTATAGTTACTGCATGGTAATGTATTGTATCACGTATACTATTGATTAATGCTATGTTGTAGAAATTTATATTTGATACTGTATGTTGTGCTTCTTAATTTAAACTCCACATTTTTTGTACACAGAATTCTCAACATCCAAATTTGAAGCTACAGTGATATCATGCATATAGTTCTAACTGAAATTTACAGAATATAAAGCCTACTTAGTCAGTCATGCTACCAAAACAATGATCAAAGCAATATGAATGAATTTATTTTTATTGATGAAGTTTATTAACTACCAAGTTTATGAAATGTTATCCTTATGAGTCATGCAATTGCCTCTTCCTAATTCAATAATTTATTATGATTATTGACAAATACTGCTATTTCGATTTTACAACCAAAAACAAAACAACTGTGAGCGTAATCAAACAATCTTAGTTAACCGTGCTATTCCAAATTATATCATGCACACAGACAAAATAAAAAATGATAATGAACAATGTGAATGATGGTGTTGATAATGGTAATGAATCTTGATAATGGTGTTGTTTTATGTTAATGATAACTAATGAAAGATTGTGTCGGTAGTGATGATCTTGATAATGGTAATGTTGGTACTGATGATGATCTTGATAATGATGGTGTCGGTAGTGATGATGATCTTGATAATGGTAATGTTGATAGTGATGATGATCTTGATAATGGTAATGTTGGTAGTGATGATGATCTTGATAATGGTGGTGTTGGTAGTGATGATGGCCTTGATAATGGTGGTGTTGGTAGTGATGATGATCTTGATATATGGTGGTGTCGGTAGTGATGATGATCTTGATAATGGTGGTGTCAGTAGTGACGATGATCATGATAATGGTAGTGTTGGTATTGATGATGATCTTGATAATGGTAATGTTGGTAGAGATGATCTTGATAATGGTATAATTTGTGATGTTGATAATCTTGATGATCTTGGTAGTGATGATGATCTTGATAATGGTAGTGTTTGTAGACTTGGCAGTAATGATGTTGAAAATCTTGATATGGTATTGGCAGTGGTGATGATCTTGATAATGGTAGTGTTTGTAGACTTGGCGGTAATGATGTTGATAACTTGATATGGTGTTGGAAGTGGTGATGATCTTGATAATGGTAGTGTTTGTAGACTTGGCGGTAATGATGTTGATAACTTGATATGGTGTTGGCAGTGATGATGATCTTGATAATGGTAGTGTTTGTAGACTTGGTGGTAATGATGTTGATAACTTGATATAGTGTTGGCAGTGGTGATAATCTTGATAATGGTAATGTTGGTAGTGATGATGATCTTGATAATGGTGGTGTCGGTAGTGATGATGATCTTGATAATGGTAATGTTGGTAGTGATGATCTTGATAATGGTATTATTTGTGATGTTGATAATCTTGATATGGTATTGGTGACAATCTCGATGATGGTGGTGATCTTTATAATGGTAGTGATCTTTATAATGGTGATGTTTGTAGTGGTGACAATGTT
Organism: Antedon bifida; assembly: GCF_963402885.1. Taxonomy (NCBI): domain Eukaryota; kingdom Metazoa; phylum Echinodermata; class Crinoidea; order Comatulida; family Antedonidae; genus Antedon; species Antedon bifida. The sequence goes on along the minus strand of NC_136233.1, from coordinate 4,773,888 downwards.
ATTATTTAATGAATGTACAGTAATGGTGATGTACTGATAAACTTGGAATTATTACCTTTCTCTAAATTGGCACTTTAAAACCTGTTGAATATTTGTTAACACCTTGGACAGACCTTGCAGTTATAATAAGAAATTTAAATCATTTTTAATAATTTGCAAAAATGTATCAATAGTATTGAGATCTGCTTTATTTTTCTTTTATACAAGACAATATTTATAAACAAAACGAGACATAAAATATACTTCAATGTACTTGGTTCCTCCCTAATTATGGACCAAACATAACATTTGATTAATTTAGCCCTACTGATGACGTTTACAATAGTGACTTTACTGAGCATTACAATCATGATTAGCATGCTTAACAGACTATACACATGCCATAGACAACATGCAATAACTAGCTTTACCTTTGAAACCTGACAAAATTCAACAGGGTGTTTACAACTTAATTCCAATTGCAATCAGTTTCTCTGACACAGTGGGAAGAATTAGGAAGAAAGCAATTGGTAAGAAAGCAATGCATTATTTTAAGTATAAATAGACCATTGTGAGTGTCAAATTAAATGATCACAAATATAGTGAGCTTTTCATTATGAACCAAGGCTATGTTCAGACTCATGAAGTTAGATTTGCTTATCTAACATAAGGTGTTAGATAATCAATCTAATGTCTAACATTTAAAATGGAAGTTCCATTATCACTGGCTGGGTTGGGCAGTGTAAAAAATCACTGATGCATCACAAAAAATAGCATTTTTTAGTCAATAACTATGCAATTATAAATCTTGCTTAATAGCTTTTGAGCTATAGTTAAGTGCTTTGAATGATGATATCAAATCATCGTAGCAAAGTCTTATAAAATTGTCTTAAGTCTTTTAGTGATGGTAGCGCTATTAACTTTCATGTTAAAAAATGTATTTTCCTCTACTGCCTAAATGATGATGAACTAATTAGGTATTAGGCACAACAACTGTATTTATAATTAAGACAATCTTCCTAGATTAGATACAAAATGTGTAGGCTGCATAGAGATAGAACTATAATCCATCTTAAAGGCCAATTTACACAGACGAGCAGTAATGGTAACGGTAAACCATGTGCAGTAGCTTGTCCAAATACAATTTGTATCTATCCTGACGCGGTTCTGCTAAGAAATAACATAGATTCTATATTTTTATTTTCCACTTAGTTTACCGGTTATCTGTGTAAATTGGCCTTTAAGCTGTGAGTCTGAACAGACACTTAGGCAGGTGAATAAGCTGTGGCAAGTAATCTCAGATATGTGATTTCATAACAACATGTAACATTTGGGTTTTGAGTGTAAAATACCAAGAAACTAGTGGTATTTCACATGCAGTTTTTTTTGTGCTAAGCCTCATAATAAATATCTAAACAAATCCGATTTTAATGTGACATGCAGTTAAGTATGTTTTTTTTTCCAAACTTAATCTCCTACCTATCCTACAAAGTGATAACATTTATCATATTACCATGATGGTACTTGAAACTTGATGAAAATATTTTAAAATATTATCAGGTTTAATTGCTCTTTAAAATGAAAAACGAAAATTCAATTTGTAATTCTGCAGGATGTATTGAAGATATTATGATGAATGACAGGGTTTCACTATCATGTTATTGGAACAGAATACGTAATCTCCTCCCAGATTTCAATACAAATACTGGTGGTAGTGTTAATAATCCATGGAATAGTTCAATTTATGCAGACGTTAGCAGACCAATTTCATTGTTGAGATGTATTTGTTGTTATTATGGTTATTAACATGTGTGCTGTGAGCAAATGTTTTCATACGATACAGTACTGCTTGCAAAGCGTGCCATACGTACCTTTTCTTCTATAGTCTGCAAAATGGACATGATTGCCTCCGCTGATGTTAAAAATGGTTGTTACAAACACCTGTAAAATGTAAGAGTTATTCTAGAAATAATTGTTAGTGGTTTAAATGTGAATGCAGGGGTGCCTCATGGTATTCATAAAGTATGTCACATCAGACAAATGACGCACGCTCAGAGGGGTCATATAGTCAATTCAACAATGTTTACTTTGTTGCAATTAAACAATTTGAATAAGGCCTCTTGGCCTACAGTGGGTCATACAATTTACAATACAAGTGCATAACTATTTTTGCCTCTATCATTAATGCTCATACAGTAAGTCTACTTAGCCTAGAAAAATGTAAAATAAAACAGAAAGAATAACAATTCAATGATGGAATTTCATTTTATTATCCGTTATTTGTTTATAATACAACAATACACAAAATATTAACAAACACATGCCTGCAGCCTAGCCTACAAACAAATAAGTAAAAAACCAGCCAGGCCCTACTGATAACTAGGTGTAGTCATTGGAATTAATCAACCCTACTAGGTTCTAGATATGTAGGCCTAGGCCTATGCCAATATGGCCCGAGCAGCAGATTTAGGTCCCCGCGCCTCCAGCCAGGATGCACCAACCGGCAAAACAAAATCATTCTCCACTTCACACACTCTGCATGAGAGACACAGAGGCTCTGCAGACTAGGACAGAGTGCATGTAAATCACTGCCGATATACAATATAATAGTAAAAATCAGGTAGCCCAATAACTTAGTTTAAACGGTAATTACATTTTGTACACACTACCTTTCTATAAAAATCATAGAAAATCGCATTTGATGACAAAACAGAGTAAAATCATCAAAATAGTCTTCTCAATAAAAATGATCCACTCCTTCTTTCAAGATGGCCGACAGGAGACTAATTTCAACAAAAATATTCATCCGCAAATATGAAATACCTATTATCGATAAAGTAACTGTAAACAAAAAGCATATTCATTTGACCGGATGTCTCTTTAAAAATATGGTTTACTTCACAAGTACTTGATTTCTTATTATTTCTATTTTTTCAACAATTAGGTTTTAGCCCTATTAAATAGATCATTGCGCATACACTGTTTACTTATGAGTGATTTGTCGGAACTCGTGGCATCAATGACATCATTGAATAAGCGCCCTCAAGTTCAATTAGACTTTGATTTTTCCCTAGATCTTTGTATATTTTTTATGTATATGGTTTAAATTATATATTCAATGAATTCTCAGATAAATAGTAAACATTTAATAATAATAATAATAGCTTACACTAGATTTTCACATGTATCAAATCATTTTTGCTATTGATCCAATGTCAGTGCCACTTGGGCAGCAACCGAGTCTAGGTTCTAGACCGAAATTAGTGCAGTAAAAAGATAAATATTTTAGCACATATGGCGATACATAATTATATACAATACTTACTAACATAAAAGCTTATGATTGGTCAACTCAATTGCATTGCACTAATGTTGTTGCATTTGCATCTTATAATGTGAGATCCATACAAAAGAATACAAAATCAAAACAGGAATTCAAATATACAAAGATTTTATTGACTATGTTCAATAGTGAAATTCAACATGTTCTCATAACCAAAATAATAATCTTAAATTGACAAGTCAATTTTGTAAGAAGTATGTTAAATACTGTACAGTATACATTCATATAGCATGTTAATCAATGTCATATTATGCCCAATTAAAACTGAACGTCCAATGAGTACTTGATGTTACCGGTAATCTATTTTCATTGGATCAGTAAGTTGTGAAAAATGGGAGGGGAAATTAAAAATTGGAAAACATTTTTTTTATAGTTTTCTTTTAAATTTAGGACAGGGAAACGGGCAGGTAGGGATGGATCCACGAAGGTATCCAAAATAAAGCATAGATTTAATAATTATTATTTTAGGTGTAAATGAAAAATATGAAAACGATGTATGGCCGATAGCAGCTGTACAATGGGGAGCGCCTTTGATACAGTATTAGCGCTCTTCCATTAACAACAATATGGATTTTCCCATTACAGCCCCTCCCCCCACTTTCATGGACGTGCTAGTCATTTAATGCATCTGGAAACTTAAAAATAAAATAATTTAATCATCACTGTAGACGATATAAAACATTGGTTTTACTTTGTTTTTTAAATTTAAATCCTTTCTAATAAATACTCCAGAACAATATTTATGCAACATTTGTTATTACCCTAAAAGTAAAAACAATTTGCCAAAATTGAATTTAAGAACTTAAAATAAAAAAACTGTATAAACAAAACACAAATAGTTTAAAATAAAACACAACACAACAACTTGATCGTAGCATGATGCCTTAAAATCAACACAAATTTACAAATGAGATGAAAATAAATTTACAGATTCTATTCCAATTAAAGCTTTGTGTAAAATAACAGTGCCTTACAGTTATGAATTTCCGTATGGACAAATAAAATGAACTATGAACTATGAACTAATAACATAAATTCAAGCTGGCTTCATGTTGACTTGTGTTCAACAGGCAAATGGTCTTTAATGAGAGTATATATTTTAAATAAGCAGCTTCTTAACCCTTTGAAGACGCGAGGTTTCTGACTAAGGCTAAATAAGGTATTTTTAATAGGTTTAGGAACTTTATGAAACTGTTGGTTTTATTGTTTTGGCCTTCCAAAAATTGCATTTTTTTTGTTTGACCTAGGTCAAAGGCTCAAATAGTGCAATTCAGTGACCCCAAAAAATCAACCCGTACACGGGCCTTGCGTCCTGGGACAGTAAATTACCCCGTATGGGATACGTCTTCAAAGGGGTAATTGCAATACTGCTTGGGTATACCAACAACAGGTACATGAACAGTATATTATGTTGATTAACATATTGTACAGTTTAAGATTAGTAATTTTTTTTCCTCTAATTCCAACAATTTTCTTTATGAATGAAAACTTTGCTTACATAACAATCAGTACATTGATTTGATTAGGAATTACAGTACCTGCCCAATTAATATATCATGAAAAACAAAGCATAAAAGGTATGGTAAATTATGAAAATAACTCAATATAATTATGACATTTAAGAGAAGAAGTTTGACATAAAAAGTATATTTTTAAATATGGTCTGATTTTCCTGCATAATTATATTACCAATGCAAATAATTTTTTTAATTTCTAAATAGTTCTTTTAGTCAATTTTCCAGAATTACTAAGTATTGTACTGTATTAACTATATTCATTTATATTTAATCAAACTATGGTTTTAATTCATAATAAATCTACTATAATAACAGTATAATTAAATTATGGTTTCATTGGCATTATCTCTAAACAATACTTAAGTATACCAAATATACAAATATAAAATAAATTACAATTTGAATTCATTGTAATTGTTTTTCAATAAAAGTGAAATGACCTGCAAAAAATACCCTCAAAATGGCTGCATAAAAATGTTATAAAATTAACAGAAATTTGTAAATACTTGATTAAATGACAAAATTGTGTAAACCAAAATCATGATTTCACAAAATTGAATATATGTACCAACTGAATTAAAATATTTCTATTTAAAAAACAGTAATGCTCATGCTTGTACACATTTTAGGCACAACCTGAGCAGACATACTTCATGACATTTAATGTCAAAATATTATTAGATTTTGTGAAGATTAACATAGAATGAATAATAACATTAGGTAATGTTATTTACTAACTATACACAGGCATTTAAAATGGTCTTATTTAAACGCATGTTGTTTGAATGTAAAAACTTGTTTGATATTAGAAAACATCAAAAAGGTCGCATACACCCTCGCTATCGTCCAGATTGAAGTAGTAGTCGTTGTCTCCTGGTGGCGGCGATAATCGCAGTAATGGTGCAAACACTATCAATAAAAGACAAAAATATTATTATCAATAAATCATGTTTTGGTCTTGAACCAGTTATAATTAAAGTGGCAAAAATGATAAGCCAATACTTTATGGTTCATTTGACATTTTTATTTATTTTTAGGCACATGTGGCCAAGGATTACCAATAATAAATTAATCCCCCTGATAAAGAGGCTATTTTGAGAACCTGTTTGCCGGGGTAACACCCTACTCATCTTAAATGATGAACTGGGTTTTTTAAAGTGCACACAGGTTATAAGTGTACACTAGACCTATGGTTTATAGTCCTTATCCGAGAAGACTTCCACCACCAGAACCTATGCCGATTATGTTAGCTCTTTAGGTACGGTAAACGGCGTCCCTGCCTTAACCGCTCGGCCATTTGACTCGTATGAAAGTTAATTGCAAACGTGTTCCTGGGAATAAAGCATGTTTTCCATCAGGCAAAATTATTTAGGACAATCCAATGTTTCGCACACAAAAAATCTGTGGCGTAAATGGCATTCTAACACCGTATTGAATGGGTGTTTTTAAAAAGGTTATTCTGCGTTGCCTTTCTAAATGGTTACCACAAATTTGTCCTGTTTGTATAGAGAAACAGGACTCTCACGGACCTGCCAAATAGCAGATGACAAGGTAGGTAATAATTTAAAATAATTATATGAACTCTATCTCATTAACCTTTGATCTTCTTTGTCAGAGATGGAGCATAAATATTGGCGTCTACAAGTCACAGATGATGGGAGCATTGAAAGCAGAGAAAACTCATCAGTCATGATCAACAGGGGCCTTGTGAAGAGATTTATAAATCTTAACATAACTGAACTTTGAGAAAAAAGAGTAAAATGTAGAGAGAGAACACTTACTTTCAGGATCTAGGTACAGGTCATCAAGAGAATCCAGAGTTGGATCAAGTAAATTGGTTACGTCATCTGAAAATATTTAATAAATTATTAAGGTGTATATCATCAGGCAGGGTGTTGTAAGGAAAACTTTAAGCAAAATCCTTAAAAACACAGATATTGGCAAATAAATTAATTCAGAAACACATTCTATATTGCAAGAATCTACTCATCCCATGTATAATGTATTTGAGGTCCACCATCTCTCACATAAATAAATTCCTGTCATTTGATTGCGGGTCACATGGCGTGCAATAGTACAGACTATTAAACGTTCATTATTTGTATATTATCCAGCTACTTGTCAGTATACCATACGAGAGTGATGTGACATTTTGTTTATCTGTTTTTGTATATCTCAGAGCAAACATAATTTCTATGTATATTTTGTATGCGGATTCAATTGCGAAGTGACCCTACAACCACACCCAGTCACATGACCTCAGTAACAATGCAAAAATCTATAATGGCTAGCATGTTCATTGTCTAGAATAATAGTTTTCTTTTTTTAAATATGGTGGTCATTAGCATAGTAGTGGCATTTGTTGTTAAAGAGTTTACAAACCTAATAATTTATTTTAAAAAAACAAAACTTCATAGTTATCCCATCAACTTTACCTGGAGCAGTGGTATATACTCTCAGGTTGGTAAGACAGGGAATTTAATATACCTCCATTTAAATGCCACAAAAGAATGTATCAGTTCTTAAATGGGGTAAGATTGGAGGTGTATTTACATTTAGGCCGGGAGAACTATGTAATGCAGTTCTCATCAGCATCTCTCAACAAGATTTTTGCCAGTTTTGTCGTAACATAATGTATATCTTAGTATTTATGATGGGTACTGGTTGAAATTATTATCTTTTATTATTTCATATGCATCCAGCAGCGAGTAACTGGCCAATTACTGGATGGATAAACTATTTTATAATTTAGCATGCTTATATGATATTGCACTTCACTGGTTTAAATCATATTTAAGTGGACGATCTCAAGTTGTTTGTATAAATTCAACAAAATCTGACACCATGAATGTTAATATTGGTGTCCCACAAGGATCAATACTGGGACCTTTACTATTTATTTTATACGTAAATTCACTTCCTGAATTTTTATCATGTAAATGTGTGATGTATGCAGATGATACAACACTCTTATGTAGTTCATCTGACCCTTTAATACTTCAGAATCAACTCAATATCAATCTAAACAAAATTATAGAATGGTTTGACCATAATCAACTCACACTAAATCTTAATAAGACCAAGCTTATGGTTTTCAGCACAAATCAGAAAACGGCAACATTTAAGAATATAACTTTACTTCATAATAACGAAACTATTGAAAGAGTTGATTCTTTTAAGTATTTAGGTGTCATTTTTGATCCTCAACTAAATTGGAAGGAACATATAGACAAAATGTCTTGTAAAATAGCTAAACGTATCGGTGTGATTCGTCGTATTAAGATGTATCTTCCTATGTATACTTTAAAAATGTTAGCAAATGCTTTAATTATTCCATTATTTGATTATTGTTGCTGTGTTTGGTCCAATTGTAACATAAGTTTTTCAGATTCTCTTCAGGTTTTAATCAACAGATTAGGTAGAATATTGTTATCAGTAGACATGTATACCCCTATTAATGATATCTTAAGTACTCTTGGATGGAGTAGACTTACAGAAAAATGGAATGAAAATATTCTTATAATGCTATTTAAATGTTTAAAAGAAATAGCTCCAAGATACTTAACAATATTATTTCAATTTACTGTAGATAACCATAATAAATGCACTCGCTCCCAAAGTAATAATGATTTATCTATTCCGTTATGGAATAACTCTCAGGGTAAAAGAACTTTTGTTTATAGATCAACTAAATTATGGAATTCTCTACCAAATAACATAAAATCAGAACTCCATAATATGTCTTTGGCAACTTTTAAATCTTCACTATAGAAATCATATATGTATTAACCTTTTTGCCTTCACAATTGTAAATAGTTTTATATCTGTTTTCTTTCTTTTTGTTTTTCTTTTATATTTTATTTTTGTTGTAAATATGTTTACTGAACCACTTTGGAAATCAGTACATCTGTATTGAAAGTGTATTTCAGTTTAAAGAAAGAACAAATAAATAAATAAATAAATAAATAGACAACAGCACTCATTTCACTGAGGCTTAGGGAGTGGAGTTGGGTGGGATTTACAATCATGACACTATGTCAAGATTGAACCCTGGAGCTTGAGATTGGAAGGCTAGGATGTTAACCACCAAGCTACAGGTCCACTACGTTACGTTTATGCCTCCATTTAGTCAAATCATATCTATGGTTATTTAATACCAAAACTTACCAAATGAGTCACGCTTTATAGACTTGAGTGGTTCAATAGCTGCTGGTGTGGTATCCATTGCTACCTCATCTGCTGGAATCAGTCTACCAGCTGGTGGTTGACTTGCGCCATTAGGTTGAGACATCCCTAACGTTGGGTTGGAGATATCATGTGGTGGTACGGGTACAACAACAGGGCTACTGCTTGATGTGTCTTTGTTTACTAGCAGAACATATATTGGACCATTGAAACTTTTCAAATGAATTTGGTATTTTTTCTTATTATCAGAAACCTGAAAAAACAAATTTTAAAACATAATCATTAATAATTACAGACAACATTGCATACAGCGAAAAACAAAACTGCAGTGGACTACGACAAATTAATAACAATAATAGTGGTAGTCTTATATAGTGAAGACGTTATGTAGGCTATTTTATTGACACATTCATTTTTTGCGAAGTTGGCAGTCAATGGGTTATGGGTTTTTCACTTTGATTGAAAATAACTGTAGTACGTACCCTTTCAGGAACTGGCACTTCCAACTGTGTACCTGATGGAGCTTGTATTGCTAATAATGTGTCATTCTTAAAACATTTACAAAGATCTTCATGGTTTACATATGCCAATGTAAAAACACAAATTAAGAAAAAAAAACTTTTGGAAATTATGCTTTAAATAAAATACTGATAGATAGAGTCCAATTTGAAAAGAGTTTATTTATTTATTTTTATTTTATTCAATCGAAACCAACAGCGATAATTACCGCCACTAACAGGTTTGATACAAACAAAGCCAGGACTGTTTAAAGCACCTTGATTGGTCCTAACATTGATCAAGGGCTTCTCTCGTCCAGTGCCCACCTTCACCAGAGGAAAGGCAGATACTAGATGCAGAGGCTGCCATAAGAGTCAGCAATGCTGATTTCAAATGCCCAGCTCCAATATACAGCACCCGATATTCCCAGATGGTCTCATATTGAAGCTCTAACCAGGCCCAACGTTGCTTAACTTTGGTGATCTGACGAGAACCGGTGTTTTAACGTGGTAAAGCCGCATTATTATAGGGTCCATCTTGAAAATGAGTCTATAATAAAATTCCATTTTGAATGAACTTGATCATAAACTAATTATTTTAAAAGGATATCTGCTATTTTCTTGGTCGTCTGTTACATTTTTAATACTCTGTTGTACCCATTCCCTTTGTTCATCTAATTCTCGTTCCCTTTCTTGTAACTCATTTAATTCTTCTTTCAAAACCTCTAATCTATCGGCCAGTTCCACTGTGTTGCAGCCTGGACCTGCGCCTCTGTAAAATTATACAATAATTTTCACTATCAATAATGCAGTTTTGTGACTTCTATTTATTTATTATTTTAAATAATTGTTAGTAAATTAATCACTGTCCTATTAGATAGGTGGTAAGCCTTCTGACACAGGACCTATTTGTGAACCAGTTCACAGGGGTAACCCCCATATCAATTTTTATATGTATTTTTGTATGCGAACGCCATTTGGAAAATGAATTTCCAACATTTTTTATGATGGACCAATAAATATTATCTTATTTTATACTGGTCTCAAATGATGACCTAGTTTTTTAAACTGCACATGGGAAAACTGTGTACACTGTACCAACAGTTTATAGCTATGCGACTTGTTCCACCACCAGAACTAGGAACAAGTTGGCCTTGAACGATATTGTTGCCTCTTTAGGTATGAACATAAATGGCGACCCTGCCTTAAAGCTTGGCCATTTGACCTCTGGCAATCAATTTTATATTTCATGTTTTTCTTTTTAAAGTATCTTCGTCTATATTCATTTTGCACTTTTGGAATAAAATATTCATTAAAATCAAATAACTGTATGTCCTTAACAATTACTGTAGCAATACATAAATCTCTAGGATTACTAGTTACCAAGGAATAAAACGATTAAAGGTCAAGAAAAGTAAAACATACTGTAAAGTGTAAGATTCGTAAAATTGAACCTTAAATTGACCCCAAATACGTAGATCGTAGCTAAAAGGCTGTCGTATTACCTACTCACACAGTGGTCACTAGCTTAGCCTAGACTAATCTAGGCCGGCTGTAGGGGGAATGCGTGCGTGTGGCTTGTCTCACAGCCTTGGCTTTGTGGTTTGTTAAAAAATAACACTATTTATGTAATAAATTACTAAAAATGATGACGTCATCGGTCATTTTTTGCGTACGTAAAATCCAGGGAAAGTAAAATGAAGGTTCTACTGTATTTGAATTAAAATATAATGTTTTGAACAATTTATAATTAATAATACATTTTAAACACTTGAAATAATGAAAAGGACAGAAACATGGTAAGAAGATCATTTTGTTATGCACTCACATAACACACCAAATAAATATTGACTTAGAGAGTAAAGTTCTGGTGCATACTGTAATCTACAGTGCTTCAAAATGACCCTACTGTAAATTAGTAATGCTCAAAGTCTTTAAGCCTTATCCCATAAGGAACACAATAGGGCATTGTGTTATTTCCAGATGGCTAGCTAGCAGTGCTTACTACAATACAAAGCAATTCACTTGCTGTACATAAATGTACTACAATACAACTAGTCTCCCATGTGGTAGAAATTAAAAAAGATACTGGCAGTATAATTATTCCTTCATTCATAAACATAATATAATTTCTTACAATGTACAGAAAAAAACCGAAGGAGGCACTGTTTTCAAAAAGCAGAGTTTGTTATGAAATTGCCTACAGAAAATATAAATCTGAGAGTCAAAGATACAAAAAAAAAACCAACATTTCAGTACGTAAACAATCAAACATATTAGCTCTTGTGTTTTAAGTTGTACAATATGTATCATGACAAACTTGTTTCTTTCCAAATATAATCAAGTACATTAACATTTTCTCCACACTTTCACCCTAATATAACTTTTCCTTTTTTAGCTGGAACATCTGCTGCTTCGCAAATAAAACACCTACTGTACTAATAGGTTAACAATGTAAATTTACATATCTAGGGTAACTATATAATGATACTAACCATCTGCATATATAATCCTAAATATATTTTGATAACAAAGGTAATATAGCATTTTCTAATATGGACACTGTGTAAAGCATTACAATGAATGCCCTTGACTTTTCACTGATAAAATCATTAAAAAGAGAAAATATTGCCATGTATCAGGAAATCAAAATTTCATTTTTGTTAAAAAGACCAACTTTTTTATTAATTACCCTACTGAAGCAAGAAACACTTAAAGTAAAAATGATTATTTTCCGCTCATACTGGTTTTTAAACTGGCCTAGATCCTGTGAAATACACTCTGGGCTAGTCAGTCATCTGTCTAGTGGTGTAGTAAAATAATCATCTGAACAACACAATTTTGAAACCACACATAAGGTCATAAATGCTTTGAACATTATAGTTTCTCCTTTGAGACATCCTATTAAGGGGCACTTATCTTTAAAATGAACAAGTGAAAATAATATGTATCACTACATGGCCAATCCCTATTCAGGGGACACTCTTAAGTTGGTATGAAATTGGTAGGGAATTCACTGCATTGGAACTGCCATGATAAACTCTATTCTGAAACCTATTTATTAAATACCTTCATTCACCAAACAGTATCAACATATTTAAACAGGGTTAAGTAATGTAAAACACTGTAACAGATAATGAATTATAAAAGGCTAAAGCTACAGTTATAATTAATCTTTATTCATCAGTACTATAGCTATTGTGTTAGGTAGCGTAAGGAAAGATTACCTTTTCATTAACCAAAGAATAGGTAACATTTAAGTACACACTATGAAAGCACACAATGTTAAGCTGTATATAATAATTCTACCTACTACTGTACTGTATACCTCATGGTTTATTTATTAATGTACATGATACACAGGTAGATAAACCTGTACAAATTATGGGGCCTATTTCTACTGAAAGAAAAGCTGGGAAACTGGGTTTCATATTTTGTTTATAAACAAAGATCTTATTGCAATTTTAATAATAAAATGCCAATAGTGGTAATGGTATACTTGTGGAATTATTTCACACATCATATAGTTGTTATGTGGAAGTACAAATGGTATTAATGTTCATTTCTGATAAGACTCAACAGACTTTCAAATGTTCATGCTGTTGAGCTGAACTCAACTTGACCTACTAAGTGAGGTCAAATTGAAACTTACACATTCAAAATTGATCAAGTAAAACAAATTCAACAAACAGTATTACTGCAAGACTGAATTCAATGTTGTTTTAAAATCATAGAGTTTTTTGGATCAATTTCTATCGGCAAGGAAACCTGTTCTCGAAAAATATGTTGTTTGTTCAAACATATTTTCCTTGCTAATAGAAATAGACTTGTCATGGTTAAACAATATTAAAGAACACAAACAAATTTATACTTACTTCCATTGTATGCTATTCTTTGATTTCTTTTCTATCAGACCTATTCCTTCTAAAACATTTGTTATATCATAAATTCTTCTTTTCTGTCGGACAGCTAATGTATCTGCAGCCTATATAAAATAGATAACATAAAAGCAACATAATAATTATTTGGGACAATCATTCTAGGCCCCTAGCCTAGTTTAATAAAATTATTCTTTAAAAAGAGCATTGTTTTTATTATTATGTTAATTTTTTTAGGTGGGAATGGATGTTTTTTTTAGCCACAAAAAATGCAATTAATTGTACATCAGAGGCGGCTAAAATCCAGGGGTGAGCAGTGGCACTCAACAAGTATGTCCTTATTTAAAAGATTGGCCTATACTAGGTCTACATCACTGTATGATTTTTTTAAATTTGAAAAAATGTTTTGATCGCCTAAAATCCATCGTAAAAAATAAAACCAGTGTATAAGTTGGGATACCGACAGAATCCATTTTCCTTGTCACGATTACTATAAATAGCGTGCACGTTACTATGCGCACAATGTCATTGTTTGAACACTTTTTAAAGATTACTATTCTTGAAATTGGTAACCCTTTGATTGGTTGACACGAATCAACACAGTACGAAAGATTTTTCTTGCATGTGCAGTGAAGTCACGTTGTATCTCAGAATTGCTGTTCAATTACACGGGAAAATTTTAATCCTAGGCCTAATTAATTTTAATTAAAACTGCCCACATTTGTTATCACCGTTTTATATCATGGTGCAGTAGTTAGTCACTAAATTTGCATTTCTTCCAATGATTTTTACCTAAATGCTACACGTCTAGGCCTAGAATCATATTAATGCTACGAGTTACCTTTGGCTAGCCAATGACAAGGTCTTTTAGTAGTGTGTATGCTCTCCATCCTAGCTAGCCTAGGCCAAGGATGATGTTTTTGTTTTGTGTGTGGTGGTTTTTAAATCATTCTTGATTAAATAAATACAATCACTCCTAATCCTACAGAACGTTTTAATGGTGTATTATCAATAGTAACAACATATTATAATATATTACAAAGAAGGCCGGTTTTGTTGCAGGTTTTTGCAACCACCGTACAGAAGAGCTTCGTTCGGCCGGGTTGGTTGAGCTTATCGATCCAGTAATACACCAACGAGCGGCTGTCACGCCAAATGAGGTACCGCTGCCAAATGAGGTACCGCACTTAATTTGGCGTCTAAGGCGCCAAATTAGGTACTATTGCAAAATGAAGTTCTATTGTCATTTTTTAAAATACAGTTTATATAAAACAATCATATTTAAGCCAGTATTAAACTACAATATGTATTATGTGTTGTTACGCCTGTTATTAGATCACCATTACATTAAATTAAATATAAAGCAGAAAATAGTTATCCTTTTTTGATTTTCGTCGAATAGATCGAAGCGGAAGTGCTTCGGTCATGGTCCGCAAATTATATGATACGCCTTGTGTGCCAAAATCTTTTTACTGCTTTTTAGTTGTGCTGCAGTGCAGATTGTCTGTGATCAAGCAGAATCTGAGGATTTACCTGTGCTTGGGGGTCTGTCTATCAAGGTACAACATTTCGACGAAGCCAATTTAATATTTTCATTTTTTTTAATATCTGTAGAATGCGTCGTCATTTATTCTGAAGCTAATACTGTAGGCCTATAACCGTAATCAGGCGGTATTAAGGCTAGTTCACGTAGAATTATGTGGTGTTGTTGCTTGATTGTAAAAGAACTGATATTAAGGTTAATTCTGGAACTGATATTAAGGAGTTTTTAGAACAGATATTAAGATGTCCTCTATAAACGGAGTCCTCACAAACTCATATAAGAGGTCCTCTTGTGAAATCAGGTTCCCGTCGAATTTATTTCAGCTAAATAGCTAAATTATCATGGATTTCGTACCCATCATTCCATCGATAGCTTTTTTTCTCTCTTTTGTGGCGCAAACATATTATTTAACACATTTGTTAATTCCCAATGTCGTTACAATTCATAAGTAACATTTTTACATTTATCAATTCCGTATTACCTCCTATTTCATTAATGTTCATATTTTTCTATACACTTGACAATGATCATCATTATCATCTATATCTCGTTTTAACATATTTTACACATAAAGAATTTGTGAGATTTTCATTTGTTTGTTTTCATTTTACAACCCGGATTATACAATGTAATTTATATACAAGATGAAACGAAATAAAATCAGATCAGTACCACCTGTAACTCGTATCACAGAATTCCTTTTCTGATAATCGTAGCAAATTAGAAATTATATTAGCATAATAGTATTTCTTAAATCTACCCATTTTTCTATACTTGTTTCTTTATTGTTATATGTTTCACCGTGATTCAATGTTATATAGCATATTGCTTTTAAATGAATTCCATAAAAATTTACCCACTGGCTTATTTAATGCTGATTTATTCTATAAATAGTGAAGGCTGCAAATGTGTAAATATCGGCCTAATCTACTATTCCATCGATATAGCTAATTAAATTACTGTATGTCAATAAATAATATATTAACTTGATTACAGTAGCATCCCACTCTCATCACCCCACAAAGTATAACAGTGCATGCATGTTCCACATTATGTACGACGTATAATTGATGGAACGAACAACCGAGATGAAAATAACGCATGCAATCTCCATTGCAAAATTAGGTTCCATTTAAGTATAAATTCTAATATTCCCGACCTCAAAATAATTAGTGTTATAACTAACTGTATTTAGCTTCCTAGAATTTCGTCCACCCCTCCAAACGTGTTTCCAACATCGTATCAAACAAGGTGACCGACTTCGTTGCAAAATTAGGTTCCATTGCATTATTGCGAATTTAAGGTTGTTCCCCCGACTTCGAAGTAATACTTGCTTAGAATTTCGCTCACCACATTCCCATCCAAACTTTTTTCCCACATTGTAATATGATCTGAACAAACGACTTTATTTGCGAATTCACGTTGTGTTCCCAACCTTAAAATAACTCATGTATTTAGCTTGCTTAGAATTTCGCTCACCACATTCCCGTCCAAACATTTTCTCACATCGATATGAACAAATATGAGATGACGACTTCATAGCAAAATTAGGTTCAATTATTTGCGAATTCACGTGCTTTTTTCCAACCTCAAAATAAGTATCATGTATTTAGCTTGCTTAGAATTTCGCTCACCCCATATCTCATCCAAAGTTTTTTCCCATCATATGAACAAGATGACACGACTTCATTGCACAATTATGATCCATTATTGCGAATTTATGTTCAAATGTTCCCGATATCAAGGTAAAAAGTACCAGCTGAATAAAATATCTAACATATTGCAAAATTAGTCTCTATTATTGGGAATGTTTCCGACATCAAAGATTGTTAAAACTTGATGAAAATGCCATTAGGATTGGTTAATTAATTAGTTAATTACCATTATTTATTTATTGTGATATGCATGTTCAACTGTTACCTTCTATTACGGTACGTGACATGAAAAGATTGATAACAAAAGAGAACAACGCAATATCTCAAAATTTGGTTTCATTATCTATTTATGTTCTAAATGTTTCCGACCTTATGAGTTATTGTTTTGATGAAACAATTTGATGAATTTCCCCTCGAAGTAGGCCTACCTGTAGCCTGCCATCCCTTATTTATTTATTATAGGTCACACACACACGTGTAACAAATGAGATGATGAAATTATAACAAATATCTAACTAACAATTTGCGACTTAGGTTCGCCATTATTCCGAATTTATGTTTTAATGTTTCAGACATCAAAGTAAATATAGTGTTATACTGTAGGTATAATAAGTGAAATAAATGTGATCATGTAACTCATATTCTTAAAGAACTTATAAATAAAAAACATAAATAACATTATACATTTTAAAAAAACGGAATTGATTAAAAATGAAACTAAAAGGTTAGGAAACTGTATAGTTAAGCAATGTTAAACAAAAAAATATATACAATATAATCAATAGAATAACGGGATACATTCATATTCAACGAATAATCATTTTAATTTGACATAAACATAGAAATTCATAAAAACGAACAAAATAGTAACGGGAATAATGTACCGACGAAAGGAACGTCAAATCAAAATATTACTAGGAAATAATGCAGAAATGGCGTCCCATAACTCAAACAATCAACGTTTTAGCGCTAAAGGCAAATTGTCCCAGACCATGTCCGCATAACATAACTTCCCTTTGGCGCTAAAACGAGTAGTCTTCTTTTACAGCTGCTTAGAAAGGGGTCGGTAGGCTTCCCATCATGCATGTCGAGTTTTCTATATTTTTCGATGGCAGTACCTTTCGTTTTTTACACTAAAATCGTAAATTTTCGTCGTATGTTTCAGTTATAATGGTTTAATTTCATACAATGAATAAAGATTATTAGGTTAGAAATACTCAGGCTATTAATTTTCAGTTTGTGTTTATTTGGAAATAAATAATATCAATATTTAATAACACGATTAGCTCGCCAGAAACGTGCTGCCAAATTAAGTGACCTAGCCTTGTGCGATACAGACCACGCGCACCTCATTTGGCAATGTCACTTCATTTGGCGTTACAGCGGCCGCTGAGCCGGGAAAGCGAGGAGAAATGACAAGTTTTAAAATGCAATATAATAGGTTAAAAAATGACAATACAAGGTTAATTTTAAACTATCAAACCTTTTTAAGATCTAGCACCCCGTCTTTGGCATCCTGAAGAAGTGTAACAAACTTAGTTGTTAGTAAACCAAGGCTTTTCTCATGCCGACTTAAAGGTTGCGGCGTGGTGTCGGCCATGGTTTTGTGCTTGTGTTTTTTTCCGTTATTATTTGACGAATCCTGGGAAATTAGATAGAGAGGGCGCCCTTCATACATGAAATAGGGGAAAAAGACGCAATGCGTCCGAAATTGCCGACAACTCACAACACTTATATAGATAATACATAAGAAAACTTTAACACTAGTGAGTAACAACTCTGGCACTAGGTCAAGATTACATCTGTGAGCTTGGAATTGGAAAGCAATCACCAAACCACTACTAAAAGTCTCTATGAGCACAAAAAAAAGACTAACAATTAAACAAAAAGAAAATACATTAAATAATTTAGAAGCCATATTTATTGAAATATTCATACATCCTTAAACTAATCATACATTTGATATAAAAAAAATTAATCAACTTTTACCAATAATTCCATATTTACAATAAACATGACATTTTTATTAAATCATGGCATAACAGAATATTCTAATATATACATATAAATCTTAATTGAATTTAAAGTATTGCGCATTAAATAATATTCGTTAATAGTTTATAATTGAAGATCCCAATGATAATAAAGATCTCTTTTTCTCTATTTTAAAAATCTATTATGTTCTTGCATAATAATTTGTATATATTTTATATTTTCTGTCAAGAGAATATTGAGTAAACAGAAATCCATTTATTTAAAACAGTTATCTAAAAATAATTTATATTTTTTATTGTGTTTATGTACCTGAATATATATTTGAAAGACATTTCATGAATTTGAACTTACTAATTCATAAAAAATATACACATCTAATGGTATTTATGTCTAGGCAGATCAATGTTTGGTACCAATAAGAAAAATGAAAGAATCAGAAGAGGAATAATTAATGGACGGACATTTTGGAATATATATCTATATAAATGAAATGAAAGTGTTATGTAATTACAATAATTATTTGGAAATGGTGTGTGTTGGTATCAATAAGTAACTACCACACTCATACTACAACTATTCATTATCATATCACACTCATACTACTAGGCCCTACTACTCTAAAATTTCAATTATTCTCCAACTATACTCCAACTCATACTATTATTCAAACCTCACTCACTCTCAATCATACTCTTAATCATACCACTTATCCTCCCACTCATACATCCACTCATACTCAGTCATATAACTACTTATACTCCCACTCATATTAGGCCTACTACTCATATCTCCACTTACACTCTTACTTCTATACATATTAATACTTATACTCCTGCTCATACTTTCACTCATAGTCTTACTCATATTACTACTTATAATCCCACTCATACTCATGTTATTAATATTCTCACTTCCACTACTACTTATGCCTCCACTCACTACTTTCACTCATAGTACTACATATATCTCTACTCAAACTCTTATTCATAACGCCATGATCAGGCAGCTTGTCAACAAGCAGTCAGTAGATACAAATTTCTGATAGTTGAAACATTCGATTAAGTACTCGATAGCTCTTAAAAAAAAAATTATCTTTTATAAACTTAAAATGAAATGAAGATTCTATCCCACTGTCACTCATACAGTACTCCTACTCATATTACTACTAATACTCCCACTCACACTACTTACTTCCACTATACTCTTATTTATAATCCACTCATATTACTACTTATTCTCCCACTTTCCTACTTATACTCTGACATAGTATATCACTACTTGTATTCCCTTTAAGAGAAAAGTAGTTTATATAACTAACATTATTATAATAAAAATAATATTTACTGGAAATATTTAATATTTTTATAATAGAAATGATTTTGAAATATGTCATTATCATCATATAATAATGGAGATCTTGCAAAATCGCCAGGAGATATAACTCAGTCCCAAAATGTACGGAATTTTAAAAATAATATCTGTTTATCAACTTCGTCAATATTATATATCTTAACAATACATCTTAGATAAATCTTTCTTATACATATCATATATTATTTACATAAAAACCCATTAAACAGACATGAACAGATGGAAGATTGGTTTTGAAAAATTAACAAGTTAAACTTGAAAAAATATACATTCAACCTATCAAGAATTGAAAGCAATACTACTATATACTAGGTTAATATGTACAAATGAAATATATTGTGTCTATTATATAAATAAGTTATTATAGTATATTTATATCATTAACTTAATTTGTTAGTTCCTAGATCAAAAATGAAATTGAGTGGCTATACTATAGTGTGAATAGGTGAACACTGTGCATCTTAAATATATTTACAATTAATTTTAAACTAATCAAATTATTATTTGTAATTTTTTACATTTAAATCAACTTTATGTTTATTTTAATCTCATTAATCCAAAGTTAAAATACTAGTACTTATTGCATAATTTCAACAAAATAAAATAACAAATAGTAACCTTGTTGATATCTATAATTTATGCTTAATAATTATTTGCTTATTACATCATTATACAATATCATTATTATGGTCATAACATATATAAATTATGGTTCAATCATTCAATGCTAATCAGGTTAATGCTTTCATTATTTGAGCCTTTATAAGTATTCTGTCTACACTATCAAACTATGACAAAAAAAGTGTGATATAAGTGATATATAAGCTTAAATATGGTAGTGATCATCATGTCCATATATGGGCACATCACATTTTTTTGTCACATAAAGTTTGATAGTGTAGACAGAGCTTAAGCTTGGTTCCCACTAGAAAAAAGATTTCTGCCGCAATGCAATGTAACCACCTAACATAATGCTCTTTTATCAATTACAAATCCCCTTTTTTGAATCATCACCGTACAAAGTAGAAAACGGCACTGAATATACGTCTTGGCACCGTGCTTACGTATAGCTGGTATGTTCTAACTTTGCGTCAATACGTTGCATCTACAACCTTGCATTATGTCCTAGTGGGAACTAGGGTACTAAACCCTTAATACTGAATTAGTTACATAACCGATGATTACATAACAAGACAAGCTTTGCTACCCTCTGCCTTTCCTTTTGGTGTATCTCCTCCCCCTGCTCCTGCTGCTGCATTGCCATTGCCATTGGCTGCTGCTGCTGCACTGCTTTCTTGAGCCCCTTTTACTATCTGTAATTTTTCAAAAAATAACTTAGGTAATTACAATGTTTTTGTTTGAGAGTAAAGTAATTTGTAATGTCAAATAAAAATTGTAATTAGTCAGTCAGTCAATGAACAGTGCTCTAGGTTTAAAATGTTAAAAGTAGATGCCCAACTTAACCTAATGTCCCAGCGTTTGCATTGTAATTACCAAAATTTAGGTGGTTATGATATGATGCATGCTGGGAATGACAGGTTGATGACGAAAGCTCATAAAGATAATGTCAGAAATGAATTAATTCAATATTGAAAAGGCATTTTTAGGTACAAATAATTTGGAAAAAGGCTTTATCTGCAATTTGATCCCCCAAAATTATGTCAGATATTTTTAAACAATGTACTTTTGAAATATATTCATTTGAAAATAAAATACTACATGAACTTTTGTAATGAAAAACAAAAGCATGTTTTGTTCAATTACTCAAAAGTAGCTTTTTGCTACTTTTATCAAAGTAGTAGTAGTAATAGTAAAAAAAACCTGCTACATCCATTGGGGTGGCATCAGATTTTTTTTCTTCAAATTTCTTTGTTAAAAAGGTACTATATAGTTGTTAACAAGGGACTAGTGAAAAAAAAAACTTGTTTTATTCAGGGATGTATTGTGGTTGTATCAATAATCTAATATTAACTGAGGTGGCATCAGATTTTTCAAAATTCTTTGTTAAATCCACCTGATTTAAGCTATGCTTATTTTGGTAAAACTAACTAAAATTGTGGATACTATTTGTTAAGTAAATTAATTATGCTTCAATTGAAGAAAACATTACCTGCATAAAAGTGTATTTTACAAAAAGCCTATTAAAATTATTTGGGCATGTAAACAATAACAATAGACATGCTAGTTAAGCTATTAAAATGGTATTCAGATATTTATTTTTCATTATAAAAGCCAATTATTTACGCTTTCCCAATTTTTTTAAAAACTGAAGTAAATAATCTTTTAAAATAATACAGATTTGAATAGCCACTGAATATAATCCACTGGTACACAATGTATGTACTGTAAGGCATTAGTGTTTAATGTATGTATATTTTGATTATTATAATGTGTGGAAAAGATGAATAAAGTATTATTTATTATATATTGTTAATAATTCTATTGGAAATATCAATGTTATCATATTAATTTATTTCAAGCATAGAAAATTATTATTGCAAATACTATAGTACCATATTCCTGTTTTTTGTAAACAAACTATAATATTTCTTTGTCATCTCCAATTGTAAATTTAAAAGTTGTTCATTATGATGTATAATTATGTTTGTATTAATTAAATATTAGTAGTGTCAGTCTGTCTGTCTGTCTATACAAAAATTAATTCATGATTAAGTAAATGATTTTGTTAGTGTTGAAAACACATTTACACACAAAACAAATGTGGCAGTACCTAGAAGATTAGAGTGAGGCAAGTGGGGAGGGTGGGGGGTTTGTCCCTACCACAAATGCTCATTACAAAAAATTGATAAATTTGTCATAATAACCAAGATTAAATATATCATAAATTTCTCATGCTTTCTTAAACATTACAATGTAAAATATGCATAAAATAAAATACAACCAAACCTCACCACTATAATAAGCAAGCTCATGCATATTCATCAACGTATGCATAATTCATGAAGGCCATCACAAACTAAAATTATTATGGTTGTTAGAAAACATAAACATTCCCAAATAATAGCAATTAGCATTTTAATATTAAAGAAAGCAAGCTTTATTCTAATTACTCCCAACAATTGTTTACATGCGCTTAGCAACAGTAGTTATGGACACAATTTAACAGTAACTATAAAAAGCATGTGATTGTTAGTACACTATGGAAGAATTATAAACTAATTTATCCATAGTTACACAGTGTAACCTCCTCTGCAATAAACCAATAAATGTAAACAACAACACCCACAAACTAACCAAACATGTAGAATGCAATTGAATGTGAAAAATAAGTACAAATTAAGTTAATACAGTTAATAAAGCAAAGAAAGTTATTTAATTATAAGCAAAGTCAGTTATTATTTAATTATAACATTTGAATAAAATAAGATACATAGAAACAACAATCTTTGCTTTACCATAGTTTGATGATGAACCATTAGTTTGATGATGGTGTATTTTGTGAATATGATTTGTTTATATCAAATAACAATCAAGTATTATATTGCTTATTTAAATATTATTGGTGCATTCAATGGTGAAACAATTTCAAAATGTATATAAATTTGCATATGTAAGTGCCAGCTGAGGTGCATAATATTTTTTCACAAAAAACATATACTGTACAAATTGACACCAATTTAAAAATGGCAATACTGATTATACACAATGCAAGCAAGGGATTTGATTGGACAATATATGCGAAAAATAAGGAAATTACATTATAATTATGACAACATTTAATAACCAAAGAAATAAAAATGAGTTTTGAATATAAATATAATTGGATTATGGAATACTAAAGAAATATATAGATACAGAAATAAAAACATTATTCAAAACAAGAGACGATAAAAGGAAGACAGGAAGAAAAGAGGAAAATGTTCACGGTGATGGGGAAAATAATTATGGTAATGCAATTACACAACAAACTTTAACATTAAGAGGTGCCGGACGAAGGAGGAAGAGCGAGGCTATTTTCATGCTATTTATTCTTTAATTCCACATAGGTTGTGCATGCAAACTACAATCTGGTGATGTATAATATAGGCCTACTGTTAGGCCTGTTAGGCCTACTAATAACACATTGAAATCTATTGGTGAAATTAGTCTATTTCATGCACATGGTATGATTATCAGACATCCCAAGTCTCATGATATAACCGCAGAAGCTTCCTGATAATCCCTCCCTAAAGGTTCAATTTCTTAATATTTGGATACATAAAAAAAGAATCTAGATAATCATAAATTTACCAATATGCTTTAATACTAGGCCACTTTTTGGTTAACTAAAGGCAAAAATTTCTATGTATTTTCCACTATACACATTGGCATGTCATAGTACGTGATGCAAGGTGATGTGAGAGATAATTTGTAATATAATATTTGGTTCCAACCACTTTCCCCACTTTCTATTTATTGTAGAACGTTAGGAGCTAAAGCCTATAATTTATAGAAGATTGCATAAAATTCAATGTACTGTATGACGACGTACCATTGGTATTTCAGCAGATTAGGTTAACTTTCAAAAATAATAATGCTCACTAAATGAAAATTGCTGGTTTGTTCTGAATACAGGATTTTAGTTGCATTTTTTGATTGTCGCCAGTTATGCTATAATACAACACAAGTATACTGGGGAATATATATAACTGATATACAGTATAAAACAAATATTGAATGGGGTTTATTAAGTAGCTTTCAGGTCAACTGTAATTTAACCTTTGCCTCTTGACCCAGTCAATATTTGTATAAAATTGCATGCAAACTATAACAGAAATTCCAACTAAAATATTACTATTACTTGACAATTCAGGAAAGGAATATGATTGCGGAAAGGATAGGTTGTGATGACACCGCAGTGGGAGGTTGATGATGACATAAAGGAGTCACAAAATGAAGGATAAATTTGAGCTTGACAAATTTCATTCTAGATACGTAACATATCAATTTTGTAACATTTTTGACAATACATTACAGGCATACAGAAACTCTGAATCACCCAGTGATATACTATATTTATAATGGCCCAACCAAGATTTTAACCTGGAGTCTTCTGCTTGATATGCAGACATACTACCATTAGACCATTCAGGCTTTATTGGTATGGTTCAAATTCGATTGGATAGCGACTATAAGACCCTGAGGCCAGGGTGATATGGTGGAACTTCACTAGTTGCCAAACCCCCAACATCAAATTGATACGTCCTTATCTATTAGTATTAATTTAATGCATAGATCTCTTTGTTTTTTTTAATTTTAATTTTTGCACTATTAATTAAAGCTGACACTTACAAATACAAATTCAGTTTAGAAAACTTCAAGAAGTGTAATAATCAAACAAACTATACATTTCAGTAGAGTTAATATGTTAGACCAAAAGATGAATTATTTTGATTTCAATTTACATGGATGGTAATACACACTGACGATTATGTTTAAGACTTCAATTAGTATTTGAGGATATGTATATTAAGGGTGAAGAAAGGAAGAAACATCACACTTATTATTGGACATACGGTTATATGATTGTACAGGTCGTTGACTTTTGACCTTTAATAGTTTTGTCAATTTCTTGCATCTGTAAAAAATGTAATGTCTTTCTTGTTATAATTGTTTGGGTTAAAATTATTATAGAAATATATAAATGAATATAATAAAAAAAGATCTACAGGCATTAGTGAAATACTAGATTATTTTTTCGTAAGCATAAGAAGATGTGCAGAGTGAACAGTACACTTTTTCAAGTCTGTGGTTTTTGTTTGAATTCTACTGGAATGAATTATGTACACATATCCAAGTGGGGTTTTTTTTTATGTGACTATGAGCAGTGCGTGATATTGTCATGTGCAACGTTCACCAAGTGTTGTTTAACCATGCACCGCATGCGTGAATGAATTACCGTATCAGCTTCACATTGCTCTAAGGACTACATGCAAAAAGTGACAGAATAAAATAAAAGTATATTCAGTTTTGGCGGACAGACATTGACAAGACAACAACATAGTGGGGAGAAAAAAGCTTTTTTTTCTTTCCTGTCTCGATGAAAATGTCTTACATTTGTCATGGGAACATTTTCATTAGTGTCGGCAATAGCAATTCCATTTGTTTTGGATTCTGTTCCTTTAGGAACCTCAGTTTTTAAAGTGTCATTTTGTAATTTTGGTACAGTTTCCTGGATGCCATTTTGTAATGTAGGTGTTTCTTGCTGATTTGCGACAGGTTCCTCGTGGTCTATTTCAAAGCTGTACACACTGACAGTCTCTTCCTGGGAAATAGTTTGTAATAGAGACATAAAAGCATAGAGAAGTACCACATAAAGAATAACAAGATGAATTGAAAAACTGTAGAATCACTGTACACATAGATATGTACAGATAGAGAAAGATACAAACATTTATTCTGTATACAAAAAATAAGCAGTTAAGTTCGTCATAATATAGACTTTGCAAATTTCAGCAAAAAATGTGTTAACTCGCCTTCAGAAAAATTTGCATAGTGCATTTAAAATTTTTAAAACTGCAGCGATAATTTCAAATTTAAAAATCCATTTCTTGCATTGTGTGTAACCATGATAATGGCAATAATTGCTTGGAATACACATATGATTCTTACATTTTTACCACCGCCATTTTTCAAAGACTTTACATGTCTTTGACCTTGGAGCACCTAGTTAGGAAAGAGTTCATTAGATATATAAATAGTTAGACACAAAACGAAAAGAAAAGACAGGTAACTAATATACTTCAGATATGAAGGAAAATGCATTATTATAGTACTTAATTCTATTTCAGAAATAAAAATGCTAATATGGTAGAAAGAATTCCCTGAAATGGAAAAACAGTGGTGAATCAGGGGCTGCTTGGCGAACACCACCTAGAAGTAAAATAAAATGATTAAAACCAAGGGTTAATTGTCCATAGGGTAGTTATTTGGACAATACAAAAATTAATATATTAAATCCAAATTGTTGTTTATATTGGTTTGTGTGTATGTATTTAATTGTTCTGCCGTTTGGCTTCTCTTGCGTATGAGAGAAAATGCTTAAATTTAAACAAAGGTGGCGTTTAACATAGCTCACAACTGATATAAGTCATAATTTGATTGTGCGATAAAATGCCTCCGTAGAAAGGATGCGTTTTTCATTTGCCTTATAGCGAGTTGTTAATGATGACTTAGAATGATCTGTAACAGTGTAGATTTTAGGGAAGATAATGAAATGTACAGTAGCAATGTGTGGAAAATCATGGAAGGAATGTAGTGATAAAATATAACAAGGAAAATTATCATATTATTATTATGTTTATAATTGTCAAATTAATAAAACCCAATTAAATCCTCAGAGGTTAAATATTGTAATGAGGATTTGGAAAAATAACTGGAAATTGTTAATGTAAGGCTAAAGTGATATGTACCAAAGACTGTCCCTGAGCAACTAACAATTATAATTTCTACGCTACTGAACAATTAAAAAAAAAGTTATTTTCCAAAAAATAACAGAAAATCAAATTTAGTACTGTAATATTATTTTTATGAAAAACTTATTTTATATGTAGCAGAATAATTTTACAAAATGTAAATCACTTTTTCAACAGAAAAATATGTTTACTGCTTTCTCACAATCAGAGCAAAAAGCAACTGTTATTGACTGCACATCAATCAGTACAACATATAATTGCATATAGATATTAGTAACAATTTGTTTAGTTGCATTGAAATATATTTTATTCATTATAATTGAAGAAAGACAATCCTAAAAAGCCTGTCACAATTGAGTTTTTAGCTTGGAAAACCATTTCTTTTCAAATAAAGTCTGTCAGCATTGCACAGCAAATACACAATTTCATATTTATTTTATCTGTTTAAAGGTTTTTCACACTTTGAGGATAATATATATTGAAACTATTTTCTGAAAAAATCAAAACCAAAAAAACATTTCTTCTACTGTAAGGTCTTATAATTTCCGTGGTTTTGTATTACGCTCTGTCTACATTATCTAACTTTATGTGACAACAAAACGTGATGTGCCCATATATGGATATGATGTCATATCACTACCATATTTGGGTACATCACACTTCTTTTGTCAAACTACAGTTTGATAGTGTAGACAGAACTTTATAAATATATATGTATTTGGAGTATAAATCAATGTTAAGTACACAAGTGTATAGTCATATATTATACTGTATATAACGTCTTTGACTATAATACGTACCTTATTCACCATTTGAACGCGTGACTTCAGCCTGGAACCAGAACTGAAAGCTACTGCATGTACTTTGCGATAAAATGGTAAGAATTGTTGATCTTCAACTGGTTTCTTTTCCCATTCTTCGCAAATATCCTATAAGGAAATGTAATAAAAGTTTCATAGACAGCAAGCATGACTCCAGTGGGGAAAGTACAGTATATCCTGAAATCAGCCAATTTTATATTTATGTTTAAAGCCCCAATCTCTGCTCAGCCATGCACAACTATGCATCTAGCAAATCTGATCATAATACTGCTTAATGTACACTAAAACAATACTGATTAAAGTTCTGTCTAAACTTTATGTAACAATAAAATGTGCCCATATGTGGACATGATGATGTCATATCACTACCATATTTAAGCATATCACTACCATATTTGGGCATATCACATTTGTTTGTCACATAATGTTTGATAGTGTAGACAGAGCTTAAAGAAAAAATATATATTTCATGTTCTTCATAAAAACAGAAATGGCAGCTATATTTAGTTAGCTATTTCCTAATCAGTTCACTTTCCTAGTGTGCAAGGTCATAAAGTATGGCATCCAGCTAGTTTCGTGAATCCTAGCTTGAAGAAAACCCAGGCTGCCAAAGATCGCCAACCAATAATGAAAATGATCATGACCATGTCCCCACGTATTAGGCTCAACTTACAAAAACATGTACCCACTTCATGTGATAAATGATATGTATATTATGGATGACACAACTAATAAAGTTCCCTACCCAAGACATCTTACACCTTGTAATGTTTTCCTCCCCCCACCCACACATCAAATTCAAGGGCCTAGCTATGCCATAGCCTGGATTCATAGCTTACCTGCATGCGCCGTTCTTTCTTACGCAGTCTATCATACTGCTTCTGCAAAAGGACAAGCTCACTCTTTAAATGAGTTGTTTCATCCTCACCGTTCGGACCAAAGGAGACAGACATCTTTTTGTTGAGGATTGGTTTTGCCGACGCCTCTTGCATATTTTCCAATTGTCTAAGCTCCTAATTTCAAATAATACAATATTTCTATGAGTTTAATATCAATAATGTTATTATGTGCTTGTAATGTTTAAAAAATTAATTTTTTTTTTAGATTTAAAACACTTGTTTAAGTTATCTAGAATAAATTTACTTGGTTTAAAAAAAAATTAAAACTGAATCTGAAAATTTACAGCCAAAATTGTATAGAGATCTCTGAACAGTAATATATGAAATCCCTTAGCTAAATCTCCTCTACAATATAATACAGATTTCACTTTCTAACATACTGTATTGTCGTTACACGGTCTATTGGTTCTATCACATCCCACAATGCCTTTTGAAATGTTACACATTTTGGAATGAACAGAAGATTCCAATCCAATACAGTTTGGTTCTCAACAAAAACCCACCACTATATCTTACCTTAGTTGTTAAATTTTTCCTTTTAGTATCCACTGCTGTATTTTCTTGATGACCATACAGTGAGTAGGTAATGCTGCCCGTTTCAAAGTAATCTAATACTTCTTGTGTTACTACAGGAATGGAGACAATACGGTTATGATTCCACTCGGGTGATAATGTGCCTGTTAGCATTGGCGTCTCGGTGTACTCAGTTTCCTCGTAAAACCTGTATTTAACCATCAAACCTTTAGAATAACGTGCTTTGTGGACATCACCATTTATAACCCCAATCTGAGCAAGAAAAGGAAATGTTATTAGAGAGAATATCAGTAGAAACTTTATATCTATTAAACTTAATTCTCATGTCTATAAGATTTAGAAAAGAACTCTGGTGAAATCATTGGGGTTAAACCCTGTATCTGTGATGTTACAGACATGGTAACTTACTATAATAACATTATATAATATTATAAGATCAGTCATAAACCACTAGACATGGTAACACTAAAGGTCAGTGATGAACTGCTAGACATGGTAACACTAAAGGTCAGTGATGAACTGCTAGACGTGGTAACACTAAAGGTCAGCGGTGAACTGCTAGACATGGTAACACTAAAGGTCAGCGGTGAACTGCTAGACATGGTAACACTAAAGGTCAGTGATGAAGTGCTAGACATGGTAACACTAAAGGTCAGTGATGAAGTGCTAGACATGGTAACACTAAAAGTCAGCGGTGAACTGCTAGACATGGTAACACTAAAGGTCAGTGAAAACTACTAGGAGACATGGTAACACTAAAGTCATTGATGGACTAATAGACATGGTAACACTACAGGTCATTGATGAACTGCTAGACCTGGTAACACTAAAGGTCAGTGATGAACTGCTAGACATGGTAACACTAAAGGTCAGTGATAAACTGCTAGACATTGTAACACTAAAGGTCAGTGATGAACTGCTAGACATTTTAACACTAAAGGTTAGTGATGAACTGGTAGACATGGTAACACTAAAGGTTAGTGATGAACTGGTAGACATGGTAACACTAAAAGGTTAGTGATGAACTGCTAGACATGGTAACACTAAAGGTTAGTGATGAACTGCTAGACATTGTAACACTAAAGTTAGTGATGAACTGCTAGACATTGTAACACTAAAGTCAGTGATGAACTGCTAGACATGGTAACACTAAAGGTCAGTGATGAACTGCTAGACATGGTAACACTAAAGTTGTGATGAACTGCTAGGCATGGTAACACAAAAGGTCAGTGATGAACCGCTAGACATGTTAAAACTAAAGGTCAACCATGGTAACGTACCTTGATGTGATATGGTTTTCCAAGTAGTTCACTTGGATCATCAACATATTCCTCATCTGTGTATGGTTTACCATCTTGTGTACAAGGTTTGATAGTGATGTACAGCTTGCCCTCATCTGTACCCTAGAAATTAATGGAGAAACAGGTTAAAGGTTACTGAAACTTACATTGCCATAATACAATGGTTCTCAAAACTGTGTAACTATGTAAAAGTCAACAGAAACATATAAGCCAGTCAGTCCTTTTTTTGACAATTTAATAAGGACGTATTTGAGAAGTTAATGAAAAGTAAATATAACTAAGTGTATATATCATGAATGATGAAAGATAGAGGTGCTCTTTTTGTCAACAAATATTTAACATATAATTCTACTGTGACTGTATCAATAGTATCCAACACCACCTATTTGAGTTTGGATAGTTTCAACTAGTTTGCCAAACGTCATCAGCAATAACTCTTAAACAAAAAGTAAATTCTGAACCATTAGAATCTACATTATACTGCTAAACATTAATGTAATATGCCTACATTTAGTAGTTTTATATTCACAAATGCAAATATCAAGATACATTTCTTATAAAAAATACAACACTTACTTTGAAATCAGTAACAGTGATGTTATCATCAAAATCTAAAGAATAACCCAAGCTCTGAAGAAAAGCATGTGCTGTGCCAATAAGAACATCTTCAGCTGGCTCCCAAAATGGGTCATCATTGTCTTTAACATCACTAACATCTTCACCATCAATAAACCTTTGGTATAACTCCTACAAATATAAAAACAAACAAAAAAAACAACTCAATTTTACAGCAATTATAAAAGTAACTTGAGGAAAGTTCTGCTTCTTTTCATAATAAATATTGGTAGTTTAAAATTTAAGCGGGTTAATTCCTTGACTGCCAGAGCAATTTCCAACAAATTTATTTTAAATTCTCTGGTCATTCACTCTTGTATGAGTTAGTTTAGCAAAGCCACAGTTAAATGGTGTAAAAGTAACTTTTGAGAGCACTATGTGATGATCTTTTAAGTTTAACCATGTGAGTGGCCTAGTGGTTAAGACAGTGGAACCGTAATATGTAGCCACAATATCGGCAAGGGTTCAAAGCTCACTCGCTCCATGGTTGTATAAAGGCAATTTTTTACATCAATAATACTTACTTGAATCAAGTAACGCCTGTTAATAAACTTGCCTCTACCCCACACCCAAGTATTTTCATTCAACAGATTTTTCATTTTTACCATAACCCTAAATAAATAAAATGATTAAAAAAAACAGATAAAAATAAAATACAAATTTATAGGTAGCAAAACTACTTTTATCATTTTTAGTTAATTAAGACAGTAACACTCACACTTTGGCTTGGATGCAACGCAAGGACGTACGCGGTGCAATGTAAGTGAGTTGACCAATCACAAGCGACCATTCAGATGATCCAACATGTTGTGATTGGTCAAATTACTTTTTTTGCTAATACACTTGAATGCAAAAAAACAGGTGGGAAAGGTGACAAGTTGAAATGTGACACATCAGTAGGATAGGACTCATGATTTGTCACTTACTCAGTCTCTTTGTCTTTGCCTTCTTGAGCAGCACCACTAATAAGCACAATCTCAAAGCTTCTATGTTTATTTAGTTCTTCACTAACCGCATTCACTTCATTTACCATTGGCAACAACTCAAGGATCTGGTCTTGTACACGTTGTTGTTCTTTAAATTTATTCAATAAAGTAAATTTATTATATATTACTGATATAATTATTAATCAAAATTCTAACCTTATTTTTTTCTAAAATGTTGATAAAAAACATCACTTTATGCTACCCAGGACAATAATTACCTGGATAACAATCACTGTTTGTGAGCATTAACGCTAGTAAACCAAACCCAGTACCTCTTTGATTCGAGAAATCACTTCAAGACATGACAAAGCGTGGAGAACAATAAACATGCTTTTTCCTACTGCTATGTAGGCACCTTAACTTTTAAACCATCATTCTCATATTGGTACATACCAATAACTAATATTAAAGTAAATGCAATGTAAATCATAGTCGTGAAACAATTTTTTGTAATAATCAATCAGACTTATATAGCGCCAGTATCCATAATGTAATTTTCAGAGGCGTTTGCCAAAGTTAAACAGGAAAGGCTTCTGTGTACAAGTGAGTTTTGATATTTGAAGATATTGACATTTTCTGATGTCTTTATGTCTATAGGTAATATCGATAAAATGGGTTCTTCACAAAAAATGCACGATGGCCATACAACTTTATAATAATCAAATACATACCTTTGCTGAGGCCACTTCCAGCAGTTTGGTAACCTTTAGCATGGGCAATCTCTTTCTGTGCAAATTCCCAATCAATTGTTGCTGGTGTCCCCTCTGGAACATCAGCCTTTGCTGGGTTGTGATACACATACATATGATTGGAACCTAAAGTCAACAAAAACAAATAAAAGAAAAAAACAATTAAGATTTACATTAATTCCTCAAGTCACCTCAGATATAAGATTTGGTTAAATGTAAATACGTTTAAAATGTGTAATAGAAATCATGACAAAACGAAGAATATAGAAAAAGTCTGCTATAAATAGTCTATATATAAATAGACATATTTTTCAGTAGTATGAATGAATGTAAAAGAATTTTTTTTCTCCTTTCTAACTTTGAATTAGATAAATGAATTATTTTGTTGGGAATGGAAGGACACTAAAGATCTGCCTGCGTAAGATCAACGATTGTGTATCGCGTCGAAACATGGAACATAAAAACTACTGAAGAAGGAATTTTGAAAAAAGGGAGGGGAAATGATAAGAAAGATGAGTGGTTTTAAGCTGGCAGAAAGGAGGAAACTCAAGGAGCTCATGGAATGTCTATGTCTGAATGAAACAATCATGGAAGTAGCTTGAGATGAAGATGAACCAGTAAAGAGAGCTTGCCATTTAGACGTTGGAGGTAGAAGAGAAAGAGGACAGCTAAAGGTGACGTGGAAAGATATGGTAAAAAAAGAATGTAGGAAAGTTGGTTTGGAAGAACATGATGGCAAGACAGAAAGAAGAGGAGAAATTGTGTAGCAGTCTGGAATGAATGAGTGATAGTCAGTAACCCCTTGGAAGAGGGAGAAAGTTGTCTCAAATAAAAGAAGATGATGATGATGTTGCATAAGAAGAATGTAACAAATGTGTTATTTACCAAATAGAATTCTATCTAAATTTTCCAAAACCTTGCTGTTGACCAATGGTATACCATTCACTTTGATCTTGGCTCCTGGACTTCCAGGCTTGATTTCAACTTCACCATCACTGTTTGAAACTATTGCATGTTTCTTCTGGATGCTGAAACAAGGAAATATGCAATTTTTAAACTTAAAATATATGAAAATGGTGGAAAGATTTGAAATCTGAAATCTGACATTTGATGCTGTTCTTTGCTGTAGGCGTATTGACTGTATATTGTTAAAACGTAGCCATGGTCAAGTTTCCATTGCATATCCTCAAATAGAGTAAATAAAATGGTTTCTTTAAAGTATGGTACGTCATAATTATAAATTAGTTTTATCTTGATTTGGATTTTGATTAAAAAAAACATTATAAACCTATCCAGACTTTCTGAGGTTGAAAAAGGTCTCAAATTCTTAACCATTAAAAACAATTCACATGCATTTTAACGAACCCAGTTCACCAATTAAGATGAGTGGGGGGGGGGGGGGGGTGAGCTTCCTTCCATTCCCAACATAAAATAAAACGAAAATAAACACATTCGGAATACTAGACTTTCCAGAAAACCATACATCCCAGCCCAAATACCTTATTAAATCAACAAACAAGAGTCAAATACGGTATTTTGAATATTATATTTTTTATTTCTTGCTACCTAATATACCATATTTACACAGTAAATTTGTTGCAGCACAAACAGCAGCAGATTTTTTTAAAGATTATAAAAGTTACAAAAAATTGTAAACTTCCAAACAATATTAAAAATACATTACCTCAAACCATTAAGTGTAATGGTTGGTTGAGGGTCAGCATCTTTACGTCCGAATGTTGTTTCACTGGAACCCAGAAAATGACAAACAACTCCTGACAACTGTGGATCTTCATTCAAGTTCAATAAATGTGGTTCTTTCTTCTTTCTACTTGCAGTCAAATCTCTTTCATTATTTTCACTTACATCCTCAGCCCTTTGTTGTTCCAGCTTTTATAAAAAAAATAATAAAATATTTTTCATGTTTATAATTATAATAATAATAACAATCTTTGTTAAAATCAAGTTCTCCACATCACCTTCAAAAGGTCCATTCTAGATACAGTCGACTTTCTCACTTCTTTTTACAAACCTTACTCAATGATCTCATTGCTACAGTTTTTCCATTTCATTTTTAAATTTATGGTTTTGTGAAGTGAAAAACCTTAGTAGCAAAGGTATTTTAAGTTAACAATTTTAATAGCAGTTATATATATATTTTTTAATAATTATATTTAGGTATTGATGAAATAGAGTTTTCTTTTTTTCATTTACAAACTTCCTTATTTACAAACTACTTTCAGACCAAGGGGTATGTAAATTAGAAGGTCAAATGTACTGTATTATGTAATTTACTAAGGAAAAAGAGTGATGAAGAGGATTAAACGAAACTAAATTGTTACCTTTTGATCCCAGTCCATATCTGAAATAGCTTTTTGATTTGCCATTAACTGAGCTCTAATTTCCTCTTCCATTTCTTTCTTCATTTTGTCAATATCTTTTTAAATAAATGAATAAAAGAATATAAGAAAAGCAATATGGTGTAATGCTAAAGTTCTGTCTACACTATCAAACTAGTTTGACAAAAAAAGTGTGATGTGCCCAAATATAGTAGTGATATACCCAAATATATATGACATCATCAAGTCCATATATCGGCACATCACATTGTTTTGTCACATAAAGTTGTTTAGTGTAGACATGGTTTAAGGAATATGAGAGACCCTCAGGACCCTTGTCAAATTGCTTGATCGTTAGTGTAGATAGAGCTTTAGGCAAAATTATTTACTTATTGCCGTCCTTTGGATGAGACATAAACTTGTTGATCCCTTGTACATGTGCACGGTAAATAACTTGGTAAAGTTTTAAAAAATATAAGTGACTCTCTCACAGATTAATGGGTCAATAGAGAGCATAATTTGAAATTGCCAGAGTTTTGAAATAAACTGCACAAATTATGAAAATACAGTACAGTACTTATTTTGAATGATGCTTTTCTTTGTGTCAATGTGCAGGTCAGACCCCTGTGTTTGTGAAATATGTCTTAAGCCTCTGTCTACACTATCAAACTTTATGTGAGAAAAAAATGTGATGTGCCGATGCATATGGACATGATGATGTCATATCACTACCATGGGCACATCCCACTTACTTTGTCAAACTAGTTTGATAGTGTAGATAGATCTTAATGCGCAAATTGTATGATCTTTGAAAATAGTAGGGAATAAAGTCTAGTGGTGTTATGTCTGTCCACATAACCAATAGAAACAAGTCTATCTGGAATAATATTGATTTTGAATTTGAATTGAATTCTAATAAGTGGGTAAATATTTGTAATAACAGTGAATTATTTCAACTCAAATATATGTAAGCTAATAAATAACAAAAATACCTTCTTGACTCATTCCTACATTTTCTGGCATCATTCCTCCTGTTAGTGATTTCTTCAGTTTGTCGTTTTCTTCACGTAATTCACGGATAAGTTTATCCATAGGATTCTCATTGACTACAGCCTTATTCTTAATCTTCTTTGCTCTGTCAGCGTATCGCAAGGTACCAAGTGTCTCATCATAGTTGATATCAGCAGGTGACAAGGCTGCTATCATCACAGTTTTACTAGAAAGAAAATAGAATTATTTAGTTAGTATATCAAAGCAAAACTTGTCAAACTCATCGTTACATTTATTTTTCATAATATGACTCATGCCTCTAATTGCAGGTCAATCAATCAATCAATCAGACTTATATAGCGCCGGTATCCATAAAAATAATGTTCAAAAGCGCTTGACAAAGTTAAACAGGAAATGCTTCTGTGTACAAGTGGGTTTTAAGTCGTATTTTGAAGGTGTTGACGTTTTCTGATATATTTATGTCTATTGGTAGTGTATTCCACAAAATGGGAGCTTCACAGGAAAATGCATGATGACCATACGACTGAAGTTTCCATTTAGGAACATGAAGGAGAAGTTTATTAGATGAACGCAATGTACGAGATGAAGTGTAATGTACAAGAAGATTAGCAATATACTGAGGTGCAAGTCCATTTAGAGCTTTGTATGTTATGAGAAGCAGTTTGAATTTAATGCGGAATTGAACGGGCAGCCAATGCAAATTCCGAATGTTTGCTTGTATTGTAGATATAAAATTATGATGTTTTCGGTATATGACATTCATGAATGGATGTTCATTGAATTGTAAGCAAAATAAAAGCAAATATTTATAAGTATGTACAGTACCTGTTGCCACCAAGAGCATTCTGTAAAAGCTTAGTGAGGACTGAATCTCTGTATGGTACCATTATCTTTTTCTTACCCATTGACAAATCTGCTAAAGCCTGCAATGATAATAATAATAATGATACAATAGTAAAAGTACTATACGAAATACATGAACACTCCAGGGCGGATCCAGCATTATAGATTAGGGGTGGGGGTGGCTAAATCTTTCATAAATAATAAAAATGTGTAGTAAAGTAATGGAGCTGTAGCTTGGTGGTTAACGAGCTTGCCTTCCAATCCCAAGGTCCGGGTTCAATCCTGACCTAGTGCCAAGGTTGTAACTCACAACTCTTTCAACTCCACTCCCTAAGCCTCAAATGAGACTTAGTTTATAAGCATGATCAATTATTAATTAGTTTATCCATCCTGTAATTGGGGACTTACTCGCTGTTGGATGCGTATAAAATTTAAAAAAATAAATAAATAAAATAAATAAATAAAAATAGCCTAAGGCCTGTTTAGCCTAAATCCGCGCCTGACACTATCTTCTATCAACTAAAGCCGTAGTATAGTCATGTCTTGGGACAATTCTACAGTTACTACTAGATATGCTTTCTTCATCAGTGCTTAAGTTCTATGAATGTTCTGTTGAGTGCTGAACACTAGTTGATCATACCCAATTTTGATTTTACAATCAATCGAGGAATTACCTTGTGGCATATCCTTAGCCACATAATCAGCACAGATTTTTGGATAATTTAAACTTTTTAAAAAACTTTTTGTTTACAAATTGCTTTAATTAATTTGTTCACTGCACATTTATTAATGTTTGAATTGACATGTTATAAATTATTTAAGTAAATAAAATTGATAATCAGATTTTATCTGAAAAATGTATTATTTTATCCTACCGATATAACATTTCCAAGTGCAGATAAAGACTTGTTAATGTTGGCACCTTCTTTTAGCCTGTCACCTGTAGCTCCTGTACTATCAGCTCTTTCACTACCTGAAAATAATCAGTTAAAATCAAAGTATTAAAGATGAATCTGGATAGTTGATAATACAGTAGTTAAGCGTACATAAGATACTTGTTTGAAAGTTTGCATGGCAAAATCAATTAGTTGATATAAATTTTGTGGTACACAACGTATATATAATTCTGAAAAGAACTGTTGAGTTTCTCTACGTTTCGATCAATATAATTTGGTCGTCCTCAGAAATGAGGAATGAGGAGGATCAAAGTATATTGATGGAAACATAGAAAAACTCAACAGTTGTTTTCAGAAATATTCATACATGGTGTCTTAATAATTTTTTTAACCTAAATAAATATTAATTTTTTAATTTCATTATCAAAGTATTTATGTAAATATGGTCTAACCAATGTTATTCAAAATGGATCTAAGACGACCATTTAAGTTGCAATCTTACGGCTCATCAAAATCATCATATCATACACAATTGTCTGAATTTTTAAAAGGTTTAACAATAGTGTTCAATTATTCTGATGATGAATATATTTATCATATCTACGCTTTCTCTATATTTTAATGTATAAAATATTCATTGAAAAATACTGTACCTGCTAAATCAACTAAGTTGATAACGCTTGATTTCTTAGTTTCCTGTCCAGACTCATTCTTTGAAATTTGATCAAAGACAATCGTAACTACCGTATGAGCTCTACTACTGGTTGCATTCATGTTGGTGGAAGCTACCGTTCTGTTAGCAGTACCTGTAAAATAAACAATTATTTGTAAATGTATAATGGAAAAATTTTATCCGGTATGTATTGATTGTGAATTCTGAATATACAATACAAACCAAAGTAAAGCTGCGTTAAGAAAGCCAGTTGTAACTTGAACAAAAGCCTAGTTCTTAAATTTGATTTTTAACGGCTATCAGAATTACACATATACAAACAAATACAATATCAGTTAAAAATTGCGCCTAGTTTAGCACTCCTAAGGACCA
Organism: Antedon bifida; assembly: GCF_963402885.1. Lineage (NCBI taxonomy): Eukaryota > Metazoa > Echinodermata > Crinoidea > Comatulida > Antedonidae > Antedon > Antedon bifida. Next base: position 4,734,531 of record NC_136233.1, on the reverse strand, counting down.
AGTTCTCCAACGCTGGGTAGTTGTATTGGACTGCTCATGCTCTGGAGGCTCCTTAAGCTCTGGGCCCTGGGTTTAGCACTCCTTAGGGGCCCTCTAGCGCTGGGTAGCTGCATGGGACTGCTCATTCTCTGTGGCCCTCGGTTTAGCCAGTGAGCCTCATACTGTAACAGTAATTACACCAGTGTAAAACGGCTAAATGAAAGTTATTTTCATTGAAAGGGGAAAGAATAATCTGTCTTTCTGGTTACTGCTCTATCTTTCAATCACAATATTATTCTTACCTTCTGCTATCCTCTTTTCAATTTCTGCATAACTGCCAACGGCTACACTTTTTAGGTTGACTACATAAAACAGACCCAGTTTGGGGTTCTGACGCACCACTAGGCCTCCTTTTGGGTTAACCTTTTCCAGAAGATCACGCACTTGTTCATTATAGATCTCCAACATTGAGAAAGTAACTTGATATTTCTGATAAAAATAGTAATTCAGTAATTTTTATTTACTTAATAAACATTCTGGCATAAAAATATACTTTAAGCTCAGATACTCTGCAAATGTATATTGCCTTAAAATATGCATTTATTCAAGTATACAAAACTATTAATTATTAATACCCATTTTATATTAATTTTTATTTCAATATTTAAATCTAGTAAATGGATATATGATATAATGTAATTGAATGTTGATAAATTTTGTCGCAAATTTATTTTTTCTGAAACAGATTTGATAAAAATAGCTTTATACTGTGTTAACAGAAGTATGAGTCTTTCATATTTTATTTATAATAGGAAAAAAAATGGGAAGTCACATGTCAGGTCACAAATTTCCTTCCCACGAAAAAAAATTAAAAAATTAAATTAAAAAAATCTATTTTTAATAGTATATATTTTTTACATCTGCATAAATTGTTACAAGTTGTTACTTTTTGCAGATAGAAAAAGGTACTAAGTATTGAAAGGGTTTACACCACAATTTGTCAAATCATTCAGATGATACCAGAAAAAAACCATGCTTACAGATTTAAGTGATGAGTACACATAATTTATTGTGTTACCAAGAAAAGCATAAGTGAACATTCCCAGACAGAGCTTTGCAATTAGCAAAGAGAAACCAATCCATCAAAAGATAAGGACTTGATTTTTTATTGCATTTAGTCTATCACCAAAATGACACTAGAGCCATTAGGCGCTGTGATTCCGACTGAAGTTTAAAACCTTCATTAAGAGGATCCTATTAAAAAGGTTCAATGTCTAATGTCTATTCATTCTTCCTTATTACTGCTTCAATCATTTGCATTCTATGCTGGAATTTGTTAAATATTCTTCTACAGCATTATCGTTTATGAATATTGAATCAATAAATAAAGAAATATTTATCTGATAATATATATTTATAGCATTTATGATTAGCTTAAGATAATCACCAATTATTTACACACTGAGAGATGCAATAGTATATTTCAGACATACAGTATTAGAATGTACGTTTTTAACGGCATGCAAAGTTTTTTGAGCAAATAAAATATAAAAATTCATATCATTAATGCTTGTAAATATACATACAGGTGTATTAAAATCATCCATCCACACTCACCACGGCGACCCACCCCACCACGCCCACCCACCCCACTGCTACTAATGTAGTAAAATATCATTTTTTGTTGTGTCTTTTTTTTAATTTGTCTTAGCCACTCTTGAAAGAAAAATGAGAGAGAAATAAATGTATTAATTGAATAAAATATTAACTGTTAATCTGTGTTATTGTTAAATTTGTCAAATAAGTTCCTCTGGTTTCAAATAAATATTTTGAGAATTATTCCTTAGATTTAAAGCAAATAAATTTAGGTAAACTTACCGACGTTTCGTGAATTCTCAGTTAACATTCTCAAGTGCTATTCCGTGCTCAAGAAACAATCAAATTATTTTCTGTAAACAGCAACGTTTCTTTAATGGAGCAGCACTTGAGAATGTGAACTGAGAGTTCACAAAATATCGGTAAGTTTCAACTAATTTACTTGGTTTAACTCCAAAGAATATCTGTCAGTGGCGTACAAGCACTTACTGGCTAAACCCAGGGCTAAAGGGGCCGCCAGAGCAGGGCCCAGAAAAAAAAAAATTCCAAATACATCAAAGTAAATAAGAATAATATTGTACTATAAATAGTATTTACGGAATAGCCCACAACACTCTCCCTCAATTGGGCCCCTTAGGTTGCCAAAACCAAGGCCCTTCGGCCTCTGCGTTACGCCAAGTTATTATCCATTTTTAAACATTTCCTTTCACCATCTGCAGCAATCAAATTCATTACTTCGCATTAAATATTTGACTTGCGATCATTAACAGGAAACTAATGTCATTAAACTCAAAATTACACAACTTCAAATTCAACTCTTTCAAAAATGATCTGAAATTATTACACTTATTTATAAATATCTATGTATAAATTATTTAATTTCTGAAATTGCAAGTTTACTTATTAATGTAATGCTACTGAAAAATAATAAACGTTTATTTTAATTTGTTTAGTAATCAGCTGTAACTGCATTCTAGCATTTGCAAAAAGTAATGGTTAACAACCCCTCGCAAAATGTTATGTTAATTATAATGTACAGTAGTAATATTTTCAGTATTTAAAAAATATGTTACTTTGTTGCTCGGAAAGGGGGAAAGGCCAATGTTGGTTTATCCAGGTAAGCAGGCACGAAGTAGACATGAAATATTATTAATAACCACCACAATGTTGATCACAACATGCATAATTCAAAAGAAATGCAAGAACAACATTTTGTTACCATGTCACATGATCTTGACTGTGAAAGAAGAATTTACCTATTCAAATTTTATTATACATGTTTGCTATATATAAAAACTGAAAAACAATATTTTTTCATTCATACTAGTTTTATGTTGGTTCAATAATCTTTATGTCATTGCCATTTCATTGGTTGATTTCATATCACATGTCATGCATTTTTTCTTCCATTTGAACAATTGTACTATTGCAGCTTTTTGTAACATTTTGGGACTTTTGTGCGACATGCTAAGCTAGAGAATGATGCATGAATTGCCTATAGTATGCGCCGTCTACAACTGGTCTACTCTGCATTAAACGATGAAAGACAGAAGGAACAGAGTGATAATGATAACAAACATGACAATGACAATAACAATAGGATAACAATGATACAAACATACAAATAAATACTGCATATGTCTAAGGATGGATAAGCAAGCCTGTGAGCTACAGCGATTTTAATTGCTTTTGCTTATCCTTGCCTCCTTAGATTTTCACCTGTCTTGTTTTTGTTACCTATGTTTTAAATGTATTTCGATTTTAAAGGCTAAATAAGGAATGAATGAATGAATGCAAGTATTATTAATGATTATAATAAAAATAATAAAAAAAATTAATTGTTAATATTTTTTGTTTAAAAAAAAAGATACTGTCGACATGGAATACATCAAAACTAAAATTACTTGTATTTTCTGTAATGTTTAATTTAGAATAATATGCATACTGCCCATTCTCTGGTATGGCTGGCTTTTCTCAATATGTATGTACATCGTCTAGAGGTTTCATGACATTACTGTGTAACTTAGGTTCCCTTTCAGATTTTTCTATAATCATCTTTTTTGTTATATTTTTAAATATTAAATAAAAGTTTGTTTATTTGTTAATTAAAATTGATAGAGGGGATTGCTTGATTGAAAATGTATTTTGTTTATTTTTATACATTATTATATTATTAACATTTTATTTTATAGTTTACTATCCATGAAAATATCTAAAAGAATACTTACAACTTCTTGTTTTGCTGCTGCCATTGTTTTGAATAATTCATCACACGTAATTGGAACAATTCCTCTGAAAAACAATGTTAAAACATCAGCCAATTTATTTATTTATTCCTTTCAGTTGTATTTATTATCATCCTTAAGCTTAACTGGAAACTGAGGAAATTCAGAATAGGCTTTCTAAAGATGTATTGTCCCCCAGAAACATAACAAATTAAGATTAATTAAATTAGACTTTGAATAGGATATTTTGTAGTTTTAATAAACTTCTCTAGAAAAAAAGTTTTCACTTATAAAATGAAAAAATAAATGGTTAAATTCAACCAATTTGACTATTTTTTGCTTTAAATTACAGTTTTTTCAGGTTAATAATTTTTTTTTAAATCTAATTTTTGGTCAAAGTGGATAACTATTATGTGACATTAAAATGGCATATTCAACAACAAAATTTTAAATAATTATTTTTTCAGGGGGACAATACATCTTTAAGGACCCACGACAGCAAGCAGTGTGGCGCCTACACTCTTTTATTAGAAAGTACAAATCTAATCTATATAATGGAAAAGACAGAACTTACTTATTTGGTCCATATCCCACCATTGAGTACGACTTGCCTGACCCAGTCTGACCATACGCAAACAAAGAACAATTAAAACCTAAAATAAAAAACATAATTATTATTATTTAAATTTAAAAAGTAGTTTATTTTGTAGCAAAAATACATATCATTTATTATAGTATATGTCAAAAATTGCTTGAGAAATTCAGAACCTTTTATGTAATTTAAATCTTTATCAATTGAAAAATACTGGCAATCAGTTATGACTTTATGCACTGCTTTAGAAGTCTGCTTTAACATCCAATACAATTGTACTGTATGTATGCTGGTGCCATTTTCATTCAATTAATTTATTCACTGTAAATAATCCACTTCAGACTGAACAAATTTAAAACAGCTTCAATAAAAAATTGCTGGCTACTAAAAAAATGTATTAGAACTTTCACTCTAGCTCACTGCACATGAAAAAGGGGATCTTTCAAACTCTACGTACCCCACCTGGCTACGGGCTTGACTTTACAGATGTAAACAGCAGTGGCGCAATGTAGAGACCTGAGGCCTCTAAGTGGCCCTTCAAATGAAGGCCTTTCGACATATTTTAATGACTTTTTCCTCTTTCCTCATAAGCTTTGGGTTTAGCCAGTGAGCACTCATAGCTGTTTACGCCACTATTAAACAGGTCTATCAAATTTAAACCACTTATCTTCTCAATAGTTTTTCATACCTTTAAATGCATTATCCAATACTCCTTGACCAAGATCCTGAAAGACAATTCTCTGAGAGGCATAATTGGAACCAGGATCTGCCACCAAGTTACCTTCACTGTCTTCTGTAAAGTTGTCATGTGACCTAAAGTAATTCAACAAAAGAAAAATATAGTCACTATTCTATCAAAATCTTGTATCTCCACAAAATATAATTTTACATTATTTATTCATCTTAGATCAATTTTTGCTTGTAAATGCATAATGAATTGAAAAAATGCCAGATTGCAGTGAAATATTAAAATTAATAATAAAATAAATATAATTCTGGATTTAAAGTATTAAAGTAAATACATTAAGTATTTTGAATTATTTTTAAAAAGACAAAGAAAGTTTTAGTGCCATGGTCTTGTAAGAAATTTCTAGGAATTCAGTCTGAATTTGGTATCAAAATCAAAACCTCATATAAACCACTAAAACATGTGTTCGGACAAAAGCACAACATTTTCTGCTTTCTATTTGGCTGTTATAAAAATGTTGCCATTATCTGCATGGTAACTCTGACAACATATTAGGTAAACAAAATATTTCAGAAAAAAATGGAGATACAATTAGGTTTTGATAGAATAGCGAAAATATAATAATAAACTAATTTTCAGAAAACAATATATATATAGTTAATCAATGAATAACCTATGGAAATGTCTGTGGCTGACGTTGGAATGTCGTTTTATTTCAAATCAAATAACCAAAATAAACATTTTACACTCCAATAATAACCCTTGTATCCCATAAAACTGTCACCAATTGATATTTGTGTCAATGTATGGTGATTTTTCATTTCAACAATGTTGATTATATTTTTATTACACTAAACGAGATAAAAAAAGCCACTCAAAGTAATACATTAATATAAATTCATTTCTACATCTGTTACATAATTAAACTGTTTGATCACCATGGTAACAATAACCCTTGACCACCATATCTCATTTGCATCATTGTCACAATTGGCATATGTTTAGACTAGACTTATCAGATAATAGTATGGGGTAGGCCTAAGTGTACTATACAGTGCCTTAGTTACGACAACAACAATTAAATCAATTTTCATTTTGTATTCTTACACATGATTGATTTATGCTAGAGAGCAGATCAATATATAAGGCTATAGCCCCAAGGGATTATTAAACCCTTAATCAATTCTAATATAAAATCGTAAAAAAACGATATAAAATATATGTGTATAGCAGGAACAGCATAGAAATGATTGCGTTGCAGTATATTGAGAACAACAACTATACTTTTGTCCTGAATGATATACAGGGTTCAATATAGATATATTGTAAGTCAGGTGGATTTCCCTATTTTGATATCAATTGTTCTGAAATATATTATATGGTACGTGAACGTGCCTATAGATAGTTCTTGAAATGAATGCAGTATGAAGCTTGAGCATAAATTATAACTGGTACTTGCCATCATTTATATACAGGAGCTACAGTGCATAAAAGTAGATGATGATTATTGCTTTTTGTGGCCAACAGATACAGACCTACGTAGAATGTTTATCCCTAAGTGCTCAGTGCATGAAACTAACTTTGTGAACAAATTTTCTCTTGTATGAAACATTTTTAATGTAACCCCTATAAGTTAATGTCATTCTACTATAGGGTACATTCACAGAGAGACCTTGTGGGTTGAGGTGGAGGAAGACTCATGTTGTGGACAATCCAATAAAGTTGTAATGTAGATTACTTTATGTCAAGTCTCACCACTTCGGGCTGCCACTATATGATCAACGGTTACATTAATAATACTTACTTCATAGTAGTTAATTCTAATTGATTTAAAAATCTTTTAACTGGGACACTATTAAACACCCTAAACCATATAAACTACAGTTTTATTACAAAGCATAAGTTTTAACCCGGGACGCAGACAGCCACGTAATAAGTTCTTGCCTTGCCCAATGGTGGCATATCATCTAATCATTCAAATAACTTTGACAAGAAAATATTTTTCTTCCTCTCAGTTTTAATTAATTGAAAGATGTAATGTGATCTATTAAAAATTCTACTACTAAAAATAGTGAAACTTAATGCTAGATTGTGTATAAGTGGTAGTGAAGGCTATTAATGTTGCGAAGTTTGTTAGGCTCTACCAAGCTTTTGATATTATATCCAACAGTTTGTGTGACGATCCCAGGAGGTCTACCTTTGTATAGTATGTTTGTGAAACTTTAGTCTAGTTAATTGTGTTCACACAAAAGAATTCACAATAGCTTCAAAAGGATTAGTATACAAGCTTGCAAAAAATAGATCTTAAATATTTATAAAAAACTCATTTCAGCTACTAGCAAATAATACCGCGGAATTCAGTATTCTGATGTACTCAAAGTTATGCCAGACCATCAGACTGTCAACAGCTAGACAATGGACAATAAATCAAGTAATGTTGATACACTCCATGGCAACAAGATTAGTCTGATAAGGGACTTTCCCTAATCAGTTCAAAGAGCAAAATTTTTCTTAGGGCCTTTGCTCCACATGCTAAATATGTACTCCGAAATAATTGAATAATCTCAATTTCCATTATACAGGCCTGCGTCAGTCTTAATAGACTATGCATACGACGTCTATCGCGAATGACAGTGTGATCATTTTAGTCTTACATTCATCTGAATGATGACTAAGCCAGGACTGTTTAAAGCACCTTGATTGGTCCTAACATTGTTCAAGGGCTTCTCTCATATAGTGCCCGCCTTCACCAGAGGAAAGGCAATGGCCAATACAATGGCAGATACTAGATGCAGGGGCTGCCATAAGAGTCAGCAATGCTGATTTCTAATGCCTAACGGGACCCCAGCTCCATATACAGCACCCGATATTCCCAGATGGTCTCCCATCCAAGCTCTAACCAGGCCCAACGTTTCTTAACTTCAGTGATCTGAACCAGTGTTTCAACGTGGTAAAGCCGTGATAGAAACAGTCCCATAATCTCTCATAATCGTCTTTATGGACTGTATTTCAAACAACACCAAAACACCTCATCTATGCCCAATTCATTAGACATGTAATAAAAATATTTTCTCAAACTTCTGAAAAGGTTTAGGATAAGAAACTAGACAGGTTAATTAGTTTGTTTTGTAGATAGGCCCACGCATATTCAGCCATTCATTATGTAACACACCAACAATCATCTAGTGGCGTATCGCAGAGGCTTGAAGCCCCTGGTTTATGAACCCTAAGTGGCCCTCTAACATTGGAGGCCTTAGGCGTTTTTGGCCTTAGTCGTGTTTAGCCTTTTTGATAATTTCTTTTTTAATTAACATTTAGTCTGGGATACTGAATGTATTTTATCATTAAAAAAATGTAATCCAAGTTACATCAATGTTTATAATAACTTTGTTGCTTAAATTAAGTATTTCACACTCATGTCTGAAGAGGATCAAGTTAGCAAAGTATGTTTCAAGTAAGTATTTTCAAGTTTATAATATAAATCTTAGTATTGGCTTCTCCATGGGAAAAACACAAATGTATCTGAAGCTAAAATAAAGATTTATCAGGATCTGCTGTCACATGTCCAAGACTATTCTGATACCAAATACAGCGCACCAATATAATACCTAAGCCTCAAAAGCCTTAGTTTAAGGCCTGGCCAATAAATAAATATGTAATAATATAATATGTATATATATGTTTTACAACAAAAGAAATTATTCTAATTTTATCCTAAAACTATAGAAAATAACAATTTATCTAATCCACTCAAATGATTTTATGTTCAATAAAAACGATTAAATATATACGATACAACCATTTTATTTTTATACATTTAATTCAATACTATTTAAAGTTTTTTTTAAGAATTGAAAGCTAATTAAAGTTTTGAAGCTTTTTCATCATCAATTAGTTTATCATTTTGTATGGAAATTTTCTACGGAAAATATAAAGGATGAAAAGAGTTGCTCTCTCCTAATTTAAAAGACTAAAGATTTGGAGCATCATCTCTTCACTTGCATATTTTGTTATCTTTCTTGCTTACACATAACTATCTACTTCAGCATACCGAACGCGGCAATTTACACTCTCGATCCCATTAAAAATGTATATTAAATATATTGACTGATTATTTGAGTCGAATGGAGATGACAACAATATTATTGTCTACATTGTCAATAGTGCTTGACGCATTAGACCACTTAAACAGGTTTAGTGAGCTCTCAAGTGGTCACATGACTAGCAACCAGACATCTACCATTGTCTGTTGATATCATCTTAGTTACATTCAACCATGTCTATTAAAAGTATTAAAATCTTCTAAAGTATATAACAACAATTATTACAATTTTTAAAGTATAACTAGAATAGACACATTTTCCAAAAAAAGATTGAGGACACACCTTATCAGATTCTTTTCATCACATGGAATGATTTCAGCAACGATGTGAAAACACTGGTAAGTCTGTCAGTTCATCGCAATGATAAAATCACTTGAGTCGGGCAAAATATTGACAAAGGGTCATGACACTCAAACATAGTTCTGATGGTAAGTCTTTGCAAATAAGAACATACAACTGGATCAGATTATCAGATTCTTTCCATTACATGGGATGATTTTAGTAACGATGTGAAAACACTGGTAGGTCTGTCAGTCCATCGCACTGGATGTATAGTGTACACATCTGGCTTGTGTGCACTTTAAAGAACCCTGATCATCATTCGGTTAGAAGTCTGTGTTCTGGTACATTAAAAAAAAACCCGTATTTCATTCCAATGAAGAAAACTTTTGTTATTTATGGAGTGAAAGAACAGTTCATTACCGGTAACTAAAATAGGGGATGTTTTGATCCTCTTTCGTCATTCATACATTATCTTCACAACTTCACTAAAAATTGCGACTCTTAAACCTTGCAATACAGTTTTTAACACTTTTTAAAAAGTAGATTTGCCTTTATAATAAACTGAAAATATTTCCTAACAAAAGGAAAAAACTTTTCTTTTCACAAAAATTGTTGTAGGAACAACCTCACTTTATCTTAAAACCCATTAAATCTAAATACATTGTACTCTACAATTGACCATGCAACTCAAACAATAATTTCCCCATTTAAAAATGGAACAATCCTATGATACCAAATAGACATATTGACAGCCATAATAATCTTGATTAATTTATGCATAAACCAATTGTAGCCTGCAAGGTAGGATCTATTACAATCACTTAATCACTATGGTAATAATGATCAATTATCAATAATAAATATAGACAGTATGATTAATAAAAAAAGGGTGTTCCTCACGAACTTCAACCGGTAGTTATCTGTTGATTTCAACAGAGCAAGATAAAGAAAATTGTATGTTGGGGTTAGACCAACATTTTTGGTGGGCCTAAACCAATGACTATGTTGAATACCCCAAAACTGATGGATATGGGGATATTTGGCAAATGCAAGCAGAGGAAATCTTTCTCCACTTACTGTAGAGTTTTACAGGCAGTACTAATGCATTTTTCTAATACTATTCAGTGGTTGAAAATTAATTTTGGTAGTAGGTACATCCAGGGCTGTAGTCACTAGTACAGTTGGTAAGGTTTCAACCCAGTTCTTGACAGAAGTCTTTAACAACGATGTGGCCCACACAGGGTATTGTTCCCTCTTTTTGTGACCACTACACCACTTTAATTATTGTGGCTATGGCACTGTTATCGCATAGACACAGTGTCACATTTTCATGTACCGTATATTTCGGTGTATAAGTCGCACTTTTGACACGCAAATTTGACCTCTAAATTAAGGGTGCGTCTTATACACCGAACATAAATGCCTCACCACACAGATTGTACACATCGTCACCTCGTTGGCTAGGCCTGAGTAGGCTAGGCCTAGCTACAGTGTACTAACGTAACAGCAACCTGCTTCTGCCTAGTTTTCAAGGCATTTTAGCGTGATGTTATACTAAATATGATGAAAAGATTTGTTCATTATGGAGCTGTTTAATAGGCGCTCCGATAAAATTTCATTTGTAAACGCTTACGATTGGAATAGTATTTATTTATAGTTATACGCATGATCGCCGTACCCCCAGCGCAAGCCCTTCTTGGCGGCCACATTGTGTACGGTATTCGACTAGTATATTCTCCAGTTGATTATAGCATGGACCTAGCGTACACACTTCTCGGATACATTATACTAATCGAATACGATTGTCTGTGAAAACGTGCGCCCTCTCGAAATGATCGAGCGAGGCTAGCCCACACACGTGCGTGTTACACACACGGTCATGCACTCGATGTTGCGGGTGCGAAACTCATGAATAACAAGTTGGAATGAACTTGTGGAGGCTGGGCGCGGCCGAGCCTAGGTAAGAAATATATTATTACAATTTAAAAAAACATTGTTTTGATGGAATATAAAGTGCGTCTTATACATCGACGATATAAAAAATACCGATATTTTACTCTCAGTTAGGGGGTGCGTCTTATACACAGGTGCGACTTATACACCGAAATATACGGTATAACTGCACATTTTTTTGCAACACAGTGAAATATCAACACAGCCATAGGCTGTTAACAAAGGCGGAAAATTAAATTTACTAGTACACTGTATAAAACAACTTGTTTACAGCTACTAACTGTTATATTCATACTCCTTCATTTGAATTATTGATGGAAAATTAATGATTGCACTTCCCTTTGAAATACATCAATCCTTAATGAACAAGTAATCAAGGCAACATAACACAGCATTGTATGGGTCATAAATTATTCATGTTCACATTGTATGTTAGACAATGTCGATATACAGTTCATCAAACAGATGTTTCGTTCGATGTGCGATGATCAAATTTACACTGTTTTCATTCTGAAAAGCAGACCTACTGGAATGGCCGATATTTTAGGACAGCAGGAAAGGTGTTCAGTTTGGGAGAGTTGACTTTGAACAAATTGTAACAAAAACATCCCCTATTTTTGTTATCGGGAATGAACTATTCTTTCACTCCATAAATAACAAAAGTTTTCTTCATTGGAATGAAATATGGGGTTTTTTTTCTTTCTAAAATGCCCTTTTCAACAGAGATCAGTAGCTATTCTTTTAATGGAGATATCATTCAAAATGTTTAGAAATTAAACTAGACAGTAAAAAAAAGTTAGTTTGGGGAAACGTATATCCACATCTTGGGAACGGGTGATAGGTATACATATTTAATATTATAAAAACATTTTATCTGAAATGATTTATGACTGAATTTTAATTATGTATGTTCACAACAGTTTCCATAACAACATAGCATTTCTAATAAACCCATAGAACAAAACACCAATGCGATTCATCAATCAATCATTCTCTACCTGTGGATTGTAATTGCATTCCTTTGTTAACACTCAACAAGCAGATTTAAGATCTTCTAATAATAAAAGTGAATAAGACGTGAAGATTATGTTGCTACATGCTACTACTTCAGTTATTGAATATTATAACACCAAATCAAATTCATGTGGGTGACATGGTGTGCAATAGTACGTACTATTTAACAATCAGGTTATAGTACTTTTAAGGAAGCAGCGACGAGCATGATGCAATCTCTCCTTAACATCAACAAGATCAATGGCAATGGCAAGAACATACTTAAATGTTATGAAACAACTAAATGAAAGTTTTTATATTAATGCGATGGTACAAATAATTTCAGTGAAAGCGAAAAATAAATAAATATAAACATTTATTATTTGTATTTGATCACACCAACTTAAAACATTATTTAGATCAATAATTGATTTTGTACTTCCTCCTTCACACTGAACTTCAAAAATGCTAATTTCAACCAAGTAACTTTACCCACGAAAACCAGCAAATTTTACCATTGTTGGAATAATTTCCTGTGATTAGTTTTATCATGGTTTGATCAAAATTTAACTGACATTAAAAACAAAGAACAAGTAGAAAGTTGCAACCTCTTCCAAGATTAAAAAGAGAAAAATGATCAAGAATCGTGATAAAGATCATGAGTCTTGTAGTTTTGACGTACGGCTTAAAATTAATAAAATAATAAAAAGTAGTCCAGAATTAGGATCCTGGTCTAGATTGGCCCTGAAATGGAGTCGTCCTTGACAATATATCTATTTATGGTATAAATTTGGTAAGGATCAGTCTTTGTAGTTTTGACATATGGCTTAAAAAATTTGTAAAAAATGGGATGGAAAATATTCTCTCCATTTCAACGAATACAAAACATTTCATTTGTTTTATGCCAAAGATGAAAATGTAGCAGCTACTTAAATACTTCTTTAGAAGATTAATTTATTATTATGAATTGTTGAAATACAAAAAGAAAGACGTGACTAATTATGATTCAAGCCATGCAAAAGGTTGTAAAATACTATTAATATGTTTGTATAAAGTGATTGGCTTCTTAGCAAAAAGTCAAATACACTTATCTACCATTGTATGTACTGTACTTGATGTTGATTGGTACAATGGTATTCAATGGACTGAACAGCTAACAAACTACATTACATAGATGTTGTAAGCATCCTCATGGTCAAACATGATAGCTGTCCTGACAATAAGAAATATTCTACTTGTACGTGCTATTAGCAATTTCTTTTCGATTATATGTGGTGCGGTAAAACACAAAAACATTATGATCGCCTGTGCATGTTTATAAACTACAATTAATTGTTCATAATTTTAGTCACATCACTAACTCTACAGTGCATAACATAGTCAGATAGCAATATGCCCACTGCAATTTGAAGATCTCTTGACTAATGTAAAAAAGAGAAAATTAAAATGGTATGGCCATATTTCCAAAGTCAACAACCATTGTCCAAGGTACAACTGCAGACAAAGAAAAAAATGGGTATAGAACATCATTGAATAAGATGTTGGCACATAACCTAAACTTGGAGGGAACTTGTGAAAAGTTCAATTGTAAAGCGACCCCATGACTACACGGGACCAGTAATAGTAACAGGTACAGACAGAATAGGCTAACCCATTCAGTGATGTAGCCACAAGAAATAAAGTGGTGCATTTTTCGCAAGAAAATGAGAGAATAATCTTTGATCAAGCCACTGAGTTGTCAAAGGCCTCTGTGAAAAAGTAGTCCGGATGAAACATACCAACTATGGCCCTGTCATTGCTGATTGATTTGACATTTTTTTGCGATCACAATATTATTTCATGTCGCATGCAGCATCTGAGATCCATTTAAGATGATACAGAAATCGTGATCAATGTATACTTTAATAGTTTTTCAGAAATAAGGGTATTGGTTTGCTACCAATAGATGGTTTTCTTTCCAGGTACCTACAGTACAATATAATACAAATCTTTCTTTATTCTGGAATAGCTCTTTCAATACAGTACTGGTCTCCCAAGAGGTCCAGATTTGAAAAAAAATACAAGAAAAATAAAAGTAAAAGCTATAAAACTAACTATGTACAATAGAAGTTATATAACATTTTAAAATTCAACTTGACTAAATGTCTCATAATTTTTACGGATATGTACAGGAAGATTATTCCATAAGGTTGATGCTCTATAGTTAAACATTCTCTTTCCATGAATACAGTAGTAATATAGCCAGTCAGTAGATTGACGACGGTAGCCATACTTATAAAATCCAACTCTGTTTGTTTCTCTTTCTTAATCATTTTAATCTTTTGCAATATCATTTTTCCTATACTCATAATAAAATAATAATTTTGCTACCATTTGTATGTTTCATATTGTATATTTCTGTGTTTTTATGCCTATATTTATGTTTAAATATTTTTAAGGCATCCTATAATTGGCGATTTTTTTGCTGTTGGATGTGGTTGAAAAAAAAAAAAATAGCCAGTAACTTAAAACTGACTGCAGCCTTATTAAATCTGATAGCTGACAGGTTTGTTTTCAGACTACTGTACCTGCAATTACTGCAGCAACCAAAGATAACGAAAACGAGTAACTTATCATTTTTGTTAGAAATTAAAAACTTGTTTTCATTTTGAACAGCATGTGATTTGACTGCTTATGCCTAGCATAAAATAAATTAATTACTCCTGGTAATTTATGTACTTTTATTTAACTTGCCGAAAAATATTATTATTATTAAAGATCTAGGCCTACTGTTACTGTATAATACAGAAGTGAATTATTTAGTAACTGGTTTACTGTATAGAACTTATGCTTCAGAAATGAATGTTAATTACATCTGAAATTATGCAATAATTAACCACAAGCATATAATGTTAATGCACTTAGTGTTTTAGATTTCTATTTACATTTGCATATATCTGCAACTTAGCAACTGGCACGAAGCATCCTGTGAAACACAATTGAGAAAAAAGATCAATAAACAAGAATATTAATATAGACAATGAGAGCAAACACGACCTGTGAGGGCTCGGCAACGATCTATCATAGTTTACTTAGTCCAACTGTCAATAATACTTGATGTCATTAAACAACGTTGATTAAATGTAACCAAATACCAAATCAACTGTGGCAAATGAAGCCCGGGTAAACTAATAGGAATTCAAAATGTTAAATAAAACTGAAGAACAAACTAAGTTAGTTAAGATAAAAGGTACTAAGCTTGATTAGCTTCGGCTATATCTTGGCTACCTTTTGTATTGAAATTTTTGTTTGATACAATAAAGAAGAAGAAGAAGTACATTCACCTGACTACAATCAAATATTATATAGAATTAATGTACAAAATATTGATTGAACATTGATCTTTATTGTTAAAAAAATTACTATGAAAGTTTGTTATCTAAGGCCATGTTCACACTCATGGAATTAGGGTTTCTAATCTAGTGCAGCAAGGTGTAATCGATCAATGGCATTTTCAGACACAACAATTAACTTTCTTGAAATACAAGATAAGTCAACCCTGATTATTCCCCAAGGGCTCATAAATTTACCTACAGGTACTTGTGTTAAACCAAAAATTATAATGGAGGGTTCCATTTATCGCAAATCAATACATTTGTATGAACATATATTAAATCTTAATAATCAGCCTGTCTTCAACATTATGATGCTGTTCAACCGATTTTCAGTTATTAAAAACAATTATTGTAGAAGGAGATAGGTAAATTCGAAGCATCCTCGATTTATTATGTTTTTCAAGATGGACATCCATTAGACAGTTTATATTACAATCGGAAAACACCCTATTTGGGGCAAATCGTTGAACCTAAATTCATTTCAATCGTCAACAACTAATTGTCTAACTCAATTTAATTAGTAAACAGGGTTACATCAGGTGATTAAAATCAGTACCGAAAGTACCAAACAACTTTATATACCATCGAGTAAACATTCTTGAAGTAACACATGATTTACTGAATTTTGCCCTTACATAAATTTATATATACTGTAGATAACAAAACTAAGTAAATACCTATTTTACTTCATTGAATAAAACTATTCTATGTCAATATCCTTTCAAAATATTTGCACCTGGCCTATTGATTCAGCGTTTACCACACTTTATGACACATTTCTGTTAATTGATGTATGTGCAAATTTTAATGTTATTCATGGGATGCCATACTAGCAACAGTGCAGGTGCTAATAAATATGCCTAGATAACTATTTTTTTTTAGCCAATCTTACTTAATTGTACTAGGCCTCCACAAAACAATGGGTACGAGGCCCCAGTCTCTCAGGCCATAGTGCTTATAGTACTTCCAGTACAGTGTGCTCACATTTTCCCCTTTCCCCTTTTTTCAGGGATAATCCTGGCTATTGTGTATAAATCATATAGTTCTCAGCGTAATACTAATAGATTTCATAGCAACTGCAATAGATTTCATAGCAACTATAATTATGTGATCCTAATATAGAAACATTTCCAATTTATAATGCACAAGTGTTGTTCTAACGAAGAATAATAATTCACCACCTACTGTGACAGAATTATTGTTATGAAGACCTATCATAAAGGTATGAAGATTGGTTACCATGGTGATATCTTTATGATTTTTGTGTTTATGCTTCATCATAAAGAAAGTAGTCATTCAAAACAAAGTACAGTAGAATAAATTAATGTACTGAGTGACAATGTACTGAGAATTAGCAACTCATGTCTGTTCAACGATCGTTTACTGATAATGTACTGAGAATTAGAAACTCATGTCTAACGATCGTTTTCATAAGTTTATTAAATGACAATTTAAGGGTGGCAAAACCATGCTTTAAAGAAGCATTGTCCCTCAAAATCACGAAAAATAAAATTGTTAAAATCAGACTTGAATAGGCGATTTTGCACTTTTAATTTTCTATGGAAATTTAACCAAAAACCATTTTCTGACTATTTAACTATTTTTGGCTTTAAATTACAGTTTCAGGTAAATAACTGTTTTAACAATCCAATTTTTGGCAAAAATGAATAACTGTATGTGAAATTAAAATGGAATAATCAATAAAATATAATAATTAAATTGAATTATAATTAATTAAATGAAATAAATAATAATAAAAAAATCAATTTTAACAAAATCCGCATTACCAATAATTTTGTTAGACTGATATTCTGTGATAAAGTTTGGTTAATTTAAATTTAAATTCATAAATAATAAATACAGGACAGTACATACTATTAAAAATCAATATAATTTGCATATTAATTAAAGGCTTCAATATATTATATTGTCGCCATGGATATATTGTAGACAAATTGTAGACAAATATTTGTTTGTTATCACCTGCATGTTAAAACTATACCAACTTAACTTTACCATAGATAGTCATCCACGGAAGACTCCATTAAATGTTGTAAGTCGCAATTAATACTTTATCTACACACGATTTTATCAAATCATGCTTTTAATCAGTTATAAGAAAATTGAAAAATGTTTGTAGCACATATAAAACGCATATGATTAAAACAACAAAATTAATATTTTACAAAAGTAGACGTTTCAGACAATTTTATTTAGGCTTTAATGAATTCCCATGGACGCGCATTATGCAAGGAACGTAAATGTATTTTGACATGATCTGGATTCAGATTCTAAATCCTTTCTCACTTTTTGAGCCTAAAAATTCATAAAAGGGTAGGCTCAATCTGAAGTGCAAATCTTAGGTAATTGCTATTTTGAACAGATTTCTGTTATTGTATGTCATTTTTAAACAATTTTAATTCTATAAAAATTGAATTGTAACATTTTATTGAAACATAAAATAATGTATTTATATCACTTACCAATATGAATAATCAAATGTAAACTGTAAAGAAAAGAACATAAAAGTTAAAAACTTTATTTATCATTCATTTACATAACTTTTTTTTTAAACGGATACAAGACTTGATTCAGCATCAAATTGATGTTTTTGACAAGGTAGTTTTGGTTTACCAGTTTATCTTTCGAAAGAAAATTGGGGTTACCTCGGTGTACTGGTCCATCTCAGCCCCTGTAGTGGACAGACGAAAGAACACTGTTTGGTGGCAGCTATACGACACAAGGGGAATCATTAGGGGAGAAGAAAGTTGTTGTACTGTATGTGTACACACCTATGCGCAGTTAATTCCAGTAGGCTGCGAGTCGCAGGTTATTTCCCCACATTCACGTCATGTTATTAATAAACAATGGGTGTGTTTTTGGGCTAAGCTAACATGGCAGATCAGATTTTGAAATTTGAAAAAGAGAATTAAATAATTTACTTACTGATTTCGGATCTTCCTCTGAAAAAAATAATAAATAAATAATTAAATCAGGTTAATTTCTGTTTTGTGTTTAGGAGAACAGATTCTACATTTAAACTCAATCAGGCCGATGTAAATAACAAATTAATATCTATTAAAAACTTTTAAATTTGTTTAATCTGTTTAATTTGTGATCTCCTTGCACACACACACTCACACACATTCGGGCATGTTTGTTTGTAAAATGTACTGCCATGTCATAGAACAAAACACAGATGAACTAACAAAATCTCATCCACCCTGTAGCAGAGCAGAGGATAGCTGGAATGCTTGCTTCATAAGGGGTCCTCTACAAAACATTGGTGATTTGTTTGGTACAAATTTACAGCTACGGACAGTAAAATGTTGCATCCTAAATCGAATATCAAATATTTTATCGCTTCAAGTGCTTTATACTTTTGTTCTTAGTACATTACAATACAGTACAATATAGTACAATACAGTACAGTTCCTCATTACAAAATACAGTTTTAAAAAGTCCAAATAATTTATATAGCCTAATTCCATTTAACACATTCTGTCATCCAATTAATTCTGTTGATATGTAACAATACCAATTATCACCCATTAGTATTGACAGGCAGATTCCCCCCTCCATTTGTTTCTATCTATAAACCAGTACATGCTTGCCATGACTGATCTAGTTATGTATTAACCTTTTCATAGCACCTCCAACCCTCTGACATCCGGTGCATAGAGCAGTTAGGCCACCCTATTCCATGTGTGTTTAATCTATATTAATTTAAAGTTGAAGCAAACAAACATAATAGTTGTACAAAAAAAAAAAACATACTTGGAGTTTCTGGATTTTGAATTTTCGTCAAGGCGCCATCCATAGAAATGATCACCTTAGCTCCTCGTTCCTTTTCTCTGTGAATTATAAATGTTATTTTTTAAATAATAAATCATGATAAGGCTAGATATCAAATAAAGTTATATACGTGTATCAGAGGCAGATCTGGGATTTTTTTAAACAGGGGAGTGCCAATTATATGCTGCACATATATACTAGTATTAATAGTAAAAAGGTATCAAAACGTTTGTAAATTTCATTTTCAGCTGTCAAAAGGGGAGTGCAATCCACTAGCGGTATAGTATCTCTGGATCTATTTCCGCTAATATTGACACTCCAGTAGGCCTAGGTGGTGGTATTATAATCGCTACATACAGTTAAAGTACTGTACATTTTGGTAGATTAATGTCTGTGTCAAACATGTGTGTAAAATAAAATACTGTATTTTTTCCAATTTAATTTCACAAACAATTATTCATAAGTTATTAAATATCACTCATTATTTATTAATAATAATCTTATTGGGCCAATTATATTAAATACACATTTTAATAGGTATTGACATATATGATACTAAATTTTAGTGAGGCCAAATTGAAAAATCCTACTACAGTGTCTATATAAAATAGAATATATAGAATTATAGCATTGTAAACAACTAAAGGAATTTCTAGACAGTTAGAATATACGATGTATTGAACCAAACATTTTGCCCTCACCTTGAGTTAAACGGCCTTACACGCACAGCTACCTTCACCCTGTCGAGAAAAAAAAGAAATATAATTCACTGTTGAAACCTATAGACTATGGTAGCCAGGCTACACCGTAGGCCACATCGACTTACTTACGGTGGTCTACCACGAAACAAACACCGTAATACAGGCTGCAGACTGCTCCAAGGCCGCCGATATGCCATGTGCCTGTAAGTAAGCATTCATACTTAAAATATTACACAGTGTACTTACGATTCCCCGCCACCCGACATCTTCTCAGTTTGCTAACTTCTACTTCTGTTTTTAATTTTAGACTTCAATAAATCCAACTTTAATCTATCCTATTAGATACTCTTCCCAACACAAAAGCCTCTGAGTATCGCAAAACTTCGTTTCTACCTTGGAAGTGGGTTATCTATTTGCTGTAATTTGTGTAACAATGCTAGGCAACCAAGTACGGTGACGTCAGGTCTGGTAGAATCAACCATTTTAATTGTGGGGAACTTAAATGTTAAATGTTAATTAAAGTTAAACCATTTTTGGTATTCTCATTAATTATTATGAAAATATAGCGATTAGTTAATGAAAGAAAAGGACTGAAATACTATTTATTATCGAATAAGGGCAAATTGACAACATTATATTTTTATCATTTTGTCTTCCTATTAATTTACTTGAGGGCGTTCTACATTTTTTCAAAACAGTACCGAACTTACTGTCTTTCGTATTCAATTAATTATTATATCACCAACATTTATCTAAACTTAACTGTTAGTAGGTCTACTCAACAAGTATTATTTATTGGTAATTTATCTAAAAAACCTACAATAGCCTACTTGCTTCATCTTCGTAATAGCGTACTGTGGTAACACTGGTAATCAGTTACGATAACTGGAAATATCCCGTTTTAAGTAGGCTAATCGGGCGGGTGTAGTAAAAAACAAGCATATTAATATTAATTTGCCTATATTATTTTTTATTTCAGCAACAACAAATGTTCCATCCATCACACCTTAATTGAAATTGATATAGGCCTAAACTAGAGTTGTTTTATTTAATTCATCATCATGATCGATCGTTTTTCAGTGACATTTACATAAAACACTTAGGCCTACACGGATGTAAATTGTATTTAATGTACGATCGTAATCATTCTATCAAATAAACAACATCGTGCAAATGATTACACCTTTTTAATGCACATGACATCAAGAGCAACTATGCGAAATACGATGGAAATACGTGTAAAGACAACAAAAGTAGGTATACAATTCTGAGAGCATGAGAAAATTCCTCCGTGGTGTGATCTGAGCGTGAACAAAACAATCCTTGGTTCTTTATTAAACATTGTTTAATGACATTTAAAATGTCCTAAAATCATAAAACATTTTGTGATTTTAGGCCGTAAACTTTCTAAAACATTTATTATTTGATATTTCACTATTATGTCCATTGGTTGGATGTATTGGAATATTGGATCAACTCAATTTAATTATTTCCAATGTTAGATGTTATTACTTAGTATAGGCCTACATTCAGTTTTATATGTGACATTTCTCTGTTTTCGCCACTGAGATGGATCACTGTAAACCTTGTTATGTGTATCAATACTAATTTGTACCAATACCAATATCATATTTTGTTTAATATACGTTTAAAAATACGGTAGGCCTACTCTGCAATGAATCTAAGGCTTAAGAGCAACCATGGACACTGATATGATAATGATTAGCCAAGATAGACACGTGTGAGTGTCGTGGTCGTTCTCAGCGCGCCCCACCCCAGACGATAGACCTAGGCCTACACATCTCAAGCGTATTTAAGAATACGCACATACGCTTCAGCAGGACAATTCAGTTTTGCCTGGTTCTTAATTCCATGTACGAACTTATCGTTTAGGCCTAGATAAGAAACAGAATTGATGACAGTAAAGTTTTACTTTAGGCCAAATCCTGGTGTACGTTGGTTGTTTGGATCACATTCCTCGAGCTGAAAGCAGAAGAAAATAAATTACAATTAAATTGATGTTTAAAACTTACAATTCTTTTCCAATATTCCGCAGTGAGTGTCTTCGATACGATCGGCGGTTGAGCACGGTAGTGATGATGAGACATTGTTTCTGATTGGTCAGTAGTTTAGTCAGGACAAAAAAAATGAATACGGATGGCATGCGCATAATGTTACGATGACGTCATGCGCTAAAATTCACTACTTTTAATCTAAATAAATTGATTATTTACTGTTTCCTCTGGAAATAAGGAATCAGAATTTAAACATGGACCTATAAATCTAATTTATAGGTCCATGATTTAAACAAAATAGATAGCTGATTTGATGGCATGCACGTCGCCCTCTTTTACGCCTACCCTTTATAAACTTGTTTGCAGAGGGTTGATAATATTTTTTTATTCAGGTCTTTTTAAAAAAAATACTAAATACATATTGATAGGGAAAAAATACATTACTAAATACACATTATATACTTTTGCCGATTAGTATGTATGTATTGTATAATCATTTTAAAGGCCATATTTTAAGATAACTTTAAAATTTATGTTAAATCGGACTGTGAATTCCAAGTTAGTATTTACTCTCTTTCTCTCTTAGGCCGGCCTGTATAGTTCGAAATTACAAAGTTATGAATTTGAAGTCATCTATAAATTGATATTTATTGATCATGGGATAAAAAAAATGGCTATAAAAAATATACATACGGTAGCCATTTTCCTCTTTCGTGGGGGAAAACCCACAGCAGATGTTTGACGTATGATTTAGTTATTCAGCAGGCTATTATCTATCTAAAAGTTACTTCCAACATTAATGTCATTTTCATTGTTCAGCAATGTCAGTCTCATTATTCTTTAAGTGCGTTTTTACAACAAAATTGTACAGTATTCCAAATCTTCAAAAAGTAGTTCCGGCTAGGGACAATGACGGCAATAAAAACAACTGCAATTTAGTGACGGATAACTTAATACTCCATTGAAAGAGTTCATTCATTTTGAATAATAATGTCAGTAATGTGTAAATCCGGAATAAGGCATTAGTTAGAAGACACCTAATGTAACCATGAACGTATTTATTATACGTCCGTGATGTAAATGGTGACAGTGTGTGCCGACTTGGTAAAACTATCGCCGTCACCATCGACGCTTTGCAAACTGGTGTTTCCAGGAAGAGTTCAATGAGCCATCATAAAGTTTTAAAATCAACGTATGGGAAAAAAGGAATCTACAACCTTTCGTTTGTTTAATAAGAAACTTTATTTGAATAATGATTTGACCTTGGGTAAACTGCCAACGTCTTTTTTTTTTATAACTTTGTGATCATTAGAAACAAATCAATTTAATGTTTCCTTCTACTTTATACAATATTTAAACCTGCCTATATTATTAGGTCTTATACCATTCGACTGCCGAATTGCACTATGGTACCTTTACTTATTTTACATACAGTTTACGGGTTGTAGTATTTGAAAGGGACTACATCATTGGAAAATACTTTCAACACGTTTCTTATGTAACAAAATAAATATAAAATCTACTATGTTTTGAAAGTTAAAAGTGCAGTCAAGCTGTATTATTATTGGTGGAATTTGTCAAATAACAATACTCGTTCTATTGCTGGTATGTTCTCACATCGGTCGGTAATAATAAACTCTATTAATATGTGGGAACTTCAAGCGAGATTGGCTTTAGACAATACTTAGGAAAATTCATTGGATACTTAGACGGAATGAACCTGAACCCAACATGTTTACGTAAATCACCCTATAAAAGAAAAAATTAACAAGACTTAACCAAGCACAAGAAGTATTCATTAAACATCAAGATATCAACTTCTTAAATATTAAGTAACAAATACCTGTTTAAATACCTCATAATTGAGTATATAAAAATATACAACAAAATTTGGGAACAATACGCAGCCTTTTGATGAAACAAAAGAGTGCAATGGCAAACCTGATGCCTGCGGAATTTCAAGACAAAAAGACAAAATACCAATAAGAACAAGTGTTTAATACTAAATAAAAGACTACAATACAATAACTTATGTTAAATTAAGCTTAACAGTTGTTGGCAAGTTATCTTTTGAAACAAAATCAAAAACAAGTTTTTATTTTAAATTGATTGTTTTTGGTATTAAGAGATAACTCTCTCGTACAGTAAACATCTTTACAGTATTACAAATATATATAGTTGTATATACAATTATGAAAATTTAAATGTTGCAATTTTTAGTTAATCAAAACCAATATCCAAGGTATTGATTGAATCAAGGCAAATCAAATCAAATACTCTGGGCATTTATGTATTCAATAAGAGTATTAATTATTATTAGAGTGTAGGCCTAAAATGTCAAGGTACACTCATAATTTGGAATCTGTTACATTATTTCATTGTCACCTGGTAACAAGAGAGTTTGATACAAAAATCAAATATTTCTACATTTATTTACATGTAAATAATAGCTATATATAGCATAACCAACAATTTATGATTGAAAAGTTATATCATAGATAGAACCTTGTCTTAAAATATAAACAGAACTAACTTTTTAAGAGCAATACATTTAAAGAACAGTTTACTCAATCAAATTCATTAGCGAATGAAACTATGTACATGTAGTGGCACTGTAGAATGGTGGTTCACCAAACATCAATGTTCAAATATTGGATCAGTCATTAGACCAAGAAACATATTTTTCTTCTGACCAATACAGCACTACCCAAAGCTTTATTTGAGATTTAATTTAGAAAGCATGTTTGTTTTAATAAATTCATATTCAAGTTATGGACTAAAGCTATGTGTAAATACTATCAAACTAGTTTAAACAAGCGTGATGTGCCCAAATATGGCACCAATAATATGACATCATCATGTCCATGAAGTTTGATAGTGTTGACAGAGCTTTAATATTGCCCTTGATATAATGGTACAACCCACCATTAAAAAAAATCTTAGTTTTCTAGATCTAGAAAACTAAGATATCTTAGGTCTTAGTTTTCTAGATCTTAGGGTTAAGGTTAGTTAGTTAGTCACCCCTTTATACTGTACAAAAGTTTCCACTTGTGACGTCACATTTTAAATTTTTTTCCCCATTTCTGCTGTTTTCTAAGCGTTATCAACATCTCCGAAATGTACTATTACAGTCAGCAGTATGCAACAGTGTATACTATGTTTCGAAAACTTGAAAATGAAACCTTTTGGAACCCTTTGATATCATCTTTAACGATGGTTCCAGCAGAGGATCTTGCCTACTTAGGTGGACTAATTCCCCAGGTTATCTCACACTCAGCTGTTGTTTCTACTAATAATGTTTTCCCCTTGTGTGTTAAGTTCAGTACAACCATTTCTCTAAATATATTGCTCTTTTCCCCTACAAATCATACTAAAAAATATTCGTTGTTTTACCTATCAGCACAACAATCAGAAACAATACTATGATATTATTGATTTGGCAAAATCATCGTTGATTTATGAAAATAAAATTACATTAAACATTGAAACTATATATAATTCAAAATAAACTATACAAAATAACGTGAACAAATACAACATGCTTAGATAAGCACACTTGACAGATGGTGGAAGCATGAAAAACAAATAAATATTACAACTTATTTATCTAAAATAAAATATGTATTTCTTTAAAAATACTACTGTATGCATACAATTTGTTTTTCATTCACTAAAGAGCACTTTTTTTTTCAATAGTGCAGAGTGATGACAAAACTGTTACTAAATAATAGTTAATAGTGTCATGTGTCATAAGTAGGATGGAGATGTCAAGATAAATGTTACAGATATATGTTGGTACAAACAAATTTTAGTGTTTTGTAGTGGGAATGGAAATGCAATTATCAAAAACACCAACATATCTACTTGTAAAAAATAATATTTTTAAAAACCCACTCAAATGACGTCATGAACAATAAAATCGTTGTATCATCACAATATTATTGCTCTTACTAATCATGACATCATTCATTTAGACTTGTGAAAACATTATTTTTAGACAAGACAATGTAAAGGTTATCGTAAGTTGTATAGATGAAAACTTTTCTAATAATAATTATTTATCTTATAATTATATATTGTTATCTTATTAGTATAAACGGGCCTTAAAGTTTTTTGTTTAGACACTGATAAACATGAGGTGAGATGCATGAGATAGAAATAGAATATAAAGCTCTGTCTACACTATCAAACTAGTTTGACAAAAAAAAAGTGTGATGTGCCCAAATATGGTATAACATCATTGTGTCCATATATATTTTGTCACATAAAGTTTGATAGTGTAAACAGAGCTTTAGATGTGTGTGATGATTAATACAGACAGTTTTTGGTACACCATGTTCTGACAAAAACTGTTGAACTTCTCTACAATATGCTTAGATCAAGGAGTAAGCACTACACAATGTGGTGCACTGCAAACTTTATATATCATATCATGAGGCCTCCATGATCATATGTTACAAGAAAACGATAATATTTTGATACATTACCAGCTACAAGTTGTTGATGTCAATTTAAAATAACAACTCATAATATTTTGATACATATGTTCTACTATTAGGTATCCAGTTGGTAATCATGGAGGTATAAAATAGTAATAATATAGTATGTGATACATCATTATTGTAGGTGCTTTCCATTTTGATATCAAATTAACCCAAAACTGACAATAATTCATTTTGATGAATGTGACATTTATGATTATTCATGGCAAATAGTATTCAGGATATTTCACATGAATTAGGCTAAACCTACATAATATATTGATACAACATTAAATGAGATTGATAGTATTTTTGTTTATACAACTTGCTCTAGTTTTACTTTGCACATAGTTGTACAATGTAGGCCTATTGATGATCAACAATCCACAAGTGTTTACCCCTGGAGATTTCTCATCCCTATCATGACCAGTGCAAATCAAAGATATTCAATCACACTGGAGGCGATTTTGGAAAATTTAGCCAATCCAATTAATTTGACCAACAAAGCCAATCCAAACACTGGCTACACATGAACAAAAGCATCTTGGGTAAAGGTACCACGGTTAAATCATGGAGGTTATACTGTACCTCCATGGTTAAATTTAACATTTTCCAGTTCAGTGCGAACAAGGCTTAAACAAGGCTTTAGTTAAAGTAATACCATGGTTAAATTTACCATTTTCAAGGCTAGTGCGAACAAGGCTTTAGGTACATAAATAAATACAGCAGTATGTTACAAACAAATATCTCACACTAACATTTGATAGATTTTATGACAAAGATTTGAATTGTACAGCATGTGTGCACATACCTACAGTGGTATAAATTTCATCCCATCATTAATTTTAGTGTGACCCTAAACTCACCTCTGATGAGGTCAATCATGTGACAATTTCACAAATCAAATCAATAGATCTACTTATATTTCCTGTAAAAAATTATTGAAATACAAATCTAAAATTGTATTTTAGATTAATAGTGTCGTACTATACACTTAAACATATATTTGTTACATATTATATTTGTTACATATATTTTCCACAAAACAGATGTTATTCATTATAACTTGCATGAGATGGAAAGATTTGGATGAACATGACAGTGGGTTGTATGCAGGACAAACCACAGGTCGATGACTTTTTAAGTTTGAAAATAGATTATGAATCAAACAGTTGCATAGCGCTGGTATTTATTGTATGTTAAGAGGAAACTTTTTATGGACTAATGTATTTGTAACTTTGCCAAAATTTGCAATAATACATTCTTTCCTTTAGTGGTTAAAGCACAAATTTGGTTCTTTATTTGTTATCTTTAGAAATGTTGGTACTGGGATGAAATAGATAAAGAGTAAAAGTCTAAAAGTAAAAGAGTGTTATCTACACGGTGCAACCGAACTAGGGCGTGGTTTACCGTTAGACGGTTATTACGCTTTGCATTTAGTTAATTGCGCAAACAGAGGCCAAATTACCGATTAGATTACCGAACGGTACACCTTAATGCATCAGTGAGTTTAATGCCGGCCAATGAACACACGAACACGATCTACGATAACAAATGGTGCATCTTAAAGATGAGTAATTTTGACATTACACAATGAATAGGTGACAGCGAAAATTACCATACATTTGTTAGGTAAGCAAATCTAATGCCGCGAGTCTGACCGTGACCATCAAAATATAATTTTTTATGGATCTTTACAATGCTGATTTAGGTTTATCTAAAATGGCAACAGTTTAACTTACAATGTAACAATATTGTGTACGTAATATAATGTAAGAAGAATCAGATTGCGTTTACAGTAGGTTGAGTTTAACTTAACAATCTTGGATAATTACGCATTGTTTTTTAGTCTACAATGAGAGGCAGTGTGAAGATACCTGATGCCAAGTGGCGTACATAGTCTTGGTATCTTAATACTGTAAAGCCTTTGTTCAAAAAGGATTTAATACCTGGCCAACAGTGATCCTTTGCCTACAGGTAAGCTAGGGTATTATTCTTCACATAGTTGATGGCTATACATCTCATCCTTATTAAAATAAATAAACAGTCTGTGAACTCTGATTTTATCAGTTTTAAATAGAATTAAATCAGATATTCTACAGTTGTAAAAATCTAATGATTCACAATTCGGATGGGTACTCGGGTACACAGTAATTTTCTGTTTGTAGAAATAATTTTGTAGGCTTTTGGATGATTTAATTGTAATTCAACGCTAAAAAAATAATTAATACTTAATAATTTTGTATGTCATCCGTATTTTTATTGTAAGTTCTTGGTACTGTATCAATATTTCGCCAGTATCATATGAATACTCAGGAATACAGCATCACATATGTTGCCTAGTACCATAGACCATAACATAACACTTAACCTAAACCTTACACAATACAGGCACCACATGTGATACAAATGAGATGCTATATTTACCAAATATTCCAACAGAGGGAAAATGTTTTTACTGTAAAGAATATTTATTTGTAGCAATATCAAAGTAAATTCTATTGGATGACATTTTGATTGCTTGCATATTTTGTATCATCCCTATGATGGTAATTGTAAAGCACTTACAGGTAGTAACACTTAAGGTGGAATGTTAATGGTCAGATTGAGAACAAGGTGTCAAATTTTTGTCTTCTCTTCTTAGATTTTACATCTAAATAAGATCATACAGTAGAATCCCTATAAAGAGACACTATTTGGACCCAACAAAGTTTCCCTTTAATATGGGTGTCCCCTGAATGGGGGTTGACTCCACCCGTTTCACATCATCTAGCAGAATTTACAGGAGTTTACACACAACAAGGCTTGGGGTGTCACCATAGCTGTTATGGTGCGTGCTTGGGGTGTCTCCATAACGGCCATGGTACACTCTGTAAAAGATTTGCTAGGTGATGTCAAAGAGGTATTACATGTTTGTGTAAATATGTAAATTATTTAGTAGATTACAGTCAGTAAAAACAATTTTAATGACAAAATATATGATGCCTATAAAAATAATACACAATTCTAATTGAAATATGAGTTGTTTGAACTCCACTTAAATTTAATAAGTGGAAAAATAATTCTTATTGCTACAATGCTATACATCTTACTACATAAAAAGGAATGTTCAACCATCAGGAATAAAGTAATAAGTAATAATAAGTTACCATGGCACACATTTCTACAAATCTACCATAGTAAAAACTGTTGATTAATTATCAAAATATATATTTACTACTGAATTTGCTATCTAAAAGAAAACCTACTATACAAGAAATCATGAAAACATTGTTAAGAGATTTGTAACTTTTTGGTTGGCAGGTGTTTCTTCTACTGTAACTCTCTCTCCATTTTTTTCTGTTTTTTAGCACAATCCAGAGCATAGTGGGTAACAAAAAGTTAGCTTTACAATCGTCCTTGCTCTAATTAACAAATAAAATAAACATCTAATAAATAATGCTGCCAAGAGTTGACAAGTTGTTTCTTGTTTTGATATTTGTTTTGGTGTCATGACAAAATGTACACACATATATTCATATAATTGATCACTATTTAAGTTATCAGTATTATAGAGTAAATACAGTTCAGTAATAATAAAACCAGCAAACATTCTAAAAGAAAATTGCCTTCAAAGTTATATGCCAAACAGCACTTGAACATAGGGCCTGTTCACACCAAAGAAGTTTAATGCTTTCGTATCATACGTGATGTACAACTCCTTAGGACTTTCGTTCGTTATGACAGATCAAGCTACAAAATTGTGTATTAGTCATGCATCAACGATTTTGACCTCCAACCAATCAAAGCTATTCCTGCATATGTTCGCCCTAATGTGTGGCACTTCATAAAGCGCTACTTGCTGTTACGACGCTAATTATAACACGTGACCGTGATACAAACGCATTTCTACATGGATTTGAACATATACCCAGACATAAAACTTTTCATATACTGCAATTTATGTAAAGAATGACAGTACAATGGTAAATGTGACTTATTTTGTCAGAACACCAAGCATACATAAATAAAGTTTAGATATAATACCATCTCTCTAAAAGTAACTTTATATCAAGAATCTGAACTTATTTCTGTGATTGGAGCACCATGCAATTCTTTTCTGAATGAATGCGTCACATGTTTAAATTCATTTCTGCGACACATATTACATCAGGTTATAAATCAATTAATTTTCAATATCATATTCATCATTTTCACAGTAATTTTTCTCCATGATCAGTATCAACGTCATACAAAATCTTGGGTTTTCCTGATGCTATAACTTGTATTTATTCTCTTTACCAGACGCTACCTCTTGCGATTCGCGAACGCTTGTTTTACTCCCTAACCCGTCTAACTCCTGTTGCGGTATTCGCCGTTTGGCGGAACGGCCGGATATCTGCGAACGTGTGGATTTATTTGACTGAGTTGAATGCGTAGATTTAGTGCTTCTGCTGCGTGTTGATGTGCGTTTGAGCCAGTTCTGACTGATTGATCGATGCAAGTTCTTCAGACTAGATTGTCCAGCATTCGTTACAATCCATGGATGTTTTAATGCTTGAGCGCATGTCAGTCGTTCAGCTGGATTTGTACGTAGTAATTTATCGATGAAATCCTTAGCGGCAGCGGACACATCTTTCCATGGCTGTAAGAAATCAATAGATATTATTTATTAACTAGACATGAAACTCATCACTTTGACGAGTTAGTTATCCGCACCACGACAAACGCCACGTGCACGTCATACGTTGGAATATTGCACACAGATAAAGATTATGGCATTATGACAAGAACTGAAGAATATGACATGCTGTTAGTGCTGAATTTTGTGTCATATAGTATATACATGCAAACAGTATAAGCTGTATACATATTACATACAGTGTAGAATAGGTGAAATTACGGGACCCGCCATTTATTCCAATTTTTAACATGGCGACGGTATCAAAATGAAACACTTAGATAGCAATTTCAGAAAGGAAATTATCTCAGGAACAACATATTAACGTGTAGAAGAAATTTGAATACGTAAAATATAGATGCGCACCCTTTTAAATGTGATGAACTATTACGCAAAATATGAAAATACGACTTTTTTTATTCAACTGGCCATATGATGACGTCACAACATCCGATTGGCAAAATGTTTACATGAATTCGTATCTACAATCCAATAGCTTCCAGAAAACGTTTTAATCGTGATTATCACATTTTATTCTTACGAGCTATTACAGATTAAAATTTACTGTAAAGATGAAATTAATGACCCACGTAATTAAAATTTTTAGGCATGATGACGTCATAAAAATTAAAATATTTTTATCTCATGCTAAAGAAAGTTGATTGACCTACACAATATATAAATGTAGGAGAAAAAGGAATACAGATAAGCGCGATGCGCTCCATTGAATGTGATGAGCAATAACGAAAGAGACAAAAATCCTATATTTTACATTCGTGTGGCCATACGATGACGTCACAATGTTTTTTTAGCCTTATTGATGCATGATCCGATATCTACAACTCATCAACTTCTAGATTTTGTAATAAAAATAAACGGTTAACGGTTTACTTTAGAAACTATGACTGTTTAAAAAAAGACATAATTTTGACGATTTTTTAAGCTTTTTCATAAAAAACGCGCACGAATTGTCTAATTCAACGTGTTCGTATGGCGTTATTTAAACTGGAAAAGGTCTAAATTGTTTTCAAAATCACTGGGAAAGGCTTGAAAAATATAATTCAAGAGAAAAAAATATGTTTTTAACGCTATGTGCGCACCGCGCGCATAAAAAATTGCGCGCCCGTGGGAATTTTTGACATGCTCAAAATGACAAGAAACGCGTAAAAAGTTGATTAGAAATTAATTTTGCGCATTTTGAAATTTTAAATGCGCGTGCGCGCGTAACTTCTTGTCAAACATGCCATTTTTAATCCGTAGAAAGTTTGCCCCTGATATGACTTAAATTTTGTCAAAGTGTCAATACTAAATGACTTTTGGTTTTTAATCTATGATCAATCATTGAAATTCATAAAATTGCGCATAAGTCACGTTGCGCAACTATGACGTCATTCAAAAATAGGAGGTGCACAACTTCACGTAAATGCCCATATGTTGTCAAAGTTATGAAATGTTATGTTTACACATTTTAGAGGAACACGACTCACAAAAAGGAAGGAAGGAAAGAAGAATAATACAGAAAAACTAGATTTGAACTCGTCACTTTGACGAGTTCGGGTTATCCGCGCAAACGCAACATGCACATACTTAACTATATGAACCTCGAAAATTATTATGCCATTCTATGACATAAAATAAATATGTTTACAGTGCTTAATTGTACCTATTATGTAGCACTAGCATACACCATATTACAGTATTTTACAGAATAAACTGTATATGTTATATACAGTGTAGCATAGCCAAAATTACGAGACTCATATTTTAAATCCAATTATTAACACGATGACATCATCAAATTGACAAATAAAGATAACAATTTTAGAAGATAATTATCTAAATAATTACATTAAAACAAATTTGAAGAATTTTAGGCACGTAAAAGTGAGATGCGCTCTCGTTTAAACGCAGTGAACTTTTATGCAAGAGATGAAAATATGACTTTTTGAATTCAACTGGCCATATGATGACGTCACAACATCTGATTGGCAAAATATTCACATCAATTCGTATCTACAATCCAATAGCTTCCAGAAAACATTTAAATCATGATTATCACTTTTTATTCTGACGAGCTATAACAGATTGAAATTTACTGTAAAGATGAAAATAAGTGACCCACGTTATTTACGTTTTTAGACATGATGACGTTATAAAAATTAAAATATTTTTAATTCATGCGAAAGATAGTTGATTGACATAGACAATATTAAAATTTCGGGGGAAATGGAATACGTATAAGCGAGACGCGCTTTGTTGAATGTGATGATCAATAACGAAAGAGTAAAAAATCCTATATTTTACATTCGTGTGGCCATACGATGACGTCATAACATCCGAGTGGTAAAGGTTCTGCATGAATTCATATCTACAACATATCTGCTTACATATTAAATAAAAAAAATTGGGGGTCGTGGATGATCCTGAGGAGCTATAATAGATTAAAAATAGGCTTAATTTTGACAATATGTTGTCACTTTTGCAACTAAAACGCGCGCAAATGGTCTAAATCAACGTGTTCGTATGACGTCATTTTAATTTGAAATGATGTAAATCTTTTTTAAAATGACTAAGAAAGGCTGTAAAATCATAATTCAAGAAAAAAACAAATGATTTTCATGCTCCGTGCGCACCTTACGCGTAAATTTTTTCGCGCGCGTGGGAATTTTTGACATGCTCAAAATGTCATGATCAGCGTAGAAAGTTGATTAGAAATTATTTTTGCGCATTTTGAAATTTTAAATGCGCGTGCGCGCGTAACTTCTTGTGAAACATGCCATTTTTAATCCATAGAAAGTTTGCCCTTGACATGACTTAAATTTTCACCAAGTGTCAATACAAAATGACTTTTGGTTTATAATCTATGACCAATCATTGAAATTCATAAAATCGCGCGTAACTTGCGCTACGCGACTCTAACGTCATATAACAAAGTTTCCTGCACATCTACAGCTACAGGTCAATCTTATGACAAAGTTATACAATCTTATGTTGACAAGGATGACAGATATGCGTGCAACAAAATTCCGGGAAAGAAAGAAGAACAAAGAAGATGAAAAAAAAAAAAGATATTTACAATAACAAGGGTTATCCGCAAAACCTTACGGTTGCGGATAACCAAAAATATTGATCTCATACAATTACAAGGAGTTATCCGCTTGGTATACCAAGCGGATAACTAATAATCTAGTATCAGATCAAGGATATAATGAGGCTCCATCACTGCCAAACACGAAGATCTCTGTGTTTGTTAACACAATGTTCTGGACTACCAAACACAGAGATATTATGGTATTTACGCTAATTTGTACCAGTATTTTTTATGTATTATTAAGTCTTTATTACATATAAATCTGATCCCATACGTACTCTCAACCAGCTTGGTAAAAATATTGAAAGTGGCTAAAAATGTCGGAAGTGACCGGTAAAAACGCATGGCAGCCAAAGTGTTAAACATATATCTGTCAACAATGACAAACAAACATAATATTATTACCCCATATATATTTGAGTATTTAAGCATGATTAGGTTGCTTATTGAAATATAAAAATTAATAAAATAATCAATTGTCTAACTTGAACAACAAGTTATTTAATATCAGAATTGATATAAACACAATACAGTATATCATTCAAAAAAGAGATATTAGCAATTTCTAAAACTTCTGAATATTGTTTTATTTATATTAAACAGTATTTAATTTGGTTATCAATTTTGAAGAAACTACAACACAAAATGACTTTTTTATCTATCATGCATTAATTATTAACGTTTAAGTCAATAGTTATTATTACATGGATACAAGTGCTATAGTCTGATTGATTGATGAAAAAGCAAGCAACAGGGTCTTCAAAAAATCCAATCAAATGACGTCATGATCAATAAGCAATACAATTCATACGATAATATTTCATTGTCCTTATTGATTACGACATCATTAATCTATAATGGTTGAAAACTTTTCTAATTTTTTTTGTTTTTTTAGGAGAAAAAAATATATATTTATGTATTTATTATCATTCACCGTCCAAGTATAAACAGATCTTAACCTAAATGTTGAAAGAAATTTTGTAGCCTGTGTGCAACCTGTTACATCATACAGCTGTAAGCTCCAGCCACTCTATTGCTAAGGTAGGTATATTACACCAAACAGGCTGTTACCAAACACTAACAATAGACTTCACAAACCACTAACTTGCGTATGTTCTAGCCAAT
This sequence comes from Antedon bifida, assembly GCF_963402885.1. Taxonomy (NCBI): domain Eukaryota; kingdom Metazoa; phylum Echinodermata; class Crinoidea; order Comatulida; family Antedonidae; genus Antedon; species Antedon bifida. The sequence goes on along the minus strand of NC_136233.1, from coordinate 4,698,878 downwards.
ATACAACTTGAATCAAAATACATCTAAAATGAATGTCTCAAGTTGTAAATTATAAGATTTTTAATCTAGATGCCAATATTGAAAAAAAAAAATTGTTGGAAAAAAATATACAGGTACTGTATATTCTTTGGTATCAGAAATGGGATGCATAAACAATTTTTTATGTACGCATTTTTCTCAACTAGAGATAAATTTGATAAAAAGTTTTTTTCCTTCAGAAAGTAGAATAAACAAATGTAATGAGTGCCATATATTTTTTTATGTGTTTTTTAAAAAGCGAAAATCCATAATTATGATTACTGAGAATATTCAAAAGGTATTTACTATAGACAATACTAATGGTTGGCTATTAAACTGAGTGTATATACTAGGACATGATGAAATTGATAGCTATTGACCTAAATATTTTGCCTTTATTGTTTTGATAGATGTTGGCTTTCTCACTATCTTTTAGTAAAGGTTCTCACCATTCAACAACTGTAATACCATGCTGAGGCCTAGGGTTAAATGTAACATCCCCAGCAATCTCATTAGAAAAATAGCATCACGAAAATAATGCCTTAGTTTGTCCCCAGGCTGAGGCGATTTCAGATTTCTGCCTCAAAATGTTATTTTGTTTGTGGAATTTGATCATTGTACATGAAATGGGCCTACTGCCATTACTGTTACAGAAACATGTTTCTTTTGTGAGGGTAGACAGTTAATCCAGCATCTATCCATCCATTAATAAGTGACCTCCAATTTAAAATTACAGGAACATGAATACAGTAGCGAATTTCCAATAAAAATTAATTAATTCATAATTCTATTTTTGTACAAAATAGTAAGGATGCAATTATTATAGGCAGGGGACATGCACTTCCAAATCACCCACTCAAAAGCCAGAGCACACCCAATAAACCTAACGTACTGATTCAATTGTATTCCCTTGACTTTGCTACACCCACCCACCAGACTACATAAATCAGCTACATCCTTAGTACGGTAGGAATAGACGGAGAAGAAAGTTTTTCAGAAGAGATTTTCAGTATTAAAAGTAGGGGTAAGAATTACGAATATGGAGAGGTAAGAGGAAGACAAAGAGCACTTAAGGAAAATTAAACTCAAGGTGTGGCCAATGGCTTATATGTAAGATTAAGAAGATTTCTTTTAGAAATAAGTTTCATATGGCCATTTTAGTAGTGAAACCTCTAAGTTAGCAGATGGAAAGAAGAGCAGAGTTATATGGAGTTCTAATAGACAAGAAAAAGCGATCATTCATAAAGAGAGACAGTTGTAGGATTATGTACTGCAGGAAGCTGAATTGTTAAGGTTATCTAAAGTAGCACAAATGCTCCAAATACTTGGTCAACACCAAAATTAAGTAGATGAACTGAAATAGCATGCGTACAAGACCCTGCACATGTTCCTAGTGCGCCACATAATATGGAAAAAAGGCATTTATTAGAGAACAAAGGTAAACACAGCGTGAAGGAAACCCACAGTATGAAGTTGAATATGCCTGCTGATGCCTCGACAGACATTCTCGATCAATTCAATAAGAATTTATCTCCACTGGTGGGCATACCACGTCCAATTTTCTCGCAACTGATTACAAATGTGAGGCGGTGTAAAGCCACAGATGCCATAATCATGGTACAACAGCATTCTGGAAGAGATTACAGCCCAGTCTCTGTCCAAACAGCTCCTGCTAGGCCGGGCTGGGCACAGAAAGAGGTCAAGCTCTACTGACCTCTTTCTTGTCTGGATGGGAAATGTTTAAAAATAAAATGTACATTACACTCACAGAAGCTTACATGGTATTATCAGTGTGAAGAACAGCAGCAGGAACAAAATTAAATTATGCTAGCCACCTCATTAAAATTCTTACTAAAATATTACTAAGGTTTAATTTAATGAAAGTTCTTTTGGAATGTATTTAGGCTTTTGTATCAAGTCTTTTGAGTAATTTACCTCATGGTACTTTATTACCTTATTGCTTCACAAGGAACATAATGATTGAACTTATTGAGGTTATGAACTTTAGAACATAGCACATCAAAATTTGTTTATTGAAGTTACCCAACAATATATAGCCTATGTTCTATCTACAAAGTTCTATACGTTATATCCGGCCATACTGCGTTGAAACACCGGTTCTCATCAGATCACCAAAGTTAAGCAACGTTTGGCCCAGTTGCGTTCTGGATGGGAGACTGTCTAGAAATCGCGGCGGGTGCTGTATATACTGGAGAGTAATGGTGTAATGGTAATATCGGACTAGCATGTGATAGGCATGGGTTCGAGGTTATCTGTACCATACTAATTGCATCCTTAGGCAAGATGGTTTACTCTCATTACCTCATCCTTCGGATGGGATGTAAAGCCGTTGGTCCCGTGTACTTAACAGTGCATGTTAAAGAACTTGGTACACTATTCGAAAAGAGTAGGGGATCGTCTCCCGGTGTGCTGATCTGGTAGGCGCTGCACTGTTGGCTGCCGTGGGTCCGTGGAGGGCCTAATCCGAATTTCCTTAGTTTCCAGTTAAGCTTGAGGACAAATATAAATACCTTACCTTTACCCTTTCTAGCTACGAAGTTGAAATTTTCCTTGTAGGAAAAGTTGCAGTATTGTAATGTACATCGCATACAGTAAGAGTTGTTTAATGCCAATTTTTAATATCTGTTCCATTTTCCATTATTTATAGTCTCTTAGAACAATAAGAACATCAAACATAGCATAACTAAACATATTTACTTTATACCACAGTATTTACTTGACAAATTAGCAACTGAATTTAATCGCAATATAATTTACTGAATCTATTTCTGTATTGAGTGAATATATCTAATATGAAGTCAAATTTGACAACATCTTACATCTTAAACTCAATATAAATATCATGTATAGTACCACTGTATGAACAATTATTAATGTTGTTTACTTACACAGAGTTTAATTTAATACATTGATCAAAATCAATTTACCATATCAATTCGACGAATCTTGCCTGCAAAATGTACTTTTGACTTTATCATAAATTTCAATAGAATATTAGGTAAATAGATGTCCTTAGTGACCCGAGGTGATGCAAAATTGAGATTGCACACAAACTGCATTTTTTTTAATGCTTTTTGGTGAATAATCGGGATTCGACGTGATTATTAGATCATAAATATTTATGTCAACTTCATCATTGTTTACTTGATGCAATAAAAGGGAAATAAATAAATAAATAAATAAAAAATGTTCCGAATATGAGCACTGTTTCAATAATTTGACAGTATTTATATATATACATATTTGTATGAATAAATAATTTGAGTATTAAATAGTACAGTAACTACACTAGTTCAATAACTTATTAAAAGGTAGTTTTCCCTATAAAAACTATTTGAGGTTTTATGCAAGAGGTTACCCTAAAGGTAGCAAAACAAGAGCTTATTGATGAATATTACTAAAGGGCTCAACTTTCATTTATAGTATACTTGTATTGTTCTCAAGCATGAAAACATGAGCTGGTTGACTAAATCCATTCTTGTGGAAAATTGTTTGCAATCACGCACAGATTAGATGACAATGCTTTATTTCTTTAGTGTAAACTAAAGACTGAGTCAGTACTAAATATTCACATACAATTGTAAATATAAAAGAACACTGTGGCTACCAAATCGGAAGTATAAATACCCTATACTATTGTCTACATATCTGATCCTTTTAAAAAAATATCAACTACTTATTGATGTTGAAGATGAAAGTTTCCTTGTAAATAGGCCTATTGTTAAATCATTTTTTAACTTTTAACATTTATTTTACTTACTCTGTGCCACTGTTTCAAAAGTTTATCTTCCAAATAAATTATTATTAAATTATTATATTAAAGATGTATTGTCCCCCAAAATCATGAAAAATAGAGATTTTTAAAATCGAACTTTGAATAGGCCATTTTGCAGTTTTAATGAAGTTGTTCACTTCCATAAGAAAAAAAACGGGGGAAAAAAATTATTTCACCTATAAAAAGACAAAATAAACAGTTAAATTACCCAAAAACTCATTGTCTTCCAGACAATTTGACCATTTTTTGCTTTAAATTACATTTTTCTCAGGTAAATAAATTTTTTTCAGACCCAATTTTTTGTGAGAGTGAATAACTATTATGTGACATTAAAATAACATATTCAACAAAAAAATTTTAAAAAATATTTTTTTAGGGGGACAATATATCTTTAATCAAACCAGTTAATTGTTGTATTCGACTGGGAACTTTCGTAGTCAACATAAAGATTCGTCGAGAAAATCATTCGAATAAAAAACGTTAACAAGGCAAGCTTTTTCATTGATAACAATCTTAACACTTAAAATACTCTTTTAAGTAAGTACTCAACGGAAAAACTATATTCAACGGTAAAATCCCAACTGAATACGACAAATAATAATTTTAAATTTCTTTGTAAAAAATGACACAGTAAATGTTTGTTAATTGTAGCCATATAGTACATATCTGCCAATGTGCCATGTCATTGTCTTTTTAAGCACATTTTAATGTATACTCAATATACACAATACAATACAGTATACAGTACTGTATTGGAATGTTATACTGTAATTACAGTTACGATTGCAATGTCGATAATTACACAAACCAACACAGTATATGTATCTTTCAGTTCGAAAGTGTCTTGTACTTTAAAGTACATGGTGGTATATTTTAGCGGTGCATTTTAATGGCAATATCACATTATCACACTCCTTCCCACTTTACTACACAAAGGTAGAAAATGCATAGTTGATTATTTTAAAGCTACGCCAAAAAAAGTGTGATGTGCCTAAATATGGTAGTGATATGATGTCATATGTCCATATATGGGCACGTCACATTTTTTTGTCACATACAATTTGATAGTGTAGACATTTATAAATTTCACATTATACCAGATTCAATAATGTGTAGACTTGTGAAGGAAATCAAGTGATGGTTTACAACATGGTTCACTCATGGTCATATAATAACCATTATTAAGTGTTGCAGCTTTTGGATAAATTGGAAGAGTGAGAAAAGACCAATATGTGGAAAAGTACCTCTACAGTAGAGTGGTCAGAACACAACAAATTTATAACTTAATTTTTAATTACCTATTATTTTAAAAAATGAATTACTGTACAAAAGTTAACCAACAACAAACATTGAACTTTGTATTAATTATTATGAAGTTCAATATAGAATGATTTAACTCCAATTAAATACTGGAGGCATTTCTTATGTTTTAAGGTAAAGCATTCCACATAAGCATAATACGTAAAAAATCAATATAGTTTACCATATCATAATTAATGAACAGTACCCTATACATTTCATGAAAGGAAAACCTGAGAATGACGAATGTAAAGAAATGTCTGCTAAAGTAATCTAAGGTACTACTGTATAATACAAAATGTTTATGAACTAGAAAAGGAAATAAATAAAGAGCTGATGAATTGTTTCCAAATACCACTACAATAGTTGTAAACCCCTTGCGTGCAAGCCATACAATACACTTTTACAACAGCTTGCTTTGGATTCAATTTAAGTGTACTATAGTACATATTGTATGAGTGTCAAAGAGCTTCTAGATTTTTAGTATGCACGTATTTCAAAGACTTGACATTGGAATATAATCCTACCAATACAATTACCTATTATGCAGTGGACAAACTAATAAATTAATTACTTTAGATATACAATATAAACCTCTATCAACTTGTAATAATTAATCTGCAGGAAAAACTGAAGTAAAAATAGACCCATATTTTGGAAATTTGTAAGGAAATTATACAAAATTTAAGAATTTAAATTGTATTTGTATATTTATTATGCATTTAAAAGCTATAAAAGATGGTCAACTCTCAAAATTAATCTAAAACCAGATTTGAAGTCTAAAATGTACCAAATTCTTTTTTTTTTATATTATAAACACATTACAATACTATAATTTCTGGAAAGCTAGACTTTAAGCATGGGCAATGGAATCCAGTTTTGGGAGAGGTCATTGTCCAGTAGTACTGCAGTAGTATGATAGAGTACTAAGCAAAGTACCCTACAATCCCCCTTCCCCTTAGTTGATCCAAAAGAATGGAAACACTGTACTTCTCATAAATTCAAAGGTAACAAAGGGTGTCAGACAGTGACAAAGGATATTGTTATAATGACAAATTTAACTTTAAATAAAAAACTGAATGATTCCAATATATAACTAAGTACTGTAGAGTATAGGGGATCTTTTGTTATTGTTAAAGTGGATGCCACGTTATAATAGTCTGTAGTCTCTTTTTGAATATTAATATACTTTTTCATACAATATACTGTAAATATTCTATTTATAGATGATTGTTTTAAAAGCAATGAATGTAAAATGAATAGTAACAGATTTTCAGCGCCATGAGCAAAAATGTTTGAAATAGCGCAATAGAAATGGAACGATTGATTGATTTCCAAAGTTGACAACATTAAAGTCAGAAACATTATACTGTACCATTCCTCAGTGAAAATGTTATAATTTATGTTGCTCCAATAGTTGGATATGTTCCAGCATTTTACACATCATACCATAATAAACCTTCACCTCTATGATACACTTGTTTGTAGTGCTCTTAAAAAATCAAAACACCTTGAATCCATTGCCTTATCACTAACACCTTAATAATTGTACATACACAAAGTAGTGCATGGTGAATATCTACAGTGCACAGTGTTCTCCGTTGTTCTATGAAATTTCTCAAAGATGAACAGGAAAAGAAAAAAAAAGGCTAAAAAATGTATTGGTATAGAATTAGAACATTTATACTAACAAGGCCATATACATGGCTGCAATCGCATGCTCAAATTTGAGTTAGTGTGTACCGACTGACCTACCGACATAGTAGACACTAGAGGCTAAAAATAGATTGCTGCTGAAATTGAAAACTACAGTTAGTTAATCCCAATTAAGGAGACATCTTCGGGACCAATTCCCTTAATAGGTATGCTCCCAAATTAGAGGTTGGCCTTAATGTACAGTATACATTTTCTCCAGTTTGTTTCATAGGGTTGTCAAAAAGGAAGGGGTGCTAGAGTACTGTATGATGTATCGCTTTGTGAAGGTTTGACCCAACTTACAATTGTTAAATTCCGTTTTTGTTTTTTTTTTACATTATACAGTAGAAATTTGTCAGAGGTGCATAAGATTATTTGGTCATGGTAGTATAAAACAAAAGTAATCTCAGAATCAGAAAAAGTATTTCCAATTAAAAAGCAACTGTTCTTTTAGATTTAGCCAACACCTCTCTGGGCAAATCAAAAGATCTTTCAACACAAGTTTCTCACTGTAAATTCAGAAAAAAAAAATCTATTAAACTTTTCAACTCTTGATATATCCTAGGGCCAAGTCAGGTCAGTTTATGTAGTTTAACCAAAGCCTATGGCAGTTACTGTTAATTTAATCAACAATCCACACAAGACAGAGCTTTCATCATAAATACAAAGTTATTCTGTGTTGGAAGGCAATTGTTCTTACCAAAGATCTTTACTAAATTACTTTTTGTTGACAACAATAGTTAAACAAAACATACTTATTATACTTTACATTATATTATTTTGTAAGTACAGAACACTGTTATACAAAAGGGTTTAATTTATATAAAGCCTTGCCTACAGTACTGATATTTTGAAAACTTTGTTTGGTTAACAAATTTAACATATAATGATAAAGGAATATGCCATATCTACAATCATATTTCTTAAAATTCATAAATAATATGAACAAAATATTCATTTTGAACGAACTAGGCTGCAGAATTGCAAGTGTTAAGATAGTAGGACTCTCTCCAACAAGCCATTTGGTAAAGAAAGGTATAAAATGTTGGAAAAAAAAAGAAGAAAAAAAAAAAAGTACCAGTGCATACTATTGCATGCCATCTGACCCGTAATCATCCAATCAAATGACAGGAATTTATTTAAATGTTATATAATATGCCTTACACCTTGTATCTAGAGTTTATAACATATGTGGTAGAACCCAAACTATTACCATGATCCAGCTTTGATTCTACTAACTATACAGTATGGCTTGGAGCGATGCAAAATCTGCTATTGCTACAGTACATTATATTATGGAATATAAAAATAGTTTTATAAGTTCAGCAATTGTACTCTATTAATATAAATTAATTGAATATAATTCAGAGAGAAATAAGATAGAATTTTTCAACAATTATGAAGGTCATTGCTATACTGATATACAAATATAGTAATATCATATATATCAATATCATTGTTCTAATATTGATTATCAGAATTAAAGCTCTCACGTACAGTACACTATATATGGTGTAACTGTATCCATGGAAACCAACTATTTACTCAATGATTGAAAGCTTCCAAATAAATTATTTAAAATCAATTAATAAATAATAAATAGAAGAAAATAAATTTTGAGATTATGCAGAAAAATAATAAAAACCTCACAAACTAGTGTATAAAGACTATTGTAAAACAATCCCAATAAAATATGAGAATTGAAATACTGTACATACTACTGTGGATAATACTCAGTGATTATTTAAATTGGTCAAGGGTTATTTAAAAATTATTGTAAGGAACCTCTTATGATGGTTACACATAATATCAAATTAATCACTTTTATGTAGTTATTCAACATTCTAAAAACATATTATTCTACCACTTACATTTCCACAATCTAGTTTTTAAATGTAGTTTAAAAACTTCCAAGTACAAATTCCTGTGAAAAACTATCTCTTATAAATTCATAAAATGTGTTTAAAAAGGTTTAAAAAAGATAAAAAAGTACTGTAGTCGTAAAGATTATTTCCAGTTACAGATTCACCAATAACATAATTATCAAAATACAGTAACATTTATATTCACTATATTATGTTCTAATATGCAATATATACAAACCAAGATATAATGTAAGTGCTATAGACCTAAAGTCAGTACAAATTTCATTTCTTTATTCGCCATAAAATACAAAAGTACATAGTCTAAAATGGCAACAAATGACCAAAGTTTAAAATAAAACTTTGACCCTCAGGCTGGTTACTCGGTCTCAGAACTCAGAAAAGTCATTAGGCCTGTTTCTGCTGAGCAGAAATAATCGATTATTAACCGTTTATTTTTTTAATCGATTATTTTTGGGCAGCAGAAACGGCGCAAAATAAAATAACTGATTAAAAACACTCAATCCATTGCATGTTTTAATCGATTATTTCTTGTTTTAACCGATTATTGCGGAGCAGTTTTGAGCTGCAACACAAATAGCGATTATTGACCCCACTTTGACCTCTAGAGTATGGCAACCCTCATTCACAAAGCATGCTCTTTATTTGCGCGATCGACGACGATCAGCGATGTGGACCGACCGAATAACAATCAAATGTTAAACATTTGATTTTTATTATTTTGTGGGGGAGAATTATACCAAGAGACTCCAAGATGCTGCGTTACAAGTACACCGTTACATTCCACCAGTCCAGTCAGTTGCAACGCGATCATTTCTGTGGTTTGTGGTACTTAGAAAAAATCGATTATTTTTATTTTTTTCAGCAGAAACACGCCCATAGGCATCACTGGAATATTTAAATCTCTAGAAACTGGGTCATTCAAGTCCAGGTTCTGGGCAACAAATGATAAATCATTTTGAACTCCACAACTTCTCTGCCAACCAAATACCTCACAACAACAACCCTAATTTACCAGTAATAAATACAAAGAATGCTAAAAATTGAATTATGAACAATAATAAAGTTACATTGAAATTGAATACAGGTTGGTAGGTACAAGATTGTGTCAGTCTGCAGGTGTCCAGAATACCTGATCTCTCATGTGCCACCACAGACTGGTCTAAAATTTCCCCCAAGGAGTATAATTTCCTATGTCCAAGTTTCAATACAGCTGGTGAAATAGTTTATAAACACTACAGACTTCATACTTTACACTATTCATGTACTTTAACCTCAATTTCGAACTATTATAATTTATAGCTGCTTGTGTAAAGCCACTGCCAAGTTTAGGAAAATAAAGTTGCAGATGTATTTTCAGTGACGTAAATGCTACTTTCCCATAGAGATCATCAACCTGTTTTGTACTAATCTTCCAATTGGGTAATTGTAAAGTTGGCAAGCTCTGGTCAAGTACAGTAGGAATATACCTAAACATTTCTTCACATTAATCTTTCTACTGAACTCTAGGTCCAATACGTAGAAAACAATGCAACAATAGAACATTAAGATAGTTCAATTTATAATTTGTTAATTGCGAATTAACAGCCCAGGAAAGAATGCACAGAAACCATTATAATTATTCAAAAGTTTAAACTGTTTTCATTTTATAACAGAATTCTCAAGTTTCTAAAATTAATTTCAATGGTTTCGATAACAAATGTCTGCAGTAAATAGAAAACTTTTACGCATCATTTCAAGCAGTTATTTTACACATGCGGACATGATTTCGGACTTGATGTGCATTGTAGTTACTTTGTGTCTCTTGAATATAAAGGTGACCATGCTCTGTTTTAATGCTTGTACAGTACGATCAGGAAAACCCTGGAAGCAGTACAGTTATTTTTATACAGTTATCCTTATTTTCATACATCCACAATTGGGCCAAATTTCCGTATATTTACCGGAACTCTGTCATAAGTACATTGTATCCTTGATTGGTTGATTTTGTATCACATGTCATTGGTTATTTGAAGATGAAAATGGCCACCATATATTGTATCCAATTCAAGATGGAAGTGTTGCGATTGATTTTAATTAATCAATCTACATTGCAGTTGTATTGTACTTTTTTAATAAATTGTCTTTTATAGTTGTAGTCGATAATCAATATTAAGTGGTTTGGAAGTGGTTTGTGCAGGGTTTTTGGGGGGTTTGCACAGTTTAGCAATACCCCATGCATACGCATTCCATGCTGTCAAATATTATATTGTACCACGGAGTATAAAACTCTATGATTGTACTGTACATCAGTACTTTACTAAAAGGTGATGACAAGTACTGTCAATACAGTATATTGAACTACAGTAGACACAGCAGCCCTGCGCATACTGTAACACATGCTGTTTTAATCTCTGCATTTCTTATTGTTTTTAGGGTAATATATGCATGCATACACAATAGCAAAATTCACAACTGAACTGCTAAGGGCAACAAATTGGTATGGCTCATTCATTGAAGTTGTGGGTTAATTAAGCACTAAGGTACTGTATACATGATACAACAACAGTTGTTATACAGTATGAACATATAGTAGTTACAGTAACTGTTTTAAATAAAAACAGATAAATACACATATTACAAATATATTACAAGTACAGTATTAATGTGTTAGGTATTTCTTTACTGTAGAGTAAAATATAAATGTCTGATGGCTGCAATAATAAAGTACTGTAAATTCTGAATACAGCACTGATTTATGATCTATTGTCTCATACTAAATATCAGTTAAAAAACTGAAAGATAAAACAGATCTAAATGCAAAAATGTCTATAGAATTTTAAAATGTGTTTGATTAAAAATCATAATTTTGTTGTTTTAAAACATTTTACAGTTTGTTTACATCCTTTTAAATTAATATTGAAAAATAATTACAATATTGTTGGTTATTTTATTAATATAGTAGTTCTAGTACTTTCATACAAATTTACATTAAAGTCCTGTAGTTCTTATTTAAAACAATTCTTGTTTAATTGGAGCATTCTTTCAAATTTGAGAAGACCCACACTAAGCTGGGAATCAATTCATTCTTTGCAGGGTATAGCGTGCAGTTAATTTGAACATTTAAATTTGCTGGCTTGAATTGAGCTCATGTACTACAGTAGTACTGTGCAATAAAGTACTGAAGGCCAGAGGAGGGGAAATACTGTAGGAAGATAAAACTAAACTCTCAAATTTAACCAGAACAGATACTGCATTCAAGAGCAGAAAATACAGTGTACTCTCTCAAAAATAGTATACTGTAGATACAGTATCAAAAAGTAATTCATAATTTCATTTATCTGTGAAAAACAGGAAAGCGCCAACTCCCTCCTTGGTACTGTCCCACCTAGGCAAGTTCTCAAGTCTGTTTGATGTGATGTTGTACAGTACGGCTAAGTGTACAATTGCTTTTGTGCTCCCTTATTTTTTATATAATAATTTTATTCCAGACAACAGCAAAAGTGTGTTTCCATAGATCAAGCCCCAATGAAACCACATCATTTTTACCTGCACTACCACCATATTGAAAAAAGAAGTTCCTGCCAAATATTGCAATTCCTCAATTAACCTTTTCAAGTAGCCTTTCCAGATGGTTTTGTTCAGTACAAAATACATAATCCTTCTACTAGACTACTGTACAGTATATAAATAGTATGTGAATTTAAGCTAAATAGAAATGGTCTGCAATTTCCTTTTTATTCCACATACCTTAGTACTATGAATTATAAGTATTTTTTAAAGAAAATATACTTTATAGTGAGGTACTGTGGTGCAGTATTTAAAGTATTGTACATACAGTACAGTTGGCAAGATCCACCTTGTTCTTCCTCACCTCAGGTATAGGTACGGATACTGGTATGGTATGCACCGAGAAGGTAACTCACTGTAAGGTGAAACTTGTTAGGAAAGGGTGGCGTACAGTACATGTACATGTACAATGCACAATACTGTAAATTGAAGTCTGGCCCAAATGGAGATGGGCAGTACTGTATGACACAGATTTTCCAACCATCACATCCAAGGGTGTGTACTGTATATTGGAAGACATACAGCAGACTTTCACCATGTTGAACATTTCTGAGAAAATTGTCTTCCTTGTCCAAGATAAGAAGATATTAAAAATACATTTAAAAATGGGGTAAACAAAGCGTACATTATGCATGTCATTTCTAAATTTAATATGTAATATAAACAAACCTATTAAACATTCATAATATAACCAGGTCAACGAGGGATACAAAAAATGTTTACTGGTTGTAACCTGAAAAAAAGTTGAGGCTTGATCTGGCAATTCAACTTTGTTCATTTACTATTTATTTGCTACTGTAGTTGGTTTAAAGTTCATTTTGCTAGTGCGATTTTTTACTTGCTTGCTAGTAAAAAAAAAGTGAACTTCGATGACAGGTACAGTACGATCTACTGTATAATTATAACATTGTGATTTAGTAATATTCGATAAGGTTTCCTCTTTGTAACTGTATTGCGTCACAGTTGACACATGATTCTACATTACAGTACATCGCAATCACCATCGCATTGCTACCAATAGTATGTTTTTTATTTTCGCCAACCATGTAACTGTGAACAATTTGGTAACATCAAAAGTTCACCATTCATCATCTCGGCCGTTAAAAAAATGTTTTGTGGCCCATAGTTTGCAGAACGTCAATTTAGGACATCATGATATCAGTCCTACTGTGTTAATTTACTTAAAAAATATTGTCTTAAGTGCAAATTTAAATTTGACTGGTTATTTTTTCTGCGAAAAATGTTTACATATGATACCGTATATTTCGGTGTATAAGTCGCACCTGTGTATAAGACGCACCCCCTAAGTTGGAGTAAAATATCGGTATTTTTTATATCGTCGATGTATAAGACGCACTTTATATTTCATCAAAACAAGGTTTTTTTAAATTGTAATCAATAATAAATTGTAATAATATATTTTGTTATATCTACGGCGTCCTTTATTTAGGTTTATTCTTACCTAGGCTCGGCCGCGCCCAGCCTCAACAAGTTCTTTCTAACTTGTTATTCATGAGTTTCGCACCCGCAACATCGAGTGCATGACCGTGTGTGTAACACGCACGTGTGTGGGCTAGCCTCGCTCGATCATTTCGAGAGGGCGCACGTTTTCACGGACAATCGTATTCGATTAGTATCTATGTATCCGCGAAGTGTGTACGCTAGGTCCATGCTATAATCAACTGGAGAATATACTAGTCGAATACCGTACACCATGTGGCCGCCAAGAAGGGCTTGCGCTGGGGGTACGGCGGTCGGCGATCGTGCGTATAACTATAAATAAATACTATTCCAATCGTAATCGTTTACAAATGAAATGTTATCGGAGCGCCTAAAACAGCTCCATAATGAACAAATCTTTTCATCATATTTAGTATAACATCACGCTAAAATGCCTTGAAAACTAGGCAGAAGCAGGTTGCCGTTACGTTACGGTTAGTACACTGTAGCTAGGCCTAGCCTACTCAGGCCTAGCCAAAACGAGGTGACGATATGTACAATCTGTGTGGTGAGGCATTTATGTTCGGTGTATAAGACGCACCCTTAATTTAGAGGTCAAATTTGCGTGTCAAAAGTGCGACTTATACACCGAAATATACGGTATATCAAATTTTGTTATATTAAAGCATTAAATTAAAACTATTTACTAGAAAAAATAATAATTTGAAGAAAAAACCTACCTCTCCAGTATATGAATATTTTGCCCGTAATATTTTTCTATATAATCTAGTTCTATTGTCATCATCAAATGGCATTCTACCACTTAGGAGGATATAGGTAACTACACCTATTGCCCAAAGGTCTACTGCGTTTGTATACGACTTCCGACATAAAATCTCCGGTGCAATATATTCAGGAGTTCCACAGGTTGTATTCATCATTACATCATCCCCACCTTTACGACAACTTGCTAATCCAAAGTCTGTTATCATTATTTTGGAATTTTTTCCTGGATGATAATATAGTAAATTTTCCGGTTTAATGTCTCGATGTGTAATTCCTAAATTGTGCAAGTATTTGACAGCATCTAACACCATTCTCAGTACCTGAGTTGCATCCCTTTCATTAAAATTTCCCTTAGCAACAACACGGTCAAATAGTTCTCCACCAGTTGCGAGTTCCATTACCATATATATTCTGTCTTTACTATCAAAAACTTCTATTAATTGGATAATGTGTGAATGCCTTACTCTTCTAAGAATTGATAGTTCTGTTTCACAAACCTCTTTGCCCTCCTTTCTTTTTTCTACCATTTTAATGGCATAAGGTTGCTTAGTCGTTCGATGTTCAACACGAACCACCCGGCTAAAACTTCCAGTTCCAATTAATGCTTTAATTACATATTTAGCCGTCACTCTCGGATCAACCTTTACTTTGTATTTATGTACTTTTGGTCTGCTGGTATTGTCTGGTTTAGAGTAAGGAGTTACAACTCCACTTCCAAAACCCGTAGTTTCCACATGTTTTACGAAGTCCTTCTTACCAATAATCGGGGAATCAGGGGCTAGCTTTCCACTACCGCAGCCCATCTTGGAAGCGATTGCCCGTGTTGGATCGACTGCCAGAACTAAGCACGGTAGGCTCAGGCATAACTCGATATAAGCAAGCACAAACAACGAATTTTCATTGCAACTAGATGCTTAAAATATCTACCAACCATCCAAGATCCATATCAGTTTAAAAGTTAAGGTTACTTCTTATTACTAGAATCACAATTCTGTGTTTTAACACTTAAACTTCACTACCCAACGCCTGTCATATTCACCATGCTAACCACTATGTTTTTCTTATGTTTTGGTAGGTTCTTTGATAGTTGCTTACGATCGGAGAAGACGATATTCATCCGCGGTGGTACCAAATGTAATGCGGTTTCTATATTCTCTTTTGACCTTCAAAAACACAAGATTACTACCGTTTTGAAGTGTATGTTTTAAATTACAAACAGCCAAAAACAGATTTATTTCTTTATTTTAACTTTATCTATTGTTTGAATCGATGACTCATAATTTAAACAGTTGTAAAAGATCATAGTTAAAATGAGTAATACACTCATCTCTGTGTTTACAAAATTATAATTTGTATTTTGTAGTGGTAACTTAGCAGAGACAAGACATTTTATGTACTGTATATTTTTTTTTTCTAAATTAAGCAAAAAAATCAATCCAATTTACATTTTTTTTAGTAGGCATATTATACAGTTGTTAAATTTGAGAGGTGGGAGAGGGCGACAAAAGGTTGGAACCTTTGTTTACATTTTAATTTTTTTGTGAAAACTTTAATCATCATTATTTTAATTTTTAGTTTGAATTTATTTGTCAGTTACAATTATTAATAATTTTCCATATAGTTCAGTCGTGGGAATATAATCGCAATAATGCGAAGAGTGGTCAGAACGAGTCAAAGTATGGCATGCACTATCGCACTGCTTATCTTATGTTGATTAATTGAAACACTGATTATTTTTTTCTGATAATAGAAAAAAGGTGTGAAACATGTCACCGTGTAGATTTTCAGCTGGTAAAAAAAGAGAGATTATTTATAGATCCTAATGAATTCAAATACAGTGGAAGCATTTTGCCAAAAGGAAATTTCACATCTAAATTTGGTTATGAAGTTAACCAAGCTTTTTTTAGTTTACTTGTTATAGCATAATAAGGCAATTACATGTCAAATGAGAGATTTAATTTACTCTGGAACACAAGGGAACTAAGCAGTATAGTATTTGAAAATTACATATCTAGGGCAGTACATGACCTGTTGATGTATTAATACATATGGACATACTAATAAATATATTAACTCTGATAAGAAAAAGTGTATATTAGAAAACAGGTATGGTTCTTGGAAACTTTAACAATGCCCCAGGACTTAAGTGGGAAGTATGAAGGAATGAGCACCTATCATCTCTTGATAATTTGGAAACAATCATAACAGTACAATTACGTCAGAGTAGGGCAAAACGTCTGACCAATTAACATAGCTCCTTGACACAAACTACATATTTTGCAGTAGTTAACATTTACTGTATCAACAATTATATTACGTTAAATGCCTGCCACCTGTACCAACTATACAATAACATTTATATTGCCACCGTTACCATACTATCAAAATTGTGGTGTTGAGAATTTAAATTCATTGTAATAAGTCTGCCATTCTGTAGAGGGCGTGAATCAGGAAATTATTGTGAATCTTGATGCTTCCAGTCTATCTTTGGCGAAATATCTGAGACCGTTAGGATAAGTAACCGAGAGGGTTAATTCCACAAAAATTTAGCATTGTGTCCGTCTATCTTAAACAAGCAAAGATTCTATGCTCATCTCAACTCCCAACATCATAACAAGTGGTTTAGTTATAATGATCGTCATCAAGGCATAACCATTGATAAAACCAATGTTGGTAGTGTTTGCACATCTGTTGCTTTATTATATGTGAAAGATTGTATGTATCATGGATAAACAAGTTATTTTCCATGGTTATATGTAGCAGGCACATTTTTCCATCTCAAAATCACAGGCTTAAAATTCAAATATGCTTGGAAGCTGCTACATTAAATAAAATTAAGAAAATAATGTAACAATTTACAAATGGTACTGAAGTGAGCTAAATCTAAATATTTCTTTATTAAACTTGTAAATGATGCTTATGAGACAAGGCTTTACCTAATTTGTGATCCCATCACAAGATTCACATCTTTTTGGGATCTGCTTTCATCCATTTTCTTTATTATCTCTTGCCATTGTTGTTTTTTGTTACTTTTTGTTTTTTGGATGTTAATAAATGTTCTTTGAATTGAATTGAATTGAATCCTGCAAAACCTCCACTTCGATTATTCTTTTTGAACTTATGTATGTTACCACCTACATTTGAACTGTTGTTTAAATAAAGATATAGGATAGAAAAACAGTTAGAAAATATAATTACAGAACAATTTTTATTTAGTATTTCTACAACACATTAATATAAAGAATCGGGCATGAAAAAAAAAGAATCAAATTTGCGAAAGCTTTTAAAAAGAAGAATGTTTCAAGTCAATTTAATAAAGGAAGAGTAAAATTACTCTTTCCCGATTGAACTGTTTGAATTGGTGTAAGGAAGTGATCGAAGTAATCAATCCATCTGCCACAAATGTGTTACCTCTAAACAAAACCCCTCTCCCCACCCACCAACCTTGTGTTACCTCTAAACAAAACCCCCCTCCCCACCCACCAACCTTGTGTTACCTCTAAACAAAACCCCTCTCCCCACCCACCAACCTTCCTCTATATATGGGTTGCCTTCCACTCTATTTCATTTTTATAAAAAAAAAATCAGAAACAATCAGCCTTTTCTTAAGCAAAGTTTTTATTTAACGATACATTGAATAGACCGATAAAAGATTTCAAAGGTATGAGTTGAAATTATTCAACAAATAAGTATTTAAAGCCTGGCTGAATAAAATTGTCACATCTATTGCTGATGTGGGGTTTTTTCTATCTAAATACAGCATATCATTGTTGCAGTATTTAACAAATAATAAAACCTGAAGTTATCTTACAGATACTTAGGAAGTGGCCCTTAGGAAACATTACAGTATTACCCCTGTATTCCAAATGGTCTCCACAGTTTCCTGGCTCACTCTGTCACACGATTCTTTTAAGTAGATGTTGCTTGGTCACCACTTTTGAAAGGCCAAGCAAGCATAGTTTGTTCCACATAGAATCTGTATCTATCATTACAGCTCTTCTGTGTAAATTGGCCGTAAGACGAAAAACAAGGACGTAAGCCGCAATGAAAGCCATGGGTTTTTCTAATTTTCGGTTGTGAGTTAATTTGGTTGCCTTGCAGATTACGTCCTTGCGTTGCATCCTAGCGGGAACCAAGCTTAATACCCCTAGGAATATTGCGCAATGATAATTTAGTAAGGATAAGGCATCCCAATTTCAAGTATTTGTTGACGCATCTAAGCTGAGGTTCAATTCTTTCAATGTGTGTGATTGGAGGATGAGAGGAGTTACCATTGAGAGTGGATTAGGTTCATTAGGTAGGTTAGGTCATGATGGGATATATAATTTACCAGAAGACCGAACCATTGACTAACAAATCCTATAACAGATTCCAGCCCTGAACCTTTAAATTTGGAATACAGGGCAGCATATGATATACATTTAACATTAATTCATGATTTTCAGACTGCTTCTTTATCAGTATAGCCATTTTGTTACTAGTGAGCAGAAATAATTAAAGATGTATTGTCCCCCAAAAACATGAAAAATGAAAATTATTTAAATCAGACTTTGAATATGTTATTTTGTAGCTTTAATAAGTTAATCACTTCCGTAGAGAAAAAAAAAATTAAAAAATAAATGGTTAAATTCAACCAAAAACCCATTGGCTGGCAGCCAATTTGACCATTTTTGTTTTAAATTACACTTTTTTCAGGTATAAATACATTTTTTTTTTCCAATCCAATTTTTGGTCAAAGTGAATAACTATTATGTTATATTAAAATGGTATATTCAACAAAAATGTTGTTAAGAATTATTTTTCCAGTGGGACAATACATCTTTAAGCAAGGCTTAAAAAATAATATCTATCATTCATCTATCATTTATCTAACATTCAAATACTGACAGTTAATACTTTGCATTCATAAATATTGATTAACACAGTATTATATATTTTCTTAACAAATATTAGACCAAATAAACTTTGCCTTTATTAGAATTTGCAATTAAGAGTAATAAAAGCAAAACCTTTAATATATTTTTGTACTTTTTAAACAGTTTATATTAATAAATTTAAATTAAAATATTATCAAATCTGAAGACGTAAATTTTATAAAAATTGGTTATATTGATACAGTACAACAAATAATTGATAGAAGTTTTACAACATATTTATGTTTTATTGTTTTTAAAAGACAGAAAAAGTAATTGTAAATGAATTAAACACTATTTGTATTTGTATGATGCGAAAAATAATAATTTAAATATACAAATTCAAATCACATACAAATACTCTTTTTATTTATATTACAACATTATTATGTTGTTAATATTTATTATAATTAGTATATGAATTATCATATTACTTCTTGCAAAATGCTAAATATCTAAGTACATAGTTAATGAAAGGTAATTAAACAGTAAGTAGTACAGTTATAAACTAATTTATGCAAATGTATTCATGATATTAATAATTTACCCATTATTAGTAATACTTGATAAACTAGGCTGCCATTTAGAATGTCATAAAGACAGAAAATGTCCATTATAATACAGGCTTTTGTGCAACAAATCAAATTCATTTACAAAGTGAATTAGTTTATAGTTGAATCGTATATACATTCTTTATCATATTCTTTTAATCCTATTCCTTGTTATTAATACAATCTTAATCAATTGAACGCTACTACATCTATTTTTCTGTCATTACGCTTTAAGAAACTCCTCTAAAGGTCTATTATCTGTTTGTAACCTTTTGGTTGAGGGGATAGCTCATCTTTGGGAGTATGTTGTGTACTATTTACCCCATTTGAAAAACCTGTCAACCCCACCCACTCAGCCAATTTCGTCCTGGAAATAGTACTTTCACCTTGGCTTTATCTTATCAAATACATTAAAAAAAATCTCATATAAGTGTTATTAGTTGTGTTATATAAATGCTCATATTTTAAGGCTACATCCAACTCAATGTTAGATAAGTTCTTCTCATACTGTACTTTAGGCTATGTTCAGACTCAAGTTCTGTAAAGGCTGTGTTCAGAATCAAAGTTTTAGATGAGTTCTACTCATGTACTGTAAAGGCTGTGTTTAGAATCAAAGTTTTTAGATGAGTTCTGCTCATGTACTGTAAAGGCTGTGTTCAGAATCAAAGTTTTAGATGAGTTCTGCTCATACTTTAGGGTATGTTCAAACTCACAGTGTTAGATATTCTGCTCATACTACTGTATAAGGGTATAGTCAGACTCACAGTGTTAGATAAGTTCTGCTCATACTATAAGGGTATGTTCAGACTCACAGTGTTAGATATTCTGCTCATACTGTAGTGTAAGAGTATAGTCAGACTCACAGTGGTAGATCTCATCTAAAAAGCCAAATAACCAATATTGTTTGTGTTACAGTTAAAACAGGTTAGTTGAAACTATAATCTTAATACGCTAGACCATATTTGAAATTGGAGGTAATATATTCTTTCTACCTTATTTACATAGTTATTTTGACACAGGAAAAAAAGGCCTAAGGTGTTCACAAGAGAAGGTTTTCCATGGTCAACTTAGGACCACAAGAATACAAAACAAGTATTGTCATCATACAATTAATTTCACAAAGTGAATCATCAACATACGTAACATTAAAGGAATCCCTTTCTGGTAAGTACAGTAGGTAACAGTAGTAGTAGCACAAGAATACAGTACAAAAAGATGTGTGTAACCATCATCCATGTTATGCAAGTAATTGTATTAGTTTGGCTTTGGATTTAATGAATAATTTTACCAAAGTTAATAAAATTATCACAATACTGTACAGCTCAATCTCCCAAAACTGGACATCCTTCTTGGGATTGTCTATAAATGTTGGATCAGTTTAGCAGCAAACAAGTTTTTTACAGCAAATGGGCCTAATTGTTATTAATGTAAAACTTGCATAAAATAACAGTACAATGATAAATAAAATGTACTATATTATTTTTTGATATTTTATATGTGATTTTATATAGATTTGTATTTTGTATGTATATTTGTTACTATCTCTGCAGTGTATATAAGACGTCGAATTTCTGATGTATTTTTTTATATTGGACCAAATAAAGAATAATAATTACCTACACAAACATTTTTAAATAACACTGCTCTATTTTTATAAAATAAATTGTATCATCCCTCAGATTGCCAATGAACTCTTTCGGTTATTTAGGCCTACAAGCAGGTCACTGAGCCTGAGTGTCGATCTACTGTAGGCATAGTTCACATAATACTAATCACTTCATGGAAAAACAAACCCAGTCAACGCCTACCCAATTGAGTTTTAGCCAATAAGATGTGGCACTGACAGATTGAAAGCGATAGACCCTATCTACTCAATAGTAATGACGCCTGGTATATATAGATGTCCAAGATCAAAGCAGTGATTATGATTGTGGTAACTCATGGAATTCGATTGTTTCATAGGATGCACTGTTGCCTTCTTATCGCTGTACAGCTCCAATGTTTGATTGACGGCGGTACAACGATTTTCAACTGTAGTTGTAAATTTTATTTTTAGGTATGTCCTGTGACGATCATTTTGTCAATAATTAATTTTTTTTGATAAATGCTTAGTTTATAAAAGCTGATGATTTTTTTTCATTACAAAATAAATTGTTCGGAATTCAGGAATTTCGTTTTTCATACTGAAGTGAGTGATACTGGGCCTTCCAGTTTGGGATGTTGGCTTTTGGAGATTCCACTGTATAACAATTCAAAATATAAACTTAAAAAGTTCATAACCAAAAACTTGTACATGTAATGACAACACTTTTTGTATTCAATTACCTTCTACAAATCGTTTACTCCTAAGACTATGATGATGAATTTGCTATTTTCATGTTTATGTGTACACTATTGTTTGTATATTTAGGCAAGGTGCTTTCTCTCATTGCCTTGTCTTTGGATTGGACATAAAGATGTTGGTCCCACGTACATAAAATCCATGATAAAGAACATTTGAAAGGGGTAAGAAAATCGTCTCCTGGCATGCTGATAACTCAAATTTCCAATTCTAGTTAAACAGAGAACCATACATTTGAAGGTTGAAGATGATAAGTATGTAAAAAATGCTGGCTCTATTGTCAGTGTCTTCCGAGAAAAATCATTGAGATGCGTTTCCATTGAATGCTAAATTGGTTAATATCTACAAAACATCTATTATCTGATACACATGATACCAAATGTTTGCATATTTATAAAGCTCAAATCAACGTGGAAGTTCAAAGTCAACAACTTGCATACATAAAATGTACATTTTTACAAATTCATTGTCGTTTCAAAAGCTTATCAATCTTGAAAAATATTGCAAAAGCCTCAGTTTGAACATACGGCGAAAAAGCAGACTGTTCCAGCGTATAAACGCATATTATAAGTTCTTTCTTTTTGCGTTTCTTTGATTCTATGCATACTAGTTCCTATCTTGCTGTACTGTTAATCTTGCTGTACTGTTAATCGTTGTAGTCGTTTTGTTGTCTTTTCAAAAGGCTCCTGTGAAATATAAAATGAAGTATTTAATAGTATAATTAACTTTATTGCACAAATAAGCATTGTGGTGTTCTAATGAGTAATAGTTTTCATTTGTTGTCAGTCAAAAGTACTTCATATTTATCCTCAATGTTTAAGTTTAATGACTCCCTCCACCCCAAATGCACCCGTAGCCAAAGTTGTAAAACATTAATAACACCAAATTGGAAAAATGCTCAAGGTAAAAGAACTTTTAAATACAGAGCAACAAAAAAATGGAATCTTTTACTAACTGATATTAGAACAAAAGTAACTGGGAAAAACATTTATAAATTCAAAAATATATCAACTTAAATATCATCTAAGTGATCCTGCATATACTGTATCTACTTTTTAAATGTTATTTCGTATGTATGTCTTTTATACAAAAAAAATGTTGTTTTTAACTGTTCTGTATATATCTTCTTTTAAATTAGGCTTATGTATGCTTTTATTTTTTGTATATATGTTATAATTTTTCTTTACTTTTAAACCTTGTAACTGGACCATTTTGAAAAGCAGTACTACGTTACTGAAAATGCAATCCAGTCAAAAGAAAGAATAAATAAATTATTAAATTAATACTGATTTTGTTCTAACAATCTATTCAAATTATATATTTCATGTATTATATGTCTGGATGCTTAAAAAGTTTTGTTACAACAAAATGGAAAGTGAAGTTAATGCACTAAATTTTATCCGCTCCTCTAATAATGTTCGATCACTAGTCAATCTATAGCATTTAAAAAAATTATTTTTATCAAAGACAGCATAAATGCTTATCCATAGTCCTAAAACGATAACTTTTATAATTTCTTTTGTTTTTTGTAAGAGAAATGTATGTTTATCTATTTATCATTGATCATTTTTCCTCCTCACTGTAGCAGCCTTTAGGGCTACTAGCCTAAAGATACGTCTGTAAATTGATGTTTAAATATAGACTAATACATACAGACAAAAATATATACAAGATAATCAGTGAAACTTGGCAAGAGGGACATTTTCTGTTTCCTTGGAGAGTTTTGTATTCTGAACTGTATGAACTTGCATTTATTTTATTTCATACGCAACCCACTCACCAATTACAGGATGAAGACACTATTTCAAATTGATCGAGCGCTGGTAAACTAAATCTTATTTGAGGCATTGAGGAGTTGAAAGCGTTCAAGTGAGTTACTGTACAACCCTGGTACTAGGTCAGGATTGAACTCTGAACCCCCTACAGCTCCACTACTACTTTAACTTCATGGAAAGTAAATCTACTATTAATTAAAAAAATGCTCACCAGTTACAAAATTTGATTAGGTGCCCACTGATTTAACCAGTTTGTAAGCATACAAATTCATTATTTTATTTTAATTTATTTGAAAATAAATATATATTCAGTGTTAAGTAGTAAGAACTAACTGGCCATAAAAGAGGTGCGTGTGACATGTTTGTTGACAAGGAAAAACAAACACCAGTGGCATAGCAGCTATGAGCACTCACTGGTTAAACCTAGGGGCCGGCCCCAGAGCTCAAGGGCCCCAGAGTATGAGCACTACCCAGTGTTGGAGGGCCCATATAGAGTTCTAAACCAGGGCCTTTTCCCCTGCATTACGCCACTGACAAACACTAAAATATCTACCAAGTTAACTATTACTGACTATGATCTTATTAACAGTAACACTGTGAATGGCTAAACCATCCAAAACTATGCTGAATATGGCTACAGGGGCAAATTACAGTACAGTACAATAGTACAATTGTAATTTCAGCTGAACTAGGAAAGATACCTTTCATCACAGACTTTATAACGAAAATCGAGTGTCAAGTCAATGGTTAAACGTGTAAACAAAAAAAGGACAATGCAATGTCATTGACTTAGATGTCGATGACCCCTATTTAAATACATCAAATCATGACAAATTACTGGCATTTGACAAACATGATATAAACAAAAAGGAAAATAATAGTGAGTTTGAGCAAGGAACATCAATCACATAAACTGATATGTGTGCCAGACAATGAGGTACATCTGAAGGTTTTACAAAACCTATTTAAAGTAGTGCACTTAACATTACTTTTTCATAAAGAATGCACTTTATAATGTGTACTAGAACATATTACAACATACTTAAGTAGTATGATATTCAATAAATATTCTATTTAACTCAATAAATATTCTATTTAACTCTTAATGTGATTGAGAGTACTGAAATTTAGTTTTGGAACTGAGTGTAATAGAACAAATAATTTCATTCAGTGAAAGATGAAAATGTGTTATATCTTCTCTTGGCTCATAAAAATAAAATCTTTCATCTTTCACCTCATGAAATTATTTGTAACATTACACTCATAAACATTCATTATTTGTATACTGAATTACATAATTCCTGTCATTTTATTGGACGATTGTGATACTATTAAATGATCTTGTGATAGTACCTTTTTCTCCATTTATTTTATATTTCCCCGGAAAAAATCTTACGTACGAAAAAGAAATATCTCAAGACCGATTGATCGCGATCGAACTCACTTTTTTGGAAAGAGATATGTGTTAATTTGGACGAAAAAGCACTTTGATAATAGCTACCTGTATATGAGTGTTTGTATGATTTTAATTAATTAATAGAAACAAATATAAAAGACGTGGAATCGTTGGAAAAAACAGAATAACCCCAACAGTGTCAGTTGCCTGGCATCGTTTTGGAATCATACCACTAGCCTAGGCCTAGAATAATAATGCATAATCTGATGTACAGTAGTCTGGGACACAATCTGAGAGGTTTAGTCTGGGGCATAATGCGAAGAGTTGCTGATGTAGTCTGGGACACAATTTGAGAGGTTATTAACATAGTTTGGGGTGTAATGCAAATAGTTGCTGATGTAGTCTGGGACACAATCTGAGAGGTTATTAACATAGTTTGGGGTGTAATGCAAATAGTTGCTGATGTAGTCTGGGACACAATTTGAGAGGTTTAGTTTGGGGTGTAATGCAAAGAGTTGCTGATGTAGTCTGGGACACAATTTGAGAGGTTATTAACATAGTTTGGGGTGTAATGCAAATAGTTGCTGATGTAGTCTGGGACACAATTTGAGAGGTTTAGTTTGGGGTGTAATGCAAATAGTTGCTGATGTAGTCTGGGACACAATTTGAGAGGTTATTAACATAGTTTGGGGTGTAATGCAAATAGTTGCTGATGTAGTCTGGGACACAATCTGAGAGGTTTAGTTTGGGGTGTAATGCAAAGAGTTGCTGATGTAGTCTGAGACACAATCTGGGGCATAAAGTATTCTAAAGTTTGGTACTATACCCTTAATGGTGATCCTCTCTTCTCTGATTTCCTAAGTGAGTGTGCTGCGTTGGACTGTTCCATTCTTCGCTCGTCTAAAATTGTTTTATTCTCCATAATGTTATCTTGTTGTTGCCATAGTGATATAACAGAATCTTCACCCCCAGTTACCAGGCTTCCAGTCTAGAAAATAAAAATGCTTTTTTCATTTAATGTGGTTAAAAGTACTTACAGGTACTCTAAAAGACAGAATAACCCCAACAGTACTTACAAGTACAAGGAGGTTATGTAGTCGATCGCTTGAGTGTGTCTGTTTTTGTTTGTTTGTTAATGTTAGCAGGATTACTCAGGATCCCAATTCTGGACAATATTCAATATTATTTTCAGACTTGCTAGTGTTAAAAGATAGGAGACAATTTTCAAAAGCCGGCGATCTGGTACTAAGCAGTCTTAATGTAACGCTATGTTCATAGTAAAAAATGGATTGTTAAAAGTGTATATTATGCGCTAAAGTCTAAAGTAGGCACAAATGGTTCTTCATTTTTTTAGATCATGTTTCTATTATACAAATATGAACTTCTCTAATCCGTTCTTTAACTAGTAATTAATCCTAGGTTTTAGAATTCTTGGATTCTCACCGTTTTAATTAAAAGAACTCAATTTAATCCTAGTATATTGTTAATGCACCATTCAAATGAGATATTAATGGTTATTGGAAAATTTAATAGACTTTGAGAATAATGTTAAAATGAGCAATATAAAACGCCCACTCAAAGCCTATAGCCTTTGTAAAAGAAAAACAGTCTGTTTCTCATGAAATATGGAGGACTATAGAGGGCTCTGTTTTGTTAGTTACCAAAGAAAACCAATAGGATAGATTGCAATTCAATGCAACATTACAGAATCGACATTATCCTAGGGCGTGTTTCCGCAGTCATAACAAAATTATCAGTTAATTTTTTAACCAATCAGATAATTAATACAAAAATAACTGTGCATGATCAGACTTTACCGAACAACCAAGAGCCCAGGTCAAAGGTTAAAAATTATCGTATTTATCAGATAATTATCCGATTTGAATGAGATAATTATTGGCTAATTTTTCTCGAGTGGAATCGGTTAAACCCCTTTTCCACAGGCAGTTTTATCAGTTAATTATCGGTTAATTTGTATCGGTTATTTTTTGGCTGCGGAAACACGGCCAGAGTCATGATTGGTCTTCAGTCACTATGTATCTATTGTAAGAAGTTGTTTAGATTATTATCATATTGTGTATAGCAGATATACTACAGTGTTGACAAATAATCCTACTATAACATGGGCTTTTAATTACCATTTGGTAGAGTTTTTTAATGTGAGCATTTACAATATTGTTTAGCTGAAATAATTTATTGTTATTTTATGGTGCTATATTTGTTTGTACACAGTTACAGGCAAATTCTGTGATGTGGATCTTCACAATAGAATGTTTATAGCCATAATTACATACCAGGAATTTCCTATCCATAATTATTGTTTGTCTTGTGTTAGGTTCTATTTAGATTATATTTTTCAATAACACCCACTTACATGTTCGTATCTGACGAATGTATATAATGAAAAGGTTATACTGTTATTATATACTGTTTAGTCAAGTCATAGAAGTTTGTGTCAACAGGGATCATAGGCCTCCTTATGCAACGGTATTCATTATGTATTACCTGATCATTCCAATGTAAACATCGTACGGTTGATGAGTGGGCTCCAGATAACCGATGTACAGGATAAAGCTTATCTTTACCTATTGTTAAAAGTGTTTGTTCACCACTGAAAAAAACAAAACCAAACAAACAAAGATAAATAAAGCAATCTTTAACATTTACAAGTATGCAGTACCGTAAAATCTTGAAAAGATTAAATGATGTAGATCTGATGATACAAGATCTCATGAATAAAGTGATCATTTCGTCTAAATGATCTAGACATGATACAAGATCTTATGAATGAAGTGATCATCTCTTCTAAATGATGTAGACATGGCAATACAAGATCTCATGAATAAAGTGATCATTTCGTCTAAATGATCTAGAAATGATAAAAGATCTTATATATGAAGTGATCATCTCTTCTAAATTCATGTAGACATGGCAATACAAGATCTCATGAATAAAGTGATCATTTAGAAGAAATGATCTAGACATGATACAAGATCTCATGAATGAAGTGATCATCTCTTTCAAATGATCAAGACATGATACAAGATCACATGAATGAAGTATCATCTCTTCTATATGATGTAGACATGATACAAGATCTCATGAATGAAGTATCATCTCTTCTAAATGATGTAGACATGATACAAGATCACATGAATGAAGTATCATCTCTTCTAAATGATATAGACATAATGATACAAGATCACATGAATGAAGTATCATCTCTTCTAAATGATGTAGACATGATGATACAAGATCACATGAATGAAGTATCATCTCTTCTAAATGATATAGACATAATGATACAAGATCACATGAATGAAGTATCATCTCTTCTAAATGATATAGACATAATGATACAAGATCACATGAATGAAGTATCATTTCTTCTAAATGATATAGACATAATGATACAAGATCACATGAATGAAGTGATCATCTCTTCTAAATGATGTAGACATGATGATACAAGATCACATGAATGAAGTATCATCTCTTCTAAATGATATAGACATAATGATACAAGATCACATGAATGAAGTGATCATTTCTTCTAATTGATCTAGACATGATACAAGATCTCATGAATGAAGTGATCATCTCTACTAAATCTCTTAGTTACAGAAGAACAAGCTGATAATCATAGATCAAATTAATTCTGCTAAAGTAGTATTCAAATACCACTTGGTTCTAATATTGAATATCGAAATGTGGCAGGCTATAGGCCCGTGACCTTTGACAAGATCGGCTAAAATTTATAATTTCAAACTACTATATATATAAACTTGTATATTCAAGAATAGTTGCTCCATAGACTGCCGAAACCGGTTTCCAAGAAAACTGTTCTTTTTTAATTTTCAATAGAAACAGGCCCATTGTGTGTTAATTATCTATGATCTACCACAATCTACCACAGCAAATATTGTTACTGTATTTGCAAACATTGTATCAAATAAAATATAACCATGAGTCTCTAACATCACAGTGTGATGATGGTCTTGTGTTTTTTGAATTATTATTGACTAAAAGGACTGTGAAAATTTGTTATAAATTCATCAGTTAATGTACTCTGGAAATATTTTAAAGCAAATGAATCATCAGTAATCAGTAATTACTTGTATTTTTACAGTCACTCTTCGCTGAGATAAAAGGTGAGCAAGCGCTGTTCTTTATAGCATTATATTAGTCTGTTAGAAGACGCACAGTTCTCAAAATGCTAAATTTAATTTCTGTAGTCCCAATGAAAATCAATTCAATTCAGTAAATAGGAAATGTCAGTAGTTTTTTACGAATCACATTAAATTAAACATTCATTCTGCACAGATGTTTCTGGTCATGCACAGAACGATATCTTTATGGTATTTATCTCCATTCAAGTTTGTACGTAATTGGGCCGAATTTCTGTAATAATACATTAGTAATAGCTACATAGTACTGGAGAACATTGAAGATGCTCAATAGACAGATATCAAATAAACGATTTTAAATTTTAACTGCTTAAATCTTTTTGATATGTATTGTACTAAAATCTATCTGCCTTCATTGCATGATGTATGTTATTGTGTGCAATTTTGAGGCACCTTCTTAAACCTGCAAACTCTCACGCATAATGCGTGATTTTCACACACGAGGGGCGATACTTTATGCCTCACGCATACGTGGCAATTTCTCACACATCCATAAAAATATCCAGAAAAAACATTATTTTGAAATTAACTATTTTGAAGGAAAAATAGCCTAGGACTGCACATTATTTAATTAAATTGAGCATAATTAGCCTAGGCCTTTATATGTTTATTTGTATTTTATGGTTTGTAGTACAGGAAAGCCAACTCAATAATTCGAAACTTAAACATAGAGGGCATATTTTGTGAATATTTTGAATTAAAATAACATAGAGGGTGTTTAATTTAATGTCTCACACATTGGCCACAGAAAAAGTTGGCAGGCATTCTGTCCTAACCATGTAGGGCTGTGATAGGGAAGATTCCTACTCACTCCTACAGCCAAATCCTGCATCTTTCCCTGCCTGATTTCAATCATTTGATCATGCAGTAGAATCTGTTTTTTTTTATACAAAGTTGGCATAAATTGTTGCTATTTTAGAGAAGATTATGTTACTCACCGGTGATTTCCTGCCAAAACAATAAGTGTCTTCAGTGATGAATGGTAAAACCCATCAACTAAATAATCAATAGAACAGGCATCCTACAAAAGTAAAATAATATCATTATATTACATAGCCTATTTTTGTTTGAGATATTTGTGCGTGTGTTTGACTGTTAGAAGGATAAACTTAAAACTAAAAGACGAATCTTTACTTCACAGATAGATATGTAGGCACGGACTATAGGACCATAATATGGTCCTATTGAGATAACTTTTTTCGTCTTTAAGTGGTTAAAAATGTGAAATATAAGGCGATTCTAATAATTTGAGCGGCCCGCTATAAATCTCAACATGCATTGCGTGCGGATTGATATTTTTGTTTTTCGATCGATCGTGAGCCCAAAACAAATGGAAGACTCTAACTTAACTTAGGCCTATAGCTAATGTACGATGTTCGTACGTTAACTATGTTTACCAGCTAGGCCTACAAAACTAAGCCTAGTTAGGCTAGGCCTAAAGACGGCCAACGAGCGGACATTCAACATATCATAATTTACCATAAAACGTACATTTAAGAATGACCTGGTTTAATGTTTTTAAATTAATATATATGCCTTATTTTTACAAAACGTCAACAATTGTAGGAAATGGGTCTTTAACAAAACAGTATCGAAAGCAATATGTTTAGAATTAATTAGTAATTTATTCAAATTTTCATGGTATTTGGGTATTTAAATTGAAAAGTTTCAGTGTACTTAAAAAAAGAGTTCATATTCATTCCAAAATCATTTTCAATTCATCATAAAAATAAATATATTAAATTACTAATCCGGTGTAATCTAATCCAATTTACAGATTTTCAACTGTAGATGGTTTGTTAACATTACTAATGACAAATGCTAGTTGATTATTTTGCATTTGCACTTACCATGGAAAATAGAGAACAGATTGACCAATGGAAAGTGAATGCCAAATTAAGTGGATTTGTGTACTTTTTGTGATAAATGATTACACGTGCAGGTTCGTTAAAAAAATCTTGAATTATCAAAACTAGTTGAAAAACAACTTTAGAATTCTTATATCTTATAAACCTGTATTGAATCTAATCCAATTGAAATGTACAGCAGAATTTAATCATAAGTATCTCGTCCTCGAATTAAAAAAGTAGATAATAGTTTGATCGCGGCTGATGATAGCACGCTAGCTAAATATTAATCCTAAACGGTGAAGCGACTTATTAAGCAGGCTTAACAGTTAATTTCACTTATCATCAATTACCGAGTATCGAAGACGCAATTTAATCATGTGTGTTATAGTGAGTGTACTTACCCCTGAGACAGATTCTCGAACGTCGTCAAATCTTGTTAAGATGTTTGACTGCAACAAAATAAATGTGCCAAGTCAGTATTAGGTTTTAGAAGAAAGGTTTTTATTTCTCATAACAGTAATTAATCATAAAAATATAACATTAATACTGTACTGTAATTAAAAGAAAACCCTAAATCATTAAAAATAATATAATATATTAAAAAATAGTAGTTTATTTAGGGGAGGTCCAAATTGAACTTGATAAACTAAAGATAAGTCATCTGCACCGCATAGCTTAGTAATAGAGAGATAATACTGTGTTATGTTATAATATTTGGTGTTGCACACTAAGGATAAGTTCTTGATTTATTTCAGGTGGTGAATCGGGCAGTACCCCGGGTACAAAGAGTGTTACTGCATACTTTAACATGCACACGGGCAATGTTGCACACAGGACCAATGGCTTAATGTCTCATCTGAAAGACAGTGCTCTATATTATAGAGATTATAATGAAGTCACTATATCTCTATGGCTATAGATGTCTACATGTATGTGTCAGATAGGAGGCTATTATCAGCAACAACAAAAAAAACAACATACTTTCACAAACAATATTTTTTTGCATTTGTGCTAATCACCTAACTCAAGTTTAAGTTTAGTTTATTATTCATTTAGCATAATATCAATTGTATACTTTGTTTGATACTCGTGTTTTAGTTAGTAAACTCATCAGAATACAGTTCAATTATAATTGTTTATATGAATTGAAATTATCAATTAGAAAAGTTTAGTTGAATGGATTTAATTATCCCATGAGGTGGTATTGTAAATGGATAACAATAGCCTTTACAAAGAAGAAAAAAACTAGTTTATTTGAAAAAAGGAAGTAAAAAGGTGAAATAAAATACCAACCTTCCCACCATCCCCAACAATTTTATATACATATACTTTGTATGTGACAAAATAATAATTTAATTATTTAAAAGTTTAACCCTTTGAAGACGTGGCCCGTAATTTACTAGCCCAGGACGCGAGGCCTGTATATGTACAGGCTGAATTGCATTTTTTGAGCATTTGACCTAGGTCAAAAAATTGATTTTGGTTGCAATTTTTCAGAAGGCCAAAACATTTCACATAACAATAAAACCAACAATTGCAGAAAGGTAGAGTCATAAAAATGTATTTTGCATTTATCCTAAACCTGTTTACCTTAAAGGGGGGTTCCGGGTTTAAAATGAATAGTAAAAAATGAAGGCTGTGAAATGAGGCCAGATTACAAGTGCAGCTACGGCGATATGACACTGTGTTACAGAATAGGAAATTCGTGAAATGGTCAATCTTCCGACGACTCGTTATCATTAACCATATCAATTACTTTTGTAAAATTATACTTATCTGATGTAATTTTAGTCTCATTTATAAAGTCAATTTTCTATGAAAATTCATCAAAACAGTGAAAAATTAGATATGTTTGCACTTTACGTTTGCCGATTTTCGCACTGACTTAGGGAAAGCCTTCAAAATCAATGAAGCGTAACGTATACATTCCTGCTGAGCGAGGAGAGCGAGACGACGATACACGTGCTCTCTCTGCCCATGCCTGGCATCGTTACGTGATAAGCAGATACAGTATACAATACCAAACTGGTCGGGTCGAGTATACCCCGTCTATATAATCACA
This sequence comes from Antedon bifida, assembly GCF_963402885.1. Classification (NCBI taxonomy): domain Eukaryota; kingdom Metazoa; phylum Echinodermata; class Crinoidea; order Comatulida; family Antedonidae; genus Antedon; species Antedon bifida. The sequence goes on along the minus strand of NC_136233.1, from coordinate 4,665,337 downwards.
AAATGAACGATGTACAGTATTTGATAGAAGGTCGACTCGACCTACCGGAATGGTATAGATAATATAGCTCGAATGAGAGAGTTGGAATATTTGTAAACATAAGTATTGTTAATTTTCACAAGTGTAGCCTATAGTAAAAGGCCTGGTAGTATCAATTCGCATAGGGTCTACTACACTAGCTAGCTCAATTTTTAACTGGGCCGGATCGGCTCGGTCTCCTTCCTACTACCTGGTCTACTTGCTTGATGCAGTATCTGCTTTTTTGGAGAGTTAGGCCTACTTAGACGATCGGGACACCATACGTCATGTGGACGGCGATCGGACCTTGTTTTGCCTCAATATTTACAGCCGATTTTGTAGAATGTTTTAGGTTTAGATTGTTTAGGAGTTTGGTTGATAGGATGGGTTTGGAATTCACTGAGTTTTGTTATTTATGGGCCAATCATTTAGTAGTAGGCTAGCTAGGCCCATGATGGGCCCCAATGTTTTAACGTAGCCATCGTGGCATGGAATCCCTAGTCAGAATGGCTCTCACCGGGCCATGAAAAAAAATGATTTAGGCTAGGCCTAGCCTAGTACGTGAAGCCGATAATACGATCTGTACTATTCGAGGTATAAAAATAGTATATCATTTATGACTCCGTAATCTGTACTAAATTTTGTATTTCATTAAATGTCAAATAAATAATATGCTACTACTGTTATTATTACACTTTAGGCCTAGCTTAGAAAATCTACAAAAAATGTATTTCACAATGATCGGGTGGTCGTCGTTTGACAGGGGGAGAGAGATGTAAATTAGTTGACAAACACAACGTACATGACGTCGCGAGTTTGGAATCCACTGATGACGTGATTTTGTGAATATCTCATGAATATTAATGAGCTTCCCTAAGCTGCTGAAAAACAGACTTTCCATGAATTTACCCTAAAATGTATATGAAATTTAATTTTTTACTTCTTCATTCTGACATGTCTATATTGTTATAATATTTTTTATTTATTAAATAAACGATATTTAAAAGCAAATTTTAAACCCAGAATCCCCCTTTAAACTAAACCTTATATAGCCTCAGTCAATTGGGGTAGAAACCTCGCGTCTTCAAATGGTTAAGCAGTTTATTATGTACATACAACATCCATATTCAAGGGACACCACTTTCAAGAGGACACTTTGTAGCTTTTACTGTACTCATAATTATAATTAAGCACTTTAAAAGTATAATTTGATATTAAGGATAGGCAGAATGCAATTTCTTAATCTAGCAATCATTTCCATCAAATTCAATTATTAAATGAAGTATTTATAAATATAATTGACTATCCCGGGACTAAGCTACTCAACAATTGCTCCAGCATATAATTGATTAATATACAAACCAATTTCAATCCAATGGTATGGATTAGCTAATAATCTGAATTCTGATGGTAAGATAAATCCCTAAATAATATATGGCAATTTGCAATTATTGGAAATATCCCTTTTTCAACAAGTTCAATTATGACTTGTCTTGGAGAACAGATTTCACATGTATTGGACAATAGAAGACCAAACCTTTATAGTCATAATTTTCAAAGACTATAAGTTTCTATATTTTACTTTCCTTTTTTTACTTAATTTTTTAGCTTTTAATTTTACATGAGCACAGTACAATATGCATGTTATATTTGCACAGCTCAGATAACCAAAGTTCTTTTTTTGTTCTTTTTAATCGGGGTACCCAAGTCTAGGACTCTCTCATCTTCTCCTCCATCCGACACTATTGAGTAAAAAGTGCGATTTATAAAGTACTACTCCTCCCTTATTCGTTGTAGTATTGAGCTGGGATTTGTCATGAATATACTACAGGGACATGTCCTCAAAGCTATAGAGCCGGATTTTTAAATTTCAAACAGGATGCAGCCATATGACGTCTCTAAGATGGTACCGTATAGCCGTATTTGGTAGCGAGGTTATTGATGTGTATGTGACGTCACATTCCATCTTATGACGTCATTACAGCTTCTTTTGCTGTACCCCGAGTATCGCACATTCATGCTTTTTTATATAGTATTTGTTAGCTTTTGGACATCAAGTACTTTTCAAGCTCTTTTTTAGACGTCACTTACAGTTTTATCCATCATTATTTTTATACTATTGTAAATCTTATATGATGAATATTTAATTGAAATAAAAATTGTATTCAAACTTACTTCAACTGCATCCCAAATGAGCAACGTTTCTGTGTGTGTCAGACAATACAAGTACTCACTGTTGGTTCCACACCAACCTATGTGACTCTAATAAAGAAAAGACATATGTGATAATACTTTATATTTCCGAGTTCAAATTAGAAGTAGAAAGAGAATAGTAGCAATAAAGAAAAATACACTAACCAATATAAGAAACAAATATTAGTTTAAAATAAAAATAATAAACATTTGTTAATAAATTAACATATATTAATGAACAAGAAGAACACAAATGTGAAGCAACTTTATCTGGTTTAGATACCTTACCTGCTATAATACTCTTACAGTAAATTTCATATTGCATGTTTCTTATACTATTTAAATACACAATGTGACTCCCACATTGGTTTTTTTTTCACCTAGTTATAGCAGCTTTAACAAATTGGTTGCTTAGGTTATCAAGCTCCAAAGAATATCCTATTTCAAATAGGACTTGCCGATAAAATTAAATTACATACTTTTGAACATTTTATTTTTCATTTTCTTTATGAATCTGAATGCAAGGCCTATAGATATCCATTGCATTTGCCTTAAGATATCAAACTTCTTTTATTGGCTCAAACTAAAAAAACTTATCTTTTCTTTTTATTTAGGTTGCTACTAATACCCACTTACCATTGTATTTTACATTCTTACCAACATATTATAAAGCCTTGTAAAGTTTCTCTGCTTCGCTTGCTTGTTCTTTCCTTTCTGCTGTTTGTCTGTACAATACAACAATGTGCATTAGTCTGATTCTACTTTTATACTATTCATTAAATCAACTTCATCTATATGGAACGCCAAAAAGACAACTTAGAATTGCATTAACTAAAGAATCAACTCAACTGAAAAATCACATGAGCTGGATCACAAATCTAATGAACTGCCACAAAATGAATCACCCCTATTAAACCATACACATCATCTTTTACTAAAACTTTTTCTGAAAGAGCAACCTAGAATTAAATAATCTATAAACAAAAAATATAAACATATACCGTACCACATACTTTGGAGAATCACAACTACTATGGAAATATCAAGCAATTGAATCAGAACAAATGTATCACATCCCAGCTACAGGATAATCATACTAAAAAATGAATTACTCAAATAGATGCCCATCTCAACTAAAAAATAATCTCGGCTAAAGAATTACCTCAACTAAATGCCCATCTCAACTTTAAAATAATCTTAACTAAAGAATAATCTGAACTAAATGCCCATCTCAGCTAAAAAATAATCTCTGAGAGATTATTGTTAGTTGAGGAGAGTATTTAGATGAGATTATTCTTTAGTAGAGATTGTTCTTTAGTAGAGATCGTTCTTTAATTGAGAATATTCTTCAGTTGAGATTATTCTTTGGTAGAGATCGTTCTTTAGTCGAGGCAAGAATTTAGTTGAAATTATTCTTTAGTAGAGATTATTCTTTAGTTGAGGAAAGTATTTAGTTGAGCTTATTCTTTAGTAGAGATTATTCTTTAGTTGAGGAAAGTATTTGGTTGAGCTTATTCTTTAGTAGAGATTATTCTTTAGTTGAGGAAAGTATTTAGTTGAGCTTATTCTTTAGTAGAGATTATTCTTTAGTAGAGATTATTCTTTAGTTGAGGCAAGTATTTAGTTGAGATTATTCTTTAGTAGAGATTATTCTTTAGTTGAGGAAAGTATTTAGTTGAGATTATTCTTTAGTTGAGGCAAGTATTTAGTTGAGATTATTCTTTAGTAGAGATTATTCTTTAGTTGAGGAAAGTATTTAGTTGAGATTATTCTTTAGTTGAGGCAAGTATTTTAGTTGAGATTATTCTTTAGTTGAGGAAAGTATTTAGTTGAGATTATTCTTTAGTTGAGGCAAGTATTTAGTTGAGATTATTCTTTAGTTGAGATTATTCTTTAGTTGAGGAAAGTATTTAGTTGAGATTATTCTTTAGTTGAGGAAAGTATTTAGTTGAGATTATTCTTTAGTTGAGGCAAGTATTTAGTTGAGATTATTCTTTAGTTGAGATTATTCTTTAGTTAAGGCAAGTACTTAGTTGAGATTATTCTTTAGTAGAGATTATTCTTTAGTTGAGGCAGGCATTTAGTTGAGATCATTCTTTAGTTGAAATTAATATGTTGAGATTATTCTTTAGTGGAGTTGAGTATTTAGTTGACAGTCCTGTAGTTGGTGATTTGTTATGTTCTTCTTTAGTTGAGGTGATTTTGTAGTTGGTATAATTTTAGGTTACCATTTTGACGTTCCATACATCTTTAGAAGGAATTCCGGAATGGAAATTTCCAGAATTCCCTTTTAAGCTGGATAAAGCCCATTATCAAATTAGCAATAGTATGCGCTGTATACAGAGATCACCTTACTCCATATAGTACTGATGCACGCCACCACCTCTAGGCAACAGCTCTCCTACTCAAATTGTTCAGAATTCAGAACAGGAGGATATTCAACCTTACTGGTCATGGACTTTGCTATTACTTGCTTAATCAAACTTGACTGTTTATTCCCCTTTTAATATAACCTTTAAAATTGATCCTAATTTATTCTGTTGTTAAGTCTTTTAGAAAGCTTTCAATTTTTTTTCATGCTTTCAACATTAGGTGTATTTTTCTTTCTTAATTAAACCTGACTGTTATTCTTTTCCTCCTTGTTTTGTTGGCCCTCCTATTGACAACACTAATTATTCTGTTAGGCCTTTTAGATTCCAATAGAAAATCTGAAAGCTTTTTATTTTTAAAAATCAGAATAGAAAGATTTATATTATTATACCGCCTTGTTTTACTAGCCCTACTATTGATATTATTTTGTTAGATTATTTGGTCTTCCAATAGAAGATGAAATCCCAATTAGAAGATTTCAATTTTCTCAGAACCCCATCATGATATACTATATTTTGCTTTTAAACTTAAACTGTTCTTAAAACCTTATTTTCATCCTCTTCAAACAAGCATTTAAATTTGGCGACAACCTGGACCTGTGACTTGGTGATGACATATGCGAGCAATTTTGGATGACTGTCTTCGCAATTTAGAAAATAATTACCCGAAGTAATATCGGTTTAAAGGCCAAGCCAGTAGCCAGGACTTTTATCAGGGGGTTCTTTTTTTCCAGAAGGGCACATCAAGGGTTTATTCTGCCATCCCCACCAAATATAACAAGCTACGTAAGGAGTTTTAAATGTTTAAAAAGTGATGGTCACACCAGTAGAGATGCAAGGAGTAAAGTAAGGAGGGCCTAGAATGGTGAACCAGGGAATTTTATTTTTCCAGGCTTGCTGGGATCTCAGAAATTTAATTGTATGTGATCAAATTCTTGATTATTGGACATAAAAATCAATCAATCATTCATTTATAATTGTTAATTAGTATAGGACCTGGTGATCACAAAGTGGAAAAAGTTAGTTGGATTTACTGCAGCTCATCACCTCATTTGTATAGGTTCAGGTTGTTGTGAAATCAAAGGCTCTCGAATGAATATTAACTACTCCAAACAATATAAAAAATATTTACCTTACCTAATAATATTTAAAAAAAGACTTAACTGGAAATAAGAAAAAAAAATCATTTTATTTAGATATTCATTTACAAACACAGTTTTCTGTAACCACTAATTTGAGAAAAAGCCTAAATGGCTTGTTTTGATATCTTTTTTTTTTTTTTAAATTTATTTATTGTATTTTCAGTTTTACATTCAGTACATGTTAGTACATACAATTAACAGACCAAAGAAATGAAAAATAACACATTGAACAAAAAATTAATAGAAAATGAATAACAAATATAGATGTTATAGATTAGAAACAAAATATTATTAATTACTATAGCAATTAAAGTTTGGTTAATTGGAAACTTATGATTATTATATGAATGCTTTTATGTTTAATAATCAATTATTTGAATGTGACTGTTATAGATTTATAGAAAATTGCAATTTTGTTAAAGTGTCTAAAACACACTGTACATATCCATTCAAATAAAATTAGCCACTGAGACAATTTATCCAGAAGGGTAATGGTGGTACTAAGTACTAAAGACTAAATTGTGTTTTATATTTTATTTCATATTAGGCTATCTCTGAATCAGCTCGGTTCAGCTAGGCCTAGCTTTATCCACAAATCTACTCCAAAAAATGTCTTTTAGAAGGCTTTTCTTATGTAAAAATTGTGTACTTCTTGTGAATGGAATCAGAGAGTGATTAAATCTTATTTTCTATCCTTAGCCGTGGACCCATAATGATATGTTTAAAATCATCCTCTAAATAATCGTTAATGAATAACTTACCACAGATGATTCAGAATTTAGCGTGGTCACAAGTGCATCATCCTCGCTTTTCTCGCAAATGTCAAAAACACAAACTAGACCATCAGTTGACCCTGTTGCAAGGCTATTTGCTTTTGTTGGATGGAATTTTACCTGCATGAATAAGAAATTAATAGGGACACTATAAATACATAAAGTTCAAATAAAAACTTCAAACAAATTATATCTAAATTTAATACAATCTGAGGCTTTAAGAAATATTTATGTTAAGACTGTAAATCAGGAGGTTTTAAATGTCACATGTCACAATAAAAGTATCATAAAAGAATTAAGATATAGTATAGCATCATTTATTATAGACAAAAAAACTGTCTAGCAAATGCATTTTCTGAAACCAGAAACTGTGTGATGAATTATGCAATTTCAACATTTTAAACAATTATGTTGGGAGTTATTTGATTACTATGATTGGTCAGTTTAATACCAGGGCAATTACACATGTGCAGAAACAACAACTAGGGACTTCTCGAAAAAAAAAACCAAAAAAAAAACAGGCCAGCTCTTACTTCAGTATGTTTTTCTTCTGAGAGGTATAGAGCAAAATTTAAAATTATTTCTTATCTTTAAATGTAGATGCTGTTAAATTTTAGGTCTCATCTGTTTTATAATTTACCAAATGTTAAATTATCGAAAAAGGCAAACTGTAATGCACAGCCTCAGGGAATAACAACCCTGTGTTGATCCGGGCCTCCGTCGATAAATAAAGCTGAACTAGTATTAGAACAGCTGTCCTATCAAATAGATGATAATCATTTGGTTCTAAATATTGATTTCTACTGGCCGTTTAGTATCTTATACTGTATACTGATGTCTTATGAAACTCAGATAATCGGGTAACTGACAGAAATCATTACAGAGACATCCTAATGTTACCACAGTATACAGTGATATAGAGAGTTAAATTTCGTCAGCCAATCAGCAAGATTTTAGGCCAAATATCGATCAGTATACAGTTATTAGTACTGCATTTAAATTCATTAGGTTGATTTGTCTTGCAGATTCTACAAGATTTTTCCAATAATGTTGTAATATACGTTGTATTATAGAATCAAGAAAACCAAATTTCATGTTCACCTCTCTGAGTGTCAATGACACTTACTTTCTTATCTTAATATCTCTATCTTTTTCTTCTAATCTTCTTTAATATAGAGATAATAAATCTCAAAAGATGAGATTGTGAATATAGTATTAATAATGTATTCACGTCACAAAAAGTCAAGATAACTAAAATTTGTGGTGACCTTTAAAAGGATACCAAGTTTGTCATAAGCTCGCCATGTTTCATTTTACACGTAGGAGGATATGATTAGAAAAATACCCTTATTTAGTTAGATCCTTAAATAATATTGAAATACTTAATATTGAGGGGAAATATCTCAGTGCGGATGACACAACAACTTTCATCTCCCTTCAGGTCAAGTAACCAAACAATGCTCATTCGTCTGTACACAATGACAGGGGTTATGGACCAGTTCACACCAGGGTTATAGTCCCTACTCTTACAGAAGATCTACTGGGATCTTTAAAATGTACATGAGCCAGATAATACTCTGGATTACTACTCTTATTTTTAAGACTTGTTCTACTACCAGAACTATGGGCAAGGAGAGCCTTAAACATGTGCCGATATGCTATGGTTTGAGGCTCTCTTGCCTTCCACCCGGCCACTGTTGTTTGTGCAGACCATTTCAGTTCAGATCATTGGTGTTTTTGGCTTTTTTGTTATGACCATGTGCTAATGTTTTAATATGCAAATATACGATTCAGTGACTATGTCACAAAGCTTTATATCATGTATAACGGAATATAGCATAAATAAAATGGTAAATATATCACCACATTTGTTTAATAGCAAATATCATGAGCTTCTTAAGGCCTATGATCTCAGTTACTTCAATTAATACTTCTATAAATGTGTGTGTTGAGAAGCTTCACAGGGAATTGCATTATGAAATTTGGTTCACACAGAGTACAAATGATTACACAAAATGTTCTATAACTGCAAGGGACCTTGTCAAAACTATACTACTGGAGTAACTGCAGTAAACTACATTTTATTTATTATTTATCCCATTACATTTATAGGTAATCATATACACTATTGAAGTGACTGTCTCATATACACTCTTGAACATTGAAACAAAATATAAAGAATAAATATATAAATAAAACTAAAATCATATGTTTTTTGTAGTATAAATATTGAAGTTACTGCATTTACTTAAGGTACAATTATGTTGACTTGACCCCTAATATCTATATATGTATTTAGTTTTTTAATACATGCTTGCATAAATTATTAATGTTTCGTAAAGTCCCTATTATATAACTACCACAGAAGGTTTGTGCCTCAATCGCACCCAGGCCCTTGGAAGGGAAATATTACAGCTGCCAGTAAGCCTACATGACAATTCTTGGCATGGTGAGTTTTAATACAACATTCAAGAGTAAAATTTCAGAGTGTGAAAAGCATTCATGTGAATGTGGCAATAGTGAAGCAGAGTAATTAAAAGCACTGGCATTTTTTGGCTAGGTGAGGTTTACCATAGTCTCTCTTAAATGCAAAAAACCCTTTAGTAAGTGACTCAGTAATTTTTTTTTGCACTAGATTTTTTGGTTATGCTGACTGTCTGTTATACACTGAGCAAGCAAGATTCAATAAAACATATGCATCTTTTTTTCCAGTCAGAGAAAGTTACTGAGCTGTTTGCACACATTACTTTACTATTCGATCAGTAATTTTTCACAAAAATCTAGTGCAATTACGATTTAACATACAACAAAAACCATGCAATTCACAAATACTGTATATATACCTGTTTAATAGAGAAATTGTTTTGCTAGCGAAAAGAGAAAAGAAGGAAAGTATTAGTCATTTTTCATAGTCAACATTACCAGAAAAAATGATATACTAAACAATAAATGTGGAAATATTCTCCTCATTCAATACAGTAGGCCTAGAAAACATTCAATGTTTCTTTTATACCACTAAAGTATTCCAAGTAAATTTTAATTCATGTAATCCATCATTTTCATCTTGAATTAAATCCTTTACAGAAAGACGGCGCTGGGATTTTGGTTACAGAGCAGCGAAGTTAAGGTTTTTTAGTTCCATAAATTATCAAGCTGTCACAATGCACAAAAACCTCCATATTTTCGAAAAAAGCTAGATGTGTAAATAGATTAATTAATTTAATGGTAAAGATACAGTAAGCTTTAGATGTTTTATAAATAACATTGAAACAACAATACTGTTTATGATATTTAAAAGTAGAATACAAACATAATAATAATATACATGTAAAATGAGTACTTGTTAGTTATACAAAAAGTAAGGATGTAATCATGAATGGATTAAGCATAAATACAATTATAAAATCAAATAACTTTTTAAAACAAATAACGTGTGTTTAAATAACAATTCTACATATGGTGTCTTAAAATAAAAGTTACAGGGATAAATTTACAATACAAACATCATGATACAAAACAATTCTATTATTGGCTATCGATACAAATGTACTATACAGAGTTGGTAAAATTGACAGTATCTAGCGTATACTAATATTCCTACTACTGATTAGAGCAGACCTCCTAGCATGATACTTTTGAGTAAAGTGCAATTTGTCCCTATTGTTTAGTAGGCAAACAAAATCTTGATATACATGTATAAATGTATCATACTACATTAGACTTTGAAGTTTATTAACTTTTTGTGGCAAAAACACATTTTTCAGCCTTATCAAGCCTGAAAAGTACCAACATATCCATTGATGTATTGATGCATTCTAAAAATGTTGATAGTGCCCTCTTTTGTTTGGCAATGCATTCATAAACTTTGCTCTTTCACTTTCGCGCCTTTAGCCAGTTATATTCAAGAGGGCGGGAGCATTAGCAAACTTTATCACAAGGAAGCTATAGTATTACAGGCTGACAGAAATGGGAATTTGTAAACTAGGATCCAAAGCATGTCTGGAAAAAAGATGTATGATGGAAGAATGACCAGTATAAATTAGTTGGAAAGTCCAATGCCAAACAGATTAGGTGGTTCACTATGTCAATGGATAAAGGTCAGAGTTCCTATATAGACAGCGACATAAGTCTATTTATACTACGAACAACACACATTTTTCTTACAGAAAACAAGATATTAGAAAAGTGAAAAAACCTTTTAAAAATCCAATCAAATGACATCATGATCAATATTTGAACAATAAAATCATTGCATCATCAGGATATTATTGCTTACTGATATTGTCGTCATTTGATAGGACTTGTGAAAATATTATTTGAAAATATTATTTTCACCAAAGACAGAATATGGTTATCTTACAGTTCTAGATTTTTTTATTTCTCTTGTTTTCTGTAAGAACTTATCATCAATTGTTATCATCCTACTATAATGGGCTTTTACTCAAATAGTGTTTTTATTTGTCTTTATGCAAACGAGGACATTTGTGATTGGAGCTAACATGGGACTTTTCCCCCGCAGGTACAATGACTGATGAGAATACCTAGTTTTGTTTCACAGTCACAAGTAAAGGATGTTCTATATTTTTGTATAACTTGGTTTTATCGAAATTGGTTCAAATTTGGTGAAGTGGCATGAAGAATAGTGTGCAGATTTGATTAATAATTTGAAGCATACCCCTCAACCCAGTTAATATTGTAATGCACTTTTTTTAGGCTAATCTAAAAAAAATTAATACATAAAAAAAAGATTGTATAACCTTAAACCTTTCATTGAAAATATATGTGATATATATCATAAATGATCAAGTACGCACCACACTGCACAGTTATCAAGAAGTTCTTTGCCAGGATTTTTAAAGAGTTCTTTTATCTTCAGAGGGAAAAGTGCGAGCAAAGAAAGCACTATGGATTCCTACTGAAGCGAGCCGCTTTCACTGCTGGTCTCTGGTTTATTTTATGTATTTAGGCACATGTATCCAAGGATTACCAATGGTAAATTAATCACTGTCCTACATATCAGATAGATTGTAATCCCACTGACACAAGCGCTATTTTGTTCACCAGTTCACTGGAGTAAGCCCCTACTCGTATCTATTGATGCATACTGGTAAACTGTGTCCACTAGACCTACGGTTCTTGTTCCACCACCAAAAATAGGAGCGAGTTGGCCTTGAAATAATGTTGGTATTGTTGGCTCTGTAAGTATAGTAAACGACGTCCCTGCCTTAACCGCTTAGCCATTTGACACGTTTGAAAAGGGTACTTAGGAATCTTATTGAATCTTACAACCTCCCTGGCTATGAGGTTAGGTATAGGTTTATAGTTTCAAGTTAGATATGTAAATAAACTTATTTCTGTAGGTAACTGTATTTTCAATTATGTTAGAAGTGGAACTCCAGTCGAGTGGGCAATGCACTAAATCTTGAAAAGTGTTGTGGTACTTGTTTGATCATTTATGGTAAATTGTTGCAATTTGAATAGAATACTGTACTGCTACTATAAGTATGTGCAAAAAATTGTAAATAAAGACATGCCAAGGCTTTTATATATTGGTAAATGAATACATCTGCAAAATGGCAATACACCTATTGGTTACCTTTGGAATACAGAGCAGAGATTTGAAGAGAGTTCCACAAGCAAACTGAACGAAGCAGAAAAGAAGTCTTGTAAGTAGTAGTGCGAGCTACAGATGCAAATTAACTAGATTAAACCAGTAAAAACTGGTTTGTAGCAATTGAAAACAATAACAAAGACCATGTTTAAGCTGTAGTGGTATATAGATGTTGCTGATCTGACCAAATGATAAACTAGTCGAAACCAGTCTAAACTAGCATAACACAAAACAATGAAGACTAAATCTAGATAGGACCATTAGTGCTATAGCTTACCTGAGTGATGTCATCCGAATGCGATTCTTTGTATGCTCCTAAGATATTTGTTGAACGACAATCCCTGCAAAAACAAACGTACCAAAACAATTAGAAAAAACAACATGAAAAGAAATATTCAACAATTAAAACAAAAACAGGACAAAAAATGGTGTTTTTCATTGAAGGACAAAGATAACTAAATGTGAATTAGCAGAAAACTGATAAACATAATTCCAGGACTCTGGTTATATCTATCAAGAAATATGAATAAAATTCCTATCAAATACATTGTATAACATAACATAGTTTTGATAAAAGGTAGCATTCATATTACAACTTTCCCTTTGACTACTAATTCCTAAAGGGTTATCAACAAATAGTGCTCATTCATCAGACCAGTAACTCCCTACTCTTCCGAAAGTCTCGCTGGGTCCTTTAGTGCACGCAAGACAAGTGTGTACAATGAACCTCAAAATATTTGTACTACCACTAGAACTATGGTCGAGGAGAGTCTTGAGACTATGCTGATTTTGAGGGCATCCCTCTTTAACAGCTTAGGTGTCGACTTGACTAATTTTACTGTACTAGGTTATAAAGAATAATTACATGTATTTACTATAAATAACTACAGACAGCTATATTGTATTCACATGGGGAAGAGAAAACAGGAAAATAATCTTTAAAACTATACTACACACAAGATTTATAGCTATGTAAAGCAAGTCCAGGTGAACATTCCAGTTGAGACCAGATTTCAATTGGTCGAACTGGTTTTCAATTGGTCCAACTGATTTCCAATTGGTTTAACTGGTTCTTCCAGCTGGTCAACTGGTTTTCTCAACTGGTCACCTGGTTTTTCAACTGGTTTTCAATTGGTCCAACTGGTTTTCTCAACTGTTTAGCTTTAGTACAATTATTTTTATCTGTACAATAATGTGACATAAATGTGGTCCCTAATTTTAGGGACTGGTAATAGACCCACTGTGGACTGCTAATACTTGGTCATACCTGTTAGACGTAATAATGGCCATCTGAATACAAAATATTATAACGCTTTCACCATAGGATATTTTCACACTCCTCAAGCCTGACATATTGACTATGGTGATCTTTTATGGTGCACCCAATTCAATGCAGATATTGAGAAACTCCAAAACCAAGCAATGTGCATAATTTTGGTATCACCTCCAGATTTTTGCAGATTATCGACTCGCACCTGGCTTGAAATCGATCTCAATCCGGACAGGGATCCAAGATTAACCTTGGGTTGATTGACATTCTTCTTTGCAATCTGGCCATCAACGCTGATTCTGATTGCGGTGGGTCAAGCCAGGATTGAGTCTGTAGTGTGAATGCAGCCATAGTACATCACATTAAGGTTGGTAGAAGTTATAACTCTTTTGTAACAACATGTTGACAATTCTTAAGTAGGAAATCTGATGTTATGCTTTCAAAATATACAAAAGCTCAGATATCTCTTCTTCTTCTAATTAGGTAAATCCACATTATTTTTTTTCAATACCGTAAACTGAAAGAATGACATTTCAGTGATATTAATAATCTATGTTGATCTAAATCTAAACAGTAAGAAAGTCATTAGATACAATTTGCCCAAAAGTGGCTCAAATTTCTGGTTTCAATTAAAATGTTATAATACCTGGAAGTCTTTTTTTTTGCAAGACAATGGTTAGTAGATTAGATTAATCTTTGCAGCATTTGAAACATCCAAGCATAAACAAAAAAAACAACATAAAACCGATTTGGCTATGTGTAGCTATATACCAGAAATTTAGACTTTTCTTAATTGATGTTCAATCTATTTTTTCAACTGTCACATATACAGCACTCAATTCTAATTTACACATGGTATGCCTAATTTATGCCCCTGACCTAGAGAGTAAAATTTTATATTGTTGTCATACTATTTAAAAACATTTGAAAAAAGTATTTATTTCCAGACTACTGTATACAAAAAGATTAGTGGAAACCACCTACAGTACTAAACTATGACATGACTTGGATTGAAAACCATTTTCAAGCTTGACAAAATTCTGTAATTTCCTTTCCAGAATGAAAGAGTTCATTACCGACGTTTACCAAATGTCAACTTATGTCAATCATCCTAAACCATGTATCTAAAAGATACCTGAAGTTATCATTTTACTATGGTTTATTATCTATATATAATTGACTAGTTTCCCAACAAGTAGTAGGACTCAAACAATCATTGACATCAAATGAACTGCTGACAAGTTACACCAATGATCTTACTTATTGCTACAAAACAAATCCCACAATCCATCCTGTGCCATTGAGCGGTCAGAAGAACTTGTGGCTTTGTCAAGAAAATAAACATGTTGCAGCCAATGGCGTCTTCAAATAGAGCCACTGACAGCTGTTGTCATGCAAGTTATCAATGATTGTAAGAAGGACAAATCCCATGTTTCTAATAAACCACTTTTTTTCAATAAACAAATTACACTTAGATCATCAACTTAAAAACATTAAGTTCATACAATGTTGACACTAAAAACATGTAAGATGCAGCGTTGTCACAAGTTGGTATTGACCTATACAGAGATTTCGCAACTTTACTAATACGATAATGAAAACAGATACTATTTTTAGCTTTTATATTTGTTTTGACAAATATGACGAGTCATATTTGTAAGTACAAAGCGAATACCATTTAAAATCTATTTTATTATAAACTTTTGCATTATATCAAGAATGTATACAATTACAATAAACATAGATAATTTATAAAAAATAGTTATAATTATCAAGCTCTATATTAATGTTGTTTTAACTTACCAGAACATTAGGTATGCATCTTCTCCAACTTTTTCTGTTCCTGCACAGATGACAGAGTCGGTACAATTTACATCAAAACTGGTAAAAACATTCCCTTCATAACCTGAAAAGTACAAAAAAAGAGTTATATTTATTGAAATTTGTTTTCAAGTTGCTATAATTAATTTTTGTCAATAATAGATAAATTTCATCACATCAACAAGTTATTCTGCCCATGTGCACACGTTTCTGAGTATGCACAGTAGGATTTTCGGACTTGACGTGCATTGTAGACATGGCAACAAAAGTATTTAAATACTTGCATGATCTAGAAAACCATGGAAGCAGGCTTTTCCGTTTCCGTAATCTGGATTTCAATATTTTAGTTTCTAGTATAGTATGATTTAAGAGACAAGGATATTTAACAACAAATATTGACTATGAGTCATCTGTATTTACTTCTATTCCATCTATAGCAAAGATGCGAATGGAAAAAATAAGTGCTGAGATTGTTTGGACAAAATGTCGGATTCATTGAAAGTGACAAATTTACTAAAATGTATCCAGTGTTAATGTTTTAACCTAGGAGCTGTAGAAACTAATACTATAATTTTAATGCATTATTAAGAAATTCAGAGTTGTATAAACCACTCACAACCAAGTATACGTTTTTCAATATTGCATTTTAAATAATTACAGTTGAATAAGACAAAATTGAATCAATTAAAGTAGAAAAATAAGAGCAACTGTAAGACCATAACATGACATAATTTGAACGTTATTTCTTCAGTATCTGATAAACAACAAATTAATGACAACATGTAGGAGGTAGAAGATTGAGTAGGAAGCAAAAGTTACCTTCATGTCTGAAATGAGACAGATACTACAAGTACGAGTCATATAAAACATTAACTCTGTACTAAATGTTTGCTGAAATCGGTTAATAGAATGTTTGTCTATCTATCTATCTATCCCAAACCTTCAGGCCTTGCCTGCTGATGCCCATATGCAAAACATGTAAATCAGATTTAACGAGGAAAGTATTGGAAACATGCCCAATTTATACATACTATTTAGATTTGTATAATTTATAACTACTACACCTCATTTATTTGAATAAATGTCCTGGGACGTTACTCTTTGGTAGGGTTTTAGAAGCCGAATACAAAATACAATACAACAATTAAAATATTAAGAAGCGATAAAATATAGTAACAAATGTATCAAAATGCTTGGTAAATTGTAGATCATGGAAGTCAATGAATTCTACCATAAATATAGATATATATCCATTTCAACAAGGAGCCTATTCTAAAAAGTGGTCCATTCCAACAAGCGACCCACTCTAACGAGTGGTCCATTGTAACAAGCAGTCTATTCTAACAAACAGTCTGTTCTACAAGCGGCCCATTCTAAAAAGTAAACCATTGTAACTAACTGGCCTATCTAGTGCTCATCTCTTTAACAAAATAAAATACAATACAAGTTTAAAAAAGAATAGTTTTTCTATCTGCCAAATGCATTTCACATTGGTTATTCCAATAGATTCAAATAGAAATAAACTGTAAATTTGGTAGATCAATATTGTTGTTCGTGTCAGCTTAACCGCTCAATTTAACCACTGCGATTTTTCTTTTTCTCTACATTTTCGTGGAAATAGCTGTTTTGTTTCATTGGTTTGTTTAAAAAACCTGCTGGTTTATAGGACAATAACCATGTCTTTTTTTGTATACTTCTTCTCATCAATCTGTGCTATTTATCATAGTTTGCAGTGTACTTCACTGACGCCCATCATCACCAATTACTCATGGTGAATATTCCAAGAATTATAACTCTTTAGATTCTTAAATCGTAGGGCCTGTTTTTGCTGCCAAGAAATAATCCACTAATAACAGTTAATTGATTAAAACTTGTTTTATATTACAAGTGGCACATTCCTACGAGCAGCCTATTATAGTTATTTGCCAGCAAAAACAGGACCAATAGAACATAATTGATTAAAAACATGCATTCCAATAACTGATTATCCCTTTTTCTTGAACACACACACACACACTATGACAATTGCCACACCCCTATACCCAATAAAAAAAATAAAAACAGAGCTAGACTAATATATTCAATTTTGACAGAAAAGTTTAAAATATAGTATTATGGGCAAGTAAAGTATGAAAAATCAAATTTACATAAAGCCGTAAAATAAATGAGATATTTCATGAATGTTCAAAGTATGGCAATTGCTTTAAGGCTGATTGCTAGATCAGTTGAATCCATTTCAATTTATCTACAGTTTGTTGCAAAATTCATCAAGCCAAAAGAAAATCCCTCATTTATTAGAATTTGGAGAACTCGCAAATCTAACAATAAATTACAAACAAATGTTATTATAGAACTTATACATGTTGAAACTTTGTGTTCTAAGAAAAATATGTATTTGCTGTATAAACATTTAAGGTGTTATAAATGGCTTTCATTGCACTACAGAAATGTTCAGAAAGTCTGAGGTCTTGAAGTACAGTTCAAGCCCTGGAAAGATGTTGTATTCAGTTACTTCAAGCTTAACAATGTATTCCGAAGAAGTTTCAGGAGTGCTTTCCGCATTGAGATATGTACTAGAAAACTAGTGTAAAGCTCTGTCTAAACTATTAAACTAGTTTGACAAAAAAAGTGTCCAAATGTGTCCAAATATGGTAGTGATATGCTCAAATATGGTAGTAATATGACATCATCATGTCCATGGACACATTACGTTTTTTTGTCACATAAAGTTTGATATTGTAGACAGAGCTTTATGTAGATGGAATTACATCAAAGCTCACATATTTATCATTTCAAATTAATAATTACATAACTTTATATCATACGTCTGCAAATACTATTAGAGCAGAAACACCCAATTTACTAAAATTATTAAATACTTAACTTCATCATGTTAATAAAGTAACATTGAATAAAAAAAAAAGTACAGAAAAATTTTTTTAAATGTTTTTTTTAATATGCCATTTTAATGTCACATAATAGTTATTCACTTTGACTGACCAAATATTGGATCGAAAGAAACAAAGTATACAGCCTGTAGATTACTAGCTATGTTGTGCTTAACAATTCGGATATAAATACATAGACCCTTAAGCAATTCTTACGAGTTGTCAATTTAACAGACACTTTTAAAAATCTCAACGTCCTAGTTCTGTAGTTTGAATAAGAAACTGAATCTGTAGCCTAATGAATAGGTCTATATATTTTTAAACAATGTACATATTTTGTAATTTAATGCAATAAGTAATTCATGTTTTGGTGTCATGTTAAACGAATGAAAGTATAATGAAGATTTATATTCAAAATGCTTTTTAGCTTAAAATAAAAAGCTATTTTATGCATAATACCGAATAATGAAGCTGTTAAAACACAAGTTTATAATACTTTAGTTACAGTCTTCTAATAATAAGCACTAAGTATGACCTTTAGATTACAATTTCTTAAAACTTATTTTGATCGTTTGCACACAACCTTAATCCAGTACATAGAACTGAACTTTAAGTTTTGCAATGAAAATGTTAATTTCGCACGCTGAAGTATAGTCAGATAACATAGTCCTATCATACAACTTTAAAGATGTATTGTCCCCCTGAAAAAATATTTAAACATTTTTTGTTGAATATGCCATTTTACTGTCCCATAATAGTTATTTACTTTGACAAAAATTAAATTGAAAAAAAATGTATTTACCTTAAAACTGTAATTTAAAGCAAAACATAGTCAAATTGGCTGTCAGCCAATGGGTTTTTGGTTGAATTTAACTACTTTATTTTGTCTTTTTTGTTTTTTTCTACGGAAATGATTAACTTTATTAAAAGTACAAAATAACCCATTCAAAGTCTGATATAATCTTTATTTTTTATGTTGTGGGAGACAATACATGAGTACATCTTTAAACAAAATCAAATTTTTCTACAAATAATGACGAAAATTCAGCTTGTCTAAGAAAACAGATAAAAACATCAAAAAAGTTAGATGGAGATGGTGACAAATAAAAAAAAAGGTATGAGAATGTTGAGATACAGATGATTGAAATTCAAAAACACAGGTTAATAATAACAAGCTAATGGTAGACTAGGGAAATCAGTATCACCTCTAGCCTACGTAAAGGATGCAAGTCGTTGGTATTGTCTTTTATAATTTACAGATTGCAGACAACATGATAAAACTGTATGTGCTACAACTATGATGGAAGTATAAAAAAATGTGTCAAATTTACGTCATAAAGGGACAGAAACGATAGTTGGTATTAAACAAAATTAAT
The DNA here is from genome assembly GCF_963402885.1 of Antedon bifida. Taxonomy (NCBI): domain Eukaryota; kingdom Metazoa; phylum Echinodermata; class Crinoidea; order Comatulida; family Antedonidae; genus Antedon; species Antedon bifida. The sequence goes on along the minus strand of NC_136233.1, from coordinate 4,645,876 downwards.
TAAAGGGGACATGAACCACTGCAAAAACAAGGACATTAATTATAAGCACTACAATTTTTTAAATAATAAAAATTTATTGTGATGTGTTGATATGAAATAGGGGACGCTGCTCTACAACTAGCAAAGCTACTCCTAGCAATTCCATTTCTTTTTCCTCTTTTTCTTGTTTATACATTTTTCCTCTTTTTCTTGTTTATACATTTTTCCTCTTTTTCTTGTTTATACATTTTTCCTCTTTTTCTTGTTTATACATTTTTCCTCTTTTTCTTGTTTATACATTTTTCCTCTTTTTCTTGTTTATACATTTTTAAATGTATTTTGAACTGTATTTTGAATTTTATTAATTTTATGTAGTTCTTCTGGAGCTCCAGACATTTTATGTTATGGTGACTCTGTTGCTTATGGGGTCCCAGGACATGATGTCAAGTAAATAAATGAAATGAAATTCCACTAACATCCAGTCATTGCTAGATGAAGATTTGTTGAAATGTTGCACACATATGTATCTAATTACTGGTGTTAACGTCAAGAATTGTATACAGATGATCAAGGACAATTACTTATAGAAACAGAGCCATGGGGTTTAATTCCTCTAACAACATTTGTGTACCTGGTCATGACAATGCCATTTCCCCCAATAAGGGATATGGATCTTCCTCGTTTCTACATCCTTGACTGTTGCTGTCTAACTAAGCACCTTCAGAGGGTTTTATTGTAGAAGACGATACCAAAAAAAGAAGGACCAATGACCATATACGGTTCTCAAAGGTACTGTATTGTCAGAGATTTTCATATAAAATTTACCTATACAATGTAGAACTGGAAGAACTAAACAGAGCAACTGAATGGAGGAAATGACTGGAGCAACTGAATGGCGGAACTGAACAGAGCAACTGAATGGATGAACTAAACAGAGCAACTGAACTGATGAAATGAACAGAGCAACTAAACTGATGAACTGAACAGAGCAACTGAATGGAGGAACTGAGCAACTGAATGGAGGAACTGAACAGAGGAACTGAATGGAGCAACTGAACGGAGGAACTGACTCGAGGAACTGAACAGAGCAACTGAATGGAGCAATTGAATGGAGCAATTGAATGGAGCAATTGAACGGAGGAACTTACTGGAGCAACTGAACGGAGGAACTGAATGGAGCAATGACTGGAGCAACTGAATGGAGGAAATGACTGGAGCAACTGAATGGCGGAACTGAACAGAGCAACTGAATGGATGAACTAAACAGAGCAACTGAACTGATGAAATGAACAGAGCAACTAAACTGATGAACTGAACAGAGCAACTGAATGGAGGAACTGAGCAACTGAATGGAGGAACTGAACAGAGGAACTGAATGGAGCAACTGAACGGAGGAACTGACTCGAGGAACTGAACAGAGCAACTGAATGGAGCAATTGAATGGAGCAATTGAATGGAGCAATTGAACGGAGGAACTTACTGGAGCAACTGAACGGAGGAACTGAATGGAGCAATGACTGGAGCAACTGAATGGAGGAACTGAATGAGCAACTGAATGGAGGAACTGACTAGAGCAACTGAACGGAGGAACTGAATGGAACAACTGAATGGAGCAACTGAATGGAACAACTGAATGGAGCAATTGTACAGAGCAACTGACTGGAGGAACTAAATGGAACAACTGAACAGAGCAACTGAACGGATGAACTGAACAGAGCAATATTTCAAGCATCAGAGACATTGAAAGGGAACATCTAATGAGATTTATACAGTATATATACACCTGTCTTGATGTGACTGGTAGATAGTTACAAATCACTTCAATAATAACAAATCTATACATAGCATGTGCTGCTGCAAGTGTGGCTCATTAATTATCTATAAACACCTAAACGATACATGCTTAGGATACTAATTATTCAATTATGAATAGGCTCTACATCACTCATTCATCAACAAATAACGATCATTTTTGCCTTTGGTCTGCTTCTGCAAACTGACCAGAGACATAAAGTATATAGTTCAACTTGGATGATGCAATGAAACCAATGTAAGAAAATGCCCTTCCAACAGTTTTCTCATCCCTGCAAAAATACATACATATTGCACGTTCACAGTCATAAAAGGTGTTTCTTTAGAAGAATGAAAAGTTGTAATTAGACAGACTAACTTCTAGAGGGCCAACTATAGAGTCATATACAGTATGTGAATCAGTTGGCGTGCGTCTCGGTTTATGTTTTATTGTCTTGTTTGTATCCAAATTGTTTCTTTTATGCGTCTTTTATACGTGTCTGTTTCGCTTTCAATGAGTCACATGATCCTGCAACAGAATTGGCCCACTAGAGGTCAGTCTGCCTAACACTAACAGCTTGTCGTTCTTCTAAAAAAAGTTTCTGTTTAGGTGTTACGAAAATGTCAAAGCATCTAATTTCAGATTTTATGAGGTTTGATAAAAAAGAAATTTTTCTATATTCAGACACTGCAAAAAGAGCAATATAAACATTTGATTCTCTCGCCACACCCCTAAAAAGTAAAAGGTTATAGAGTAAACAAAATATAATAATCAGTATCTGACATGGTCCATCTAGTACAATCTTTTAGAATAAAAAAATATAGTACGAAATACACATGCTTTGGAATGATAATGAAAAAAAAATGTGACATAATCCCTACAGGGATTATATTGACAATTCTACAGACACAAAAACACACTGATGAAATGTTTGGTGAGATGTCACTACTTTGTATGTCGCACAGAAGACCTGAATCAAATGACTTTTGCAAGAAAACAAAATCAATGAAAAGTGACATTGACTGATCATGTGACATGAAAACGATGCCTGCCAGACATAATCATTGTAGGCATCATTGATCCAGCAGCAGAATGGCCAAACCATCAACAACATTAAGTGCAAAATCAATGTATCAGATTTCAATTTTTTTTACTACGCCTTATTCCATTTCACATGCTATTTATGGAATCAAATCAATATTACGGACCTCAGTGTCTACCCAGCTGGCGTCCCTGGAGATTACAGGGTGAGAAATCAAATAAGATTAGAGGAGATTTCTATAGACCAAAGATGCAACCACTCACTCATAACTAGATCAATCAACATCAATCAATATTCTTTTTGTTGTAATTGTAAATTTGTGGATCATAACCAAAATTAAAACCTGTTTACGTAATTCTCATTCGTATTTATTTACTCAATAAATTGGTATATACTTCCAAATGCTTTCCTTGAGGTGTAAACAAACCATGCCCCCACTTCATATTTTTTACAGAATATATTATTTCCATTTGTAAAAATTGAAATAGATGGCGTACATCATTATTACTGCCAAGTTATTAGTTAAACTATTTGTTAAACTACATGCTTTTCAATCACCAAGCAAGAGCAACAGATGAAGCCATGTCATCGAAAGCTTAACTCCCATCACCCCGTGCTAGCTCTGACCACATGTTCTTAACTCTGTGAGGCACGTATCAACATATTATAATTTATACCATAATTTACCAAACCAGCTTTCTTCAAGCTTAAACAAATCATAAACATAGAGTATAAAACAAAAACATTTAAATTTATAAATATGGTGACAGGGGAAGTTCAAAATATTCAGATCAGTAAACTCATTTCTCAAATGTTCAAAAGTAAGTATAAACCACAAATTCTGACCCAAATTGCAAAATATAAAACAATATCAACATAATTATTACAAATAAGCAGTTCTAAACTAAATTTGATGACAGACTGTTATGTATAATTGCGTCAATGTATTTTTTATAAATGCTTGCGGAACTGAGCATTTACTTAGCGTTGGATATATTAACACCGCCGCCAAATCCCAAAGTTATGCAGTTAATGCATGGCATACTGTAAATAGTTCATCGTTCACGTCAACGTTCTATCTAATACAAAAAAAAGGTGAAAATTGTAGCCATACTAACAGGAAAATTTTAGGTCTAACACTATGTTTTATAAAATAATACAAATCGCTCATCTTGTAATTGGAAATCGTCTTTCCCGTCTATAGTGCTTGCATACACTCACACTTTTAGGGAAAAAAAGTTCCTCTGTAACACTCATGGCTGCTGTAGTGTATAGGCTTGCTTTGACAAATCCGTTGGAAACTCACAAATATTGCAAATTATTTTGTTGGGCGGATAAAAGAACAACACAAGATATAGCACAAAGGTAAAGAATCATAAGACATCTGCTTGTCCTTCAGATTGAACAGTAAGCTGTTGGTCCAATGTGCTTTAAACGAGTGTCTATGTTAGGTGGTGATTCGTGTACTGTGTCTGACTGTGGGCATGTATTATTATTGACATTATAATAATTATTGTAGTACAGTGGTAGAAAAAGATGTATGCCCTGAATGAATGCGAACAGTTGGTGATGGATATTTTTGGATATCAACCAAAAAGATTTTTAAAAATCCGAAAAAATAAATGAAATAAACCAATCAATTCCCATTTGTTTTGGATGTACTGAAATCCAAATATTTATTTAGTTAAAATATGAATTATTGTCATATTTTTCTCCTCCCACCCTCTCTTCTCTTTGTATTAAACCCCTGTTGTATTATAAGAAGTAAAGTAAAAAAGAAAACATGAAAGATCAACAGCAAGCCAGCCATAATTACTATGTTTATGTTTAAAAAAACACTGTTTATGTTTGAAGGGGATAAATTTAATTGAGATAATCACTACAAAAACCATTTCAAATGTCACATAAACATCAAAAAAGTCTGCAAATTTTCTGGGACAGTGTGGTAGCGTTGTGTAAGTACTGTAAAGCTTACACGTATCATAATGACGTAGGGACAACGCAAGTGACTCATCACATGATATGATTATTGTGTTGAGCTTACATCCTTTTGAGTTGCGTCAAAGTGAGAACAAAGCTTACCGTAATAAATACAGTAGGTACATTTTAAAAAGTATGTACAAAAACTTGTAAAACTATTAGTATTATACAAAAAATGTTTACCATGTTTAATGTACTTAAGTTACATTCACAATTTGGCACTATGGAAAATCGTATAAAAAACAAGTATCTTTGTCTCTGCTCTAAACAAAAACTCTGAGCCTAGCTATACACCATGGCCAAACTCTTGTACACACTGGACTTGCCCTATACCAATTTTCATCAGCATAGGCCACTTGCATCAGTAAGCAAGTTACAAAGGCAAATTTGTTTTAATAGGTTATAAAACGGAATAATAAATTATGTTTGTTTGTCCTGCTCCAATTTAAAAAACAAGTTGGCCATTTCTTGGCAAAGTTTGAATCTCTTTCCGATAAAGCCTGTAGGGCTAGATGTTCTGTACTTCTCGTTGGGATCAAATGTAATCCCATCAGTAGGAAAATACTCCATTACACAAATCTTAATTCACCTGATGATTCATCAAGTACCATAATATATTTATTTGCTATGTTAGGCAAACATTTTCCAGATAATAATAATAGTTCTATAATAATAATAAATATAAAAACATACCTGTAAATATTTGCTGGGCCTTGTTTCTTTTGCTTCTCATGTCCCATCCTCTGAAATATAAAATATTTTCAAATTTATACTTACTTAATCTATTGTTGTTATTGTAAAAAAATTGTTCAATTTTACGACAGTCAAATGGCCAGCTGGTTTGATTAAAAACTTTTTTTTTTTATTTTGGGTACAGTATAAAAGAAAATTTCTTGCACTTGCAGTCTAACTTTTAAATTGATTTCATGTTAGTGTTGAGTGGTTATAACTGAACGAGGCACTACATTACAACAAGTCAAATGGCCGAGCGGTTAAGGCAGGGGCGCCATTTACCGTACCTAAAGAGCCAACAACATTGGCAAGGGTTCGAGGCCGACTCGCTCCTAGTTTTCGGAAAAGGACTATAAACCATAGGTCCAATGTACACAGTTATAACCTGTGTGCACTTTAAAGAACCCAGTTCATTATTCAAAAAGAGTAGGGGGTTACCCCGGTGAACTGGTTCACAAAATAGCCCCTGTATCAGGGGGATTACCACCTATCTGACATGACAGTGATTAATTCACTATTGGTAATTCTTGGCCACATTGCCTAAAGACATACAATAAAAAAATAACCTATATCCATAAAATATAGACACAGGTTCGAGACTCTTCTCCTCCATACTTCTAGTGATAGAACAGATCCTGACCTAAAACTGGAGGTCAGTATAGCCTTATGCACAGTTTTCTATTTTTAACAAATCAAAATCATTATATTTACCTAATTGTTCCATCCATTGAACATGAATACAAAACGTTAGGATTACATGGGCTGAATCTAACCCCTGTGATAGATTTTTCATGACCTAAAAAAAAGAACAACAATGTTATTTGACCTATTTAATTAATCAATATTGATGACCTACATAGAGAGCATCATACATTTTTAATATGAATAAAACATAATTCCATATTATGGTGGTATTACAATTAGTAATTATTTATATGAAAGTTAAACTATAACCTAATCAATGAACATAAATAAAAAATTGTTTATGTATTAATATATGTTTGTTTTTTGTTTATAAACTAGACTAGCGAACAATCAATGTTTCAACCAACTATTGCCATTTTGGTTGTAAATGTCATGATGCTTTTTTTTTCTGACAAATAAATGAATGAATAAATAAAATAAGACAAATATTGTGCACAAAAAAACCATTAACTATTTTAGATTGAAAACCACCAAACCCAAGATAAAACCGGAAAACATGGGTACATTCTGAGTTGACTACATGCTAAATGTATTACGCATAACTTATCCGGATACTGTTTATAAAAGAAAGCACTTCCGACAATTATGACTGTCAGTTGAGATCACTATAAAATACATGTTTTCAATGAATATTGGGAAGATGAATTTATCAGAACTAGCACACCTATGCAGAGTTGTACGATAATGAAAGCAATACCGCAGTAGCAGAGCAATACATTGTCTTGATTAATGAATCAATATTGGTTCATTATCGCTGATCGTCAAGCTTTTAATCTGAATAATATAGAATTACCGTAGCAATCACACCTGATAAAGATGATGGGCACACAGATTTAAAACAGTACATATAGAGTAGGAGAGAGTGAAGAGAAGATGTGATGTGCAAAAAGGGAAAAATCATATTGAACGATATTTTGAAAGATAACAAGTGTAAACACAATAGTGGTGGCTTCAGGCCAACTTTTTTGTTAAGTGGTTGCTGGCTGCCTAGAAAATAATTTTAAATCAGGTTTTTTGGTAAGTGTAAACATATTGTGGGCCACCTAATCATCAATAAAGTGTAAATGGGGATTACAGAATTACAAAACTACCTGTTTAGTCAATATAAGGCAACCATTATAAAAAATGTTATTCATTCAAATTATTTAATGTTCTAAAATTAAAATGGCGAAATTTGGGAATTGACTACTCATCAAGTTTTAACAAAACAGTGACCGAGAAAGTTAATTTTACGTCTCAAGTTTGTGAAGAGATGGATTTGGAGGGATGATCCAAGGAAACATGAAAACATGTGGTTAAGAATAGCAAAATAAAGGAGTTAAATACAGAGCTTTGGATATGTCCTGCAGTGGACTGCTGAATCACCAAGAAGAAACATTTATTCTGTAATTGTTCTATCCATCTGGGCAGATGATCCATGTAAACATGAAAACACCTGGTTGAGAAAAGCAAAATAAAGAAGTTAAATAGAGAGCTTTGGATATGTCGACCCGCAGTGGACTGCTAAATCACCAAGAAACATTCTATAATTGTCCGATCATTTTGCAGTTTGTTTGAAGTTCATTTTGTTTTGTTGCAGAGAGTGGGCTAAAAAATAAGCTTTCATCTAAATATAAAACTTAAATGTTAACTTAACTGGATTAATAACACATAATTCAGTTTTAATAAATGTCATGAATATGACAGAGTATTAGATTCTCTATATCGAATATTAATCTCTCAATTTTATGAAAAATTGACCTTTTTATATAAAAAAACAAAATATTAACTATAGGCTTCAGTATATAAATTATGCTTAATTCTGAAATAAGATTTTGCACGGATCTCCTCCTTAGATACTTACCCATCTGTCTCATGTTCCGAGAAACACAGATTTCAACATTAGTGTTCACCATTACTATATTGTTTCCTATTTATTTCTTAGGAAGATATCATCAAGGGTTTTAAAACAAAATTTCTGATTTCATCGGTAGATTTTTAACCGTCACCGTGGTAGAAGTAATTAGTCAATAAGTATTTTCTGCCCTCTCAATATTGGCCATTGGTGGCGATATTCAATTATGCATTTTTGCTTATTTTAAGTGGGCAAGTTAGTTAAAAGAGCTAAGGAATGCACAAATGGAGATAATAATCTGCCTAGTGTTATGGAAATGTATGAATGGAACAGAAAAGAATTGCAATTATAAACGATGATACTCATCCACTTCGTCCATCCTTCGTGTTTAACCGAACTGGATGTAGACTAAGAGTACCATCAAGGTTACGGCAGCACGGTACCGACTGTCGTTTGTTCCACAATGCATATTTAAATATAATGACGACAAACAGAAATAATTGTATTTTCGAACATCTGGGAACACCTAATTGCATTTATCCTCTAATATTAATTTTCATATTTTGTATATCCTTTGTATATGCATTTTAATCTGTATATTTATACTATACTGTGCATTTTGCTTTGTGTTCTAAACATTTTACTGATTTTATTCTATTTTAAAATTAAGTTGCCATGAGAAAAACCAATTTGAAATCTTTCGTTGAATTATTTGACAATAAAGTTATCTTGTTTGTAGTAGTAGATACTGTATAATGAGAGGATCTACCTTGACTAGTCAAGAAAAGGATATTTATCCAGGAAACATCACAGTGTTTTCTTTTGAGGTTCAATTATCAAAAATGTTATTATATATGAACAATTTTCATCAAAAAATAGAAGGCTTTACCACGTTAAAACACCGGTTCTCGTCAGATCACCGAAGTTAAGCGATGTTGGGCCTGGTTAGAGCTTGGGAGACCATCTGGGAATATCGGGTGCTGTATATGGAGCTGGGGTCCCGTTAGGCATTAGAAATCAGCATTGCTGACTCTTATGGCAGCCCCTGCATCTAGTATCTGCCTTTCCTCTGGTGAAGGTGGGCACTGGACGAGAGAAGCCCTTGATCAAGGACCAATCAAGGTGCTTTGAACAGTCCTGGCTTTGTTTGTATCAAACCTGTTAGTGGCGCTAATTATCGCTGTTGGTTTCGATTGAATAAAATAAAAGAAAAAAAAAATAAGGTTCATAATTAAGAATTATGAACATGAAAAGGTTGACATTTGAAGCAATATTGAAAGTAATCATCTTATGGTATCCTATGCAATTATCATGTCATTCATAAATGAATATATTTATAACAGAGTCATTGATTGAGTTAAGCTTTGATGAAAACAAGCATAACGAGTGCAATTATTGCCATGGAAATGGCTTCTCTAACGGAAGTAGGCACAAAAGGGCACAACAAAGTAAGGTCTGTGTTTTGTGATGTTAATTAATTTTAACATTTGTTAAAACTATATGTAGATTGATATTTTATGCTCTAAAATATGCTCATGAAGTAACTAACATTTTGAAACAAATTGTTAATAAATGATTATTAAAAACATGTTTCCGATTTCCAGTATGTCGACGGTATCCAACATGCGATTGTGGGGGAACATGATCTAGGATCTGGAGATTTAATTGTTTTCATTAGATCCGGCGTGTTTACATTTGCGTTCCAAATGATTTAATTCATTTACGTCATTTCCCAAGCCATTGGTCACAGTTCAATACATGCATTCCAAACATCAATCAATCAATCAAAATTAACATTTATTTCCAAAATGGTGGCGTCACCAATAAAGCAAAAGCTTGTGTCAGGGATGCCAAAAACAAAACATTCAAAAGCAAACAAAACATATATATAAAACACAGAAATGAAAAAACAATAGGACGTAAAGCGGTACATTTCAATTGCAGTATAAATCATATTAATGAATAAAAGCCACTCCTGAAAATACATAATAAATTGAGGTGCAGGGCTACATTGTGGAATATATTGATTGCCAACCTAGAGGCATCCCTAGGCTAATAGGTCATTCCAAGAAATCTCAAAGTTAAATACAGTCTTCTGAGAACACCTATGAAGGAGACACTTTCAATTTTTATGCAAAACAAATAGGGGGAATTTATTTTCTAACAGGGGGACATCCTATTAAAATGTTCCATAGAGTTCTACTGTATATGGAAAGCACATTTTTGGCAATCAGGTCATAGCATACTACATCTAGAAATGTCTTTGGGGAGGTCACTCTTAAATATTTCCATATGGGAAGGTGCCACATTAAGGGGTATATTTTTGTGGGACTGGTAGCACAAGTGGGGGGAAAATGGGGAAGTGCAAAATTTATGTTGTTTATTTCAGAGGTGTGAAATGATGGAGTGAAATTAGTAGTTTACGGCTATTTTTTATCGCACAGTTTTAACAGGGATTTTAGATTTTCTGGATGCTAAGCTCATCACTAAAGGGGTCCTACATTTGAATCAATGAAACCTAGATGCAAACAAAACAGACATTGTATGCTGTATGTGTCGGTTCCCCTTCTTTATTTATGGTATATTTGTATCTTTTTTGTTTTCTTTATATTTGTATATTGTATGTAAATCAAATGTAAACCAACCAACCAAATTTCATTTGTACCTAGTTGTAAAAATGACTATCGTATCGCATTGTATCGTCATCTACTATAGTATATTAGAAAAGGATGATTCTAAGTACTGAGAATACTATAGAAACTAATAAAAGCTAAGAGGGCTGGTTTCTAATTACAAAACTCAAATGTTAGTTTATTTCAAACTCATTGTGATTGACAGAGTAAATAAACAGAAAAACAATGGAGATAATTTGTAATTATTATAATCATGACAATTTCTATAGTCGCCATTAATTTCTGCTCATGGCACTGTGGACTAGGCCATGCTTCTTCCCGATTAGGGTCACGTCATGTCAGTGCTACCAATTCAGGGCCCTCCCCGTGTCCACAACACTGGCTGTGTGTTAACTAGCAAACTGGGGAAAACTCTAACTCATCTTGAAAGATGTACTGTAGACTACTCGGTTATTATTAAAGTGCACACCAGCATTTTGTGTACACTGGGCCTGGCAGACTGGACGGCAGTACCTACATCAGAAAACTTGTCCTACCACCAAGTATCGAGTGAGCCTTGAACCCTTGCTGGTATTATGGCTATGTATAATGGTTCCACTGTCTTCTTAACCAATCGGTTGCAACATACAACTACTACTGCTACTAATAATAAAAGTTTAGTTACGGTATTTAACACGGCATGTTTTATGAATATGACAAATTCTTTTCTAAGCAATGCTCCCTTTTCCCCTAACGAACCTCTCTTAGCCTTTACTGAAGCATAACAGTTCATGAATATTAAGAGTTATAATTGCCATTATGGTAAGTTGTAGACATTTCATTTTAGAAATATCATATAATTTGTGTTAATCTAAATATATAATCACCAAAACATCTGCTCATAATTTGTATGTAAATTGGGCTTTTGTTATTGTTTTTTAGTGTTTTTTTTTCATCCATTGCTATAAATTATAATCACTAGAGGGTAAGCTAAGATGAGTAACCGACACGGAGTTGGTGAAACGCATTTTAATTTGTCTACCTATTCCAAAAATAAGCATAATTTATATTTACAGATGTAAACATTTATAGAAACTCAGTTTTACTGTGAAAATGATTTTTGTTTGTGAATGAATGAGGGTTCATGCCAGAGGGTTCAAACAAATGCCCCTTTTTGCCGAGAAGTGCACAATTTTAAAACTAGAGATGTGAGCAGCAAAGGTGATGGTAAATAGAAATAATTCATGGCACCTGATTGGTTAATCACCGGTCTATAGTTATTGCCATGCCCTCGATCTATAGACCGGCTGCGCATGTCTTATTTTCAACACAATCGGATCCACACATGCGACGTGACAATTGCATAGCTAGCCGGCCCTAGTAGATGGTAAACTTGCGTATGAAGCTGACATATAGAGGGTGATCTGGTGACATACTATATTCCTCGACTCGAGATATAGTATAGTCTCCACCTTGGGCTATATTTTTAAACTCAGCCCAGTATATATTTGTATACTAGTTCATGTGATATGCCTCTGTAAAAATCCTGGCTACCAGCATGAAACAAGCAAGACACAGAAACCTTAAAGGGTATAGCTCTAGATTTAATCAACACTTTGCAACATACATACAACTGATATTGGCAACAATGAACAACAAAAGGTTTAACTCCGGAGAGCTACCCTTTAAAACATCATGTGTGAAGACACTCTTGAAGCAAATCTGCAATAACAGTACTGTAGTCTGCATCATTACAATAAATTGAGAAAAGAAAATTAGATAGGCAAATTAATATGGACATTTGCAATAACTCCCAGGATGTTATTAGACCGAAGGCACATCTGAAATGAACATAAAAATCTCAACAAGCTTGTTGGCGTGGGCTTGATGCGTGCTTTGCTCAGCATACCAATGTCCTATTACACTAATATCAGAAATTTAGATCACTATGACTAAAAGTGACTTTCATTTACTCATGATTTGCATTGCAATTTAAATTGGCAATGGTAATTACTTAACATCTCGCAATAATAATAATATATTTTATGTGCTGCGAATATGACTAAGCATGGGAATAAATTCACTCACGGCAACAGTGACACTGCCCCAGTATCAATACAGAATTGAACCTAAGGAATACAATGAGTCATGTTTGCCTACTGTACATTTAGAAATCATTTAAAAAAATCATAAATACCTTAAATAAAAAGAAATTATCAGAATAATTGGTAAACTAATGGGGACTGATGTTCCTATAATTCTGACATATTTTTTATAATATTATCGCTTAAATGTTTGATTCACAATAGCCATTCGCCAAAGGCTACTGGCAAATGTATTTCGCTTCTGCCGGACGTTAAAGATACCTTGAATATATACAGTAATAGCTAACACATTTTGGAATCGGTCAATGTTCCGGATTAAGCGAATTGTAAATTTATGACAACCGTTTTAAATAAACAGTGGTTGAGGCACATGTTTAATAGTTCCTAGTGAACACCCCTATAATTTATGAAATCTACCAATTTGGTTTTTATCTCTACAAAAGTCTCTCCACAGACATGAGGTAGGAGGCCATGTTTTTTGTTGTTTATTCTGTGAAAAACAAGTTTTCAAATAATTTGTCGCAGAAAGACATTTGGAAGATGGAATGATGAATACGTATAAGCCGACGATTCAAATGACGAACAAATTTGCCTAGTGGAAAACAGGTTTTACGTATCAGGACTTGGGGTAATGGAAATAAAGCAGACTATTGATCATTCTGCATTTATGTAAATTTGTTGTATTCACACTGTAGTAATATATTTCAAGATCAATTTAACAATGATTCAAAAGTATTCCCAGTGGTTGTACAGTAACAAAATACAAATTTGAATCAAGATTTATCAAAGGTAAATTATAACCCAATTTATTGTGGATTAAAATTATTTAGATCTGCATAAATAAATCATTACAATGGTAATTGTGAAATATTTTTATTGTAGTCGATAAAGTATGGTAATTACATAAGAAACCAGAGTCCTGTGGGGACCGAGGTTTCAATGTGTAAGATGTCTTAAAGATGTATTGTCCCCCTGAAAAAATAATTATTAAAATTTTTTTGTTGAATATGCCATTTTAATGTCACATAATAGTTATCTACTTTGACCAAAAATTAGATCGAATAAAAAATTATTTACCTTAAAAAACTGTAATTTAAAGCAAAAAATAGTCAAATTGGCTGCCAGCCAATGGATTTTTGGTTGAATTTAACCATTAAATTGGTCATTTTATAAGGGAAAACATTATTTTTTTTCTGTTTTTTTTTGCTACGGAAGTGAATAATATTAAAACTACAAAATAACCTATTCAAAGTCTGATTTTATTAATCTTCATTTTTCATGCTTTTGGGAGACAATACATCTTTAATACGAGTTTAAGTTAATATCAGTGTGAACATGTTATATGTACTATTGTACTCTTGCAATTAAACACAGACGTCAACCACAATGCGATTAGTCTGTAAAAATCAAATAACAGGTTACGCCCACAAAAATATTCTTACTACGCAATGTCCAGTAAACCATTGAACTCAAGACGATCATTAATACAAAAATGATCCTACAATCAAACCCACAAATGTTATATAAGAGGAACAAATGATGGGCGTTGTTGTGCAGACAGGAAAAAAATAAAGTTTTAAGAGGATTCATACATATCTGAGTGGTAATTTTTGGAGATGGCAAAGAAAATAACAGTATTTAAAAAAAAGTGGCATAACTAAAAAAAAAACCCTTGTAAAAAACAGAAAAACAGATCAATGAAGATAACAATTGATTCAATTTATATGCTGACACTGACGGCAAAATCATAGGTATCAGGTTCCCAGACAGGATATCGAACATAAATTTATACAGAAGGACAGGAACAAAACCAATTTCGTTAGAAATAGTCAACGCAAGATGGAGACTATTGGGTCACATACTCAGACAAGACCCATGTACACCAGCTACACAGCTATTATTTCAGCAACACTACCAATATAAAATTTCAAGGAAGACCGAGAACCACCCGCTACCAATAACTCTCAGCAACGACCTACTCACCCTTTATAAGCAGAACACAAACATCAAGTCAAGACAATTGAAAACCAAGAAGACATCAAACAACTTAAACAACTAGCCAATGAAAGATCCGATTGGAAGAAACTGGTAAAAGAGATATACGGAGCAGCCCAAGCGGAAATGTCGGCAGACTTTTAAGCGGAGAGGCAGTAATCAATCAATCACTGACGGAGTGGTGTAATCGTACACAAATGCAGAAGAATACAGAATTTAGTAATTTTTGGAGCTGGTGAAGACGGGGCATATCATGATAAAGTAAGAAAATAATAGTAATAATAGTGACCAAAAAAAAACACTTGTTGTAAAGATCAGTAAGGATAACAAATGATTCAATATAAATAGAGGAATAACATTGTCTTTGTATGATTAACATTGCTATTGCGGCAAGATTTTGAGAAAGTTGTATATTAATCCTATGTAATGCGTTATGTGCAATCAGTCTAATGCCATGTTTATACACGACTATACATCAAACAAAAACATGCAGACCTTCTTGAATAAAACTGTAACACTGGCAGGTCAATGACCAAAAACAAATTGATCAAAAATCTACTGGATGTAAAGGATAATTCTGATAAATTTTATTATCATACCATATGATTGAATAATATAATATTAATAAGTATATATATAAGTACCAAAATCAAGAAAGCAAAGCTTGTAGGTAAGCCAAACTTATTCTGCAGTAACTGCAGTAGTTATTATACAGATATTGCCTGCTTAGAGGTAAAATATAAGATTTGACATCCAGAGGGAATGATATTTTGCTTGAGGAAATATAATTCTCAAGAGCAAAATATCATTTCCTGAGGGGATGTCAAATCTTATATTTTACCGATATAAAAGGCGAGGCCTCAAGAATTTACTGGATTTTATATGTTTAATGACAGGAACACGATAATCATGCGAAAATAACTCATTGTACTCGAGGAAATATACTATTTACGATCCTCACAGTAGTAGTCATGTGATGCAGTTTCAACCAATCACGTTCACGTATTTACATAGGCTATGTAATATAATTACATAAAACTTCAATCATGTATAATCTCAATGGTTTAATGTAATAATTACATAAACATGTTTAAGAGTAAAGAAAAAAATGTAGTTACTGCAGCAGAATAATGTTAGACATTCGTAAAGTGATATCAAAAAGGCACGAGTCCATATTTATTCTGAACATGGGGAATGATCTGTTAAGTTTTGACATTATGTGGTAGGGTGGCCAGTTTCTATTTAACTTATCCTCCCTAATATTTTCATTTACAACTGAGTGGACAGAGAGTTGAACTCAGGTTTTTAGTCGCGACTCTACAGCTCACTATGTCGGTCGTTCGGTCGGTAAACACTATCTCAAATTTGAGCATGCGACTGCAGCCATGTATATGGCCTTGTTCTGTATGTCATAAGCACTATGCTACCCCGACTTCTTATATAGATAAGTAAAACTCCAATATTATTTTTTTGTGATGTGATATTCAATATGGTCACACCAATTTTGTATGTGCCATCAATGAAAAGGCAGCACATAATAAATTGATTGCTATATAAAGGCTTTAATAATTTATTTTCAAAAATATATTACAAATAATCAACAACACGTAAACTGAATCAATATTGTTATTTGATGTTCAGTCTTTCAATTTTCAATAAATGTTTGCATTTTATGTAAATTACAAATTCATAAAGACATTGTGTTGTATGTAGTATTCCATTTAGAAATATCATGAATATAGATTTGAATATATTTTATATTAATGTAGATAAGTTAAATTGAATGGCAATCTGTCAATTGGAATGTCCTTCGGCATATTATAATTATTAAGAAAGTCAATAATCTTAAATTTTGTATGCATTTTTATATCAAGATAGATTCAAATGTAAGGGGCTGGAAGATGGACTCAAGTGTTTTGGGGTGGAGGATGGACTCAAGTGTGTTTAGTTTGGGGTGAAAGATGGACTAGTATTTTGGGGTGGAGGATGGACTAAAGTGTGTTGGAGTGGAGGATGGACTAAAGTGTGTTGGAGTGGAGGATGGACTCAAGTGTGTTGGGGTGGAGGATGGACTAAAGTGTGTTGGTGTTGAGGATGGACTAAAGTGTGTTGGTGTTGAGGAAGGACTAAAGTGTGTTGGGGTGGAGGATGGACTAAAGTGTGTTGGGGTGGAGGATGGATTTAAGTGTGTAGGGTTGGAGGATGAACTCAAGTATGTTGGTGTTGAGGATGGACTCAAGTGTGTTGGGGTGCAGGATGGACTCAAGTGTGTTAGGGTGCAGGATGGACTCAAGTGTGTTGGTGTTGAGGATGGACTCAAGTGTGTTGGTGTTGAGGATGGACTAAAGTGTGTTGGGGTGGAGGATGGACTCAAGTGGGTTGGTGTTGAGGATGGACTCAAGTGTGTTGTGGTGGAGGATGGACTCAAGTGTGTTAGTGTTGAGGATGGACTCAAATGTGTTGGGGTGGAGGATGGACTTAAGTATGTTGGGATGGAGGATGGACTAAAGTGTGTTGGGGTGGAGGATGGACTCAAGTGTGTTGGTGTGGAGGATGGACTCAAGTGTGTTGGTGTGGAGGATGGACTCAAGTGTGTTGGGGTGGAGGATGGACTAAAGTGTGTTGGTGTGGAGGATGGACTCAAGTGTGTTGGGGTGGAGGATGGACTCAAGTGTGTTGGGATGGAGGATGGACTCAAGTGTGTTGGAATGGAAAAGGGACTCAAGGGTATGAGGGATAACTCTAATGCCCCATCTTTTCAACATTGTTGGTGCTTATGTAAAAATAAAAAAGTGGGTTATGCATACCTGTATACTTAGCATAGGATGAGAAGGTATCTCTTGTGAAAAGGTTCAATGACATGTCTGATCCAACAATAGCAACTAGCGGCTCACCTCTTGAATACCCTCTATTAAAAAAAAATTATTTAATTCATTATTTCATTTCCTATTTTTTATTATTTGTAAACATTGCTTTGTATACAGTTTGCTATGTTTTAAAAAAAATTGCTTCAATAAAAATACTGCTTACCAGGCTTTAATAAACATTTACACAGACTATTAATAATTATTGATTTTCTATTGATATTATTCATATTAAGCAATCCTAACACACACAAGTGCAATGTACTTTACTTCCAATATTCATAATGTAACATACCATATTTAAATTACATTTTATTATTACAAACTACAAACGAACCGAATCTTAGTCACGTACTCTTCTTAATAATCTTATGAGAAATGACACAATATTAAATCGAGTTTCCAAGGATATTTTCTTTTAATACAATGAGCCTAAGTACACATGTACGGCGCAAGACTGGCACAGCTTATGCAAATGGTAAGGTAATCCACTGATTAAAATGCCAAGGTGTTCACACATACATAAATTAATGGTCGAGGTTTATCGTTTACATTTTAAAAGTTGCTCAGGGTCCCTAGTTCAAATTTTACACAGTGATCATGGCCGGGTTTTGTGACTTTTTCTTGAAATTAGGCCATCTTAATTACTGCCAATGCTTGTTTTCATTTCTCGAGTTCAATTCCTTCCAGAAAGTCACTCTGCTTTTGTCCATCAGTTACTTTTATTTTATTCTAAACAATTTATGCGCTTTCAAATCGAAAGGCAAAAGCATCGTTTGTGACTGACAGCTCTGTGTTATAAATGGGGTATGTAGCTGTCGTACAAAACACCAGGGACGTGGATAAAGAGTGGAGCACATAAGGCGTATACCCTTAGTACCCTCTATGTAATATATTGAATAAAAAAATATACCCTTAGTATTTCAGAATTAAGAATAACTTATTACCTTGACTGGCCATCAATCTCGACTAAATATGTTTTGTTGCCAGGTGGCGTCACTTGCGTTTTTCTCCGCAAAGATATATTGGTTAATGGTCGAAACATGTTGATTCTGAAAAGAATAAGAAATGTTGGGTAATATTATAGGCAGTGTGCCTTCTAGGCAGGTGTGATGGATCACCATGACTAAAGCTCTGCCTACACTATCAAACTAGTTTGACACAAAAAGTGTGATGTGCCCAAACATGGTAGTGATATGCTCAAATATGGTAGTGATATGACATCATCATGTCCATATATAGGCACATTTTTTGTCACATAAAGTTTGATAGTGTAGACAGAGCTTTACACTCAGTCCTTGGGTCCTCTAGATTGCATTCAAAAAGAGCTGAGCAATTACATTATCATATAAATTAATATTATTTATTGAATAATGAATATAAATTAATGGATATTAAAATAAGCTGAGTGCTAATATATGGCACATATTCCTATAGTGAATCTAATTGCAAAAATCCAAATTGCATGATTTAAAGGAAAGGAACACCCTGGGCTAAATGTGCCACTGTGCTTATAGATAAATGTAATAAAAACATGATTACAATGGTTCAAGGTACAATAGTAAGCAATTTAGTTTAAAAATAGACTTTTAAACGACAACATATCGGAAATTGAACAGCGCCATTTTGACAGGTTAAGAGCAATTATGTGACGTCAGATTAGGTGGACGCATTCAAGCAAATCCAAGCGTCCATCGTCTTAGTACAGTATTTCAATATGGAAGTGCGGGATGTAACCATAAATAAAATCAATTAAATAGCCTAACATACTAAATATTTTCGGAATATGGCTTGGAGTTTTTATAATTCAGAAAATTTGGAACCAGAATATATAGAAAGAGAGTTAGTTTTGCATCGTGCTGATGAGGAAAAAAGAACATTCTCGAGCATAACAAGCCGTCGAAGAATGGTGTACTTGCGGCCAGTGTATCTGTACTGTATGCCTTACACTAGGCCTAGAACTCGTGTTGAACAAAAATAAAGTAGACACTGCATCGTCAACCAACAGCCTCCGTTTGGAAGGTTTGTCAGTTAATTCCCCTACCAAATCCCGTTTGAAACAGCTAGGCAATAAAAGTAACAATAGATTAACAATAGCTGAAAGATTTACGAATTGACTTGCAGAAGAAAAGATCGATCGAAGGTTTGTTTACCAAGTCAGCGCATGCTCATACCGTGTCATCGCCGTCCTGCATGACCGCATGTCGCGTTATTAGCCAATCATATTAGCGGATTCGCTTAGCCAATAGAAGCGCCGAATGCAACCGCGAATCTTAAAATGTTCGTCGGCCGTATCTGACGTCACAAACAGGCTGCCATGAGCACAAGATGGCGATTTTCAAATGTCTTGAAAACAGCTTTAAAATCCTCTTTACTAGAAAACTACAAATCCGATTTAAACATAAATTGTTCTGAATATTAAGTTGGTAGGGTTACTTTTATAATAGTTAGGTAAAATATTAGGTTGTTCCTTTCCTTTAAAATCTTTTCACTTTTGTTCATTGGCTCCAACAGTGCTTGAATAATTGCACTCAGTTGCTTAACCAAAGAGACTGCGATTTATTTAAGATAAAACATAGCGCCAAAAGTGATAGATAGATGGAAGCTTGTATAGTACACCGGATAACACAAGAAGCGCTGTAAGAGTTGCTGCACTGTTTACAGTGAAAGAAAAAGATGATGTCAAAGACAAGTGAACTATGGTGAATTTACAGGACACATACGCTGTCGTGGCCTTACTTTTAAAATGGCAACTACATGCAAGACAAGACAAAACTCATACTGCCAACCAAAAAAAGTTAAAATCTTTAGATAATGATTATGCGCACGCTAAATAACAACGATCAATTAGCATCCTCAGTCAGAAAGTAAATAATCGCTCGGAGCACCGCCTCCTACATTGACTGTTTACCATTATTCTGTCTGATACAGTTGATCAATACCAGAACAATCAGGAACATGCATAATGCAAATGTAGTTGTGAATTACCTGGCCTCGCTCACGATTTGAGGATGAGAGCTTTGAAAATATATGACTTTAATTTGGAATCTCACGATAAAGACAAAAAGTACTATGTTAAAAAAATTGTGAATTCAACCGCTGCTCAGTTAAAATCGGTACAGTAATTTAACAGGGATCGACGTTTGAAAAAAATTGTTTTCTGTACTATTGTTAAATGTCTTGATTTTGAGACACAACCAATAATAACAACCAAAATAAAAAACAATTTACCATAATCAAATATATGGACCATCATGAAAACCAAATTTCATGTTGGAACGGACATTTTTCATAGTAAAAAAATCACTCACACTTAATCTTCCTTAAAACATATTGGGAAAAGTCTAAAAAATCTATTCAGCCGAGAACAAAATTTTCAGTTTCAGTAAAGCCGAACATTCATCATACAAAAACGAATTAATCATCAAGAATATTGCTACAACATTTTGTATTCGATATAATAACCATATTTGACATTAACATTTTTTTAAAAACTTTTTCCACTGCAGCACGATGGATGTAGGATTTAACCAATAGCTGGTATTATTACTGGAATTTGGCAAATTTTGATGGGTAAATTCAAAGTATATTGATTGTGTGGCACACTTTGCATTGTTTATTCATATATTTTACTTATTGTTGAGCAATAAATCACCAACATATATCATACAACTCAATTTCATTGAACACTAAGAAATGTTATAAGAAAATAAACACGACAGAAAATGCTATAAACATAGGTAAACACAAGACAATTTTTAAGCAAAGTTTATATTAGGAAATGTTATTTTAAAGCATTTCTACATTAGTTTTACCATTTTCTTTGAATAAAATCCTGTAGTACATATATATTTTTTGTAGTTGTATAATGACATAATGAATGTGTTGGCTACGGTATACAGTATGTATGTCAATTCTAGGAGTGTATTACATTTGCTTGTCAGATTCTAAAAGCACTACTGCAGGTGTATTGTGCAAGAAATGCATTCAATGATGACATTTAGACTTTGCTGATGGGAGATTTATGATTTAATATTTAATATCTATGAATTACATATGTATACCATTATTGAATAATTAACTATATCATAAATTGTAAGATAGAGATGTCCCACATTTAATAATTTTTAATTACATTCTGTAAATAAAAGATCATTACATTATATCTCTATCTAGAGTCTAGGTTTTTATCATTTGTTATTACTAAACTGTATGATAGTGTAAGGCTGGATATATAAAAATTCACAAAGTTGTAGTGCAATTAGCCTAATCAAACTCAGCACTAATAACAAAAAAAACACAAAATAAAATATCAGGGGAAATGATATGTAGGGGAATTATACTTTAGACAGAGAGTGCCCTTCTAACCATGTCATCTGTTGTAGTTTCATCAACCCTACAATTTATAATAAACTTCTCTATTGGCTTCCAATTGGCACATTTTATTTATTTAAAAAAAAAAATATTTTACATGGATAATATTATTATTTTGTTTTATTATATTATAGAAAAACATGATAAATATGCTTATTATTCAATTGTGCAAATGGAAGTGAAATTCCTTATTGTATATTTTTACTTGAGGAAAAGGAAACTATCTTATCTTATCTTGTCTTGTCATTTGTTTTTCTTACTAATTGTTAAGTTGATGTATTAAGATGACATAGATACCTTGCCTTTAGATGCATCCAGTATAAATTGTGAAACCTTATATTCTGATACAGTGTTTAATACAAGTTCACATCCAGATATAAATCAATATTGTTTGGCATTAGGTATAATAATAGTTGATCACAAGATAAATATAAGAAGCAATTTGGGCGTGTTTCTCTACTGAACACGATGCCATTAAAGTTTAATGTCAAAGATCATAACTATTTCCCCTGCATATCCTCAGAATACGGTATAAACAATATGGTATAAAATATTATATAAATTATATACGCTATAGTATATTTTATACCTTTCTGCTACAATTACTATCCTTGGTGGCCATGTTAATTTTTTTACCAAAACTGCCTTTCGATTGACAGCGTAAATTTATAAATAAATATCATATTTGATCCATAAATTTGGTGGGAAAATACAGTATATTTTAATGGTACATTTTTTCGACTGTAAAATATACAGTATTTATTTGGCAGCAGAAACAGACCCTATGAAAAAAGATGCCAGAAATGATAGAACGAGCAACACCTCCAGTGGAAGACCAATCACACACCCTCTTGCATCTCTTGCTACATTCGACACATTCAATACTTATACAGTAGATAATTGGTCAAAAATCTTACCTAGAGTACGCAGGTAATAATAAATTCATTATTACTTTATATTATGGCAGTGAAAACAACGTTTTTAGTTTACAAAATATTTAAAGGTATAAAAAATATAAATTTAAGGATTACAAAATATAAAAATACTATTTAATATACAAATTACAAGAGAAAAATTAATTTTCTATCTAAAAAAAAAATCAAGTAAAATGTCAAGGCTGATCAGAGGAGCAGACATTAATCAAGAGAGTTAATCATGTATGGAATTGGACTATTTTTAAAGCGTTTGTTTTTTTATTTATTTATTTATATTATAAAGAGTCAGGCAATGTGATTTTGAGTTAAAAGAGTAAACCAGTGGGAACGGCGTTCAGATTTAGAAGCAGCTTAAAATTATGGCAAAATGCTGGTCCTTCGTACCTCAAAGGTTGCACCAGACTGTTACATGTTAAAAATGTTTTGTATTATATTCTAGTCCTCAAGCTTAACTGGAAACTGAGGAAATTCTGAGGCCCTCCATGGATCCACGTCAGCCAGCAGTGTGCAGCGCCTATCAAATCAGCATACCGGGAGACAATCCCTACTCTTTTTTTAATAGTGTACAAAGTTCTTTAACGTACACAGGACCAACAGCTTTACATCCCATCTGCAGGACAAGGCAATAAACATAAAGCATCTTGCCTAAGGATGTAATCAGTATGGTACAGATAACCTCGAACCCATGTCTATCACATGCTAGTCTGATATTACCATTACACCATCACTCCCTGGTGGTATATACATCACCCGCGTTGATTCCCACACGGTCTCCCATCCAAAACGCAACCGTTACTTAACTTCGGTGATCTGACGAGAACCAGCTTTTCAATGCAACATGGCTGGACCAAACATGTAATGACATTAAGTATCGTCACTCCTAACTAAGAATCTACTTTGCAGTTTAAAAATTTAAATATATATAAAAAGAGAGGAGTATTATTTTAAAAATACAGAATGCTGATTTGTATTTATTAAAAGTACCAATGGCCTAACCGACTATTTTGCGAGTCCTTGATCTACTTAGCTTGGCTAATCTGTCTGATCTTGATCTTAAAAGCTTAAAACATTAAACCATTCTTAATGAATTAGAATGGCCGTCAAGATGAATACCTAAGGCAAAACACATATATATATATTCTCAAACACAAATGTATTATGCAACTTTTCAACATACTCTCAAACAAAACAAAACATCTTGAAGGTACTAACATTTAAATCCTCTATGACAGATAAGTACAACTGTGGCATGTCAATGTTATTATTATTTAGTTATATTATTACTTTGTTGAAGTCATACTCATTACAATAGACGCACCACAGCCATGTAATACATTGGTACAATAATCATTATGAAACCATACCATCCTAATTTCAATTATTTTGTTAAAATTCATTGTTACAATAGACAATTAACCACCATTGTATCATTTTGTTAAATTAATACATTTATTTATTATTATCCCCAGTTAAATATATTATACAATTTTGTACTCTCAGTGAGTACATTGCAACATAATTTTCCCTGCCATTAATACCCCTAGGGGCAAGAATTAAAATGGTAAAAATAATCTTTGAAACAGGATGTATTAGACACAAAATGGATGGATTTGATATTCTTATCCCTTACGGAGAAATAATTGGAAATACAGAATTAAATAATCTTTTTCACATTGGCAAGGGATACATAAGACATAGATGAATGGCTTTGACATTCTATCCACCTTATACCTTAGGCAAATGAAGATTGCTGACTTTCATTTATCTTCCATTGCTAATACTCTTACTGTAGCCCTGTAGTGGTAAACATGCCTTTCTAGAGCGCTGGGTTCAAATCTTGGTTTAGGTTTCAAAACTAGACTTATGACTTTTCTCCAAACTATGTAATCCTTTTCCAGACTTTAAATTGTAAAATATTAGATCTAAATATTTATATATATTATATATTTTTGCTTAATTTAACATATTAGTTATTTTCTATATTCCAAATTTTCTTATTCAGATTTTTAATTCTCATGTAATTAATTTTATTTATAGGTTTTTGTTTTTCTTTAACTTTTCTGCTTTTGTTGTATTTTGTGTATTGTATCTGTTCTGAGGGTCCCAAATGATCACCAATTGCTAGATGGATCACCCTCATTAAATATGGTTCAAATAAATTTTTTAAAAAGTGATAATTTATCTTATCACTAAAACTGCATCACGACCAAACCAGATACAATTATTATACAAATTGTTGATGCTTACAAATATTTAATAAGGTGAAAATACAACATTTCATCTTCACCGAATGAATACAAAAGCCATCCGCACTCAAATTGCGTCACCCAATCAAAACCACATTAAATTGCAATGTAAAGCTGTACTAATCAGTAACAATAATAAAATACATTAAATGGATATTGCTTTACAAATTTGATAAAGTAACTTTTTAGTATCATTTCTTGTCATCAAAATTGTGATCGAAAACTATTCATTTTGTCGTCCTAAAGACAATGGAACCATACCATTAACAGTAACAGAATATTCTAGGGATAGTAGATTCTAGTAGATATTTTTTTTAAAATAATTTATATATAAAAAAAGTAAAATCAAAAGGTATATAAAGATTTATTTTTGCAAAGTAAATATTCTTTTCATTCTCTGACACATTGGTGGTGCCAGAATTTTCCCAACAGAGGGCCATGCGCACGAAGCTCTGACGATATTAGCCGTTTAAGAGTAGTTTTAGTCACTTTTTCAAAGATGAAAATCCTTATGGGCACACTCAGTAGGGTATTTTATCAGAAAATATCTTATTTTTCAAGGTCAATCCTCTTCGACGGGTTCTGTCATAGAAGCTCTAAATAAAAAATCTAATCTATAATTTGATATTTGCTTTTGATGAGTTCTAATAAAAAGAATAGAGATAAAACATATATTTGTCAACTTAAAAATGTTCCAAATTTGTTAAAAATTTATTTATAGAATTTATGAAAAAAATCAATCTTAAATCTTTATTTAAAACAGTATTTGAATTTCAACAGTAGTATTTATAGACTTGTTGTTGTCTCCCTTTAGACTTGCCTTGATAAAGTTAATGATCCTAGATTAGTAATATCCAGGCAAGTCTCAACAACACTAGTCAAGTATCAAAGCAGTGTTTAAGCTGTGTTTCTGCAACCAAAAAGATATATTGTCCCCCAAAATCATGAAAAATGAAAATTAATTTTGTAGTTTTAATCAAATTAATTACTTCTGTAGAAAAAAAAAAAATGTTTCACTTATAAAATGATATAATAAATTGAACCAAAAATCCATTGGCTGGAAGCCAATTTTACTATTTTTTTGCTTTAAATTACAGCTTTTTCATGTAAATAAATTTAGTTTAGATCCAATTTTAGTAAAAGTGGATAACTATTATGTGACATTAAAATGGCGTCAACAACAAAAGTGTAAATAATTTTTTTTGATCAGGGGGACAATACATCTTTAACCGATAAAAATTAACCGAAAAAGTTCCTGTGGAAACGGGTTTAACTAATTTTGCTCAAGAAAAATTAACCAATAATGATCTCATTCAAATCTCATCAAAAGAGTACGCATACCACAGTAATTGCCTAGAGTTTTCATTTCAATTGGTTCCCAGTGAAGTACGCTAAGATGTGAAGTTGAATTTTTTTCATTTTTTATTATACTTTTACCCTCGATTTACTCATTTATGACACTCGCACAGGAGTACAAATGGTTACCTGAAGATTGATGTCAAAACTTCTGGGCATCTGCAGTGCGTAATTAGTTGCTTTAAGATTTAGTCCCAAGGGAGGAAAGGTAATTCATATTTTGGCATTTCATATGATTGATTTTGGTAATCAATTTATTGTACAGCACTACTAGCCAAAATGGATGATATCAAACTATAGCCTTATATTAATCAATCAAAAATCAATTCAAATCAATATATCATTTCAAATTAAATACAATAACATTTACTAATAATCAAATTAAACCGGTAAAAAAATATAAAAACACTGTAACATGAAAAATGTATTCATCTCTATTAAAACTATTATCTATACATTTTACAGTATCATATGCAGCTTCTGTGATACCGTGTCTGATATGTATCACATCTGACACCTGTATCATAGGCCATAAGCCTATTGTAACATAATACAAGTGTCACATGTAGTACATGTGACACAGTATTACAGAATTTCGCTATGATACTGGCATACAATGATCCCATAATAATGTAGAGATACAGTACAGAAAATTTGGTGAATATCAACACAAAAAATAAAATTGAAAATTTAAAAATTTTTATGACAGCATGTTGAATGTTGAGGGAATTAATTGATTTATAATTACTCAGCATCCAATCAATCACAAGTATCGTGAGTTTATAGATTGGTCACTATAATGTGTTATTATTCTATAATAATAAATATTTTGCTCTGTCTACACTATCAAACTTTACGTGACAAAAAAATATGATGTGCCCATATATGGACATGATGATGTCATATCACCACTTATTTGGGCATGGCACTCCCATATTTGGGCACATCACACATTTTGTCAAACTACAGTAGTTTGATAGTGTAGACAGAGCTTAATAAGTGATTGTTCACTTTTCAAATCAAAATTGGAATTACGGTCAGAATTGCTATTATACATGAAATGTTTTCTGTTACTATGGAGCTATAAGGTTTCACTGATAGACTATGAGGCACCGTTTTTTCATACAACACGGTCGGTCTGCTAGAAATCTGTGCATGCTCATTGGAGCTCAGCCTGAATAACGTTCCATTTACTTTCACAATCACGCACATTTAAGAGTTTAGTTTAGTCTCGACTATACCGAAGAAGACCGTGAAATATTAGGGCAAGAGAAGAGAGCTAATTTGTTGTTGTGTTGTAGAATCGTAAAACAAAGCAAGGATTAATGAAAAAAATATGTGGTTATTGCTGATTGAAGAAACAGACATAGCTGGACATTTGGAGCTACTACTACTAGTTAGGCTTAGGACATTTGGGCCTACTACTACTAGTTAGGCTTAGGACATTTGGGCCTACCTACTAGTTAGGCTAGGACATTTGGGCCTACTACTACTAGTTAGGCTTATGACATTTGGGCCTACTACTACTAGTTATTCCTACTAGTTAGGCTTAGGATATTTGGGTCTACTACTACTAGTTAGGCTTATGACATTTTGGCCTACTACTACTAGTTAGGCTTATGACATTTGGGCCTACTACTACTAGTTATTCCTACTAGTTAGGCTTAGGATATTTGGGTCTACTACTACTAGTTAGGCTTATGACATTTTGGCCTACTACTAGCTAGGCTTATGAAAAAAAGGCATGGAATATCTTTAATGCAAAGTATAGGTATACATAGGTCACTGCTGGAGTTTGCGAAGGGCTTTAGCATTATTTTCACGATCCACTCATTTTCTTACTGGCTGTGTGTAGACATTATTACCATGAAAGTTTTGAGAGGCACTAACCTAAATAACCAAAAAATCTTTCACACCCACATCCAACGATCCTAGTGATGTCTAAAATCAAGCAAACCAAGATCAACAGGTGTTTTAACGTTTTAAAAATAGTATTTCAATTAACACAAGAAAATTGCTAGGAAATCATTTCATAGGTTGTACAAACACAGTACGCCTAACCCCAACAATAGTGTCCAAGAATAAAGATAAAAGCATGCAAAACTTGAAGACATAAGCTGCATCTACTAATATCGACTTTAGAGTTTCAATGAGTATCTCGAATCTAAAGCATGGAACTCTCTAATGATGAACTAACAATGTTATCTTTTCCTTGTTTTTCCCTATGTACTATCAACAACAGGTAACTCAGTATACACAGAATTTGTGTTTATGTCAGGTACAATGAAATAGCCATACTAATATAGTACTGTATAATAATTAAATTAAATAGCTATTGAAGATACTCACTGTGATAATAAAATGATGCAAATGAAACAAGCGTCTTCACGTATTGTTGCCTTGGTCGATAATTGAAATCGTTCAACGTTGTTGCGTGATGGTCACACAAGTATATAGGCCTACTTCTTCTCGTAATCGACTGTATATTAATATTCCTGTGTTTGTGTGAAGAGAGATCATTTTATACAGAAACACAGTACCACATGCACAAAGCTATGTAATCAAGACAAACCCATACAAGAGCACGTTCATCACTGCTTCATGCATTATTCATAAGCTTCTTTCTTAACCAATCACGCTGTTCTAGTTTCTTGATTTCTAATAACTTCTATCTGAATGTACGGTTCTAAAGCGATACAGTTTAGTGTGTGTGACTCAACTTGTATAAATTTATATCTCATGAATTATGCATGGATTTGCACATGGTTACACAAGCATGAATTTGTTGGGTTAAGTTATGAAACGTGAAATTTATGCCAGACATATTAAAATGCAAGGTATTTCAAATTTCAGATTAGTTGTTTATATATTATCCGTGGTTATATTATCAGTATCATCTAGCTATATTTTCTTCAAATGACAGCACCTGTATCTGCTGGCAAAATAAAACTATAATATAATAATAATATAACATAATAATAAATGTACAGTATATTAAATACAATATTTTTGGTAGCGGAAATGGGCCTCAGAAGGCAATACAAAAACCAAAATATTCTTAACTTTCATTTTTGTTAGGAATCTTAATATTATTAGTGTTTCTCGTCCAGGTAAACATTAAAATAAGATTGTAAATGTTTGAGTTTAGTTTTGAAAGGGGCTGTGTAAAGACGAGCATCAAAATAGGTCATTTAATATCAATCATTGTATAGTTTTTGTACAGTATTTTATTTTACTTTGATGAAATAAATGTTGTTATTTTGTACAGGCTAGGACTGGACCTAGGATTTAATGCAAATTATCCATTGTCGTCTGTAAATTTTTTTATTTGTACACGACGATCATATACCAATAAAGATCCAGAATCCAATCCAAGGTCCTGAGGACTTGACAAGAAATTGCCAAATTAAAGTCAATGAATGCAGATAGTACCTCAATATGATTTCACAAAATCAAATTCTCCCTATTATGTCAGTACAATATTATAACAGTGTAATGTAGTAAAGCTCTCCCAAAAATGTCCAGAAGAATGGGAAATTCACCCAATACAGTAGAGCCTCTGTTTTACGTACCCTGGTTTTACATTCCCTTGATTTTAGGTACGCTTAAAATAACCGATGACGTCATCATTTTCTTACAATGAGGGCGGAATTTAACAACAACGCACAAAGCCATGGCTGTTGTGTGAGGAACTCTGCTGTGTGAGGCTACACACGTGCATTCTCCCTACAGCAGTGACTGTTTTTATTGATAGAGGCAAGGCCTAGCTAGTGACCACCTGCATGCTGTATAGTAGGCAAACATAGCAGCCTTTTTAGCTACGATCTACGTATTTGGGGTCAATTTAAGGTCAACTTGGATTTTATGAATCCCATGTTGTACGTACGCCTTTCGGTCATGTACCGTACGTAAAATGAAGGTTCTACTGTACTGGATTGATGCCGGGCATTTCAGCAATAATGTTTGTTAACCCTTTAACCTGTTTAAGGCAATTATTTAGCATGTTTTTCTTTAAAAGATAAATCCCACATGATGTTAGTGTTATTGCCCTAACCCTCATAAACTTTGAAACAAACTAAAATCTACATTATTGCAGCAATAAAATATAGTTAATGCAGTAGATGCAATATAATGGAATAAAATGGATAACAGTATGTTTACTACACATTGATGGCTAATTAATTACTCAACATTAGCATTAGTGATCTGCATTCAAACTCACTTCCTTATATTTGATTGAAAAGCTCATAAAGAAATGATGATTACTTATAATAACGCTTTATGGCCTACCTAAATCCTTACTGCCACTAGCGTCTCTTTCCCTCATCAAGTAGATTCACAATTGACCTTAGAAATTGCAGTCAGTTATACTAATTCTATGAAAAGGATTTGATTCAAGAAATAATAAATCTAGAAAGAAAAGTACAATAGCTCATCATCCTAATAGTACTTTGGGCGAGGATGCTGGAATGGCCATCAGATTCAAATATAAAGTGTTGATTTAAAGTACAATGCAATCATTATTTTACAGTTCACAATCCCATATGCAACAGAAATGTAATAATAGTGAAGAGTAAAAATCAAGTCTGTAGCCGGGATTTTTTTAGAGAGATTTTTTTATCTTTACGCAAAATGGGGAGGGGAGATGGAGCACTTGGGGGGAGGGGTATGGATGGTGTTTAGTCTTACTAGCCTATGCTGTTAGATGTAATGTGCCTGTTGGCTACTGTAGGTATCAATGGTTATAAAGGATGTCATACAGTAAGTTAAGCACTGCTGATCCCACATCATTGCTAGGCCAAAACTTTTAAAGGAGACTTGTTTGAGGGTTATGGTCAACAGTGTTTTTTCATTTTTTTCTGGCAAGCAATTAGGACATATAACCAATGAATTGAATGTATGGGTACCAAAAGAGAAAACTTGCAATTTTGGCAAAGGAAGTACTGTAGGAACACCTTGGGTGCAATTCAAATGCGGCCGGTGCAATTCAAATGCTGGAGTAATAAACATCACTGCCTTGGCTCAAACATTGTACTACAATTTTAATATGACACTTTAATAGTTTTCACATCACCATATTTTAAATAGGCAATAATAATAAAATCCCAAAGGTGGCATTGATCATTTTTGAATGAATATAAATGATGTATTAAATGCAAATGTAGCATACTAATAATGTAATATTCACATAAAGCATCTAGGCCTTTTATTAGTGGCACCAGCTACGATAGGAGGGAAGGAGAGTAATTAGCAAGAAATAGAGCCAACAAAATGGAATTTTGGAATCAATATTAAATATTTAAAGATTTATTAAGAAAATATATGTATTATTTGTGGGAAACTAATAAAAAAAACAAAACTGTGTATTAAGGTTTTTCTCTTATTTTACCAACATAAGGCCTTTCTGTTATTACCCATAAGAGCTTTCTTTTATTTTACCCACAAGGCCTTTCTTTCATTTTTTTACCCACAAGTTCTTTCTCTTATTTTACCTATAAGGCATTTCTCTTATTTTACACAATTTTTTAAAGCATGTAGAATGGAGTGCTTCTAATGTATATAAATTAATTTGTAGAAATATAGTATCATGCTGAATATCTTAAAGTTTTGATAAACTTCAGTGCCACTACCGTACTGACGCGGGTATAAGCTCATACTCAGGTATAAGCCCACCCATTAATTCAAAGATCTAAAGTGTGTGCCGTAATACATTATTTTGCATTTGGCGACGTCCATACACCGCACACCTACCTTTGATCATAACCAAGCTAGGCTAATAATATACGCTAGGGTAATATACGCTAGGCCATATGAGGCCTAGCGGTCCTGTTTTGTTTACACTCCATCGCGGTCGAAGATCGCTTCACACACGACGCTCGAATCACAAGTCGCCAAAACGGAAAACCCCTATTTGGTATCGGCTGCCATAAACAAGCTTATTAAATTTCTTTGGTACATTTCTATCTAACGAACATTGTATACTTGATAAATTCTTGTTCATATGATGTTTTAAATAAGATATTCTACGATAAATTACATGAACTATAAGCTTAATTTTCCGACACTCTACACCTCATGTATTAGGCAACGTCGTACACGTTGCAACACCTCGTGAGGGCGCTTGCATGGTGGTTTCAGAGAAGGAATGTCCATGATTGAATACACAGTACATGTGCTGTTTTTGACGATCTGCATTTTTGGATCCTCGGGTATAAGCCCACCCACCAAACTTGACGTGATTTCATGTTCAAGGAGGGTGGGCTTATACCTGCGTCAGTACGGTAATTTCAGGAGAAATGAAGAAAACATCTTGCCGACAGCTGTAGATTGGCTTCTTGGAAAGAAAGTTTGATGCAGCAGGAAGGTAACTATTAAGCTAATTTTCCACAAGGAAAATTGAAAGTGTCGGCTTATACGCAAGAGCGAGTGAGCGGCTGAGCGGTTAAGACAGTGCAACCGTAATTACATAGCCATAACATCGGAAAGGGTTAGAGACTCAATCACTCCATGGTTCTGGTGGAAGAACGAGTCTTTTTAGATAATGACTATAAACCGTAGGTCCAGTGTACATTAAATGTAATTTAAATTCTATCGTTTACAACAAAGATAACTGAATTTTGTGTGGTTTTCTGCATTAAAATATAACAAAAAGGCTTACACACAAGCAAATTTACAATATTTAATCCATTGTATGACCATCTAATAATAATAATAATCAACGGAAAGGGGATTTCCCTCACATAGCCACCACTGCTTGTGACGTCACACACTGCACTCCTTCTTACCACTCATTGATAGAGGACACTGTTGACCTAAAAAAAACACCACCTCCCGTTTTTTTTTTTACTTCAGATGTTGGCATATGTAATCATAAAAAAAATGTATCAAATATTAAATCAATGATTCAATTCCTATTCCCTCTATCTGTACCTAAAAGTGCATGATTTTATTCTTTTCCCACCTACCCTTAAGTTTAACATCCACCCCTTCTCTAGCTACTGATGATCCTTACAGGAACATTTCATAGATCTTACATTCTGAACAGAATTTTACATTACTATAATTGAGATTGATGATACATACATTTCAGATTCAAAATAGTATATCATAATATTATGCTTTCCACTCATCTCATCATTTATACCAAATCAAACTTCGTAATTAATAGAGGGCTCACTACAGAAAATAAACTGCATGGAGGAAATATGCTTACACTCAGATGTTTCAGTCTATTTTAAGGTCATAAATTACATTTTGCAAAAATAAATCCTATTGCGATAATTTTGTTTGTCTTTAAATGGTTATATGTGAAAAAATATGTATACAATACGATATATATAAACAGATTGAAAAAAAAACCAAAAAATATTATTATTAATATTTAGAAAACTAGAAATATTAAGCAGATGGATGATATGAAATATCTATGTTAGTATTGTATTTGCTATGTATATTGATACTTTATCTGTTGAGGGGAAAAATGAATATATAAATATCTAAATTCTTTCATTACTCAGTTAAGGCCAAAATTTAATTCCCATATGAAAAATTTAAATTGGTAAACACTACAGAGAGAATTGATTAGTCTGACAATAAAGGTGTTTCTCGCACACTGTTTGCAAATTTTTCATACTCCATGATGTTCATGTTCAATATTTTCGTTCCGTTAGAGTTAAAATAAAAGGAGTGTGCGAAAGGGAACTAGTGCTGGTCTATGATGTCACGTTTTATATTATTACGCCTATCTTTACTGGTTGGGCCGCCGACAAGTTGAGCCGCCGTTGATTTCTATGAAACGCCCAGTTCGTCTTTTACGACATTTCACGTAGTCTAGTGATTACAGTAAGTACTATGTGTATGTAGTACATAAGTTCATCATGGTCTTTAGGTTTATTGTGTTATAAAAATAAATTACATATAACTACATACTACAATTTTGTTGGTTTAACCGCCATAACAACACAACAAAGGAAAGTAGTTTAACGTAATATTTAATTGTTTTTAATCTGTCAAGTCAAAAATTCAGTGCACTCCATAATATTTTTCTCGCATGTAATGTACCATGTGAATTCACGTTGTCTCTCAGGCTAATAAAGTATTGAAATTCTTCGAATGAGGTTAATACACAACATATTTTACTAAAAAACATGATTTTATGTAATTAAAAGGGGTCAACATGTTTACATCGTTTTTTGCTAATAATAATCATTTTCGGCGATCTTCAGAAACTATATAAATAATAATAAGTCAGATTTTCATAATTATTTCTTTAATTAATTGAAATATTTTATAATATATTATATATTACCTTTTTGAATATATCCCTAATATAAATAGAACTTCTATTAAAAAGAAACGAGCACCTGCGAAAGTTAGCATTTGGCATTTCATAGAAAATAAGGTTTTTCTGGCGGCGGCTCAACTTGGCCTAATCCATCCTACCTAGCTAGAGGCTAGGCCTATCTATTCTATTATACCTCCTACTAATACTTAGACTACCTGTAACCTAACTCCTAGGCCTAGTTAGTTACTAGGCCTAGCCTAGTAGTAGTAGACTAGTAGTACTACACTAGATAGAGGCCTAGTTAGGCCTCTAGTCTAGCTCCTAACTAAGTAGGCCTAGGCCTAGTAGGCTAGACTATAGGCCTATATAGCCTAGGCCTAGGCTAGGCTCTAGGCCTAGTTAGTAGGCTAGTTAGTAGGGAGGCCGCCGGGCTAGTAAATATCATGCTAGGCCTATATCAAACAACTACAAATTAGGTTCACTTCACAATATACCTTTCCAAGCTTACAATAACCATAAAGAGGAGTTTAGTGCACTAGTTGACAAAGAATAAAATTAATTCAACAAACACCAATGAAAGGCAGACGATCCGAGATGCACATGAACATGTGCTCAGCTCCAATCTCAGTTTTGTTTACCAAAATAGAACCGTCCAAAATACTTAATTTCTCAAAAAGAAGATTGCACTTTCTTAGTTTTTTTAATTTTAGTATACGTACAAAAAGGAACATAACTCACTATTAAAACCTAGACTAGGCATAGGCCCCGTTGTTTAAAAATATAAAAATCGGTATTTTTAAATTCCAGTACATGGCCCATAGTAAAATGGAATATTCTTAAGCGCAAACATTATAGAGGGCGTTAAATCATTAAACACACAGCTGGGAAAATTTCAAGTAGGTCTAAAAGTAACTAGGGCCTATTAGGCTACTAGTTTACTTGTTGTCCCTCGTAGTGGTCATCAATGATTTGGACTGTTGGAAAATTAAGCTCCTTAAAGTCATCATGTCATATTTTTCAAACGGTGTGAATTTCTATGGGTGGTTAACCCAAACATTATCGAGTCAGAAAGGTCATTCCACAAAAGTACAACTCTCCAAAAAAAAGAAAAAAAATTTCTTCTTACATTTATCCGATCCTTACATGATGAAATTTTAATTTATAAGCATAAATATGCCTACATATATAACTCGATATAGACTACACAACTTTTTTGAATACTACACCATATCAGCATATCAGCTCTATGACGACTATACATTAATGTTGGTAATCTAATAACTTCAAACAATCTTTATATTATAATTTACGTCATCTTTGATTTAACCTAGTAGCTCTTTCTCAAGCAGATCCTGATTTGTAAGTGTACTGTATTACAATATTCACATTACATCAATAAAATTACATAAACTTCACTGGCTTAAATTAAACAATGAAT
Source organism: Antedon bifida (assembly GCF_963402885.1). Taxonomy (NCBI): domain Eukaryota; kingdom Metazoa; phylum Echinodermata; class Crinoidea; order Comatulida; family Antedonidae; genus Antedon; species Antedon bifida. The sequence goes on along the minus strand of NC_136233.1, from coordinate 4,609,603 downwards.
TATATTCTACTAATGTTAATTGCATATAAATCACTTCATGACAAATCACCACCATATATTTCCACTTTAATTATATGAAGATCTCTTAGGTCGACTACTAGTACAGGCTGTACACTGTTTATTCCACGTAGTCGCCGATTATCGAGCCTTTGCAGTTACAGCTCCTCAACTGTGGAACAATCTTCCTAATCCAATTTAAAATGCACCTTCTTTGAAGTTTTCAAAAGCCTTTTAAAAACCCATCTTTTTTGTTCTTTGTAATTTGAGTCTTTTTTTCTCCCATCTTTATTTTTAAGCGCTTTGGGACCATCTGTTGATTGTAAAAGCGCTATATAACTTTCTAAAACCTATCTTCTTTAGAATTTAAAGGACCGATTTATCATTCCGAATTTATTATGCCCGGTTTTGTTACTAGAAGAGTAAAGTTTATCTATGTTGATTGTGTCTCACAAACAGACATGTTGAAACGCTGAAAAACATTAATTGAATAATAATAATAATATTTATTCGGCAAAAGTACGATTTACATTTCATCTTGCCAGGAGCATGTAATAGGCATGAGCCCAAACAGAAAACTGCTCTTACTCCATCATTATTATACAATACAAAAAACAAAACTAAGTAGTACAAATTAATTAAAACAAGAAAAAGTTATAATGAAATACACTAATTAAGAATAAGCATGCACTTTTCCCTGTTAAGACCATGGAGGAATTATTAATTATTATCTAATTAATTCCTCCGTTTTAAGATATCAGTCTATAATGTCTTATCTAACATCCTATATCTAAATACAATCATCCGAATCAAAAAGCTCCGTCCGACTTTTAACAAACAACGGATTCTGTCAAAGTAAAATTGTTTATTATTAATTCCATCGGTTTTAGGAATAGTTTATGCTCATGATTTTGCGGCATTTCCTGTTAACAGTCGGATACAACAGTGAGATAGCAATACTGTAATTAACAACTTTATGTGTTTATTTTCTTATTTGATTAAAATGTTTATATTTCATTATTACTCAATGTAAAAGCCTACGTTTTAATTCCGAAATGCATTGATTTCTACGTAATATTTTCAAGTGGTCATTATCGTTGAACTAATTTTAATTATGGATTTAAAAAAATTACAATTAAAAAGTAATAATTCGGGTAGACACTAAAGAAAACACAGTAGTACTATTGAATGTTGATAGCTAAAAATAAATGTATTTATTTGATATGAACTGTTCTTAAAATATACATTGTATCCTATTATGTACAAGTATGTACTTTAGGCCAGCATAGAAATATAGAAAGTATGTACATTAACAATTAAAATCGATCTCCAAGTTTAATCAGCAAGTTCTATGAAAAAAGAAGTTATTATAAGACACGTGATTAGATGCTGGCTGGAGTTTGGTAGTCAGTTGATAACTGGTGACGTCTGTCCAGTAGTCTGGTGAGATGCTTAAGAAGTTGTAATTGAAGACCTCACTCAATTCTTCACCATTTCTGTCGGGATGTTCTACATCTTCGTGTGTTTCTGATTCGTCTATCATGGCTGTAAAACAAAATAGGTTAAAATAACTTAAAGGCGGCTCGTACATGACACGAGTATCTTCCAAGTAAGCGTCGTTCTTAACATAAAAATGAAGAGATTCTAATTAATTATTAATTAAAGAAACACAGAGGATATATATTTGTTTATAAATGTTTTTCCTGAATTTTACAATACATTAGTATATTTAATATTATATAATTTATACTAATGAGAAACAAGCAACAGTACTTACATGGACATTCCATTTGGAGCTCACGTAATAAATCGGCATCACTGTTATCGTTGGTCTCACAGTCGCTATCACTGACATCACATTCGTCACATGTCATCAACACATCGGGAGACTCACACACTGGCGTTATTGAATCACTTGGTAGATGTGGAAAGTAGATTCTGAGATCTGAATCCATCTCAGTTTGTAGAAGATCTTCTCTTGACAAATACGATAGTGGACTATCATCTTCTTCGATGTCATCTTGGAAGGTTGTAGAATACATTTCATACCACTGGAGTCTTTCGTGGCAACCAGTTGAAGATTTTCCTGTATTCATTGTAGTATTGACTGGTTAATTTCAGAATACGTAAAACTTGACGTAATTAAGTAGATCGTTGGTTCAGATATTTACGTTATAACAGTTGAATGTCTTTTGACAAAGTGAGGACAACTCCACAAATCCCTTGTTTTTATCACGTGGATGTTCTTTCCCTATTGTTTTAATTATCATTTGTTAGCCAATCAAAATGTGTGAAAATGCGCGCGGTTCCGTAAATCGGTCGCGGCATGCCGTTTGATGATTGATAACGTCGCTTTAACAATAGAGATATTATTTAAAACTATAAATACGAGCTAATTATTATATCAAAGAATGAAAAGTTTAAAATAAATTAGAAATGTCATAATATTTTAATCCTATACAATATGATGGAATAAGTAAAAACTGTTGAATATATAGGCTTATTTTTAAATTATAATTTTATAAAATAATGTTTGTTCTTCCATTACTTGAAATCAGTTTAAATTAATCATTTTGAATACATTATCTTTATATCTGAGATTAAATTTTGAAAAATTGCGAAATTATAGGCCTACAATGTTATAATTATGAAGCTATCTCTGATGCAGCCCATATCAGTTATAAGTTAAATTATCTTTTCAAAAATGCAATTAATTTAACACTATTATATTTTCTAAAAAAATAATAGTGAAGCTTGAACTTGTTTACTGTTTATTCACTTTAAGTTTTTATAGAACTAAAATAAATGTACAAGCTCTTAATTTGAGTACATTTAAGTAGCAAGAATATACAATATAATATGCTCACAGTAACTAAAGTAATTGTTTGCACCATTTAAGCCGATTAAAATTAAAAAAAACTTTGGGCAATGAAAAGCCCGTTTGTTTCAGTTGATATAACATGTTTACTATCCTATAAATATAAGTAATAGTCTGAAATATAATCGTTTAATTACATTCATAATTACTTGTACATTCATTTTAAACTCTATATCTGTTTGTTTTGTTAATCTTACCCATTTTATTTTTAACTACATTTGTTTTTTTTCCACTTTTATTTCTTTTCTTGCATTATAAAAATATGTTCATTATTGGTTGTATGTTTGTTGCTACTCTGTATTTCTCTATAATTTGTAGAAATAAATGTTCAATATTTGTTTTTTAATTTGGTTTTTACGCCACTAAATATAGTGTGTTACCAGGAAAGAGTGTTCTTCCATAGTGTTACTATGTCAGTACCAATAAATGAAATCAATTCGTTTCTTATTGGCCGTGGTACGTCAAAGTATACTGTATTTTACTATTCTATTTAATTTAGAATTAAAAACCAATGGTCAATTTATAACGAATGTCTTATGTAGTCAACAGGAACCACGACCGGTTACACATCGACAGTATTATTGTGTTCACATCACAATATCTATACAATTCAATCGGAAACGCCTTTCTTTTATAAAACATCTATGCTATTACTGTTATTTTGGGCGTTATGAGTAACAAATGATTGATAGAAGTTATTGCTGTACATTATAATTTACGCAAATTGAAAAAAAAAATGTATTCGGTATAAGTGTTTCCTTTTCAAAATGCACTTAATTTAACATTATAATTTTTCTAAAAATCAATAGAAAGATTGTGAACTGAACATTTCATTCCAATCTGTGCAGAGAGTATTAAGGAATAAAAATGGCAATAATGGTAATTGTACTCACATTTAATGGGAGTCAACATAATATGCGAAAATACATGACACAACGAATCTACAATTTAATCTCTAAGAGTTATTTAAGTACAATTATACCTTTAAAACACAGAGTAAAAAAGAAACAAAACAAACAATCTATGATAGCTAATAAAATAATTTTATTAAATAAAAAGAACTGGTTAAAACTATAATTTATATACTATTATTTACATGACGTCATTCAGGTCGTACAATGTTTACGTTAGGCTATGAACTATTAAAAACGTTCTCAAATCAACAAGTTCTATGAGTATGTAAAAACAAGTTGTTATTATAAGACACGTGATTAGATGCTGGCTGGAGTTTGGTAGTCAGTTGATAGTTGGTGACGTCAGTCCAGTAGTCTGGTGAGATGCTTAAGAAGTTGTAGTTGAAGACCTCACTCCGTTCCATTTCTTGATAATTGTTCTTTGTACCTTCTTCGTTTTGTGTGATGGATTCAGATTCGTCTAACATGGCTGTAAAAGATAATCAAATTATTAATATAAATATATAAAACATTTGTAACGACAACGTGATTAAAAGAATTTTATGAAAGACATTATTACATTATAATAATGTTCGTCCTTCTATCAGTATTTTAAACTTTAGAGAATCTTTTAGTATGATAAACACACAACAGTACTTACAAGGACATCCCATTTGAAGCTCACGTAATAAATCGGCATCACTGTCGTCACTGGTCTCACAGTCGCTATCACTGGTATAGTCGTCATCGCTGACACACACCCTCACATCGGGAGACTCACACACTGGCGTTATTGAATCACTTGGTAGATGTGGAAAGTAGATTCTGAGATCTGAATCCATCTCAGTTTGTAGAAGATCTTCTCTTGACAAATACGATAGTGGACTATCATCTTCTTCGATGTCATCTTGGAAGGTTGTAGAATACATTTCATACCACTGGAGTCTTTCATGGCAACCAGTTGAAGATTTTCCTGTATTCATTGTAGTATTGACTGGTTAATTTCAGAATACGTAAAACTTGACGTAATTAAGTAGATCGTTGGTTCAGATATTTACGTTATAACAGTTGAATGTCTTTTGACAAAGTGAGGACAACTCCACAAATCCCTTGTTTTTATCACGTGGATGTTCTTTCCCTATTGTTTTAATTATCATTTGTTAGCCAATCAAAATGTGTGAAAATGCGCGCGGTTCCGTAAATCGGTCGCGGCATGCCGTTTGATGATTGATAACGTCGCTTTAACAATAGAGATATTATTTAAAACTATAAATACGAGCTAATTATTATATCAAAGAATGAAAAGTTTAAAATAAATTAGAAATGTCATAATATTTTAATCCTATACAATATGATGGAATAAGTAAAAACTGTTGAATATATAGGCCTATTTTTAAATTATAATTTTATAAAATGATGTTTGTTCTTCCATTACTTTTTATTATTATTCAAGAAGCTTGAACTAGTTTACTGTTTTTTTTTTTTTACACTTTTAAGTTTTTATAGAACTAAATAAATATACAAGCTCTTAGTTTGAGTATTATCTTTCATGTCAATTTTATACTTTAGGCCAATTGAAATAAAACAAACGTCTAAGAATGAGAACAAGGTATTTATATGAAGCCCGGTTAGCTCAGTTGGTAGAGCATCAGACTTTTAATCTGAGGGTCAAGGGTTCAAGTCCCTTATTGGGCGTATTCGTTTTTGCTTACATTATCTTTCATGTCAATTTTTTACTTTAGGCCAGTTTACTGTTTATTCACTTTTAAGTTTTTATAGAGCTAAATAAATATACAAGCTCTTAATTTGAGTACATTTAAGTAGCAAAAATATACAGTATAATAGGTTCACAGTAACCTAACTAACAATGGTTAGTTCATGAAGCCCGGTTAGCTCAGTTGGTAGAGCATCAGACTTTTAATCTGAGGGTCAAGGGTTCAAGTGCCTTATTGGGCGTATTCGTTTTTGATTCCATTATCTTTCAAGTCAATTTTATACTTTAGGCCAATTGAAGTAAAACAAATGTTTAAGAATGAGAACAAGGTATTTATATGAAGCCCGGTTAGCTCAGTTGGTAGAGCATCAGACTTTTAATCTGAGGGTCAAGGGTTCAAGTCCCTTATTGGGCGTATTCGTTTTTGCTTCCATTATATTTCAAGTCAATTTTATACTTTAGGCCAATTGAAATAAAACAAACGTCTAAGAATGAGAACAAGGTATTTATATGAAGCCCGGTTAGCTCAGTTGGTAGAGCATCAGACTTTTAATCTGAGGGTCAAGGGTTCAAGTCCCTTATTGGGCGTAATATTTTTCTATTTTATTATCTTTTTTTGAGTACTTAAAAACAACTTATGCGTCACAGAACTTTCTGTCATTTCGCTTAGTTTGTAGAGGATCAAACCTTTTTCTTCTATTAATCTAAATAAGTACATCGATTTAAATATTTTTCAATACATTTTATATTATGTCTTTACATTTAGGTTAAAATATTGAGGTAATCATACAATGTTACACACAGCCCCTTTATCAGTTGATATAACATGCTTAATAGCCTATAGGCCTAATATTAGAAATTATATCAAATAGTTTTTGTTCTTCCGTTACTTGAAATCAGTTTAAATGAAACATTTTGAATACATTATCTTAGGTTAAATCTTGAAAATTTACGAAATTATAGGCCTACAATGTTATTATTATGAAGGTATATCTGATGCAGCCCATATCAGTTATAAGTTAAATTATCTTTTCAAAAATGCAATTAATTTAACACTATTATATTTTCTAAAAAAAATAATAGTGAAGCTTGAACTAGTTTAGTGTTTATTCACTTTATGTTCTTATAGAACTAAAGTGAATGTATACAAGCTCTTAATTTGAGTACATTTAAGTAGCAAGAATATACAATATAATATGCTCAAAGTAACTAAAGTAATTGTTTGCACCATTTAAGCCGATTAAAATTTAAAAAAACTTTGGGCAATGAAAACATTCGTAGTTCATGAAGCCCGGTTAGCTCAGTTGGTAGAGCATCAGACTTTTAATCTGAGAGTCAAGGGTTCAAGTCCCTTATTGGTTGAATATTTTTTCCATTTTATTATTATTTTTTAGTACTTAAAAACAACTTATGCATCACAGAACTTTCTGTCATGTCGCTCAGTTTGTAGAGGATCAAACCTTTTTCTTCTATTAATCTAAATAAGTACGATTAAAAAAATTTTAAATACATTTATATTATGTCTTTAGGTTAAAATATTATTATTTTATTATCATAAAATGTTACACGCAGCCCGTTTGTTTCAGTTGATATAACCTGTTTACTATCCTATAAATATAAGAAATAGTCTGAAATATAATCGTTTAGTTACATTCATAATTACTTGTACATTCATTTTAAACTCTATATCTGTTTGTTTTGTTAATTTTACCCATTTTATTTTTAACTACATTTGTTTCTTTTCCACTTTTATTTCTTTTCTTGCATTATAAAAATATGTTCATTATTGGTTGTATGTTTGTTGCTACTCTGTATTTCTCTATATTTATATACTCTATATATTTGTTTTTTAATTTGGTTTTTACGCCACTAAATATAGTGTGTTACCAGAAAAGAGTGTTCACTCTTCCCTCGTGTTACTATGTCAGTACCAATAAATGAAATCAATTCGTTTCTTATTGGCCGTGGTACGTAAAAGTATACTGTATTTTACTATTCTATTTAATTTAGAATTAAAAACCAATGGTCAATTTATAACGAATGTAGTCAACAGGAACCACGACCTGTTACACATCCACAGTATTATTGTGTTCACATCACAATATCTATACAATTCAATCGGAAACGCCTTTCTTTTATAAAATATACAACTGGAATATCTATGCTATTACTGTTATTTTGGGCGTTATGAGTAACAAATGATTGATAGAAGTTATTGCTGTACACAAATTACGCAATTTAAAAAAGAATGTATTCGGTACAAATGTTTCTTTTTTTTAAATGCCGTTAATTCAACATTATAATGCTAGTGGCGGTAATTATCGCTGTTGGTTTCGATTGAATAAAAAAAAAATAAAATAAAACATTTCATTCCAATCCGTGCAGAATATTAAGAAATAAAAATGGTAATAATGGTAAGTGTACTCACATTTAATGGGAGTCAATATAATATGCGAAAATACATGACACAACGAATCTACAATTTATTTAAATTTAAAATTAATTTAAAGTACAATTATACCTTTAAAACGCAGAGTAAAAAAGAAACAAAACAAACGAATTATGATAGCTAATAAAATAAATTTATTAAATAAAAAGAACTGGTTAAACTATAATGTATATACTATTATTTACATGACGTCATTCAGGTCGTACAATGTTTACGTTATGCTATGAACTATTAAAAACGTTATCAAAGTTTTATCAGCAAGTCCTATAAGTATGTAAAAATAAATTATTATTATTATTATAAGACACGTGATTAGATGCTGGCTGGAGTTTGGTAGTCGTTTGATAACTGGTGACGTCTGTCCAGTAGTCTGGTGAGATGCTTAAGAACTTGAAGACTTCACTGCATTCCATTTCTTGATCAATAACACCTTCTTCGTTTTGTGTGATGAGAGATTGAGAATCATCTAACATGGCTGGAAAAGAAAAACAAATATTATAAAATAAAAACAAAAGCAAAATTGAATATGTTTCAGTAATTTCTGATTTTTAAAATAAAAATGAATTCATTTTAACATTTTAAGAAAGATACATTTCAAAATTATCTAAACACTAGAAAAGTACTTACAAGGACATCCTATTTGAAGCTCACGTAATAAATCGGCATCACTGTCGTCACTGGTCTCACAGACACTATCACTGGTATAGTCGTCATCGCTGACATCACATTCGTCACATGTCATCAACACATCGGGAGACTCACACACTGGCGTTATTGAATCACTTGGTAGATGTGGAAAGTAGATTCTCAGATCTGAATCCATTTCAGTTTGTAGCAGATCTTCTCTTGACAAATACGGTAGTGGACTGTCATCTTCTTCGATGCCATCGTGGAAGCTTGTAGAATGCATTTCATACCACTGGAGTCTTTCATGGCAACCAATTGAAGATGTTCCAGGATTCATTGTATTATTACGGATTAATTGCAGAATACGTAAAACTTGACGTAATTAAGCAGATCGTTGGTTCAGATATTTACGTTATAACAGTTGAATGTCTATTGACAAATTGATGACAACTCCACAAATCACTTGTTTTTATCACGTGGGTGTACTTTCCCTATTGTTTTAATTATTATTTGTTAGCCAATCAAAATGTGTGAAAATTCGCGGTTCCGTAAATCGGTCGCAGCATGACGTTTGATGATTGATAACGCCGCTTTAACAATAGAGATATTATTAAAGAATGAAAAGTTTAAAATAAATTAGAAATGTCATAATATTTTAATCCTATACAATATGATGGAATAAGTAAAAACTGTTGAATATATAGGCCTATTTTTAAAATATAATTTTATAAAATAAATGTTTTTCTTCCATTACTTGAATCAGTTTAAATGAAACATTTTGAATACATAATCTTTATGTCTTAGGTTAAATCTTCAAAATGTGCGAAATTATAGGCCTACAATGTTATCATTATGAAGCTATCTCTGAATCAACCCAGTAATAATAGTGAAAATGAACTAGTTTAGTGTTTATTCATTTTATGTTCTTATAGAACTAAAATAAATGTACAAGCTCTTATTTTGAGTGCATTTAAGTAGTAAGAATATACAGTATAATAGGTTCACAGTAACCTAACTCTGGGCAATGAAAACATTTATATTTCATGAAGCCCGGTTAGCTCAGTTGGTAGAGCATCAGACTTTTAATCTGAGGGTCAAGGGTTCAAGTCCCTTATTAGTCCATTTTATTATCGTTTTTTAGTACTTAAAAAACAACTTAGGCCTATGCATCACAGAACTTTCTGCCATGTCGCTCAGTTTGTAAAGGATCAAACCTTTTCCTTCTATTAATCTAAATAAGTACATCTGTTTAAATATTTTTCCATACATTATATTATATCTTTAGGTTAAAATAATACAATGTTACACGCAGCCCCTTTATCAGTTGATATAACATGTTGAATCTATATATAAATTATGGTTAATTCTGACATAGGCGAGCACAATGCAAAAACTTCGGTACAAATCTCCGCCTTGGATACCTACCTTATCTATCTCAGATGTACCGCAAAACGTAGATTTGATAACATTAATGTGCAGTTCGACGCTATTTTTCTATATTTCTATCTTAGCAAGATATTATAAAGAGTTTTTTAACAACATTTATGATTTCAACAGTAGATTTTCTACTCAATTTCAATTCTTGGCGGGCAAGTCATTTCCGGGTTTATGATAAGTTCACCTTGCAGCAACATGGTTTCAACTATTTTCTCAAGGGAGCAGTTAAAATAATAGATTTGACCCTAAAGGTGACTGGAAACAGGCACTTTCCATCAATCAATACAGTGTCCCATTGGAAGACGGAAGAAAAAAACAGATACTATAGAAGGACTGGAGCTTAAAGCCCCCTTCCCTACGTTTTTTAGATCTAATTTAAGATCACAAACTATATTTAATGTAAAAATAATACTATATGGTCCTATTGCGATAACTTTTTTCGTCTTTAAACGGTTAAAAATGTGAAAAATAAGTCGATTCTAATAATTATAGCGGCCCGCTATAAATCCCAAAATGCATTGCGCGCGGATTGATATTTTTGTTTTTCACCTGTAATTCGCCCATTTTTCGATCGATCGTGAGGCCAAAACAAATGGAAGACTCCTAACTTTTCAGCGAAAATACCGGGTTTTCCCCAATTTGTATCAACGGAGTCTGGCAAAAATAGAAAGACAATTATTGCAGCAACTATACAACGTCAGGCTAGGTATATAGCTAGCGTACGATGTTCGTACGTTACCGATGTTTACCAGCTAGGCCCACAAAACTAAGCCTAGCTAGGCTAGGCCTAAGACCGTCCACGAGAGGTCGATCGCCGCGAGCTACTTAGGTAGTGCATTGTTTCTCACTTTTTATCATAATTTACCATAAAACGTACATTTAAGACAAGGAATGACATGGTTTAATGTTTTTAAAGTGATAGATATGTATTATTTTCCAAAAAACGTCCAAAATTGCAGGTAAGGGGTCTTTAAGTTGGCCATTAGTCATAGCCATTTTAGTTTTTTATAATAACACAATTATACTATTTGTAGTAGAATTCATCACACTATTATCTACAATTTACCAAGCATTTGTTATTCTTTTTTACCACTTTTCATATCTATTAGATAGAGGATTTCATTTGATTATAAATGTTACCATATTATTAAAACTACAAAATTTAACATATATCCCTCGAATAAGCCCCTCCCTCAAATGAACTCCGCCTCCCCACCTCCGCCCTATAAGGGCCCTACCAAATAATAAAGACTATACTTTAAAATGTTATTAATCATCCTGTGAAACAGAATAGTTTAGTTTTACGAATGTCAAGCATTTTCAATAATGGTAACCGACAGAAAACGTAAAAGAAGAACATTATCATTCCGAGAACCATCGTCTACACTTCCTAGAGGGGGAGCAAGCGAAGCGAGCTCACCCTTTAGTAGAATATAATATTAGAAATAGCCTTAAATATAATCGTTTAATTACATTCATAATTACTTGTACATTTATTTTAAACTCTATATCTGTTTTTTTAATTTTACCCATTTTATTTTTAACTACATTTGTTTCTTTTCCACTTTTATTTCTTTTCTTGCATTATAAAAATATGTTAATTATTGGTTGTATGTTTGTTGCTACTCTGTACTAATTTGTAGAAATAAATGTTTAATATTTGTTTTTTATTTTGGTTTCCCACTATTAATATAGTGTGTTACCAGGAAAGAGTGTTCACTCATCCCTAGTGTTACAATGTCAGTACCAATAAATGAAATCAATTCGTTTCTTACTGGCCGTGGTACGTAAAAGTATACTGTATTTTACTATTCTATTTAATTTAGAAACTCCATATCTGTTGTTAATTTTACCCATTTTATTTTTAACTACATTTGTTTCTTTTCCACTTTTATTTCTTTTCTTACATTATTATCAATATGTTCAATATTGTTTGCATTTTTCTAAACTATGTATTTCTCTATAATTTGATATAAATGTTTAATATTTGTCTTTTTAGTCACGTGGACGCGACTCTATAGTTCACTATGTCGGTCGGTCGGTCTGTCTGTCTGTCGGTCCGTCTGTCGGTCTGTCTGTCGGTCCGGTATCACTATGCGTTTTATCGCTTTCTGACCTTATCTTGATATCAGTTTAATCTAGCTAAGTCAATTTTTCACAGTATATTCCTTATGGCCAGGAATCGATGTGGTTATGTTTTCACGGTGCGCAATAAAAAATTACGCGGTGTACGCACGATGTAACGAAAGCACGTTTGTAATCATATCTTCACAACCATGAATCACAATTAAATAAAATTTGGTACTCATAAATTTCAGGGCATAAATCATCATATATGGCAATACAATTACGTGCGTAGCGCATGTAACGCATGCGTACGCGCGCTTAAAATGTTCAAAATTTATTTTCGATGAAATAAGAGTACGTTTCAGGCAATTTTAAGCGTTTACAAAATTGCCATGAGTGCGCAGATTGTTGCGCGCGCACTGCGCGTTTAATGTTATTGCGCACTCTTTTTGCCCGATTTCTGTTTTCTTGACTTACTTTTCAACTCAAAATTACGTTATACGAGCACGTCAAAAGTGACAGGCTACGCACGTGGAAATTAAAAAAATATAAATATTTTTAAACATTTCAACATTTTAAAACATGTTTAGTAATTTCGGTCAGTTGGTAGGTTGGTCGGTCGGTCTGTAAACACTAATGAGCACGCGACTGCAGCCATCTATTTGGCCTTGTTCTGTTATAATTCAGAATCTGTTTCTTCCAATATTAAATATTGAATAATTCGAATTTCCTAAATAATAATAATAATAATAATAATATAGCAATTGCGGTCATAATTTGAGGGACGGATCGAGACAATTGTTGATGGAGTGACATACCACCTGGCAATAGACGAAAATTATGCACAATATTGTTTTTTAGAGATTCAGTAGAAGCCCCTCTTGTGGACACTTCTATTAAGGGGACACTTCTCGTGAAATGAAACTAGGGGAATATAATGTTTTAAAGCCAATGTTTATAATTTGAGAGCTCCGATCGATCAATTGTTGTAACAGTGACACGTGTTTAGAAATACACTAGAGTCTCTTCTTTGGGAAACACCTATTATGGTAAATATAAGACTGTAGCCAACCCCTATTCAGTTTTTGGGTACCGAAAGGTGTCCCCCTTAATATATATAGAAACCTACCCTAACATTAACATAATACAGTCTCGCTAAAACAATGTGTGCAGATGAACCCTTTAAAGTAAATTGTGTTTCTTTTTGTATACTTTAGAAGTATTTTGAATTCGCGATTTAGTATGCATAGGCCTATATTTCGTTTTCTTTTAGTAAATTGCATTGATGCTTAACTTGAAACAGTGTGGTTCTCTACTTCTACTACCACTTGGCCCTCTGCGGCCCTCTCCCCGGCCCCCGATGTGGCGCGTGTGAAGCGCATACCGCGTGTGCGTTATCTAGCGCGCTCATGGTAACGATCTTCTGTTATAGTGACCAACCATGGAGATCAACCTCAGATGATATACAAACCACCAAACTTGACTCGGTAAGTACTGCTTAAAAATATCTCTGTAATTATTTGATTTGTTATCATACAATATATACATTATTTATTTAATCATAGTTCACAATTAAAAGTATTAATTTAGATTATATAAACACACATTTCATTCCGAAAATTTTGCCACATCCTTAGGCAAACGGCGGAAAAGAAAATAAGGCCAAACTCTAGGCCATGAGGTATAACTCCCCATGCTCTAGGCCATGTGGTATAACTCCCCATGCTCTAGGCCTAGCCCTTGGACGTCGTGGTCCTCTTGCAGAGGTCTCTTTGTCTTTTGATATTAGGTAATAGTACTGTAGGCCTACTATAAATATTAACGAACAAATAAAATGTTTTCAATTCATAATAAATTATATTTGTTTAATTAAATTTCAGAAATATACTAATAATATTTTACGAATAGTTTACTTGAAAAACGGTAAGAACACTACATTTATTTTGAGTTCATTTAACCTTCGAAAACTTGACCAGTAGGACTATTGTTTATTGAACATTTTTTTAAAATTAAAGTATTTTTTATTTTGTGTTCTTTATAGATCATGCCCGGACGGATAACACGTCTATTTAAACGTAACCGTACTGTTACTAAAATAGGTCAAAAAAGGTTTGTACGCTGTATTATTATTTCATATGATATATATTATAAATATCTCAATAAATATCTCATTTCTATAGCGCTTTTTTTTTTGACGAACACATATCATTCAAATGCGCTACACACAATAGATATTTTATTTAATTGCCTTTCTCTTTTTATTATTAGGCACTCTATCTTCTCGAAGTTATTCGACAAATACTTCAAGTGTTGTTTCACTTTCGAAAGACATGAGAATGCCGAGGATGTTGACCATCAGCCAACTCCATCCAGTAAAGTCTGGATAAGACTTCCATCCCATGCCCGTGTGATTCTGTTGAAGATCATTTACGGTATTGCCATTGATCCTCTTCGACCAGATGCCATCACTTGCTCGGACCCAGAGATTGGTGTCAGGCTTCAGGAATACGCAAGAGCACTCCTTGTGCTGGAAAACAGTTGTGTTAAGGTCAATGATGCTGAAGCAGAGGTCATTGACAGTGACGTGGAATCAGAGTACATGGCAGCATTGAATCTCATCAGAAGTCTCTTTTCGATGGATAGGATTCATTGTTTACCAGCCTTGAAGGAAGCCTCTGATGTCAAAGGTCAATTTGCTGACACGGTGTCAAGACTTAAAGTTGGTAGCATCCACTCAAGAGTTGTCCAGAAGACTCGTTTTAACTCTGGTGTCGACAACATATTGATGTCACCATTGTTCACCAGTTTAGCAACAAGCTATCAAGGTCTTACTGGATTTTTTGGCATCAATGAATCTTTCAAATTAGTACTTGCTGGATTCAATTCAATGACCAAATCAATTGAGGTATCGTGCATTCTGTCAATTTTTAATTAATCTTTCAGTATTTATAATATATATGTATTGTCCAAGAATGTTAGGTCGTTGAATATTAACATAAGTTTTATTTATTTTCGCAGCCTTGTAATGATGTTATTAGACTGACTTCAAACCCTCTCATTGCACCAATGACACCAATTCAACTAGCTATTAAACCCATGGAAGCTGAGGTATATTATTATATACCCATAATTCATATTATATAAAATACAGATAGAACACCAGTACAGTAAGGGGACAACTTCGAGACCCAGAAATGTGTCCCCTTAATATGGGTGTCCCTAATTAGTGGTTGTAGTGACCATAGTATTGAAACATTTAATTGGCCATCTAATCGTTTCTATCTAAACGTCTCCCTTTATTAGAGCCGGAGTTTTACTGCAGTATTTGTGTACATCAGTATTCGACAATACAGTATTGTTAATACAACTTTTTCTTTCGTCCTAAAGGCACTTGCTCCAACACAACAACCAGTATTGGCCACATCGTCTCAGCTTTTCAGTTCATTTGAAAAACAACCCGTCAAATTCACGTTGCCTTGTGAGCTCTTGAAGCTCGAAAAACTCTTGCCAAAGGACGTTCCAGAAATATCTATGGACAACTTGTACCCAGTGGTCACCATGAACAACCCGGTAATTGTCTTTTTAATTGTGTTACAATATTTCCAAAACAATCATTGCAAGATTATAAAAGAGCGAATTTATTGTTATTTAATACACAAATATCTAAAAACTACCATAAAATAGATCAATATCATTCAAGTTAAAAGTATTAAATTATTAGTAGTGGAGCTGTAGCTTGGTAATTAACGTCCTTGCCTTCCAATTCCAAGCTCCAGTGTTCAATCCTGACCTAGTGCCAGGGTTGTAACTCATGACTTTTCAACTCTCAACACTCCCTAAGCCTCAAATGAAACTTAGAACTTATAAAATAGTTTATCCATCCTGTAATCGGCGTGTTAATCGCTGTTGGATGCGTATGAAATAAAAATAAATTATGAGATAATCTATGAAAATTAATAATTTATAGATTAAACTTGGAAAGGGCACATATGGTGAAGTGTTCCTAAATCGGTTGAATCATCCTGATGGCCCTCTTGTTGCCGCCAAGTCCTGCTTCCTCTCAGAAAACAAAAAAGAGCAATTTATAGAAAAGTTTGAAATTGAGATTGAAGCTCGTGTCCTGAAGTTCCTGTCAAGAAGAAGCAGACTTTTCCCATACGTGTACGGAATCTGCAATGCCACTCCTGTCGAACTCAGAAGCAGGATCATTATGGAATACGTTGGACATCCAACACAGTATTTATCAGTCACGCTCCTTAAAGCCATCAAATACAAGAATCCTCGGCTTACTCTTCGCGATGGACTGCATCTTGCACTCGATATGGCAGAAGGCATTCATACACTGCAAAACCACGGCTTCATTCATAACGACATCGCCAGCAGGAATATGCTTCTTTACCACGATGGTAACCGCTGGTCGGTAAAGATCACAGACTTTGGTTCCATCTGCCATGTGGATGCTGCTTACGATTACTTTAAAATTAACGAAACTCTTGCAGAGGAACGCAAAGAACTCATGGCAGCTCATAGAGGCTACGCACCAGAACTATTTTATCCGAATTCACCGCCGACATTTAAATGTGACATTTATAGCCTCGGAAATGTGTTTCTGGACATGGGACTAAGTCTAAATATGGTACCTCTGTGTAAACTCGGCAGGAAGTGTATACGTATAATTCCAGAGCAAAGACCGACCATTTACTACCTTGTCGACAAGCTCAAGAAGAAAACCAAATCCCGTGTTTCTCAATGGTTTAATATCTGATTTGTTAAACTGATGCAGACTTCATTCATCAACCTTACTATTGTGCAATGTTACAATTTAATTATACCAATTTATCAATCAATTTGAATGGAATAAATATATGATATATTTTTTAATGCCGTTTTTATGTTTAATTTTTATTTTAATTCCTTTTATTTAATTATAGAAAAATATATATTTGAATGTGTCACTTTTTTGGTTTCAATATCCCGATTAAGGGACCGTATGACATTCTCGATATCCACATGGAGCACAAACTATGGCGCGCCAAGCTGCAATTTATTACAATTTGAAAAAAAGATATGTTAGTTTTTAGTCGCGTGGACGCGACTCTATATATTCATTATGTCGGTCGGTCGGTCTGTCTGTCGGTCCGGTATCACTATGCGTTTTATCGCTTTTCTGTACTTTTTGAATTGTTTTGATGTACAGAAAATTTTTAAAGTACATTACTTTTTGAAAGTTCATTTTTTTCTGAGAGCACGCGACTTATGGCTGTTGGCCTTGTTATTTGGTTACCCCACTAAATATAGTGTATTGACAGAAAAGAGTGTTCACTCTTCCCTAGTGTTACTATGTCAGTACCAATAAATGAAATCAATTCGTTTCTTACTTGCCGTGGTACTTTATTTGAACAGTATATTTTACTATTGCTGTATTTAGAATTAAAAACCAATAGTCAATTTAAAACGAATGTCTTATGTAGTCAAAAGGAACCACGGCCGGTTACAATTCAATCGGAAACGCCTTTCTTTTATAAAATATACAACTGGAATATCTATGCTATTACTGTTATATTGGGCGTTATGAGTAACAAATGATTGATAGAAGTTATTGCTGTACATAAATTAGGCAAATTGAAAAAAAAATGTATTCGTTACAAATGTTTCTTTTTCAAAATGCAGTTAATCTAACATTATAATTTTTCTAGAAATCAATAGAAACATTGTGATCTGAACATTTTATTCCAATCCGTGCAGAGAGTATTAGGAAATAAAAATGGTAATGGTAATTGTACTCACATTCAATAGGAGTCAACATAATATGCGAAAATACATGACACAACGAATCTACAATTTAATTAAATTAAAAATTAATGTAAAGTACAATTATACCTTTAAAACGCAGATTAAAAAAGAAACAAATCAAACGAATTAAGCTAAAATAAATTTATTAAATGAAAAGAACTGGTTAAACTATAATGTATATACTATTATTTACATGACGTCATTCAGGTACTTCAATGTTTACGTTAGCCTATGAACAATTAAAACGTTCTCAAAGTTTAATCAGCAAGTTCTATGAGTATGTAAAAATAAGTTGTTATTATAAGACACGTGATTAGATGCTGGCTGGAGTTTGGTAATCAGTTGGTAACTGGTGACGTCTGTCCAGTAGTCTGGTGAGATGCTTAAGAAGTTGTGGTTGAAGACCTCACTCCATTCCATTTCTTGATCATTGTTCTTTGCACCTTCTTTGTTTTCTGTGATGGATTCAGATTCGTATAACATGGCTGTAAAATATAATCAAATTATTTAATATAAAAATGTAACGACAACATGATTAAAAGAATTTTATGAAAGACATTATTACATTATAATAATGTTCGTCCCTCTATCAGTATTTTAAACTTTAGAGAATCGTTTAGTATGATAAACACACAACAGTACTTACAAGGACATCCCATTTGAAGTTCACGTAATAAATCGGCATCACTGTCGTCACTGGTCTCACAGTCGCTATCACTGGTATAATCGTCATCGCTGACATCACATTCGTCGCAACTCATCAACACATCGGGAGACTCAGACACTGACGTTGTAGAACTGCTTGGTAGATGTGGAAAGTAGATTCTGAGATCTGAATCCATCTCAGTTTGTAGAAGATCTTCTCTTGACAAATACGGCAGTGGACTGTCATCTTCTTCGATGTTATCGTGGAAGGTTGTAGAATACATTTCATACCACTGGAGTCTTTCATGGCAACCAGTTGAAGATTTTCCTGTATTCATTGTAGTATTGACTGGTTAATTTCAGAATACGTAATTAAGTAGATCGTTGGTTCAGATATTTACGTTATAACAGTTAAATGTCTTTTGACAAAGTGAAGACAACTCCACAAATCCCTTGTTTTTATCACGTGGATGTTCTTTCCCTATTGTTTTAATTATCATTTGTTAGCCAATCAAAATGTGTGAAAATGCGCGCGGTTCCGTAAATCGGTCGCGGCATGCCGTTTGATGATTGATAACGTCACTTTAACAATAGAGATATTATTTAAAACTGTAAATACGAGCTAATTATTATATCAAAGAATGAAAAGTTTAAAATAAATTAGAAATGCCATAATATTTTAATCCTATACAATATGATGGAATAAGTAACAACTGTTGAATATATAGGGCTATTTTTAAATTATAATTTTATAAAATAATTTTTGCTCTTCGATTACTTGAAATCAGTTTAAATAAATCATTTTGAATACATTATCTTTATATCTTAGGTTAAATCTTGAAAATTTACGAAATTATAGGCCAACAATGTTATAAGTATGAAGCTATCTCTGATGCAGCCCAGTATTATCAGTTAAATTATCTTCTTTTAAAAAATGCAATTAATTTAACCCTATTATGTTTTCTAAAAAAATAATAGTGAAGCTTGAACTAGTTTATTCACTTTTAAGTTTTTATAGACTAAAATAAATATACAAGCTCTTAATTTGAGTACATTTAAGTAGCAAGAATATACAGTATAATAGGTTCACAGTAACGTAACTAACAATGGGTAGTTCATGAAGCCCGGTTAGCTCAGTTGGTAGAGCATCAGACTTTTAATCTGAGGGTCAAGGGTTCAAGTCCCTTATTGGGCGTATTCGTTTTTGCTTCCATTATCTTTCATGTCAATTTTATACTTTAGGCCAATTGAAATAAAACAAACGTCTAAGAATGAGAACAAGGTATTTATATGAAGCCCGGTTAGCTCAGTTGGTAGAGCATCAGACTTTTAATCTGAGGGTCAAGGGTTCAAGTCCCTTATTGGGCGTATTCGTTTTTGCTTCCATTATCTTTCATGTCAATTTTATACTTAAGCCCAATTAAAATAAAACAAACGTACAAGAATGAGAACAAGGTATTCATATGAAGCCCGGTTAGCTCAGTTGGTAGAGCATCAGACTTTTAATCTGAGGGTCAAGGGTTCAAGTCCCTTATTGGGCGTAATATTTTTTCCATTTTATTCTTTTTTTTTCGTACATAAAAACCACTTATGCGTCACAGAACTTTCTGTCATGTCGCTCAGTTTGTAGAGGATCAAACCTTTTTCTTCTATTAATCTAAATAAGTACATCGATTTAAATATTTTTCAATACATTTTATATTATGTCTTTAGGTTAAAATATTTGGGTAATAATACAATGTTACACGCAGCCCCTTTATCAGTTGATATAACATGTTTAATAGCATATAATATTAGAAATAGTCTGAAATATAATCTTATAATTACATTCATGATTACTTGTACATTTATTTTAAACTCTATATCTGTTTGTTTTGTTAATTTTACCCATTTTATTTTAAACTACATTTGTTTCTTTTCCACTTTTATTTCTTTTCTTGTATTATAAAAATATGTTAATTATTGGTTGTATGTTTGTTGCTACTCTGTATTTCTCTATAATTTGTAGAAATAAATGTTTAATATTTGTTTTTTAATTTGGTTTTTACGCCACTAAATATAGTGTGTTAGCAGGAAAGAGTGTTCACTCTTCCCTAGTGTTACTATGTCAGTACCAATAAATGAAGTCAATTCGTTTCTTACTAGCCGTGGTACGTAAAAGTATACTGTATTTTACTATTCTATTTAATTTAGAATAAAAACCAATGGTCAATTTAAAACGAATGTCTTATGTAGTCAACAGGAACCACGACCGGTTACACACCCACAGTATTATTGTGTTCACATCACAATATCAATACAATTCAATCGGAAACGCCTTTCTTTTATAAAATATACAACTGGAATATCTATGCTATTACTGTTGATTTGGGTAACAAATGATTGATAGAAGTTATTGCTGTACACAAATTATGCAATTTAAAAAAAAATGTATTCGGTAGAAATGTTTCTTTTTTTTAAATGCAGTTAATTCAACATTATAATGCTAGTGGCGGTAATTATCGCTGTTGGTGTCGATTGACTAAAAAAAAATAAAATAAAACATTTCATTCCAATCCGTGCAGAGAGTATTAAGGAATAAAAATGGTAATAATGGTAATTGTACTCACATTTAATGGGAGTCAATATAATATGCGAAAATACATGACACAACGAATCTACAATTTATTTAAATTAAAAATTAATTTAAAGTACAATTATACCTTTAAAACGCAGAGTAAAAAAGAAACAAAACAAACGAATTATGCTAAAATAAATTTATTAAATAAAAAGAACTGATTAAACTATAATTTATATAATATTATTTACATGACGTCATTCAGGTCGTACAATGTTTACGTTAGGCTATGAACTATTAAAAACGTTATCAAAGTTTTATCAGCAAGTCCTATGAGTATGTAAAAATAAATTATTATTATTATAAGACACGTGATTAGATGCTGGCTGGAGTTTGGTAGTCAGTTGATAACTGGTGACGTCTGTCCAGTAGTCTGGTGAGATGCTTAAGAACTTGAAGACTTCACTGCATTCCATTTCTTGATCAATAACACCTTCTTCGTTTTGTGTGATGAGAGATTGAGAATCATCTAGCATGGCTGGAAAAGAAAAACAAATATTATAAAATAAAAACAAAAGCAAAATTGAATATGTTTCAGTAATTTCTGATTTTTAAAATAAAAATGAATTCATTTTAACATTTTAGGAAAGATACATTTCAAAAATATCTAAACACTAGAGTACTTACAAGGACATCCCATTTGAAGCTCACGTAATAAATCGGCATCACTGTCGTCACTGGTCTCACAGTCGCTATCACTGGTATAGTCGTCATCGCTGACGTCACATGTCATCAACACATCGGGAGACTCACATACTAGCGTTGTAGAATCACTTGGTAGATGTGGAAAGTAGATTCTCAGATCTGAATCCATTTTAGTTTGTAGAAAGTCTTCTCTTGACAAATACGGTAGAGGACTGTCATCTTCTTCGATGTCATCGTGGAAGCTTTTAGAATACATTTCATACCACTGGAGTCTTTCATGGAAACCACTTGAAGATGTTACAGGATTCATTGTAGTATTACGGATTAATTGCAGAATACGTAATTAAGCAGATCGTTGGTTCAGATATTTACGTTATAGCAGTTGAATGTCCAATGACAAATTGATGACAACTCCACAAATTACTTGTTTTTATCACGTGAGTGTACTTTCCCTATTGTTTTAATTATTATTTGTTAGCCAATCAAAATGTGTGGAAATTCGCGGTTCCGTAAATCTGTCGCGGCATGACGTTTGATGTTTGATAACGCCGCTTTAACAATAGAGATATTATTTTCTTCCATTACTTCAAATAAGTACATTAAGCTAAATAGGCACATCAGTTTAAAGGAAACATTTTGAATACATTATCTTTATATCTTAGGTTAAATCTTGAATATTTGCGAAATTATAGACCTACAATGCTATTATTATGAAGGTATATCTGATGCAGCCCATATCAGTTATAAGTTAAATTATCTTTTCAAAAATGCAATTAATTTAACACTATTATATTTTCTAAAAAAAATAATAGTGAAGATTGAACTAGTTTAGTGTTTATTCACTTTAAGTTTTTATAGAATTAAAATAAATATACAAGCTCTTAATTTGAGTACACTTAAGTAGCAAGAATATACAATATAATAGGTTAGCTCAGTTGGTAGAGCATCAGACTTTTAATCTGAGGGTCAAGGGTTCAAGTCTCTTATTGGGCGTATTATTATTGTTTTGTTAGTAATTAAAAAACAGGCATCACAGAACTTTCTCTTATGTAAATCAATAGAAAGATTGTGAACTGAACATTTTATTCCAATCCGTGCAGAGAGTATTAATGAATAATACAAATGTTAATTGTACTCACATTTAATGGGAGTCAACATAATAAGTACAATTATACATTTAAAACACTGAGTAAAAAAGAAACAAAACAAACGAATTATGATAGGTAATAAAATAAATTTATAAAATAAATTTATTAAATAAAAAATCACTGGTCTAAAAAATATACTTTATATACTATTATTTACATGACGTCATTCAGTTACTTCAATGTTTACGTTAGGCTATGAACAATCAGACTCGTCTGTGCGGGAGGAGTGGCGTACCCCCACAAACATACACACTTAGTGGAGTCTGGCCCAAACGCTAAAGAAATGGAGATGGGCACATCGGCCGTTAGCATTAGTTTAGGTTTCGACTTTACCTTATGAACAATTAAAAACGTTCTCAAAGTTTAATCAGCAAAACCTAAAAAACATAGAGCTAACTTATTGATCTGTGATTTAATAACTATACTGTACCGTATAATCGTGAATGATGATATACACACCCGACGTTTCGCTGGTCAAATTATCCATTTTTTTCCTTATTTTTTGGTAAAGGGCACGAGCACTGATAGCGACCGTTAGAACCAGCTGTAAGTAAAATGTTTTTTACACGTTTTATTTTGTGTTTGCCCCAAGTCTCGCATCACAAGCAGTGATCAAGATACATAGGCCTAGTAACAGCCTATACATATCATATTAAATCAAGAACTGAATTAAAAAGCAGCTGTAAATTTTTATTTTGCTTACTTGATAAACTTGCCACATTATTTTCATATTTCTACTGTTACTTTAATCAACACTTATCCTTAGATAGGCTTGTGTCAATGTATGTAGATTTAACGAAAGATTAAAAATAATGAAATAAAAGATTCGCCAGAAACTTTGCCTATAATGTGTTTTGAAGTTTATTTGTCTATTTATAAATACTTGCTTTAACCAATTTATCGGTAGGCCTCTCTACTATTCTATTTTTTTAAATAGACCGATACGGATATTATGTAAACATAAACGTTTTGTCTTAGTCCTAATGTGTTTTAAAGTTATTTTGACTATTTATAAATACTTAAAAATATTTGCTTTAACCAATTTGATGTTAGGCCTAGATACTTTTAAAGTAGGCCTTTATGGACATTTGGTTAATGTTTATTGTTTTACCCCTATGTTTTTTCGGAGGTTTGCGGGGTTTAGCAATTATTTTTTAACTAACAAATGATGTTTTACCACAAAAATAAGTAGTTAACAAAAACAATTTAAACTTGTTTTTTATTTTTTATTTTATTCAATGCAAACCCACAACGATAATTACCGTCACTAACAGGTTTGAAACATAAAACAATACAACATAAAAAACAGTTAATAAAATACAGATATAAATACATATAATATATAGGCCTATGTATAAACATAGATCAGCATGTCATGAACAGTTTCAATTTAAAATGTATATTAATAAAACGGGTTATGCAGGCTGTTCAAGAAGTGAACACATAATCTTCCTCTTAAAATAAGCAAGTCTATCAATAAAAACATCAAAATGATTATTTAGATTATTAAATGTATTATGACAGTCTATGAAAATTGACATATTAGGTATGTAGTACACTACACGATTCACTAACATTTATGTTGGTTCGATGGGGTTTGCTATGTTTTTTTGGTTTAGCAATACCTCGCCAAAGACATCTCATAATGTGCTTATTTATTGATATAATTTCTAATTACGTTTTCATTTAATAAAAATGCTTTAGCTAAAAAATTACGTTTCATCATGTTCATGTTATGTTTTGTACTTTCAAGTTGTAGCACTTTACTTTTAGTATTTAACCACCCAACCTAATTATAAAGAGTTGTATTATTACATTGAATATAATATTAAACAATATATCAAGTAAAAAACATTGCATTATTATAAAAGAATAATTTTCATTAAATATGGCAGCACAGCTTATAAAGATTATAATGAATAAGAAACAAACATTCTTGTTTATCTCCATGCTACAGCTGTTAATAATTATTACTTCCGTTGCTAGTGTGCCCCGTGCGCAAGTACGCGCGCGCGCTCGGTCAAGTCAAAAGAAAAATAGTTAATGTTTTAGATTATATATTGATTTAATGTACTATACAATTTATATATAAAAAGTCCTTTCTTTTTTATTGAATACAAATTTAATGTTAGGGAAATGAAATTATTTGCGATATTAAAAATTGACATCTGCTTGCTGGGAGATTTAAAAATGTGTCGGTTATATAATAGAAGTAACATACGTTATCAGTGAAAGCTAACTAATGATGAAATGTAATATTTCTCTTTGAACACTCTTCGGCAACGTGTTCGATGACATCACCTGATAGATCGCAATCCATCATGTCAAGCACCTCCAGCTTAGGAGACATAATGAATAATGAACACAGTGAAGTAACATCAATGTTTTGAAGATTATTATAAGAGATATCGAGTTAAACTATTGCTAATTGAACTTGTTTGAGAGAACATTCTGTAACGAAGTCATTAAATACATCATGTGATAGATCCAGAATCCATACACCTTTACATGTAGCTTCAATGCCTAAAATGTGTGCAATAACTCTTCCCTTGCGCTGCAATGCCATCTTACCACAAAAGACACTGACACTACCATAATCATATTCCATACAATACAATTGCATAATTAGACGTATGAAATGTCCATCACATTGTACACCTGGACTAATGTCATCAATAAACATTCTTATGGAGGTAGATATATCATCCAAATGATTATTTACTTCTTTGCTTGTCATGTGATTAATTAACTCATTTACCACAGTATCTTTATGTTGTTCTTTAACAAAGTTTAAATTACTTGGCAAAGAGCGACATGTTGACACATTGTTAGTTATCCAATGCTTTAAAAATGTGTCAGCTTTATCACCAAGGAAACCAATTGCAAACTCTCTCGCCATCTTTAAATACTCACTTTCCCTTATTATTTCCCATTCCGCACCATCCAATGGTGTAAGTAATTGTCTTACATCTTCTGCCAGTTCATTTTCTTTATCCTCACTTTCACACAATTTGGACAAATAAAATCCAACCAATGACTCTACAATCAACTTGTGAGGAGGCATATACATGATTTCAAAGTTAGATTTTGAAATTGGTGCTTCTTCATAAACAAACCCAAGTTTTACGGATATTTCAACTAAATCTTTGTTTGAATGTTTATCATTCAAATCTTTGTTTTTTATTGAAAGTTGATTTATTTTTAAGTTTTCAAACATACATTTTCCCAACAAAATCATAGCATTTACATACTTTGCTGGAGTGTCTTCAAATTTAGAAAGCTTCTCAAATTGTTTTGATCTGTTGAACTGATTTAAAATACTACGAAATATTTCTTTAAAAAGGTCAGCATTATTTTCAGGAAGGCTTTGACTGTCTTCCCACAACATACACATTGTAAGAAGTAACATAGGATTTCTGCACATTGAATATGCTTCTGGATGTATTTTAAGTTCTTTTCTAAGAGATTTTCCCAGTTTAGGTTTTCCAAAATAGTTAAAGTGTTTGCCAATGTACTTGCTCATGCTCTTTTTGCTACACTCTTTTACAAATTCATCTATGTTTTCTGACCGTGAAGTAAGTATCACAGTACTTTTATCTAAGTTGTTCTTTTTGAAAAGACTGATAAGGCTTTGATTATTAAATCT
This sequence comes from Antedon bifida, assembly GCF_963402885.1. NCBI lineage: Eukaryota > Metazoa > Echinodermata > Crinoidea > Comatulida > Antedonidae > Antedon > Antedon bifida. The sequence continues at coordinate 4,583,047 of NC_136233.1, read as the reverse complement.
CAATTCATCTAAACCATCTAACAGAAACACAATTTTATCATCATGGGTTATTAGAAAATCGTGAATCAACTTTGAATTTCGCGGAAGCTCTGTGCGCCTGCTGAAATCTTTCATATCAATTTGCTTTACAATGAGATCTAAGATATCATCATCTTTTTCTAAATCTCGTACACTGATAAGGAATACAATTTTACCTTCAAATGCAGTAATTGATTGACCAGGCGTAGCCCAGTTGTATGATAAATGCCTTAATATAGTAGTTTTACCAATTCCTCCCTTGCCGTCTATAAGGGCTCTACATTCATTTATAGAACTGATTACCTCTACCATTTCTTCTAATGTTGTTTGTTTGCTTCCTTTATTGTTTTCAGCTTCCTTCAGAAGTTCCATATCGGTAAACATTTGCGAAATGTCAACTTTGTATTTATCACGCATCAGCGCTGGTGTAAATGTACTTGCCTGACTACACAACTTTTGTTGTCTTTGAAGCAGGTATTCTTCAATCTTTTCTAAATGCCAAGAAAATGACATAAAAGATATTTAATTTAAAATTCTAATTCTAATTTTATTTAATAATAAGCCTGGCAATTTCTAGCAATTTGTGTAGTAAATTGACTTTAGCGTAAGTAAATAATATAGAGGGCGACAAAAAAAGACAGAAAACGTTGTTTTTAACGGGCACTGATCGGTCAGAATTATGAGCAAAAATTGCGGAGTTTTTCTTCCTTCTGAATGTGGCAGCAACAACACTAATATACAGTAAGGCATACCTACTCTTTTCTTCATATAATTATCAGACTGCTAAAACAATTAATTTACTTTTAAAATGAAGAAGTGTAAACATTATCTAAACATTTGCCATTTATCTTTATTAACTGATAATTAATGGAGGACCTGTTTGTAAAACAGGAGGGTATGGTTGATTTCCTAATATTAAACTCAGACATACAGCATTGCGCATTTATATCGATGAAGAACTTATAGAGGGCGGCAAACAAACTATATCACTAATCAGGAAACTTCAATTGAAAAAAATGCGCTCACCAGATCAATCAATCAAATAAACATTTATTTATTTCATTTTCAAATAAACTAAAACCTACATGCGTTTGTAACATTTAATCAAACAAAACAATTTATTGACAACAATTAAAACATTACATTACCAATAATACTATTGTAATTATTTCTGATTATTTGGAAAAGAGAACGATTCCTACTATATTTGAATACTCAGTGTTGTCTGATTTTTTTTTAAAGTACATTATTAATATTAGTATCATTAATCATATGATGTATATCGTATGCCTGGCATGCCAGCTTACCTGTTTCTGATTTAACCTCTTTTCGCATTACCTCTTGTGCACTAGTGGTCTGCACCTCTATATTAAGAGAAAAAAATGTTATGATATTATATCTCTAAATAATCAGGATAGGAAAGATAAATTCATATTAACTAGAGGGTGAGCTGGCTTCGCTCGCTCCCCCTCTAGGAAGTGTAAACGATGGTTCTCGGAATGATAATGACATGTAAACATGTTTTAGAAGGACGTTCTTCTTGTACGTTTTCTGTCGGTTACCATTATTGAAAATGCTTGACATTCGTAAAAACTAAATCTACTCTGTTTCACAGTGTCTTAGCTGATTAATAACATTTTAAAGTATAGTGTTTATTGTTTGGTAGGGCCTTTATAGGGCGGAGGTGGGGAGGCGGAGTTCATTTGAGGGAGGTGCTTGTTCAAGGGATATGTTTAATTTTTTAGTTTTAATAATATGGTAACATTTATAATCAAATAAAATCCTCTAATAGATATAAAAAGTGGAAAAAAAAGAATAACAAATGCTTGGTAAATTGTAGATAACAGTGCGATGAATTCTACTACAAATAGTATAATTGTGTTATTATAAATATAATACAATATTGTGTGTATAAATGTGGATGGCGTTTATTAGATAGATGTTATTATTCAAAGTTATTTTTTATTGGGGACGTTTTGGGCGTTTATTCACATAAATACCATCCTAATAATTAATACATTATTTAATGTAAACATCTTTTGAAACTAACTTCCGCGACAGAGTGGGCCGTTTCGGCCCAAGAAGGAAGACGTTTTAGACGGCTTGCAACATGGGCAGACGTATCCCGGGATTTCACTCGATTTTAAACAAAAGGTCTTATCATCAGATCTTCCTATGTAATTTTATAATACTATTCCCCACAATATCTGATGCTTTATGGCATATATTTAATTTGATCTTTATTAATTTACAGTATAATTTTTATTTTTTAACTACTGTACCACACGCGCGGTCCGATCCGAAAGTAAGCAAAAAACTAAAATGGCTATAGCCACTAACGGCCAACTGAGTTGAAACCAGGAAGTTGCAAGGTGAACCTGTGAACGGTGAACTCATCGTGAACCCGGAAATTACTTGGACCGCGTACAATTGATATTGAATTAAAAATCTACCGATGAAATCAGAAATTTGGTGTTAAAACCCTTTATAATATCTTCCTAAGATAGAAATATGGAACAATATCGTAATAGTGGAAACTAATGTTATCAAATCTACGTTTCGTAGGCGGAGATTTGTCCCGAAGTTTTTCCATTGTGCTCGCCTATGTCAGAATTAACCATAATTTATATATAGATGTAGTACTGTACTGTATAAATAAAACAGACATCTTCAGAAGCATAATTTTTTTCTTGATTTGGCATCAATATAACAAAGACAAGGCTAATTGTTCAAATCAGACTGTATTATTGTGTCCTAAACTAAATAGTTTGCTACTAGAAATTGCATTCAAAGTGTTATAGGCTTAATATTGATATTAGTCAGGTGAGGAAATCGTTACACGGTGGACAAAAGCGCCAAATTTCTGGTCGTAATTTATTTTTCAAGATGGCGGCCAAAATCCAAAATGGCCGCCAATAAATTGGAAAATCACATTTCATTTGTTCCAGAAGTCACATATAGGCAAATGAATTATCAAAACATAAGTATTCATGGTCATTGAAACATATTTTAGACATGTTGCATGACATGGGTCATTCGTTGTTAAGATGGTGGCAAAAATCCAACATGGCTGCCAGTAGCCTACACTGGAATAACATTCTGGTTGCAGAAATCGCATATAGGTATCAAACGAAGTAGGAAAACATGGAGTAGGCCTAATCATGGTCATTGAAACATATTTTAGACATGGTACATAATATAGGTCACTCGTTGCAAAGATGGTCGGAAAAATCCAAAATGGCTGCCAGTAAACTAGGAAATCACATACAGTATCTTTGGATGGCAGAAGTAATATGTAAATGAAGTAGCTGTAGTAAATGGTAGAGGTGGTATATAAATTACAAGTAACTGTAAAAAAAATCTATAAAAAAAAGTTATAACCAGTTCAGTTTCTGAAACCATATAAAATGTAGCATTTTTGGGAAAATAAAGATTGAGGGCGCTGTTCACATAAGTAAAAGTACACTTTTTTACCTGTTTTTGTCAGAATATTTTTTAAATGGTCTTATTTGATAGATAATTACATTTTCTTTATTTTTTTTTGTCTTTCGTGGGAACAACCCACCTTTATTATTTCCACTCTTTTTCTCTTTTTTTCATTTTTTCTTACAAATAATTTGACACACATTAAAAAGAATGCGTTAAAATAGTAACATGTCTAAATACTTAATTGATATAAGCTGTAATGTTTAAGTATTGCAATTAATAGTACACAAAAGATGTTCAAAGGTTTGGAATTTTTATTCCTATTCGAGCCTATCCACATGCCATTCCGATTCGTTTTACTTTTGTTTAACCTTAAACTAGAAATATGACAAAAAGCTTCGATTTCATCAAAGAAACAGTAAAGACTTGTTTTATCTTGACTAAAAATGACAGTGTCATCAGCCAATTGTGCCAACTTAACAACGTTTTTTTTGTTTTCATTTTTTTCATTTTTTGGAAGAGTAAAACCTTTGCACGAAGGGTTATTTCTTATATTTAAGGCCATAGTTTCAACAACCAATATGAACAACAAGGCAGACAATGGACAGCCTTGCCTTACACCACACTCCATTTTAAAGTGTTCAGATAGATATCCATTATTATTAACTACACATTCCGTATCCGTATATAGAGTTTTTATCCATTTTAAAAATGAATCACCAAAGCCAAATTTTGTTAACACTTTAATGATTAGATTTCTGTCAATCGAATCAAATGCTTTGGCAAAGTCTAAGAAGACGATTGCTCCGGGTTTATTATATCCATTCGAGTAAAAAAGAATGTCATTTACTAGACGTACATTTTCACCTCCGAATCTCCCAGTGACGTAACCTTTTTGGTCATAGTCAATAATTGATCCAATTACTGTTTGTAACCTATTTGCCAGAACATGGGCCATTACTTTATAATCAACATTTAAAAGGGTGATTGGTCTCCAATTATTAAGTTGTTCTCTTTCGCCACTTTTAAATAATAGATTGATTATTCCTCGTCTTTGTGTATTGCATAATCTGTTATTTGTTTAACAATAGTTTAGGGCATTGCATAAAGTATGTTTAATATGCTCCCAAAAAAAAACGATAGAACTCAACGCTTAGGCCATCAGACCCAAGACTTTTGTTGAGCTTCATTGTGTACAGTGTTTTAGTGCATTCTTCAATAGAGAGGTAACCTTCACATTTATTACTTTCGTCTATTGACAATTTATTTATTTTTGTTTTATTTAGATATCTATCAATAACCTCTTCAGATATATTTTTGTCTTTGTACAGTTTTTTATAAAATTTAAATTGTTCTTTCAGGATTTCGTCTGAATTTTCTTTATATTAAAGAAAACAAATTTTACATTAAATATCCATAGTTCAGATAAATTTACGTTAAGTGCCTAAAATCAGCAAATATAACACATTTTAATACATAACAAATACTATTGGATGTTAACAAATTACAAATTTAGTTATCATAAATAGGATTCTTTTACATTTTCATAGAAACTGTTTTATTATAAAACATATAAATATATATTTTTCTAACAATTTCTCAAAAAAAAACTTTTACGACCACTAGTTTTCGAGATATAGAAATGTGTACTACCAGTACAGGTCAAAGGTCAATAACAAGAATCTGGGTCATTTTCTTGGAAAAGTTTGTATTAGACTGAATAGAAACATCCATCTTCTGATTAATTTGAGACCTATTTAAAGTTTGTCCAACTGTTAGTTACCAAGTTATATGACATGTAGGTCAAAGGTCAAAAATACAAAAAATCATACTTCCGGCCATTTTTTGACAAATGTTTCCATTAGGACGAATATTAATATGCATCTTCCAAATAATTTGACACTAAAATTATTTAATTTAATGTAAGCGTTGCGGAGATATGGTTATTTTATTTTCAATTGGATTAAAATATTTAAATTGAGGTCAAAGATCAAAGAAAAACTTTAGAAATTTGATAACATGAGTTTTTATAACTAGCATGGTTAAAAAATTCATAAAATGCAATGCTTGCACTTTCCTTCTGATTTGCAGACTAAAATACATTAGGAATGAACTATTTGTGACTTTGTATACGATTATATGTATTTCAATTTCAATGGCTACCATTTTTATTTTTGGGCGCCATCTTGGAACTCACTTTATATAATATTTCCTGAATCGGTTTTACTGACCTCAGAAATTCTTGATTCAGTACATTATTTGTCTATTTGTAACTTTTACAGCCAGAGATATATGATATTCCAATTTACTGGCAGCCATTTTGGATTTTGGCCGCCATCTTGGAAAAAAAAAGCTGATCGGGTGGCTCCTAGGCAAAAATCAATTAGTACGTCTAAAAGAAGCCTCATGCAAAATGTGGTGCTTTTGTCCACCGTGTAACGTTTTAGTCGCTAAGCCACCTGACTATATATAAACGTTATATTACTGCAATAGGCCTATATAATGTAGGCCTGTTACCAATTATTTTAAAAACCTTGAAATTTATCCCAATAAAGTCTAATTAATATATATAATTATATAATATAATTAACACGGAACTGCTGAAAACACACTTTTCCAATAATAGGCCTAAATTGATTTACGTCATAGGGACGAGAATACTATTACTGCATAAATACACACAATACAATGTGTATAACTTCTTAGGTTAAAAGGCTATTTTTACGGTATAAAACAAATGTACTATGATTAAATGTCTACTAAACCCACACTGCTCTGCGTCATAATTATAATTCATTATCAGATCATCTACAATGGTATACCCATTTTATACAGTGTCCATTGAAAATGTTTTTAAAAAAAATACATTATAGAGGGCGGCAAATAAAATTAATCAGAAACAAACTTTTAAGTTTAAATTAAAATATGATTGTGTTACTGTTACATTTTAAAATTATTTTTAAACAATTCAATCATGTTATGACATTTATTATGATTAAATGAGTTAAAGCAACATTAAATTAGGAAAATATTATATATGTATCTAAGCTCATCAAACTAATTTTACTTAATATATTTACTGAAAGAATTTTTTCTATTTTAAGGAATAAGGAATAATGAAAAGATGTGTACTGCAAATTGATGTGGCAGACCAAGAAATTATTATATAGTAAATATAACAATATATGGGATTGAGCCAGAGTCCTGAGTCCAGTTGCTTTCCAATAATCAAAATCTTTTTTTTGTAGGGGTTGGTATTTGACAAGTTCTTTTACTTCTCTGTCTGATCCCTGAAACAGTTCTTATTTAATGTTACCATTTTTAAATGGTAAAAAACAGCATACATTAATTATAATAACTTAAAAGTTATTATAATTAATGTATGCTGTTTTTTATTTCATGAACTGTTTCTAAATAAATGTTGTTGTTGAAATTGTTGGCAATAAGTGCACTTTGAACGTTAATGCCATAACGTGTGATAATTAAATCATTATGAAAGTACTAATCAATATATGTGATATGACTAAGTAGCCTAGCTTACCTGATTTAGCCTGTGTTCCCATAACTCGTTCTTCCACATATTCAGCAATGGCTGTGGATAATATTTGTGATATACACCAAATAAAAACAGTATTCAGCAGATACCAAGTCACATGTATTTATTATATACATGTATTCGCATTTAAGTACCATTACAATACATGTAATCGCATCTACAACCGTTTTACTTGTACGGTTATTGTATATTCCTTTGTACGTTCTTGTTACAATTATAATATAGGACCAACAACCAGTAGACTAATATGCAAATTATGTCGGTATGCAAACGCAAGTATTCACAATTATTTACGTAACGCTACAATATTCAGCATTAATGTGTGGCAGTTCATTAAAACAATATAGGCTGAAGTTATTAGCAGAAATATGCAACACACATTATTTAGGTTTGAGTTAAAAACAAAATTTTGTTTTATTCTCTAAAACCATTATATTAAAAAGTACAGTCATTGGCGGCCAAAAAATAAATGCATATTAATTTAAGAAAAATAATACTGTTTTTCCCCGTAACATTGTGGGAAACATTTTTCCAACATACCTGTTGATTTTTGTCCAAGCGTTTGCAGGTTTGGAATAGCTTCGTTCACGTTTTCTGCACAAAGTATTTGTCTGTGTTCCAAGTCCATTATCATACTCCAAGGATCTTCATAATTCTTTACGGGAAAATTGTACCGGTCGTCAATTCTTTTAACATCATGCTGTCTCAGTCCATTTCCGAAGTCCACAACTTGTAGTCGATATGGTTTGAATTGTGTAATTTCAATTTCTCTAACTTGGTTAAAGCATTGAGGGAGAAGATGGAGGACACCAAACTGCTGGGTTACTTTGATTGTTTCGTATAGTAGAATGGGTTTCTGTCGACTTAAATTTCCAGAATTGCGTAATTCATTTAATAAATCTAACGTGCTACGCGCTCTGTCGATGTTTGTAACAGCAATTAAATCGTGGTATAAAACTTTCAGCTATCTCAAGAGGTGACGTTCATCATACCAAGTTGAGACTGTCATTAAATCCAGACTAAAACGGTCCATACCTCCTAGGGAATGGGAAAAAGAAAATAAATTATTGAATTGATTTAAATTATTTAAAAACCTAAAATGTTTATTAATTTAACACAAACAAAACAATATTTATCTGTAGTTACCTGTTGCCATGTCGTCAGTTTTCTGTCTTCATTTCTGAAAAAAAAAATAGAATGCAACCAGGATAAACTAGATGTACAGATGTTAACAACAAAAGGTTTTTGCAAAAGTTTACCGATCGAATTTACTATTTTTATATTTAATGCAAATTAGTCAACGAGAAACTATTTTATTACGAATTTATTAAGCAGAGTGAGATCAAACTATGATTGCAGTGAACAGTAAATAAAACTTGGTGATATCTGTTTTGTATCTATTTTCAATTTATTTTGTAATGGTATGATCATACAGAAGAGGTCAATATCATTTACCGAGCCACTATATATAGCCACATCCCTCCTCACACTACACTGCACGTAAAATTTACAAATCAGATATTATTTGATTGATATTAAGTTCATTGCAATTAACATAAATTTAGCTTAAAATTGGATTTGAAAAATCTAATAAACTCGGTAAAACAGGACCACACTACCCGACAGTCTGAGTCTTTGGCCGGCAGTAATCGTAACAGCCACCCACGCACAATCCCCCACCCCCACACACATATAACAAAAGCAACTTATAACTAGATTTAATTCATCACTATGACGAATTATAGGTTATATGCATTGATTTAAATAAAGATAATTGATTTTTAAAAGATATATTGACTGATTGATTTTCTCACAATCTTTAATTATTTATAATACATGATAGGATCTTGCTAATGCAAATACAATAGCCGGTATCACAATCCGATCAAAGATCCCTCTGCGTATAATGTCATAAACCACATTTGTTACATAATAAAGACATAGTTACATTATATATAATCATGTGTATAATCTATACACTAAGAAATAAAATTGAACGAACAATACGGATAATAAAAAAAATCTTATTTCGTTTCGTTTCCCAAGGTGAGACTCGATCTCGGTACCTTGAATGCCATAGGCACGAACACAGACCACCAAGCCATACACAACTGACCAAAACTTGTAGAAAGATTCATCCGTGTATTTACTTTGGTGCAGATAAATTATTACATACCGCAATGAATTATAATTTTTTACTATGATGACATCTTTAAAAATGTAAAAAAATGATTCACTGTCAAACTATATACTTTTAACTTTAATATATGAAAGTTAATGTTAAGTTTGTTATTTCGGCCTGAGAAAATGTCATAATTTGTTTGATTGTCAAAATTTATATTTTTAAATTTAATATGCAATTAATGATGTTTAATTTCATAATAAATCATACATATGATACATACACTTCAAGAAAATGAAATAAAAAATAGGTGTTCCCGAGCATTCTGACAATCTATATTAATTTTAAAATTTAGCATATTTCCACCATTTTGTTAACTTACACGTGCATAGCCTGTCACTTTTGACATGCTCGTATAACGCAATTTCGCGTTTAAAAGTGAATAAATTATGATGATAAAAATAAAGAAAGGTTGTATAACAGAAATCGGACAAAGAGAGTGCGCATTAACGTATAACGCGCAGTGCGCGTGCACAAATCTGCGCACTCATGGCAATTTTTTAAAGGCTTAAAATTGCCTGAAACGTACTCTAATTTCATCGAAAATAAATTTTCACAATTTTGAAAATTTTAAGCGTGCGTACGCATGCGGTATATGCTCTACGCACGTAATTATATTGCCATATGATAAAATATGACCTTAAATTTATGAGTACCAAATTTTGTTTAATTGTGATTCATGCTTGTGAAGATATGATTACAAACGTGATTTTCGTAAAATCGCGCGTAGACCGCATAATTTTTGATTGCGCACCGTGAAAACATAAGCACATCGATTCCTGGCCATAAGGAATATACTCTGAAAAATTGACTTAGCTAGATGAAACTGTTATCAAGATAATGCACTTGTCAATTGTATGACCCACTATACGACCCCCGGGAGAGGTGCGTCAATGGTGCGTCATTTACAAATAATTATTGACGCAGGGGTGCGTCAAAAAACCTAGATGGTACGTCACATCAATGAACAATGGTGGGTCAATGTCTGTCACTTTACCACCCACCATATCATAAATAACAGTGCGTCAAAATGGGTGCGTCATGGTCACCTAAAGGTAAGTCACATTTTTGACGCACATGTGCGTCATGGTATTCATAAGGTATGACACACGTCGGACAAATGACGCACCTCTCCCGGGGGTCGTATAGTGGGTCATACAATTGACAAGTGCATAATTGACGGACAAAATAGTGCTAAGGAAAGAATAAATAAAGATCCTGACAGAATCAAGAGGTTATATGCATGCCATGATAATGCATACAACCTAATTACTGTAAATTACAGTGTAATGACTGTAAATGTAAGATAGGCCTAGGCCTAGGCCTAGCCTAACTAGGCCTGCTTATTAATTTTGGCCATGACGTCATAAAAACTGTTTCGATGTCTATTCAATTTCTTTCTAATCTCTATTAGACACACAATGCACAATTATTCTATAAAAAATTCCTGTAAAATCCATAAACCTATTTTTACAAAATCTAGGCTTAGCCTAGGCCTAGGCCCTAGGCTAGGCCTAGGCTAGGCCAGTATATGTATGTATACAGAATTTATTGGGTGTCACGAAACCTAAGACCACTTTACCTTTCGCACCTTCCTTGTATTTTAACTCCAACATTTATTCTGAATACCACACCATAGAATTAGCACTTTTATAAAAAAGAATCCATAAAAAGTAACAATTAAATTCTTAAATTGATGATTTTACAGCTATTTTTCTCGCGCACATACTGTTGACTAGACCTACCCCATGTTCAATATTTTTGTTTCTATGGAACGTCAAAAGAGCAAAAAATATATAGAGGGCTGAAAACTCTGTGGAGTCCATCTAATTTAACGCATTTTTTAGTGAAAATCACGTTACTTGTTCATTTAATCATAATTTTAACAAAGTAGGCCTGGGCCTAGGTTTAATTTATTAATGCTTGTCACCCTAAATATCATTAGATATTGTACCCACAACAGAATAAATTTAACTCGCAATATTTTTTTTTTCGTGGAGCATAATACTTTTGTTTCACAACATTTAGAGGAAGGTTTAACTCGCGGCTGGTTATTATTAGCTCGCAAGGAGTGATGGTTTTTACTAGTAGGGTGGTTAGGAGGCGCCCGAGTCTGGGATGACCAAGGTACAATGATACTGACCCTGTTGACCAGTGTTTAATTTAGACCACCAAACTCATGGTGGTTAATGATGAGGGCATATCATGTTTCGGTTTTTTGTTTTTCTCCGGTGAAAATATTGTTTCCCTCAAAATCATCACTAAGTACACTTGTGTGGATGAAACAATGTAAAATTAAAATGGTAATGATAATTGTATAATGATGCTAGTACGAAGGAATAAATACTCGAAAATAAATTTTAATTTAAAAATCATGATAATCACGGGAATGATAACTAAACGTTATATAATTATGTATAGGCCTATAATATGCAAAATATAAGCTTAAAATAAAATAAATGAAATGTTTATTATTAATATTAGTGTTACGCACTATTATTAGATCGAAATTCTTCATACAAAAAAGTAGAAAGTGCGTTGTAATCGATATCGATGTGCGCTGATATACCAAATATTATTCGTAACAAAAACGCGTAAACACAGTGGCGTTGCATATTATTAATATAAATGTAATAATATGCCTGTGTTGAGCATCTTCACTGTGTTTACAAGTGCAATAGCACTATTGAAAACAACTGGATAGAAACTTAGATATGGATGATAATTTCCATTAAAAACTGTCACAACTATAAATTCTGCCAATAATTTTAAAAACAGCTAGCAACAGCATCTGTAAAAGGTTCAAACAAGTCAAAAGTACACCCAAGGAACAGTTAAAATGTTTTTTTTCGTCCAGCTGCCCCAATGAAAAAAGTAATAACACTAACATTATTGACACAACACTAACCATGTAGTTATAAACTTAACAAACTCTTTTTTTATGCTTATGCTAATTATGCTCATATATTCGGAGACTTTAATCTTGACCTAATGAATAGCATCCGTCTATGTTTTATGTTTTATGCTTAGGGACTACAAAGACAAGCCACTTTGGCTTCTGTGTGTCTTGACCATAAACAATGTAACCTGTCTGTTGATGTTGTTGAAATATTGTTAATACCATACCTACCTATCAAAAAAAAAAGTTGGAACTTTGACTGACGAAACCAACTCGGATAACAAATACATCGGCTGCCCTAATTGACAATATTTTTACAAAACAAATGATTTTGAGTAATTACTAAATATAAACTAACTAGACTAAATATTTTGTCGGACCGTTCGTCAAAGAGGGCATTTTCTGCACGCCGTTTCTGCTGTTGAGAAGTTTGGTAGCTTCATCATTGATCGTTTTGATCAGACCATAAGAGTGACCTGTTATGTTTAACAGAATGGTTAGTCCTCTGAGAATGTCTTGTATTCATAAAGATCTTTCTGGTTTTGCCCAGTTACAATTATGGTTTTCTTTTTGATGGCATCTTGAATTGTCAACTTGTTGAACTTATCAATATATTGCTGCCTTTCCTCCTTCTCCCATTCAAACCAATCAGCAGGCTCTACTGTGAGGTAGCTTGCTATCTCTGCCAGTTTATATTCGTCACTTAGCCCACAGATCGTCACTTGCATCTAAGATGCCTTCATGTTTACCATCTCCGAAAACCGAATCAATGATTGCTTTCTGTGATTTCTTTTGCATCCCTAATCTCTTTAGATTTTCCACGCAATTTATGCGAAATTGTCTGAAACACCTTAACCCGGTTGACCTTTTCATTGATTCTTCTATTGCACCATGTAACGCTGTTTCTCCATCTGTGATGAATCCCAACCCATCTTCAAGACCAGGACAGTTTCCATTGACAGCAGATGCTATTTTCTGTAAGTTGCTCCGTCCTTACTGCTATGAATAGCAGTTGGGCCTAGAAAAACTGGTACTTCTCCGGTTCTCTTAGTTACCAACATAAGATGTTTATATGTGTATGGCGTTACCTCGTATTTTCCGAAACTGTATGTCGGATCAACACTGAAAGGATGACTAAGCCCTTTTGTTCGGGAAGTACAGAAACGCGAAAGGTCTTGGCACATATGTGACTTACCCAAAACCCAGAGATCCTCTGGAACATCATGGTGTTCTAAAACTATCGGCTCTTCTTTATGCTTTGAGTATAATAGGAGACGTCCACACTGTCATAATTTAGTGATTTACTCTTTATATCGTGGAGTTGTTTTCGTGATCTTGGTAGTTGACCTGGTTTTCGAGAATTGTGTAAACCTCCAAAGTCGTCAAACACTTTCTTAAATGCAACTGACAGACTTAGTGGACACTTCCTTCTTCAAAGCTTCCATTGTGCTTTTTTGGGTTGGATAGTAGGGTGTTCTCCCATGCTTCCTATTTCCATGAGGTTCGACAGTAAACTCTACTGGATCGTCGTTGTCATTACATGTATTGTACTGTAATAAGCAGGTTTTGTTCACTATATTCCTTTAGTTAAAAAGAAAATGGAGCGACACAAGCCATGGCAATTTTTCTTCACATGAAGATGATATTTTCGCTTTCATTTTGAAGCTCTACTTTCTTTTTTCAAGAATATGTATTTTCTCTCCAGTGATGTTTATTGTCCATATACATAAACGTAGCACATTGCGATATATACCATTCATGTCATTTTTAATGTCCTCCCAGTTCTTGTATCTCGATACATCAATTTAGAAACTCATGTTTCTTACAGTGGTGTCTTTGTACATTTATTATGCTTACTATGTCGTAGTATTGTAAATGCCTCAGTCACAGTGTATCGTTGACGCCTAAATCGTTTAAATATTGGTAATTCATCATCGTTGTTATACGACATCACATCCTACAAATAATAAATAAACAGTATTATTGTACGATACTATATAAATTATATAGGCTATACATATTACACTGCCCTTTGTTTTCAGACGGAGGAGTCGGGTAAAGGAAACAAATGCGACAGTAAAAAAAATCGTAACGTGTATAGAGCTAAATTTCCTGTTGAATTTAAAGATACTGTATGCCTACTTTTAATATTTATTGCATAATCAGTTGGTCGATGACAGATTGTAGTTTAGAACTACAGCCAATAAGGGGTTGTTCGTAATTCCTTGTTATGGCGGTGGAACAAGTGGTTTATATCAAAACTTGTGGATGAATCATATTCATGAGAATTAAAAAAAATCTTATAGCTAAAATAGGAAATAAATAAGTAAAATATTTATTGTTAACAGTCATCATTCACCTTATCACCGTATACATCGGATTTAACTTTCGGTACAGGTAATTCCATTTCAGTTGTTGTTTTATGACTAGATATATTTGGTAGTATTTACTGGTTAATTGCAGGATACGTAAAACTTATCGTAATTATGCAGATCGTTGAGATTTTTACGTTATAGCAGTTGAAGGTCTAATGAAAAATTGATGAAAACTCCCCAGAACACTTGTTTTTATCACGTGGGGGTCCTTTACGCTATTGTTTTATCATAATGTGTTAGCCAATCAAAATGTGTGAAAATGCGCGGTTTCCTAAATCGTTCGCGGCATGACGTTTGATGATAACTTTAACAATAGAAGTATAAAACAATAGGCCTAGATATAAACTATTTGTTATATTGCGTGAAAAACAGGTTATGCAATAAAAACACCTAAAACGCATTTTTAAATTATACTTTTTTAAATAAAAATGTCTAAGTTTCTAAGACTTGTTAATTTTTAACATATTATGAATACCTCACAATTTCTTTCAAAAATGTTTCCAATGGACCGTATTTTACGGATTTGATGTTAGGCCTAGATACTTTTAAAGTAGCCCTATATGGAAATTTTGTTAACATAAAAAATCTGTATCATTTTGTCGTATTTGAACTTTATCAAAATGAAAAGGAAAACAAAACCAATAATAGTAATACAATTAGAAAGAGAAAGTTTCAAGTGAAAATTGGCCTATTATGGATGGAAACCATCATTAATCACAAAGTGACGTAATCTGTTCAAATCCCGTATTCTAATAAACAAAGTCATATACATGGCTACAGTCGCGTGCTCAAGTTAGTGTTTACCGACCGACCAACCGACCGACCGACCAACCGACCGACCAACCGACCGACATAGTGAGCTGTAGAGTTGCTCGACTAAAAAGGCCTAGAGAATAAACAATGGCAGGTAGACTGGACAGTTTGTGGACACATTACACGTCTTTCGAACGTCTACCAGACGATGAAGATAACGAAATACATACAAATAATAAATGGTAAGTAACTGCAGTATTATGCCTACAGTATAGTACAGTTAATAAAACAATGTTAAAAAAAAGTAGCCATTTTAAAAGATTGACAAATGCAAAACATGACGAGCAAATGGTATGAGAAAGCACACCATTGTTGCATTGCAATAAATTAATCGTATATATTAATGAGGAACACCTAAACGCATTTTTAAATTATACTTTTTTAAATAAAAATGTCTAAGTTTCTAAGACTTGTTAATTTTTAACATATTATGAATACCTCACAATTTCTTTCAAAAATGTTTCCAATGGACCGTATTTTACGGATGTGTAATATAACTTGATACTTATTATCTATTTCTTTTTAGGTTTGAAATTAATTCATTCTTATGTGTTACTTATGGCTTGGCTGAATTCTTTCTTACGTTGACTGTAGTGTCATCGATAATGAAGGATGTTTTTGATAAATCGGATGCATGTGGAAGTATGTCAATATTCGTTGGCTATAACTACGTTTCTGTCCTCTTTGTTTTGAGTTGTGCATTGATGATTGTGACTTTTATATTGGATATATACTGCCGCCGAAATGGACAGGTTCAGCCCGTAACGAGTCAGTTGGAAATCAACGCTTATGTTAAATGTAAATATCAAAATCAAGTTATTATTAATTATTTTAAACATTTAAACTCTTATAATATATTTAAGCTAGTCTTAAAGAAGAATAATAGCATTATATAATATTATCCAAATATTTTTATTATGTTTAGGCCTATAATTTCAGAAACACTTTTTTTTAATGACATCAATTGATTGTTTGTCTTTACCATAATATTATTACAAATGTACCAATTTGACCAACTTTAACTATAGTGGTCTAAAGTTATTTCACAAAGTAAGCCAAAGCGCCTGAGTGAAAGAAAGAATACAAATGATGGTGTAATATTTGATACCTCCCTGGTTATATTATGAAATGGTCCAATGTTATCAAACTTTTCTAACACAAAAAAAAAAAAACCCAAAAAACTTGTGTTATACTTTATCTATTCGTTATGAATCATGGGCAATGGCACTCTTTTGTGGAAGGATACAAACCCTTAGATTAACCACCAAGCTACAGTTCCACTAACAGTAGGCCTATTGCTTTTTTATTTTCAGTTGGTTTATATATGTTTGCAGCAGTGGCCGTTGCTGTAAATATATTGGTACTAAGTGAACATCCGGTGACGGTGAATTACCAGATCAATGCTACTTTGTTTATCATCTTGCAGTCCATCTATCTGAAACGTTTCTCTAAAACCTGTTTTCAAAAGTTTACGATTATCAACAGGTAATGGCTATTTAAAAAAAATTAAAATAAACCACCTGATTCTGTAGCTGTCACTAAATAACATCTAACTGACTATTGACAGTCATTTAGACTACATCTAGATTGGCTGTCAATAGTCAGTTAGATATCACCTAGTGATCCCAGCTGCAGAATCGAGTGCAACAAATAATAATTATAACACGAGCAAATGCGTCGCCTATGCCTATTATGCATATTCATAAATTGTATCTCGTTTATTTTTTCACGAATTCTTTAGGAAATGTCAAAAAATGTTCCATTAGCCTAAAAATCACAATTAATGTCTTCTTCATAATTATATTGTAAACATAATAATATTTGTTTTATTTAGATTTGCAATCACACAGATTCTAGTGACAAACCTCTCTCATTGGGTGCTTCTGATTTCATATGAAACATATGTTGACTACAAAGGAAACATTAGTAAGTTTTGATAATGTGATGAAAGTTATTGACTTAAGTTATGGTTTCCTTTTTCTGATAATGTTTTAGAACATAAATTCCGATTCTGTTGATAACGCCACTCTTGTAGTTTCCAATGCATGTATATCTATATAGACAATTCATTTTATATATTTCTCGAACTTAGTGACACGGCTCGTAAGTAGATGACTGTCAATAGTCAGTTATAACTACCTAGAGACAACAGCAGAATCGGGTGAACTATAGGCTACCATAGGAAAATATTGCTGTTTAAAAAAAACTATAAGTGTTAATGAGGTAATCACAAATAATGATGAATATTTAATCAGTTTTCAGAAAAAAAAGTTATATTGACATTGATGCATACAACAAAATGCTTCTACTTTTTAGCAATGTGTGTTAATACAAGCACTGGTTGTCTTTCTATTTTAGCTGGCGGTGGCGAGAATTACGAGCAAGCCTTGCCGTACTTGATGGATTGTACCATTGAATACTGCTTAATTGCTGCTGTTCTGCTTGCTAATATGTGGCAGAATGTTGGAATAATTCCCAAAGAAGAAATTGCACTTTCCAGACCATGGAAATACAGTATCATGTCATCAATATACGGTATAGCCGCCGGTGTAGTGGTCGTTATAGCCGTTTCCGTGATTGGATCATTTCTTGTACAGATTCCATTAGGTGATGATGCGCACAGAGATGGCAACGCGATTGAGACTTCGGTTTATCTCCGTATCATTCTTGCGACGGCTGCTGCTATATGTTCAACGTTTTGCGCGTTCTGTTTACAATTCTCTTCAGTTGAAGAAAGCAAATCCAATGGTATAACTCAAGACACAATTCTTCTCTTTTGCTGCTGTGGGTTTCATGCATTGCTGAATATGTACAGCTTACTGGCGTCTTTGGTCTTTAACCACAACAAATATAGAATCTCCTTGTGGGATTCTATCATGTGTCTCATCGGTACACTTTCACAATCGACATTCGTTATATTCGGTCTTATAAGTAAATCGGTTAAACAAAATCGAAAAAGAATCGTTCAAAATATACTGATATTTTTGTCGATAACCAATTTGTCCCAATGGATGTTGAGCCATTACGAGTTAAGAATTGACGCATTGTTTTATCCGCTCGAACGGACAGTTTACGGTAAAATGTCCTGGTACCTTCTTCATCACGTGACAGGCCCAATTGTTTCGTTTTACTATTTTCATTCAGCAACTTGTCTTTTTGAAATTTGGATAGCAGTATCCTTAATTATTTGATTGTTAGATTCAAAGATTTATCAAATCCGAAAATACTGATAAATTCTATGTTTTTACATATTGTTTTCTTAAGCGCTATCAGACTTTATGTGACAAAAAATCGTCATATCACTATCATATCTGGGCACATTACACTTTGTTGTCACACTAGTTTGATAGTGTAGAAGAGCTTTACAGTTTCATTGAATCATATTAAATTAAACCTGATTATTATTATATCAACATCTAAGTTCTGAGATTGTACCAAGTGCTCAAAAATACGTCATATTATACTAAATTGACTTATTCTTATTGAAAGCGAAAGTTTATAAAGCTATCTGTAAATTATGAGTTTCAGAAGATATACAATTACTTTTTTATCAGTTAGAACTGTTTCTGTTTTAGTTTTCCTATGATTAGGGGTAATTACTTAAAATAGCTTTAACAAAGAGGTGATTGCACATTAATAATTCTCTGGAACTCGTTACATATTAAACGTTGAACAATTAAGGATAGAATGCCTATGTATTTTGTAAACGCCATAGTTTCAAACACAACAAGCATTGCGCATGTCTAAAATTGTCTAAAAAACTAATTTGAGCGTCATGGAAATGATTTCCTCATTTATAAGGAGACACCAGCGTTTAGGTAACTAGTCTAAAACCTAGAGTATAAAACATTTATAAAACTACCACAAGTACTATTTTAAAATAGTTTAAATGTAATCATTTTCTAGATGCATATGTTTATCCTGTTGTATAAATTGAAACATTGTACAACTAATTTATACATGGTTGAAAGAAGTTTACCTCTAGGGCTGTAATGGGCTGTACTGTAATTGAAATTATAGTTTATGGCAAATGCGTATAATGTATGCAAGAATTAAGTGGTAGAAAATATTTATTCAATAAATAAACATTGTGTAGCATCCGCTAATGTGTTCGATTATTTTAGGAACTCGCATTTTGAATAAAAAATACCTTATATAAGAAAAACAAAAAGGTGGGGGAATTGTATGATTGAAATGATAGTATTCCAGTGTGTCGGTGGTGCCTGTATAAATACCGTATTAAGTATATCGTACATCTTATATCATAATCTATATACTCTTTCAGCTCTACTAGTACAATTTTAGATGTTTCTCACTTGGAACAACCCATTTTAAAAGTATAAATAAAATACAAAAATCTTAGATTAAAAACTTGAAAAACAATTTTTTTTTATATTTTAATAATGTACGTGTGTCGTACGTGCAGTAAATTTCTTCAGATCGAGGGAAAAAATGGAATTGACTTCAATGGTCAGCAACATAGCGCAGAACATAGAGCAGACCGAATCCAGAGAGGTATGATATTCACGTTTTTAAACAAATATTTAACAATATTAGAGATATTTCAATTTTCGACCACCGACGGCCTAGATGAGTTGTCTAGTCGGGCGAAATTTAAACATGTTTAATGGTCTGCCGACGACCTAAAACTACGCCCGACGCTATCTCAAGACGACTCGTCCATTGTGTGTAGGACTATGCGGGGATCAGTTCGGACGTCCTTCTTCTCAACCCCCTGTATTCCTTCGGTGACTATTGTAGGCCCAGGTGAAGACACATCATTATAAATTGAAAGTTCGATGAATAGATATGTTATAGACGGCCTCCATATTCAGCAATCATTCACCTTATCTAAAATCAGTATTGCTAGCTTCTTTTCATGCGTAAATTAATGCATAGGTTTAAGCAACGTATGTTGAGTCATGGTGGCAAAGTATCGTTTTAATTCGTATGCTCCTAGACTCCAAAATGTATTTTGCAGCGGTAGGTTTAGGTCTAAGATGTTGGATAAATCATTTGTGTGATATGGTGTAGTCTATTTTTTAATCTCCACTAAAGCTATCGAAAAAAAAAGTTATGTTCCCAAATATGGTAGTGATATACTCAAATATGGTAGTGATATTGATAGTGTAGAGAGAGCTTAATACAATACGCTTGATTTAAGTTTAGAAACTTCTTGAAGTTCTGGTTTGAAGAAAGTATATAATGATTTTTCACTTTAGATTCCACGTGAGTTCACTGCTGAGTGTTATGTATGGTATGGTCATCTATCTCTTAGCAATCGTCATAATGACGGCATTTCTGTCTAGTTTAATGGAGAATACTAATCCCGTGACTGTTGACGCATTTAACAACTATGTCATCGCACTATACGTTGTCGCTATTTCTTTTGTTATCGGGGATATTGTGTACCTTAGAGCTAATGCACTGGCACCCACTGATACAGAGATGAGCATGGCAAGCAGTCTTCATGTTAAAGGTTGGTCGACTGTACAGTAATATTTGAATCAAATCGAAAAGAACAGTGAGGTAAAGAGTCGATCCAATCGGACCGGTAGAATGTCAGCATTCTGCATTCATTCATCAGTGGAAAATTATTTCCATTCATTTGTATATAAAATATGCATAAAAATTATGCTTGCATACATACATGTTGTATAGAAAAACAGATAAATAAAACAAAAACTATTAAAAGTGTCACATCACTCTCGTATGGTATAAGTGACAAGCATTCACTGCCCGAATGGCAGGTGGATAAAAACTAATGCGAAACCTATTTAATGATGGACCGCAATTCCAGTTAGTTCCTATCATAAGCTTGGTTCCCATTTACACAGAATTTAAAAGGACGTAGTGCAACACAAGAGTTGACCACCAACCTTGCGTTGCGTCCAAGTGGGAACCATGCCTTAATTGCTGACAACATATTATTTCCTCTTATCTGTACCATTTATCAAATTTCATACTCTAGGTGCGATTGTGACATTTGGTTTTATTAGTATTCTGATGGCATTCATTGAAATACGGTTGTGGACAAATGAAATCATTTTTGTAACTGGCAGTGGTATGAGAATCATTTTCATTTTAGCCGAGATGATCTACCTGATCAACTACTCGAGTGTTTCGGTGAAACGATGGAGTGGCGGTAATGTATACGGCCAATACTATACTTTAATAACAGAACATACTTTAGAAAAAAAACCAGAATATGCATACAGTTAAGTTACTTTCTGCATAGTTACTTCTGATATGTTTGTGTCACCGTACTGTACGTAATTATACAAAACGGCACCTCGCACCTTTACTTGTAAAAAGTGCGTTTATTTGATGAGTTGCTAACAATTAAACAATATAAAACAACATTATATCTTTTTAGATTTGGGTTGATGCATGTCATGATTACAAATTTCAAAGATTTTACGACTATACTTATTAAGACCTGTTACATAGGATTTCAAACTAGTGATTACCGTAAGCTCAAAACTGCTATTTATAATACAATCGTTACATAACACTGTAGGCTATTTCGATGCTACTTTGAAACCGCGTAAACTTTCCAATTCTTGCGAGTTATTGCGAGGGTGAGTTTCTCTCTTATGTATGGTTGCTGTACAATCGTCGTATTTCACAGGAACTAAAAAACACCAGAATATTTTAACGTGTGACTCCATTCAATTTTGAAGGCAATTCGGACAATGATCCCAGTTATAGACCACTTTTTATTATTTTATTATCGTAGGCTAAGCAGATCTTTATCACGATCCTTTATACTTTTTCTCTTGTTACTTCCGGCGGAGGTTGCAACTCTGACTTGCTCTTGTTTCTTTATATCGTCTTTGTTTTAGGTAACACGTCGCTGGCAGTAAGATGGGAGTCAATTGGGCCTTATCTAGATGCATGTAGAATACAGTACTACTTTATAGCTACTGCCATGCTGGCCATTATGTGGCATAGTATTGGAAAAGAACAGTTACTTCGAACAAAGGACAACAATGTTAATTATTCGACTTGGAATACAAGCATTGCTGTTGTTCTGGGGTTTGGTGTCATAATATTAGCAATTGCTTCCATCTTTATATCGTCGGGAACTGATATCCAGAATTATTATTATTATTGGATCAGAATTATATTGAATATTATAACATTTTTCAGTCACCGTCCTGTTTGTCGTCTCCAGACGTCGCTATGGAGTTTTTCAACAGTATACTTTCCCATTTCAACTGGATGAACTCATAATCGAGCTTTGCCTTGTGTTTTTGATTTTGCAAGAGATGTACTCAGTTCTCAGTGTGATTGTAGATATATGGTGCTCCAATATGCAGTATATAGCATTGGCAGCCTGCGACCGGATCTTCATCGACGCCAAAGTGGTTATAAAAAGCTTGCTAATAGTTCAGAGCTTACGATTTAAAGTAACTGTTCCAACTGCCCACTGGTACAAATCCATGTTGCTTTTCCTGTCGATGTCCAACCTAGCCTGGTGGATCATCACAATGACGGAACTGAAGAACGACCAACATATCTACAGGATACAGAAACAGTTTTATGGCAAAAATGCGTATGACCTGATTCATAGTATCACAGGCCCATTCGTTGTGTTCTATTACTACCAATCGAGTGTTTGTTTCTTTGAAATGTGGATGACACATAGGCTAATCGTCGGATAATTACTGTAAAAGTATCAACCGATTAAAATAATTACTTTGAAACTCATTACACACATTTACACGCGCGGTAGGCTACACAATTCAATTAGTCAGGGATAGCAAATTTTACCAACCCTTTTTTCACAAACTCCGAGTTTGAACAAAACAAAAATGTTCTACTCTCTGTTACTGGGGGCATGGAGCTATAAAATTACTCACCAGAATCACATTACAAAGACTTTGATTTGATTCACAATCTCAAATATACCATAGGCCAATTAAAATGTAAAAAACTTTGGGCAATGAGAACATCTTTAGTTCATGAAGCCCGGTTAGCTCAGTTGGTAGAGCATCAGACTTTTAATCTGAGGGTCAAGGGTTCAAGTCCCTTATTGGGCGTATTTGGTTTTCTTTATCTTTCATGTCAATTTTATACTTTAGGCCAATTGAAATAAAACAAACGTCTAAGAATGAGAACTAGGTATTTATATGAAGCCCGGTTAGCTCAGTTGGTAGAGCATCACACTTTTAATCTGAGGGTCAAGGGTTCAAGTCCCTTATTGGGCGTATTTGGTTTTCTTTATCTTTCATGTCAATTTTATACTTTAGGCCAATTGAAATAAAACAAACGTCTAAGAATGAGAACTAGGTATTTATATGAAGCCCGGTTAGCTCAGTTGGTAGAGCATCAGACTTTTAATCTGAGGGTCAAGGGTTCAAGTCCCTTATTGGGCGTATTTGGTTTTCTTTATCTTCCATGTCAATTTTATACTTTAGGCCAATTGAAATAAAACAAACGTCTAAGAATGAGAAGTAGGTATTGGGCGTAATACATTTTCCATTTTATTATCTTTTTTTTTATACTTACAAACAACTTACCAGAACATATTTTTTGTTATGTCGCCTAGTTAGCTTATTTGTAGAGTATCAAACCTTCTCTTTCATTCTAAATAAGTACATCGATTTATATGAAATATTTTATTAATACACTATAATATTTCTTTAGGTTAAAATATTTGCGGAATCATACAATTTTACACGCAGACCGTTTATCAGTTGGTTGAACATGTTTATAATATTATAAATTATAGTCTGAAAAATAATGAAGTAAATGTTATTTGTTTTTTTTCGGTTACCCCACTAAATATAGTGTGTTACTATGTCAGTACCAATAAATGAAATCAATTCGTTTCTTACTGGCCGTGGTACGTATTAGAAAAGTCTATTTTACTATTGCTTTATTTTGAATTAGCCGTGTGCTCAAATTTGAGTTAGTGTTTACCGATCGACCGACCGACCAACCAACCAACCGACCGACATAGTGAGCTGTATAGTCGCGTTTGCATTCGACTAAAAACCAATGGTCAATTTAAAACGAACGTCTTATGTAGTCAACAGGAACCACGGCCGGTTACACATCCACAGTATTATTGTGTTCACATCACAATATCAATACAATTCAATCGGAAACGCCTTCCTTTTATAAAATATACAACTGGAATATCTATGCTATTACTGTTATTTTGGGCGTTATAAGTAACAAATGATTGATAGAAGTTATTGCTGTATAATTTGTATTTGTACACAAATTAAAAAAAAATGTATTCGGTATAAATGTTTCTTTTCCAAAATGCAATTAACTTAACATACCTAATAATTTTTTTATAAATATTGTAAACTGAACATTTTATTCTAACCCGTGCAGAGAGTATTAGGAATAAAAATGGTAATTGTACTCACATTTAATGGGAGTCAAAATAATATGACACAATGAATCTACAATTTAATCTCTAAGAATTATTTAAGTACAATTATACCTTTAAAACACAGAGTAAAAAAAACCAAAACAAACGAATTATGATAGCTAATAACATAAATTTATTAAATAAAAAGAACTGGTTAAAACTATAATTTATATACTATTATTTACATGACGTCATTCAGGTCGTACAATGTTTACGTTAGGCTATGAACAATTAAAAACGTTTGATCAGCAAGTTCTATGATTATGTACAAATAAGTTATTATAAGACACGTGATTAGATGCTGACTGGAATTTGGTAGTCGCTTGATAACTGGTTACGTCTGTCCAGTAGTCTGGTGAGATGCTTAAGAACTTGAAGACTTCACTGCATTCCATTTCTTGATCAATAGCACCTTCTTCGTTTTGTGTAATGAGAGATTGAGAATCATCTAACATGGCTGGAAAAACAAATATTATAAAATAAAAACAAAATTGAATATCTTTCAGTAATTTCTGATTAAAAATGAATACATTCTAACATTTTAAGAAAGAAAATTTCAAAAATATCTAAACACTAGAAAAAAAGCAAAACACAAGTACTTACAAGGACATCCCATTTGAAGCTCACGTAATAAATCGGCATCACTGTCGTCACTGGTCTCACAGTCGCTATCACTGGTATAGTCGTCATCGCTGACATCACATTCGTCACATGTCATCAACACATCGGGAGACTCACACACTGGCGTTGTAGAATCACTTGGTAGATGTGGAAAGTAGATTCTGAGATCTGAATCCATCTCAGTTTGTAGAAGATCTTCTCTTGACAAATACGGTAGTGGACTGTCATCTTCTTCGATGTTATCGTGGAAGGTTGTAGAATACATTTCATACCACTGGAGTCTTTCATGGCAACCGATTGAAGATGTTCCTGTATTCATTGTAGTATTTTCTCGTTAATTGCAGGATACGTAAAACTTATCGAAATTATCCAGATCGTTGAGATTTTTACGTTATAACAGTTGAAGGTCTAATGAAAAATTGATGACAACTCCACAGAACACTTGTTTTTATCACGTGGTGGTCCTTTACTCTATTGTTTTATCATAATGTGTTAGCCAATCAAAATGTGTGAAAATGCGCGGTTTCCTAAATCGGTCGCGGCATGACGTTTGATGATAAGTTTAACAATAGAAATATAAAACAATAGGCCTAGATATGAACTCTTTGTTATATTGCGTGATAAACAGATTAGCAATAAAAATTAAAACATATTTAATTATAAAAAGGTATTTAAGTTAAGTCTATTTTTTTATATGGAATACTTAATATAAAAATACCATTGTTGATAAATATAAAGCAATCCTTATCACGTCCACATGTAAGTCAGTAAATAATAGTAAGTAATTAAATGAATAAAAAAAAACACCTAATATTTGGAATTACTATACTGGTAATTATGGAAACTTATCTTCTAATTTTAGATATAATTCTATTTGTATGGAAGTTTATTTAGGTCTACTATTTTGCTGCGGCATTATCTTCCAATTTTATTATAATTTAATAATAATTTTTAATTTATATCATATCTAATTGTTTATTACCAAGTCATATTTATTTGTTAATTTTATTACGTTGATAAAAACAACTTCTAAAAACATTCTTTATGTTAAGTAACCCGGATCAGTCGTTAGAGCATAAGACTTTTAATCTGAGCTTTAAATCCCTTATTCGTTTTGCTTCCAATAATGTAAGTCAATTTTTGTACAATAAATAAGTAAAATAAAAAAGTGCTTATATTTTAAGTTGTATAAATAAAAAACAACTATAAGGAATTATGAGAACACGGTTTCAAGATGTAGCCCGGTTAGCTCAGTCGGTAGAGCATCAGACTTTTAATCTGAGGGTCAAGGGTTCAAGTCCCTTATTGGGCGTATTTGTTTTAAATTCTATTACATTTAAGGTCATTTTTGACAACATGAAATTTCTTTTTAAAATATAAGATCCAGGGTTTAAAAGTCTTAATGTATAAATATTAAATAAATAATTCTAAATACAATTGTTATATTAAATAAATATAGCAATTATATTTAGAATTATTTATGTATTCATTTTGGTAAATCTATATTCCGGGCATATTGGTTAATTTTACCAATTGTTAACAACTTTACATGGTATAGTTTTATTTTGGTTGTACCACTAAATATATTATTTGTCTGTGTGTGATTAATACCAATAAATGAAGGTTTAAAACCATCGTGCAATTAAAATAGAATTTCGCTGTATAAGTTCTCTTAGTCCAGTCCCACCCACAGTATTGTGTTCACATGACAATACTTGAATCGGAAACGCCTTGCTTTTATGAAATATACAACTGGAATATCTATGATATAATTGTTATTTTGGGCGTAAAATAGTGACAATTGTCTGATTGACAGATGTTATTATTGTACCTTATAAATCATGGCCTTAAATTAATAAAATGTATTTAATATAAAATAATAATTATAACGATTATTTATTACTAAAAAATGTAGCAGTTAAACTACACAAAATAGAGATTACATCGACTTCCATGTACAATCCGAGCAATTGGGCATTAACTTTATGGTATTGGTAATTTACGTTTAAATATGTTGCATGTTCATTTCATATTCAGATTTTCTGAACTAAAAAGAAAGAATGCTTCGGAAAAAATATATGTTTAAATTAGATTGTATTTCGTGAATAGATTGTATTACACATTACTTACTATTCCATGGAACAGGTTTATATGGCAAGTGGCAACTTCATGAAATACACTGATTCACAAGACGCGTCTGTACTTTTCTGAAATTGAATGGTCTAAATAGATTGTTCTATATACTATGGTAACTTACTATTTAATTGGTACAATTTATATACCGTATTTTTTTTTCAGAGTAGCAACTTCAGTATACAAATTTACACAGCTCGCCAGTTCGTTTCTTAAATAGAATGGTATAATATATATAAATAATATGTCTGATAATGCGAAAGCAGATATTATTATAGTGACTATAATTTAATAATAATAATATTTATTCGGCAAAAGTTCATAAGGTACATTTTACAATTCATTATGCCAGGAGCAAGTAATAGGCATGAGCCCAAACAGAAAACTGCTCTTACTCCATCATTACTTATAAAATACAAAAATAACAAAATTAAGTAGCACAAATTAAGTCAAAATAAAACAAAGTTATAATGAGATACACCAATTAAAAATAAGCTGCATTGAATAAACAATATAAACAATTACAACTTAATATTTTGAGATCAAATTTTTGGTGAGTTTTAAGGTCTGAAATTGTAACACATTGTTTAATTTCATTGGGAAGTTGCTCCCATAATCTAGGGAAAATAACAAACGATGAATTTAAAAATGTTTTGCCTTCCAATGTATTAACCGCCCTTTACACCTATATATCTTATAGGTTTATCCTGTATATTTGTTATGTTATAATTTAATTTTTTGTTATATTTTAGTTGAGCGATGAAAGTCTGACATGAATTTCCGAAAGGACTCAAATAAATCTGACTTTAATCTGAATACATTATATTAACTTATAATATAAAGCTTATAAGCACACAGCGATAGAAACAAAAAGAATAAATAATGAGAGCTCAGAAAATAAATTTATTAACAAAAACTGTTATCTAAAATATACTTTATATACTATTATTTACATGACTATGTAAGATGTAGCAATTAAAAACGTTCTTAAAGTTTAATCAGCAAGTTCTATGAGTATGTAAAAATAAGTTGCTATTATAAGACACGTGATTAGATGCTGGCTGGAGTTTAGTAGTTTGATAACTGGTGACGTCTGTCCAGTAATCTGGTGATATGCTTAAGAAGTTGTAGTTGAAGACTTCACTCCATTCCATTTCTTGATCAATAACACCTTCTTCGTTTTGTGTGATGAGAGATTGAGAATCATCTAACATGGCTGGAAAAGAAAAAAAATATTATAAAATTTAAAAAAAATATAAAAAATTGAATATCTTTCAGTAATTTCTGATCTTTAAAGTAAAAATGAGTACATTTTAACATTTTAAGAAATATAAATTTCAAAAATATCTTAAAATTTGAAGAGAAAAAAAAGTACTTACAAGGACATCCCATTTGAAGCTCACGTAATAAATCGGCATCACTGTCGTCACTGGTCTCACAGTCGCTATCACTGGTATAGTCGTCATCGCTGACCTCACATTCGTCACATGTCATCAACACATCGGGAGACTCACACACTGGCGTTATTGAATCACTTGGTAGATGTGGAAAGTAGATTCTGAGATCTGAATCCATTGCAGTTTGTAGAAGATCTTCTCTTGACAAATACGGTAGTGGACTGTCATCTTCTTCGATGTCATCGTGGAAGGTTGTAGAATACATTTCATACCACTGGAGTCTTTCATGGCAACCAATTGAAGATGTTCCTGTATTCATTTTAGTATTTACTGGTTAATTGCAGAATACGTAAAACTTATCGTAATTAAGAAGATCGTTTGTTTTTTTTTTACGTTATAGCAGTTGAAGGTCTAATGAAAAATTGATGATAACTCCACAGAACACTTGTCTTTATCACGTGGGAGTCCTTTACGCTATTGTTTTATCATAATGTGTTAGCCAATCAAAATGTGTGAAAATGCGCGGTTTCCTAAATCGGTCGCGGCATGACGTTTGATGATAGCGCCACTTTAACAATAGAAATATAAAACAATAGATATTACCTAGTTATTATAATTGCGTTAAAACAGATAAAATAAAAAAAAATAAGCATACTTAATTTTTAAAAGTGAAGTCTTAAAAAAAATGGAATACTTAAAATAAAAAAGATTAAAAATAGAATTTTTGATAGAGGTATGTGATATGTAACTTTCTGTACCAAACCTCTGATTTGAGTAATGATTTTGAAAAATCACATTTGTTATTTTCTCCCTTTTCCACTGTTCGGATCGTTTTGTTTCATTTCAACATAACTAAAAAGCATACATTATAATAATACTACAAATTGTCTATGTACCCGTTTTAGCCTTTTTTTATTTGTTTTTTTTTACTTATTTTTGTTTTAGTTATTTTCTCTTATCTATTATATTACACAAATATCACATATTTTTATATTTACAATATAATATACTGTATTGACCTAAATATACTTTAGGTCAATCGAAATAATACAAACGTCCAAGAATGAGAAAAAGGTATTTATATGATGCCCGGTTAGGTCAGTTGGTAGAGCATCACACTTTTAATCTGAGGGTAAAGGGTTCAAGTCCCTTACATTTTTATTTATTCTTTATTCACAACCAACAGTGATCATAAAATATACACAAAAACACACACAAAGGTAAAATGTATAAGTATTTTCTTTATATATTTATACATTTGAATTTAGAAAGACAACGACTAATAATAATAATAGTTCGATCTTATATAGCGCATATAAGCAAGCTCTCAATGCGCTGAACATTATTACCCCAGTCATTTTTTGGGATCAAACACGCATGGAATACTCCCAGAATGCAGCTAGTAATCAACGCAAAGTTGTGTCTTGATCTAACCGGGTACCCATTTTATACACCTGGGTGGAGAGAGGCAAACGTAAGTAAAGTATCTTGCCTAAGGATACAAGCTATAAATTAGCAATGCGGCGAGAGTTGGATTCGAACCTCGATCTCACGATCAGTAGTCGAACCATGGACCTATAAATTATCTAATTTATAGGTCCATGGTCGAACGTCCAACACACTGCGCCACACGACTACATTAACACGATAATATATAAATTAACATGAAAAGGAGGCTTACAGCAAAGATTACGTTTTAAATTTAAAAGAAAATAAATAATATGACAATTAAACTTAGAATTAAGCATTGTATTTTAAGTCGATTTATCAAATTTTAGTACAAATTCCTCTCATCGAATCACCTATTTTACGCCGTGAACCCCGGTTATATATCAGTTGGAAGAATTCAGACTGTTTTCTATTAGAATGACATCATCTTAGTAAATCATCTTAATAAATATATTTTGTTTTGTTATTTTTGGTAATTTTACCAATTTTTTACTACATTGATTCCTTTGTCTGTTCTTATTTTGGTTGCACCACTAAAGATAGGGTCACTATGTGATTACCAATGGATGAAAAAATGTTTCTTATAACCGGGTTTGTTGAACTTTAACCTAAAAAAGCGAATATAATTGTTTATAGTTCTGTTTGTCCACATTATACAAGAGGTATTGTGTTCACATTACAATAACTTGTATTGCTTTATTATTTTTCAAAGACACATACAATTAAATCGGAAACGCCTTGCTTTTGTCATGGAGGAATAATACAGTTTGAATATTTAAGTTATGACTTTTATTTGGGTGAGGCCTATATTAACAATTATTCGATAGACATATGTTATAACTTTACAGTTATACTTATTCTTTAAATTTAACTTTTATTTAATAAATAGAAGTTAATTTAAAGATATCTAGAAATAAAATAGTAGAGAATCACCGAGAATTCCATTCGTACAATATCTTTAATATTAACTTTAGGCTTCATAAATGTAACGTATACATTTTATTTGTTATCTGGCCAGTTTGACGAATCCCAATTTGCCGACTAGAATAGAATATCATGGAAAATATGGAAATTGGAAATGGCCAATTTTACTTTCTCTGCCGGAGAAATCAGAAACTCACATCAATAACATAGAAACAAATAATATATAAAGCAAACTATTGAATATCTTTTATTTCACTGAATTTACCAGTTTACGTACATAATATTTTCCACATCGGAGCAGCTGCTTACAATATTAATTCATTTCCTTTCTTCTCTTTAGTTAATTAATTGTTTTAGGACTATATTTGGGTAGAAGCTCTGCCTTAAAAACTACACCATTATTAACACATAACATATAGAAACAAAAAAACTATCGCAAACCGTTGAATATTTTGTTTTTCTTACAAATTTGGCTTAGAGTGTATATTTATATGTTTTCCAATCCAAATATTTGTTTACAATTTGGGATGGCCAGTTTTACTTAGACTGTAGGCCTAAATCAGTTATAAAAACTCAACACACATTATCAACACATAGAAACAAAAATAGCTATCACAAACCGTTGATATCATTTTTTTTTTATTCCAATAAATGTAACAGCACGTACAAATATTTTCCCTTTATCGAAAAAAGCTCTTTCATAGTCATGTATACTACACTATTTACTTCCTATATAGGGCACTATTTTGTATTTGAAGTTTACATTTACAAACGTACTTTGTATAATAAATAAAACAAATATATATATAACTATAAAAAAACTAACTAAAAATACACAAATAATAATTTCACGTTGGCATGCACCAATCAGCATTATGTACAATAGCAAAACAGTTGCGTTATTATGTTTTAAATACTTAATTAATCTGAATTCAGTGTAGAAATTTATAGAGAATTATTGAAAACAAAAAAACATATATTAAATTATCTAAATAAAGTACATGAATCTAAGTACAATATAGTAAACGGTTAAGTTTGGTACTTTTTGTTCCATCGACCAATAGAATGGTATTTTTGTATTTGCATTTTTGTTTTAATTATTTGAACAATTACAGTACTTATTACCCACTACTTTATACTGTACATTTATTAACACTTTTTAGAATAGTCTATAAACATACAAGCATTACAAAAATGGGAGTTTACCTGCCATTCAGGAATGCAACATTGTACAATGAATTATATTTAATACCGTTTTTCAATAATATTGGTGTAGACATTTCAGAGAATTAAAAAAAAAAGTATAATTACATATATATAAAAACAAATATAAATACAATATTAAACGATGAACAATACAGGATGTGCTTCGATCGGAACAGTGCTTATAATATTAGTTTAATACATACGTGTATTAAATCACTATTATAAAAAGTATACCAAGTCTCCTTTCCAACTAATGTCGAGTAGCCATCATGTCATTGTTTCTATACAAAGAGATTTGATATGGATAAGTAGCAAATACTGGTGACGGCGACTCAGATTTACCGCCACTTTCTACTAGTTGTTGATGAAATGGATATGCATTCAAAGTGGCCTGATTAGACGAATCATTAGAAGACTGAGCGAAGTTATCTTGTGATGTAGAATCTGTAACAGTTGATGGAGCACTTGTCTGTTTTCTTGAAGTTTGCTAGAGAAAAACAACAGAGTGAACGGTTAAAACACATTGTAATACAGGTTAAAGGTCAAATATTATTCTACTGAAATTACTGTAGTAATGACGTTTATTTACAAACGTAGTTTTAGTTTTTATTCAATCATAGACGTACAGATATTATGATACTATCTCTATATCATTTCACTGGTATAAGGAAGTCACTGCAGTATGTATGGTTTTTCAATGACTGCTTGCTTAATAATTGCTTACTGTAAAGATATGTAAAGTGTAGTACTGCAGTGGAATACTATTGACGAACGAATTAAATTAATCACCCGGTTACATTATTAACATACACCTACCTAGAAGGCATACAATATATTATATTGTGAAACTTCACGATACTATCATACTGTTGCATACAAGTCAAAAACGAATCTCACATTATATTATATATTAAACAAAACATCAGTCTATGACTGGAAATGTTTATAATCAACACGTTAACAATGAAATATGAAAATAAAAACAAAGAACGAGAAAACATATGAAAACATTTACTTAAAAATATATATAGATTTGAATGAGTATTTCAATCAATGTACTGTATAAAGAGAAATGTCTCAATCTAGATACTCATAGATGTGTTAGAAGAAAATGTATAACCATGGATTATAGGTCCACGGTATAACTTACCGGGTTTTGACATGATACACTAGCAGTTAGGTCGGCATCGAAGACATTGAAATACTTTGACTGGTCAATATCTAATTCTGGAATAAACAAGTCGTTGATAAACTGAAGATCATAGGATAACCCACCAGGTCTGCGGCGAAGTGCTCGTTGGCGAGTGAAGGTGGCGCCCACACAGCTACCAGGGTGAGATAATCTGTATGCAGGGGACCGACTTGATGTCAATGTCACAGCTGGGAAAGTACCGTCCGCTCTACGGATATGATGACGAGTATTGCTAGTATAAATCAATGTGTTCTGGTATCGGATTGGTACTGGATGCGAATGAGAAGACTTATTAGAGGTATGGGTTGATTTTTCCAAGCGTTGCTTCTTAGCGACGAGTTTTAAGTTGTTATTAACGACTGCGGTGACATGCTTTGAAGAAGTCGTTGTTAGGTCCATAGGTTTCATTTCTTGTTCGTGACAGTGTTTGCATTCATGATTCATGGCCCAGGAGCTAAACTTCTCGTCAGGCTTAAAGAAACACGTACAATTATTTAAAGCATAACGTACAGAAGTTTTCCAACCTTTGTGCTCTCCAAGACGGAAACAATCGTAAGTCTTAGCTAAATACTCGTTGATCTCCCTTGTTGTCATAGTCAAGCGTGGAAAGTGTTTAAATGCACATTTAATCATGTCCACATACGTCTCTCTCCTCGCTTGAGATATCCTAAACATTATAAATAGTTGCTTGTACAGCTTGCTGATGAAAACCGTTAGCACAGGTGTAATTCAAAAAAAGAACTTAAGAAAATGGTAATTAAAATGACTGTTTTGTTTATTTATTCACAGTGATCCCAGGTCTTTCCCAGTCACCGAACTAACCAATCAGAACAATTATAATTTCAGAATAATGCAGAGCGCGCTGTTTAAGAAGTTGTTGCGTGTTAAGGTGCATCATCAAAGCTAAAACGTCCACGCCTATTTTCAGTGATTTAACAACCCTTTCAATTTGAATAACAATTAGAACCAATAGGATATTAAGATTATTTCGATAAACCATGAGCTATATGAAAATCAATCGATCTGATGTGTTTGTAGCCCGGAAATAAAAGTACAGAAACTATTAAATATCAATAACAAAATAATAAAAATAATGGATAGTTGTTGGAACATAATATTTGTAATATAGGAGGGTCATAGACATTGTCCATAGGAAAATTGTGTATAACAGCGTCAACCATTATATCTATGTTCCAATTACCTTTTTTTTCAACTGGCATATGGTATAAAAATTAACATGAAAAATAATAGAAGAAGAAATTGTAGCCCACTTAGCTAAGTTGGTAGGGCATCATTAATCTAAGGGTCAAGGGTTCAAGCTTTCAAGTACATTTTTATACCATGTAGGCAAATTGAAATAAAACAAATTCTGAGAATGGTAACATGGTATTGATATGAAGCTCGGTTAGTTCAATTGGTAGAGCATCACCAACATTACATTATATTTACACTTTTCTACCCGAGGCCAATTGAAATTTAAAAAAAGAAAAACTTCAGAGAATGAGAACATGGTGTTTATGTGTAGCCCGGTTAGCTCAGTCGATAGAGCATTATACTCTTATTCTGAGGGTCAAGGGTTCAAGCCCATTATTAGGGATATTCGTTTTTGCTGCTATTCCCTTTTAGGTCATTTTTGTACCCTAGGCAAATTGAAAAAAAAAACTTACGATAATGAAAACAGTATTTGCATCTAGCCCGGTTAGCTCAGTTGGTAGAGCATCAGACTTTTAATCTGAGGGTCAAGGGTTTAAGTCCCTTATTGGGCGTTTGCGTTTTTGCTTACATTATATTTCAAGTCAATTTTATACTTTAGGCCAATTGAAATAAAACAAACGTCTAAGAATTAGAACAAGGTATTTATATGAAGCCCGGTTAGCTTAGCTCAGTTGGTAGAGCATCAGACTTTTAATCTGAGGGTCAAGGGTTCAAGTCCCTTATTGGGCGTATGCGTTTTTGCTTACATTATCTTTCATGTCAATTTTATACATTAGGCCAATTGAAATAAAACAAACGTCTAAGAATGAGAACAAGGCATTTATATGAAGCCCGGTTAGCTCAGTTGGTAGAGCATCAGACTTTTAATCTGAGGGTCAAGGGTTCAAGTCCCTTATTGGGCGTATGCGTTTTTGCTTACATTATATTTCAAGTCAATTTTATACTTTAGGCCAATTGAAATAAAACCAGCGTCTAAGAATGAGAACAAGGTATTAATATGAAGCCCGGTTAGCTCAGTTGGTAGAGCATCAGACTTTTAATCTGAGGGTCAAGGGTTCAAGTCCCTTATTGGGCGTATGCGTTTTTGCTTCCATTATCTTTCAAGTCAATTTTATACTTTAGGCCAATTGAAATAAAACAAACGTCTAAGAATGAGAACAAGGTACTTATATGAAGCCCGGTTAGCTCAGTTGGTAGAGCATCAGACTTTTAATCTGAGGGTCAAGGGTTCAAGTCCCTTATTGGGCGTATGCGTTTTTGCTTACATTATCTTTCAAGTCAATTTTATACTTTAGGCCAATTGAAATAAAACAAACGTCTAAGAATGAGAACAAGGTATTTATATGAAGCCCGGTTAGCTCAGTTGGTAGAGCATCAGACTTTTAATCTGAGGGTCAAGGGTTCAAGTCCCTTATTGGGCGTATGCGTTTTTGCTTACATTATATTTCAAGTCAATTTTATACTTTAGGCCAATTGAAATAAAACAAGCGTCTAAGAATGAGAACAAGGTATTAATATGAAGCCCGGTTAGCTCAGTTGGTAGAGCATCAGACTTTTAATCTGAGGGTCAAGGGTTCAAGTCCCTTATTGGGCGTATGCGTTTTTGCTTCCATTATCTTTCAAGTCAATTTTATACTTTAGGCCAATTGAAATAAAACAAACGTCTAAGAATGAGAACAAGGTACTTATATGAAGCCCGGTTAGCTCAGTTGGTAGAGCATCAGACTTTTAATCTGAGGGTCAAGGGTTCAAGTCCCTTATTGGGCGTATGCGTTTTTGCTTACATTATATTTCAAGTCAATTTTATACTTTAGGCCAATTGAAATAAAACAAACGTCTAAGAATGAGAACAAGGTATTTATATGAAGCCCGGTTAGCTCAGTTGGTAGAGCATCAGACTTTTAATCTGAGGGTCAAGGGTTCAAGCCCTTATTGGGCGTATTCGTTTTTCCTTCCATTATCTTTCAAGTCAATTTTATACTTTAGGCCAATTGAAATAAAACAAGCGTCTAAGAATGAGAACAAGGTATTTATATGAAGCCCGGTTAGCTCAGTTGGTAGAGCATCAGACTTTTAATCTGATGGTCAAGGGTTCAAGTCCCTTATTGGGCGTATTCGTTTTTGCTTCCATTTTCTTTCAAGTCAATTTTATACTTTAGGCCAATTGAAGTAAAACAAACGTCTAAGAATGAGAATAAGGTATTTAAAGAAGTCCGGTTAGCTCAGTTGGTAGAGCATCAGACTTTTAATCTGAGGGTCAAGGGTTCAAGTCCCTTATTGGGCGTATTCGTTTTTCCTTCCATTTTCTTTCGAATCAATTTTATACTTTAGGCCAATTGAAATAATACAAACGTCTAAGAATGAGAACAAGGTATTTATATGATGCCCGGTTAGCTCAGTTGGTAGAGCATCAGACTTTTAATCTGAGGGTCAAGGGTTCAAGTCCCTTATTGGGCGTATGCGTTTTTGCTTACATTATATTTCAAGTCAATTTTATACTTTAGGCCAATTGAATAAAACAAACGTCTAAGAATGAGAACAAGGTATTAATATGAAGCCCGGTTAGCTCAGTTGGTAGAGCATCAGACTTTTAATCTGAGGGTCAAGGGTTCAAGTCCCTTATTGGGCGTATGCGGCGTTTTTGCTTCCATTATCTTTCAAGTCAATTTTATACTTTAGGCCAATTGAAGTAAAACAAACGTCTAAGAATGAGAACAAGGTATTAATATGAAGCCCGGTTAGCTCAGTTGGTAGAGCATCAGACTTTTAATCTGAGGGTCAAGGGTTCAAGTCCCTTATTGGGCGTATGCGTTTTTGCTTCCATTATCTTTCAAGTCAATTTTATACTTTAGGCCAATTGAAATAAAACAAACGTCTAAGAATGAGAACAAGGTATTTATATGAAGCCCGGTTAGCTCAGTTGGTAGAGCATCAGACTTTTAATCTGAGGGTCAAGGGTTCAAGTCCCTTATTGGGCGTATGCGTTTTTGCTTCCATTATCTTTCCAGTCAATTTTATACTTTAGGCCAATTGAAGTAAAACAAACGTCTAAGAATGAGAACAAGGTATTAATATGAAGCCCGGTTAGCTCAGTTGGTAGAGCATCAGACTTTTAATCTGAGGGTCAAGTGTTCAAGTCCCTTATTGGGCGTATGCGTTTTTGCTTCCATTATCTTTCAAGTCAATTTTATACTTTAGGCCAATTGAAATAAAACAAACGTCTAAGAATGAGAACAAGGTACTTATATGAAGCCCGGTTAGCTCAGTTGGTAGAGCATCAGACTTTTAATCTGAGGGTCAAGGGTTCAAGTCCCTTATTGGGCGTACGCGTTTTTGCTTACATTATCTTTCAAGTCAATTTTATACTTTAGGCCAATTGAAATAAAACAAACGTCTAAGAATGACAACAAGGTATTTATATGAAGCCCGGTTAGCTCAGTTGGTAGAGCATCAGACTTTTAATCTGAGGGTCAAGGGTTCAAGTCCCTTATTGGGCGTATGCGGCGTTTTTGCTTCCATTATCTTTCAAGTCAATTTTATACTTTAGGCCAATTGAAGTAAAACAAACGTCTAAGAATGAGAACAAGGTATTAATATGAAGCCCGGTTAGCTCAGTTGGTAGAGCATCAGACTTTTAATCTGAGGGTCAAGGGTTCAAGTCCCTTATTGGGCGTATGCGTTTTTGCTTCCATTATCTTTCAAGTCAATTTTATACTTTAGGCCAATTGAAATAAAACAAACGTCTAAGAATGAGAACAAGGTATTTATATGAAGCCCGGTTAGCTCAGTTGGTAGAGCATCAGACTTTTAATCTGAGGGTCAAGGGTTCAAGTCCCTTATTGGGCGTATGCGTTTTTGCTTCCATTATCTTTCCAGTCAATTTTATACTTTAGGCCAATTGAAGTAAAACAAACGTCTAAGAATGAGAACAAGGTATTAATATGAAGCCCGGTTAGCTCAGTTGGTAGAGCATCAGACTTTTAATCTGAGGGTCAAGTGTTCAAGTCCCTTATTGGGCGTATGCGTTTTTGCTTCCATTATCTTTCAAGTCAATTTTATACTTTAGGCCAATTGAAATAAAACAAACGTCTAAGAATGAGAACAAGGTACTTATATGAAGCCCGGTTAGCTCAGTTGGTAGAGCATCAGACTTTTAATCTGAGGGTCAAGGGTTCAAGTCCCTTATTGGGCGTACGCGTTTTTGCTTACATTATCTTTCAAGTCAATTTTATACTTTAGGCCAATTGAAATAAAACAAACGTCTAAGAATGACAACAAGGTATTTATATGAAGCCCGGTTAGCTCAGTTGGTAGAGCATCAGACTTTTAATCTGAGGGTCAAGGGTTCAAGTCCCTTATTGGGCGTATGCGTTTTTGCTTACATTATATTTCAAGTCAATTTTATACTTTAGGCCAATTGAAATAAAACAAGCGTCTAAGAATGAGAACAAGGTATTAATATGAAGCCCGGTTAGCTCAGTTGGTAGAGCATCAGACTTTTAATCTGAGGGTCAAGGGTTCAAGTCCCTTATTGGGCGTATGCGTTTTTGCTTCCATTATCTTTCAAGTCAAGTTTATACTTTAGGCCAATTGAAATAAAACAAACGTCTAAGAATGAGAACAAGGTACTTATATGAAGCCCGGTTAGCTCAGTTGGTAGAGCATCAGACTTTTAATCTGAGGGTCAAGGGTTCAAGTCCCTTATTGGGCGTATGCGTTTTTGCTTACATTATATTTCAAGTCAATTTTATACTTTAGGCCAATTGAAATAAAACAAACGTCTAAGAATGAGAACAAGGTATTTATATGAAGCCCGGTTAGCTCAGTTGGTAGAGCATCAGACTTTTAATCTGAGGGTCAAGGGTTCAAGCCCTTATTGGGCGTATTCGTTTTTCCTTCCATTATCTTTCAAGTCAATTTTATACTTTAGGCCAATTGAAATAAAACAAGCGTCTAAGAATGAGAACAAGGTATTTATATGAAGCCCGGTTAGCTCAGTTGGTAGAGCATCAGACTTTTAATCTGATGGTCAAGGGTTCAAGTCCCTTATTGGGCGTATTCGTTTTTGCTTCCATTTTCTTTCAAGTCAATTTTATACTTTAGGCCAATTGAAGTAAAACAAACGTCTAAGAATGAGAAAAAAGGTATTTAAAGAAGTCCGGTTAGCTCAGTTGGTAGAGCATCAGACTTTTAATCTGAGGGTCAAGGGTTCAAGTCCCTTATTGGGCGTATTCGTTTTTCCTTCCATTTTCTTTCGAATCAATTTTATACTTTAGGCCAATTGAAATAATACAAACGTCTAAGAATGAGAACAAGGTATTTATATGATGCCCGGTTAGCTCAGTTGGTAGAGCATCAGACTTTTAATCTGAGGGTCAAGGGTTCAAGTCCCTTATTGGGCGTATGCGTTTTTGCTTACATTATATTTCAAGTCAATTTTATACTTTAGGCCAATTGAATAAAACAAACGTCTAAGAATGAGAACAAGGTATTAATATGAAGCCCGGTTAGCTCAGTTGGTAGAGCATCAGACTTTTAATCTGAGGGTCAAGGGTTCAAGTCCCTTATTGGGCGTATGCGTTTTTGCTTCCATTATCTTTCAAGTCAATTTTATACTTTAGGCCAATTGAAGTAAAACAAACGTCTAAGAATGAGAACAAGGTATTAATATGAAGCCCGGTTAGCTCAGTTGGTAGAGCATCAGACTTTTAATCTGAGGGTCAAGGGTTCAAGTCCCTTATTGGGCGTATGCGTTTTTGCTTCCATTATCTTTCAAGTCAATTTTATACTTTAGGCCAATTGAAATAAAACAAACGTCTAAGAATGAGAACAAGGTATTTATATGAAGCCCGGTTAGCTCAGTTGGTAGAGCATCAGACTTTTAATCTGAGGGTCAAGGGTTCAAGTCCCTTATTGGGCGTATGCGTTTTTGCTTCCATTATCTTTCAAGTCAATTTTATACTTTAGGCCAATTGAAGTAAAACAAACGTCTAAGAATGAGAACGAGGTATTAATATGAAGCCCGGTTAGCTCAGTTGGTAGAGCATCAGACTTTTAATCTGAGGGTCAAGTGTTCAAGTCCCTTATTGGGCGTATGCGTTTTTGCTTCCATTATCTTTCAAGTCAATTTTATACTTTAGGCCAATTGAAATAAAACAAACGTCTAAGAATGATAACAAGGTATTTATATGAAGCCCGGTTAGCTCAGTTGGTAGAGCATCAGACTTTTAATCTGAGGGTCAAGGGTTCAAGTCCCTTATTGGGCGTATTCGTTTTTGCTTCCATTATCTTTCAAGTCAATTTTATACTTTAGGCCAATTGAAGTAAAACAAACGTCTAAGAATGAGAACAAGGTATTTATATAAAGCCCGGTTAGCTCAGTTGGTA
This sequence comes from Antedon bifida, assembly GCF_963402885.1. Classification (NCBI taxonomy): domain Eukaryota; kingdom Metazoa; phylum Echinodermata; class Crinoidea; order Comatulida; family Antedonidae; genus Antedon; species Antedon bifida. The sequence goes on along the minus strand of NC_136233.1, from coordinate 4,541,863 downwards.
GAGCATCAGGCTTTTAATCTGAGGGTCAAGGGTTCAAGTCCCTTATTGGGCGTATTCGTTTTTCCTTATCTTTCATGTCAATTTTATACTTTAGGCCAATTGAAATAAAACAAACGTCTAAGAATGAGAACAAGGTATTTTATGGAGCCCGGTTAGCTCAGTTGGTAGAGCATCAGACTTTTAATCTGAGGGTCAAGTGTTCAACTCCCTTATTGGGCGTATGCGTTTTTGCTTCCATTATCTTTCATGTCAATTTTATACTTTAGGCCAATTGAAGAAAAACAAACGTCTAAGAATGAGAACAAAGTTTTTATATGAACCCCGGTTAGCTCAGTTGGTAGAGCATCAGACTTTTAATCTGAGGGTCAAATGTTCAAGTCCCTTATTGGGCGTTTGCGTTTTTGCTTACATTATATTTCAAGTCAATTTTATACTTTAGGCCAATTGAAGTAAAACAAACGTCTAAGAATGAGAACAAAGTTTTTATATGAACCCCGGTTAGCTCAGTTGGTAGAGCATCAGACTTTTAATCTGAGGGTGAAATGTTCAAGTCCCTTATTGGGCGTTTGCGTTTTTGCTTACATTATATTTCAAGTCAATTTATACTTTAGGCCAATTGAAATAAAACAAACGTCTAAGAATGAGAACAAGGTATTAATATGAAGCCCGGTTAGCTCAGTTGGTAGAGCATCAGACTTTTAATCTGAGGGTCAAGGGTTCAAGTCCCTTATTGGGCGTATGCGTTTTTGCTTACATTATATTTCAAGTCAATTTTATACTTTAGGCCAATTGAAGTAAAACAAACGTCTAAGAATGAGAACAAGGTATTAATATGAAGCCCGGTTAGCTCAGTTGGTAGAGCATCAGACTTTTAATCTGAGGGTCAAGGGTTCAAGTCCCTTATTGGGCGTATGCGTTTTTGCTTCCATTATCTTTCAAGTCAATTTTATACTTTAGGCCAATTGAAATAAAACAAACGTCTAAGAATGAGAACAAGGTATTTATATGAAGCCCGGTTAGCTCAGTTGGTAGAGCATCAGACTTTTAATCTGAGGGTCAAGGGTTCAAGTCCCTTATTGGGCGTATTCGTTTTTGCTTCCATTATCTTTCAAGTCAATTTTATACATTAGGCCAATTGAAATAAAACAAACGTCTAAGAATGAGAACAAGGTATTAATATGAAGCTCGGTTAGCTCAGTTGGTAGAGCATCAGACTTTTAATCTGAGGGTCAAGGGTTCAAGTCCCTTATTGGGCGTATGCGTTTTTGCTTCCATTATCTTTCAAGTCAATTTTATACTTTAGGCCAATTGAAGTAAAACAAACGTCTAAGAATGAGAACAAGGTATTAATATGAAGTCCGGTTAGCTCAGTTGGTAGAGCATCAGACTTTTAATCTGAGGGTCAAGGGTTCAAGTCCCTTATTGGGCGTATGCGTTTTTGCTTCCATTATCTTTCAAGTCAATTTTATACTTTAGGCCAATTGAAATAAAACAAACGTCTAAGAATGATAACAAGGTATTTATATGAAGCCCGGTTAGCTCAGTTGGTAGAGCATCAGACTTTTAATCTGAGGGTCAAGGGTTCAAGTCCCTTATTGGGCGTATTCGTTTTTCCTTCCATTATCTTTCAAGTCAATTTTATACTTTAGGACAATTGAAGTAAAACAAACGTCTAAGAATGAGAACAAGGTATTTATATGAAGCCCGGTTAGCTCAGTTGGTAGAGCATGAGACTTTTAAACTGAGGGTCAAGAGTTCAAGTCCCTTATTGGCGTATGCGTTTTTGCTTACATTATATTTCAAGTCAATTTTATACTTTAGGCCAATTGAAATAAAACAAACGTCTAAGAATGAGAACAAGGTATTTATATGAAGCCCGGTTAGCTCAGTTGGTAGAGCATCAGACTTTTAATCTGAGGGTCAAGGGTTCAAGTCCCTTATTGGGCGTATTCGTTTTTGCTTCCATTATCTTTCAAGTCAATTTTATACATTAGGCCAATTGAAATAAAACAAACGTCTAAGAATGAGAACAAGGTATTTATATGAAGCCCGGTTAGCTCAGTTGGTAGAGCATCAGACTTTTAATCTGAGGGTCAAGGGTTCAAGTCCCTTATTGGGCGTATGCGTTTTTGCTTCCATTATCTTTGAAGTCAATTTTATACTTTAGGCCAATTGAAGTAAAACAAACGTCTAAGAATGAGAACAAAGTTTTTATATGAACCCCGGTTAGCTCAGTTGGTAGAGCATCAGACTTTTAATCTGAGGGTCAAATGTTCAAGTCCCTTATTGGGCGTTTGCGTTTTTGCTTACATTATATTTCAAGTCAATTTTATACTTTAGGCCAATTGAAATAAAACAAACGTCTAAGAATGAGAACAAGGTATTAATATGAAGCCCGGTTAGCTCAGTTGGTAGAGCATCAGACTTTTAATCTGAGGGTCAAGGGTTCAAGTCCCTTATTGGGCGTATGCGTTTTTGCTTACATTATATTTCAAGTCAATTTTATACTTTAGGCCAATTGAAGTAAAACAAACGTCTAAGAATGAGAACAAGGTATTAATATGAAGCCCGGTTAGCTCAGTTGGTAGAGCATCAGACTTTTAATCTGAGGGTCAAGGGTTCAAGTCCCTTATTGGGCGTATGCGTTTTTGCTTCCATTATCTTTCAAGTCAATTTTATACTTTAGGCCAATTGAAATAAAACAAACGTCTAAGAATGAGAACAAGGTATTTATATGAAGCCCGGTTAGCTCAGTTGGTAGAGCATCAGACTTTTAATCTGAGGGTCAAGGGTTCAAGTCCCTTATTGGGCGTATTCGTTTTTGCTTCCATTATCTTTCAAGTCAATTTTATACATTAGGCCAATTGAAATAAAACAAACGTCTAAGAATGAGAACAAGGTATTAATATGAAGCCCGGTTAGCTCAGTTGGTAGAGCATCAGACTTTTAATCTGAGGGTCAAGGGTTCAAGTGCCTTATTGGGCGTATGCGTTTTTGCTTCCATTATCTTTCAAGTCAATTTTATACTTTAGGCCAATTGAAGTAAAACAAACGTCTAAGAATGAGAACAAGGTATTAATATGAAGCCCGGTTAGCTCAGTTGGTAGAGCATCAGACTTTTAATCTGAGGGTCAAGGGTTCAAGTCCCTTATTGGGCGTATGCGTTTTTGCTTCCATTATCTTTCAAGTCAATTTTATACTTTAGGCCAATTGAAATAAAACAAACGTCTAAGAATGATAACAAGGTATTTATATGAAGCCCGGTTAGCTCAGTTGGTAGAGCATCAGACTTTTAATCTGAGGGTCAAGGGTTCAAGTCCCTTATTGGGCGTATTCGTTTTTCCTTCCATTATCTTTCAAGTCAATTTTATACTTTAGGCCAATTGAAGTAAAACAAACGTCTAAGAATGAGAACAAGGTATTTATATGAAGCCCGGTTAGCTCAGTCGGTAGAGCATGAGACTTTTAAACTGAGGGTCAAGAGTTCAAGTCCCTTATTGGGCGTATGCGTTTTTGCTTACATTATATTTCAAGTCAATTTTATACTTTAGGCCAATTGAAATAAAACAAACGTCTAAGAATGAGAACAAGGTATTTATATGAAGCCCGGTTAGCTCAGTTGGTAGAGCATCAGACTTTTAATCTGAGGGTCAAGGGTTCAAGTCCCTTATTGGGCGTATTCGTTTTTGCTTCCATTATCTTTCAAGTCAATTTTATACATTAGGCCAATTGAAATAAAACAAACGTCTAAGAATGAGAACAAGGTATTTATATGAAGCCCGGTTAGCTCAGTTGGTAGAGCATCAGACTTTTAATCTGAGGGTCAAGGGTTCAAGTCCCTTATTGGGCGTATGCGTTTTTGCTTCCATTATCTTTCAAGTCAATTTTATACTTTAGGCCAATTGAAGTAAAACAAACGTCTAAGAATGAGAACAAGGTATTAATATGAAGCCCGGTTAGCTCAGTTGGTAGAGCATCAGACTTTTAATCTGAGGGTCAAGGGTTCAAGTCCCTTATTGGGCGTATGCGTTTTTGCTTCCATTATCTTTCAAGTCAATTTTATACTTTAGGCCAATTGAAGTAAAACAAACGTCTAAGAATGAGAACAAGGTATTAATATGAAGCCCGGTTAGCTCAGTTGGTAGAGCATCAGACTTTTAATCTGAGGGTCAAGGGTTCAAGTCCCTTATTGGGCGTACGCGTTTTTGCTTCCATTATCTTTCAAGTCAATTTTATACTTTAGGCCAATTGAAGTAAAACAAACGTCTAAGAATGAGAACAAGGTATTTATATGAAGCCCGGTTAGCTCAGTTGGTAGAGCATCAGACTTTTAATCTGAGGGTCAAGGGTTCAAGTCCCTTATTGGGCGTATTCGTTTTTCCTTCCATTATCTTTCAAGTCAATTTTATACTTTAGGCCAATTGAAGTAAAACAAACGTCTAAGAATGAGAACAAGGTATTTATATGAAGCCCGGTTAGCTCAGTTGGTAGAGCATCAGACTTTTAATCTGAGGGTCAAGGGTTCAAGTCCCTTATTGGGCGTATTCGTTTTTGCTTCCATTATCTTTCAAGTCAATTTTATACTTTAGGCCAATTGAAATAAAACAAACGTCTAAGAATGATAACAAGGTATTTATATGAAGCCCGGTTAGCTCAGTTGGTAGAGCATCAGACTTTTAAACTGAGGGTCAAGAGTTCAATCCCTTATTGGGCGTATTCGTTTTTCCTTATCTTTCATGTCAATTTTATACTTTAGGCCAATTGAAGTAAAACAAACGTCTAAAAATGAGAACAAGGTATTTATATAAAGCCCGGTTAGCTCAGTTGGTAGAGTATCAGACTTTTAATCTGAGGGTCAAGGGTTCAAGTCCCTTATTGGGCGTATTCGTTTATCTTTCATGTCTATTTTATACTTTAGGCCAATTGAAGTAAAACAAACGTCTAAGAATGAGAACAAGGTATTTATATGAAGCCCGGTTAGCTCAGTTGGTAGAGCATCAGACTTTTAATCTGAGGGTCAAGGGTTCAAGTCCCTTATTGGGCGTATGCGTTTTTGCTTACATTATATTTCAAGTCAATTTTATACATTAGACCAATTGAAATAAAACAAACGTCTAAGAATGAGAACAAGGTATTAATATGAAGCCCGGTTAGCTCAGTTGGTAGAGCATCAGACTTTTAATCTGAGGGTCAAGGGTACAAGTCCCTTATTGGGCGTATGCCTTTTTGCTTCCATTATCTTTCAAGTCAATTTTATACTTTAGGCCAATTGAAGTAAAACAAACGTCTAAGAATGAGAACAAGGTATTAATTTGAAGCCCGGTTAGCTCAGTTGGTAGAGCATCAGACTTTTAATCTGAGGGTCAAGGGTTCAAGTCCCTTATTGGGCGTATGCGTTTTTGCTTATATTATATTTCAAGTCAATTTTATACTTTAGGCCAATTGAATAAAACAAACGTCTAAGAATGAGAACAAGGTGTTTTTATGAAGCCCGGTTAGCTCAGTTGCTAGAGCATCAGACTTTTAATCTGAGGGTCAATGGTTCAAGTCCCTTATTGGGCGTATGCGTTTTTGATTCCATTATCTTTCAAGTCAATTTTTTACTTTAGGCCAATTGAAATAAAACAAACGTCTAAAAATGAGAACAAGGTAATTATATGAAGCCCGGTTAGCTCAGTTGGTAGAGCATCAGACTTTTAATCTGAGGGTCAAGGGTTCAAGTTCCTTATTGGGCGTATGCGTTTTTGCTTCCATTATCTTTCAAGTCAATTGTATACTTTCTTTAATTCATCTTTATTATTTATTGGCATTGGCCATGCGTAGAAAAAATAATGATAATAAACTTATTTTTCAATTAGTAACAGTTTATTCTTTGTGTTAATAATTACGATACAAAACTATAATAACAATTAAAAAGAAGAAATAACCCTCTGTCTGGTGTCTTTGATTATTAGCATCCTTATATTGACTATCGGAAACTAATGAACATAGACAAATGATGAGAAACATCATTTTAAAGCTTATTTCTGTGAGTTTGACCAATATCATGAATTGTAGGAATAATTATGAAAAATAATGATTCTGACTATGATTTACATTTTAACGGATCATGACTAACGGTAAAAAACACATACACCGATATCTAATATCTAAACATACTTACGACAACAGTCAAGGCTAAATACTTCAATTCATTTCCATAGTTTGTAAGTGTAATTAAAGTTTTGCATGATTTTAATCATAGTCATGTTTGAGGTAACACATTGAAGGCATAATCGTTTTAGTAGAAAATAGAACGTTTGATTTTTTACAGCTAAAAGTGTTTTACGACATTTCAAATGTTACTAACAAATATGAATATTTAAAGAAAACAGTACAAATATATACTGTACTGTAAATCGTTTTTTCTTTTTGCGTAGCGCCACTAACGGCTGTTCCGTCTGTTATCTGTTTAGGTATGATACCGTTACGTCATGTCTTCCAAAATGAATTGAATCGGCGGCTGGAACCGACCAATAACATTTATGCACTGCATGGCGGTTAATTCAAAAACACATTAAGAATTCGGTCTGTCCATACGTCTAATACAAAGCACGATCATGCCAGACTCATGCAACCGATAAACAGTCGGACTTTCTAGTCTCTACATAAACATACAGGAATGTAGACAATTTTGGCTCTGTAGATATTTGTGCTGTGTTCTGGATGTTCAGGGTTGTACATTTCCGCGAATACGTTGTATGTAGTTGTAATTGCATTTTTGGCGGCGATTGCCTTCCATAGTCATGTGTTACATGGTAGAGCTATTTATACCTCCATGGTTACATGAGTAATTATTTAAGAGAATGAAGTACAGTACGGCATAATATATAATGAGAAAGATTAGGTTAGTACTCCGGGTTCATTGCGGGTACGGGGACCAGTGTACCTTATTCTATTGGAGCAAACCAGTTGTGTAAAGTAGGCCTACAAATTAATTTAGATGAGTGTCATATTTTGGACTCGTTAGAAGATTATTGACCTACACCTAACCCTCTACATTAATACCCATAGTTACCGTATGTTTTCATACATACTGCGGCCCAAATGCGTATTTTCACATGATGAGTGATCGTAGAGTTAATCTTAATTGAGTATAAAACTAAAGTCTGTATAACATTCTCAATTAACCAATACAGACAACATTTTCGGTAAATTGCGATGGTGTAGGCCTATGCCTAAAAAGAAGCTGGCGTTGGTATATATAATGCAACAGAACAATAATTGTGTACAAATACACTATATATCAATATTGCTAACTACATCTTACAACGTAAAGCGTGCTTCCCACTATAGGACGTAACGCAGCGACGTATTGACGCAAAGTGATGTATTGCGTAATCACAAGTGGGAACCGACGACGCAATAGCGCTCCAAACATCGCAGGTTTGATTTCACGCAGGCGGGGGAAAACACAATTATTGGAAGGGTCTTTTCTTACGTTGCGTTGGTTGCGTTACGTTGCGTCGCTAGTGGGAACCACGCTTTACCGTCCAAACCAAATTATCATACTTTTCTATGGAATGTGTTCCGTTATAAAATACTGAGATTACTACCGGAATGGTCATAAAAAAATAGGAAAATACATCTAGTGAAAAACAATTGATATTACATCTACGTTATGAAAACTCTTAAAAAAGTAACTCCATCAATTTACTCTGTTAAGACTTTGGTTTGTTTTGCCCTTTCCTGAGTAGCTTTTCTGAGGTTTTTACTGAGGTATACTATCCACCGTCGACGATTCTTGTTTTTCAAACACTTCAGAGGTAGATTTTGCTTGCGGAATAAGCCTAGTACTAGAGTGGACATCGTCTTGTGCCTTAGAAGTTTCACCTAGGCATATATCTTGGCTTGTACTCGCTTCATCAAATGAAGCATGACGGCGAGTTTCTGAGTCGCCAGAATCGGACGAAACGCTAGAGTCGGCTTGTAACCAAATGTGACTTTGGCCTCCAATCATATGGCGGAATTGTTGTATTACGCGATTCCCGACGGAGTTGTACTTTTCAGTTATTGCCTGAAAATTAAAACAGAGACTTAACAATACTGCATTGCATAACCATTTTATTTAATAACTCTTCAAATGGCATTTTACAACAAGGAAATAATTTACATTAATTTAATTAATTCACAGTTTTTTTTTTTATATAAATATCGAGTTTTAAACAGACCTATCTTTGCCATTTCATTGTTTAAATATTTAGTGTTGCGTCACGTTGTGTCAAACAACTTGGGAGATGTTATACAAAACAAATTATGAATGTTTTTGTATGTAAGCCTATTCGTGCGATGGTACAATTCATAATTTCATTCGGTGAAATAAATTCTATTTTAATTCGGGCTTCGCCTCGTGAAAATAGAATGTCCCCTTTCACCTCATGAAATTATTTGTACCATTGCACTCATAGAAATTTGTATAATATTGCGTGCGCAAGTATTATATGTATGAAACGCCATATGTGCCAAAATATTTATCTTTTTTAACTAATACTAATTCGAAACGCAGTCTGGAACCTAGACTAGCACAATGCAAGTGAGTTGACCAATTATCAGGCTGCAGCAGTCGGGATGATCCATCGCGTCGTAATTTGTCAAATTACTTGCGCGCGCATTATATTGTGTTTTTATTTTGTGGGAAAGTGTTGCATGTAGATGTTTCTGGTAAACAATTTCTTACCTCGACTTCAATTTCTGTGTCCTGACCAAACACAAGAAATGCCTTGTATAAATCTTTATCTACAGTGGTATGGACACCTCGACTCTTGATGGGTGCTATATAGTCCAAGTGTAAGCGTGCAAACAACTCTGGTTTTAGGGTAACCACATCGCTGCCACTGTCTACCATAAACTCTGAAGTAAGAACAAGATGTATTATCACCCCAAAAATATGAAAAATGAAGATTAATAAAATCATATTGAATAGTCCACTTTGTAGTGTTAATAAAGTTAATCACTTCCAAAGAAAAAAAAAATGAAAAAAAAAAATTACCTAGGTCTTCAAATTTCGGATCCCCTGGGTGTCGTGATTTTAAAGTTGCTCGAACACACAGGAAGTCATGAGGGGAGTCCTTTAGTTCATTCGGTCTTCCCCAGTATCCAATTGTAATTACTTTTTCAAAGTCCGTTTTATGTTTTTTCCGCAAATTACTAACTAAAAGAAAAAACAAAACACAAACGTTTATCTAAAATGTAGTAAACCGCAACATTTTTCGAATTAATGAATTATTGAATTATTAATTCATTATTTTATAATTTTATTTTGCCAAGGAAAGATTTTAAAAGGAACAAACATTTTATTTTATTCTTTATAACTCATTAAACAACTCAACAACAACAAGTTGTAGATATTATACCGTAAAACCTCGAAATCGAAAAGAAGCCCATCTCGAAAAGAATCTACCTCTTTTGTTTGCAAAAGTAATCTGGAAAAGGAGCCCATTTCGAAAAGAGTACTAAAAAAAAAATGTGCTTCTTTCAAACGAGGAACACGGCCATAGGCTATACATGACTGTCCCAGTCGCGTGTTTGAAAGCTTGGTTCTCACTAGCGACGTAACGTAACGCAATCTACGCAACGTAAGAAAATGCCCTTCCAATCATTGTGTTTTCCGCCGCCTGCGTGAAATCAAACCTGCGATGTTTGCAGCACTATTGCGTCTAACCCAGTGAGGTAAAGCCGAAAGCTAGAGGGCGTACTCCAGACTGAAAAGTGATTCCAACAGGAGGGGGAACCAACAAGATGGCGGCCGGCCGTAAATGTGTTACATTATTTAATATATTTTTTTAACATGGAAACAAATATATATTGCCCATTAAAACAAATAATATGATACCGTACATTACCAACGATACATTTTATAAAGATGTATAGTAGTATGACTATGTGCGAAATAAATATTGTAATTGTATATAATTTTGGCGTCATCGGATTCGAACTTGATATTTTATACATTTCGGCTCCATCATTGATACTGACATTTCGAATACGGTCGTCTACTGTCTGTGTAAAATCTAGTTTTGAAATACAGTACCAGACAATTCATATTTAATAAATATCGATTAGGCCTATATTTCTATTGTGAAAGACTGTGTAGGTCTATTATTTAAACAAAATGAACGAATGTACTTTATCAGGTTTAAATAATATCGAGACAAGCGTTATACATAACATTGTTGTCAATACAAGAAGATTTGGTTATGCTGTTTACCTAATAAGGTGACGTCACGCGAGTAACTCAAGCTACAACTTAGCAAATTATGTACACTGTATTTATCTATTCTATTCATGAAAAATCGAAGAGCGCCATGAAGACTGAAATTTTAAAGCAGACGACGGTAAATGATGTAACGACAGCCTACTTGGAAATGAGCAAAGCTAGGTTGTAAACAATGAATGACTCATAATATTACTTTAATGCATTGCTACATGAGTCACATTTTGCTGTGAATATTAGCAATAAATTGTGAAACTGTCACAATATCGCACAGCTGATCGTCACTCCATTGGCAATTGTAAGTTCGTCACGAGTTCAGATTCATAATGCCGCGTTTTTTATAACAAATTAACGACGGCGATCTAGTAGCGCCCGCATCGGTTAGATTAATCCAAAACTTTTTCGAACGCACACACAGATTTAGAACAAGAGCTAATCCAGGGCTTATGAAGGATACCTTCTGGGGTGGCGCGGCAAATAAACATAACATATAGTATGCTACCGGAAGAAATAAGTGCCTGATTTCTCCATCTCATCGCCTTTGACTATCGTTTCAAGTTTCCGTAAACATTCACCCATTTTGAATTCTTTAAAGGCCCATTTACAATAGGACGATAACTATCGACGATAAATATATAAGCATGCATTTTTTTTACATTAAACAAAGAAATTAGAAAGGTTTTCGTTCTTGAACTATAGGATAATCATTATGCTGTCTTTGATAAACATAATATTTGACGTCATGATACATAAAAACTATAAAATCGTTGTATTGTAACGATATTATTGCTTACTACTCTCATGACGTCATTTTATTGGCCGTGTGAAAATATCATTTTCATCAAAGGAAGCATAGATGGTTATTCTATAGTTCTAGAATAAAACGTTTTTATAGGTTTATTTTTTATTGTTGTATGAAAAATGCATATATGTCTATTTATCGTCGATCGTTATCGTCCTAGTGTAAATGTGCCTTTAGAATTTATTAAAAAATCTACTCAAAATCTATTATAAAGTGCGCCTTTGATCATTTTTTTAAAATTTGGCGCAATAATATTTTTATTTATTTATTTAAAAAAAGGTTTGATTGTTATGAACTTTTCACGTCGGCTACACATACCAAAAATACATTAATGGCTATTGAGAAGGATTCCCATGCATACACAAGACTTACTTATTCAATTTAATACTTTGAATGAATTGAATTTATTTTAAACCTGATGATTATTCAACTAAGTGATATCCTTTCTCCGTGTTTTATTGTTTTGTATCGTGGTCTAATTTCACAAACGCAGTCGATCACATTTCATATAATTACTTATATGAGTCAGAAAAAAACTCAATTTAGTTTACACGTAACCAGGAGATATATTACGCATGCGTAGAGTACGAACACAGAGCACGCATACAATGACCAGAAGGATATGAACTACATTGCATTATTACTGTACGCACTGAGTATTGTATTATCAGTATAGCCAATTCTCATATATCTCGTTAATATTGGGTTGTGAACAAAGATTTGACCTCGAAAAAATTAAAATATTCGTAATGAGAAAAAAAATGAAATGGAATTGCACTTTTGTTTATTAAACAGCGTGGATAGTTGGTTGACCTACCTGCTTCGTATTATAGTAGACCCATATTCTAAAATAAACTAATTATGATAATACTTAAAAATCTATTGTTGAAGATAAATAAAAGACTTATTGTAGTTTAATATTATATTCACTTCCGTTAAAAATAATGATTTCAGGATTGTCATTGTTTGTAACTACTGTAGAGTACGGTAGCTTTGCGTCAGGGTGTTGAGTAATTGGTCAGGCACCCGAGAATTACATGCGTAGTTTTACGCAAGTATTCTCAATGTACAAATTACGTCAGAGTAGGGCAAAACATCTGACCAATAATGATTCATTTAAAATAAAAATGTTAACGAGTAAATGAAACAAAAAATGTTTCACCTTATCCTATTTGGAATGTTTAGTTATTTTTAAATTGATGTACAAAATATTACATATTTTTTTTTGTTTTACGTTTTGGTCATACAAACAGCTCAGTTTGACATTCTAGTCATTGGAAGTTACAATCAGCAGGCCTTTTCAAATTAGCTACGTGTAACATCACAACCATATAAGGTAACATCCATCGATATTGTTTATTTTAAATTCCGTACATTGCGCCTCGTGAAAATAGATTATATTGGGCATTATTATTTTGTATTTCAGTTCTTTTGAAAACTGGACAAACTTAAAGATGTATTGTCCCCTGAAAAACTAATTCTTAAACATTTTTTTGTTGAATATGCCATTTTAATGTCCCATAATAGTTATCCATTTGACCAAAATTTGGATTGAAAACAAATGTATTTACCTGAAAAAATTGTAATTTAAAGCAAAAAATAGTCAAATTGGCTGCCAGCCAATAGGTTTTTGGTCGAATTTAACTTTGTCTTTTTCTATAATATGAAAACATTATTTTTTTTCGTTTTTTTTCTACGGAAATAATTTGATAAAAACTACACAATAACCTATTCAAAGTCTGATTTAATTAATTTTCATTTTTCATATTTTTGGGGGACAATACATCTTTAATATTACGGCTACCTTTTTAAGAAGGCTTTAGTATGATTAGGTTTATTCTTTTCTATTATTTATCCTCAACCCCACATGGACATGCGCAACTGGATTAAATCGTGTGTTGAATGAGTTTGAAAGGACAAGGACATTATAAACAATTAATAAGATAGTTTATTTAGAGAAATTTGAAATTAAAAACTATAAATTATTAATGAGTAATTGGAATATTGTAATAAAGGCTGTCCAGATAGCGCACTGTAGTTAGTTTAGGCCGCACAGTGTCAGTTTAGGCCACTCAGTGTTGGTTTAGGTCGCACAATGTCAGTTTAGGCTGCACAGTGTCCAGTAAAATCATGGCTCTATAATCGTGCCCACTTAAAGGCATGATCATAGACCCCGGTCACAGAATGTCCAAGTAGGGCAGAGTGGTATTGGCCATTCCGTGCCTGGCGCACAGTGGCAATATGAGGAATAAAACGCTTACCCAGGCCTGTACATTGTGGGTGCATACATAGTTGCATTAACAGGGGCGGATAGCCTACATGACTTGAAACAGAAAAGCGAATTTGAAGGAGAGGGATTTAGGAGATGGGGCGTACCGGACCACTCTCTTTTAAGAGATTACAACTTGGTTCCTAGGATGCAACGCAAGGATGAAGTAGACGTAACGTATCGACACAAAGTGCCGTAAAAACAAACCGTACAGTAACCTTGCGTTTCACACGTGAGAACCGACGACGTAAGGTTGGTTCACACTGGGATGCAACGCAAGAATGTCGCAAAATTCCGTAAGAACAAATCGTACAGTAACCTTGCGTGTCACACGTGAGAACCGACGTTCACACTGGGATGCAACGCAAGAATGACGATGGATCGCTTACCTTTGGTGGCCAATTCGCTTGCCTTTTGCGCGCTTCGTACTTTTGCGTCACGTCAGTGTGAAGCAAGCTATAGGGCCTAAAAAACACACATTCTTACCTGCTTCTCGCAAACGTTTACGGTGACTCGGTAAATGTATTTCTAGATCGTGCAAAGTATTCTCATTCACTTCTAAATCGCTAGCTGATCTTAATGTGTCTATATCAGAATTCACAAAGTTCGTAAAGTAATAATCTAGACCGTTTCCTCGCAGCCATGAAAAAACTTCAAAATATTCTGACGGTTGATATACTTGCGCTGAAAAGATAAATAGATTACTTATTAATTGACTGCAAGAGGCCATAATATGTGTTTTTGTTAAATGCCGTATCATTGATAGAATGATGTAACAAAAACGTGATATTTTTGGTTTCACTTCACCTGAGGGTGAATATTGTTCCTTCTCTAGATAAGACTGTTTTTATGCTGCAGGCCTAGCAAAATGTTTATAGAGTTTGGTTAGACGGTTGTTTACTCTAACATATCTAGGCCTAAGCCTATGGAATAAACTTAATTGACTGTCTGGAATTGGTTGTTTTCCTCTGCATTTAAATGCAAATAATAACCTTTACCCATGTGACTTATCAATTCATATTCATGTGAAATGAAAAGCAACATTAATGACTGCAGTGAAAAATAATGGGTCACTGATGATTGAGGCCCAGCGAATTTGCCGTGCATGCGATGCTGTTGTAATTTATTCTTTTTTTAGGCCCCATGTTTATTTGTTCGTTATTATTCATTCATTTAAAAATCATAATAAAAATGACTGTACAAAAATAATATGTTTACAACAGAGTTGTATGAAGTATTTATTTTGATATAAGATATATAACGTGTTAAGCTCTGTCTACACTATCAAACATAATCTGTCAAAAAAAATGTGATGTGCCTATGGACATGATGATGTCATATCACTACCATATTTAAGCATATCACTACCATATTTGGGCATATCACACTTTTTTTCAAACTAATTTGATAGTGTAGACAGAGCTTTAGGCATGTTATGCAAATTGTCCATAACATAGAGATGTACCTACTCTAGAAAATCCATTGTTTAAAAACAATTTGATGCTAGTGAATTACATATTTAATTACATACGAAATAAATCCGCAAAGAGTAAGTTAAATGCAACCGATCACCGCGTTAAAGCAATTGCTAATTTACAAATATAACAGAATAGGCATGCCATGTGAACGAGTCATAACAATGTGATCGCGTCATAGACAGTATATTTGAAAATGATGCAATAGAAGTGTCAAAACACTCACATTGAACTCATATGTAACGCATTTAAACTTACAGCAAACGCATTGTCAGTAAATCAGATTAATGCAATACGTTCTGGATTAATTCACGGAAAACGCGTTTGTTTAGATGTATCATATCCAAACAGCTAAAAATAAACCAATAGAATATTAGTCATTTCAAGAAATTATCCGAAAAATGTATTTTTATACATTTGTAATAACTGGTTAAACATTTCAGTGATTTCAAAATAACATGATTCACAACGAGATAGTAAACGTCATTTTATCGATTGTCTGGGTGTTGACATAATCATCTCAATTCCATGATCACGTGTCTATAACTCGAGGCAGGTTATTCGCACTGATAATCCGTTGAAAATAAAGTAATATAAATAAAGGAATTTGCACGGAGGCCTCAAAGACACAATTTAATAAAGTTTAAACTAACAATGTAGTAGACCTAATTCAATTTCAGTTCTGTAAATATTATCTTTGAATTCAGAAAAGATTCACTTTCAAATCAAAGAAAGTAAATTGTACAGATTTGACACAATGCAGAAGGATCAACAAAAACCGACTTATTGACAGCTCGATAAACCGTTAACTCACAAAGTGCCCGATCAGGCTTAGTTTTATTTACACCCGTGTATGTTCGAGTTTCTTTTTTGTCTTGTGGGTTGGGCCTACTTTTATTTCATCATCAGAATTGTTTCATTCATTATGATTTTTCTTATTTATTTTACATTTACCAACCAAAGTTAGTGATTGGCCCATGAATCCAGTTCCGATTTCCCAAATAAATTGTTTCAGCCGCTTTAATGCCATGTCGTGGGCCGGCCGGCCGGCCAAGCATTCTATTTCTGTATATGGGCCTATAATAAATGATTGTTGACCATTCATTGGTGACACTCACAAACAAAGCGGCGTGATTTTACAAGCAACACAAAATAGAAAATGTTGAAGAAAAAAAATTTTACACACTACAAAATATGAAGGAATTAATAGGCCTTTGTGGTGGTTTGTGTTTAAAAAGAATAGCAGGTCACAACGAAAATTCAGACACTGATTAATTAATTAATAATAATATATATATAATATATAATGTAGGGCTAGTGTTGCCCGAAAGCTCTGCTAACTTTTCTGGCTGTTTTACTTATCGTTTTGATTTAGCTTTTCGCTTTTTTATTTGTATCTCCATTGAGATCCAGCCACTGATACCCACAGCATTGTCATTTTTTTCAGTAATTTGCCTTTGGATTAATATATAATGTAGTCCTACACAAATTAGAGGTCGAAATGCTCGGTAGGCATTAATTTGCATTTATTGACTACTGCATATAAGCCTAACAAACTCCCGACAAGTAATGGGACAAACGGCTTGCCTCACACCTTATTTGTTGTAGTAGTGTTGTACTTTATAATACAGTATAAGCATTGATGTTATTTAAAGTTAAAGATGTATTGTCCCTTGAAACACAAAAAAATGAAAGTCAAAATATTCTAAATTTAAATTGGCCATATCAAAGTAATATTAAAGTTATTCACTTTAAGTCGAAAATTCAAGCCAAAAGCAACAAGTTTACGTAATTAACAGGTAAATTAGTTTGATTACATTTCATCTGGAAAATCGTCGCGAGCGAAAGTAAACAAAGATTTCAAACCACGAGTACGCATTATGCATATGCTAATTAGGATTGTTTACAACTCGTCAAGGTTAAGAAGGTATTTTCACACAGATCGTGAGGAAGTTTTATGATTATGCATACAGAGTACCCAAACAAGCGCGTTTCATTATGGGATATGTTTTGATCGAAAACTTTGACTGGAAGTCAAAGTTTTTTTTTTAACAAAAAAACGTCTGTATTTCAGTTAAATGATTTTTTTTTCGACAAATTTTTGGTGATAGTTAATAACTATTATGATACTTCAAAATGACCCACCTTTTTTCGAAATCTGTTATTTTTTATTTTTTTGGAATTAGTCAAAGGGACAATACATCTTTAAAGTATGCGTTTTAGTAATTCCCTTTTTAACATTATTAATAAATATTTTAAAATTACACTTGATATACTGGTATAGGCCCCTATATAAATATTTATCATCTACATTTATGTTACCGATGATTTATTGAGATAAGTATAAAGTGATGTTAATTTTTGTAAGATGTAATTTTAACTTTTTTAAATATCTAACAATGAGTTTGATATTCACAAAATGTCTATTTGTAATTTTGATGTTTTCTCTTATATATTTGCTTAATTTAAGTAGATCCTTTTGTGAGAGATAACTACCCTGCCTCATTGTACTAATTGTCATGCCTACATTTTGTCAATAATAATATAATAATAATAATAATGATATTATAAGGTTTATCGAAAATAGCGTACGCGATGCATGGTGGGAAGGATTTGGAAGCAAACGTCACGACGCGTACATACGTAATTTGTTGTTTCTACGTCGTACACACGTCGTGACGTTTCCCAAACACTTCGCATCATGCATTGTGCAATGACGTTCCTTGTGAAATCAACCTATTTGCGATAAATTACTTATTATTGACAATTAGTTAGTATACTGTAAACAATACCTATTTCACTACATTATGGTGAATTAAATAATGAAAATGTTTGATTCTTTGCAAGCAAACAAAACATTTTCTTAAATAAGTACATACATTTAAAAATAGATACAAAATAAATAGAAAAATGCAAATGCTTGGTGAGGCGTTTTATTGAAAGCGGAACAGCTTCGACGGTTTAAAGAAAATCTTTATCTAAATAGATTTCGGGCTAGAATTGCGCGTTTATCAAACAGAATAGATAAATTCCTTGAGTCATTTAAATAATCCATCGAGAGTTACAAATTACCAATATAAATGTACGAATAAAATAAAACACGATATACTATTAATTATCCAATATTTGTAAAATTCGACGTGGAGAAAGAAATCATGGGGCCTAAATGAACAATGCTTGTCTTGTTTATTCGTAATCTACAGTAATATGAAGTAATATTAATAACCAAGAGAGTGCGTACATGAAAAACTCTTGAGAACCTCAGCCTTTTTACACGAAGTCAAACGTTGACAAGGGAAAGCCTTTCCATTAGCGAATATATTCGCGCAAATCGAACATTCGTGATTTCTGATTGGTTGCGCATTTTTCACGTCACAAAAAGTATTACATGTCACATGCGCAATAGTTAACAGTTTCGATTCGCGCGAATAAATTCGGCTAGTCCATGAAAAACCGGCTTAATGCGCAGGCGTAACTTCATCTAAAAAAGTACGCAAACCAATCAGAACTCGAGAATATTTGATACGCGCGCATTTAGAACCCCTCTTTCGGTACACCCCTATTAATGGACACTCCTATTAAGGAAACACCACTATTAAGGGGACACTCGTATTAAGGGGACACTTAAAGGGACACCGTTTTACACAGTGTTGCAGCCCTTATTCAGTGGAAACCCTAAATAGGGACACTTTATTTTGTCTCGAACGTGTCCCCTTAAGTGTTGCATCAAAGGTTTTAACGCGCGGCACCGATTACATAATCAATGTGATCTCACTTCCTTATGGTTATAAATATCATGATTCTGTAAAAATTATATAATTTCATTTTCGTCGAAACAGGATGCATGACCAGAATATCTAATACGATTTCACGACTCAGTATGTTATGTTATTGGCGTATTCAATATTTATGATTTTTAACCACTCCATCCTCACCACCCCGCCCCCCCCCCCCCCCACCTTTTTTTAAAACAAACAATTGAATTGAAGTATACATAAAAATTAATCTATAGAAACGTGTGTATTCCTCAAGGACCAATAGATCTATGAGTAAGCAAAGAGGTTTAATTAATATAGAAACATCCTAACGATTTTAATAGCGACGAAGGCAAAGTTCGATGATTGTAAGGTCATTGAACTGAAAAAATAGACAATGCTTGGAAAATACAGAATATGTATGATTCAAAATTTGTCAGAATGAAATAACAATGCTAATGAAACAAAACAACAATTGTTTATGAGTCGAAGGGAAACTCAGTAAACTGTGAAGTCATTATCGCCGTTCGTCATTTCTCAGTCTTAGCTCCAATAAATTTAGGCATAATAATGTTTATTTTAAAAATTGTATATGTTTGTTGAATACTCTGTCTACACTATCAAACTAGTTTGACAACAAAGTGTTATGTGCCCAAATATGGTAGTGATATGCTCAACTATGGCTGTGATATGACATCATCATGTTCATTATGGGCACATCACATTTTTTGTGACATAAAGTTTGATAGTGTAGACAGAGCGCTTAAGGGTATAGGTTGGAATATGACAACCAAACAGCCAATGGCCTCAACCATAGTTTATTGTTAGGCCTACATTCGCCCAACGTTCACTTCAAACCTACGACAAATAGGAAGGTTGTTGCAATCCACTCATTCTGAGTATAGACAGCATGCAAAAAAGCTCCTAAAACATTAGTTTTGCAAAAATCGAAATAGACAGAAAATAGTAATTGTGTCGGTGGGATGGGAGATTACACATTATTTTATTTATTTTGCCTTATTATAAGGATTTACATGATTGCTTCAAAGACGGGGCATGCAATAAGTTTAGGGTGAATTATTGCGCTGAGTCTGAAACTTGCATTAGGTCTCTCACTGGTGTGTATTGTTCTTTTTTGAACATACATACGTCAGAATAATTTTAGCAGGTTTTTCATTTATCAAATTAATTATAGTTTGTCTACGAAAAAATAAATATTGAAATAGGCCTAAACATTATAAATTTATCATTTTTATTATCCGCCTTATTTATTTCATTTTTAGTTTAAAAAAAAAATCGTTCACATTGATAATAATTTGAATCGTGTTGCTAAATTTGTTTTGAATGATAAATACATAAAATATAATTATTCATCCATTCCATACGACATGAATATTCGAAGCCCCGGATGACCACTCTATTTCGCCTAAATCCTGATTCCCACTGGGACGAAACGCAAGCGAGTTGACCAATCACACCCGACTGTTCGTATAATCCATCGCTTGAGATTGGTCAAATCACTTTGCATTGCGCTACGTCCTTGCGTTGCGTCCTAGTGGGAACCAATCCTTACCACCAACTTGAGCTGCGCTGCCCTAAACTACGGAATTGTTTTAAAACCTATTTTCCAAACATTTCCACTAAACCTATCTTGTTCATACTCTGCACCACAGTAAAAACAAAACGCTACCACTAACACTCCTCAAGTGCAGCCGAATATTATGCTTTGCCCACCAATTAATTGTTACTCGCTATAAGCGCCACGAAAACATATATTATTATACAAAAAAGCAATATTGCTTATGACATTGTAATACACTGTATAAAATTAATATTATTATTTCCTGGAATTTAATTTTAGAATGAACTATTATCATAAAATAATGGGCTGTGCTGAAAAGCACTGTATCGACCACTGTATCATGCATATTGCATATTCCCCGTGCTTGTTATCCGCTAAAGTGTTTACTCGCCAGCGTCTAGGTCGGAAGAATATTGGTTATGACATTATGTAATAGAATTAATAATGTAAATTTCCCGGAATTTAATTTTAGAACAAAATTATTACCATATTACTAACCACTAACCATTTTTGGAGACCCAATGATATATAGCCGCAGTCGAAAAGCGCTGTATCATGCATACAGAGGCCTATTCCCCGCAGTTCAGAGCACCACAGTTTTTACACGCTAAAGCGCCTCGGAAACCACGACGTAGTTGATACCATTACCAGACAAAATTCATTGGTTATGACATTATGTAATATATATAATTAATCACTATAAATTTCCTGGAACTTAATTTTAGAACAACCAATTTAATATCATTCAATCATGCTTTGTTATCCACTGCTGAATGTGTATCCTCATTCATGTAGTCCCAACCCTAACCCTAACCCATTCCTTTATAAAAGTCTAAAGCTATTGTCCAGATAACTTGGACGAATTCTACGTAACACGACTAAGTAAATAAACGCCACAAAAATAAAA
Organism: Antedon bifida; assembly: GCF_963402885.1. Taxonomy (NCBI): domain Eukaryota; kingdom Metazoa; phylum Echinodermata; class Crinoidea; order Comatulida; family Antedonidae; genus Antedon; species Antedon bifida. The sequence goes on along the minus strand of NC_136233.1, from coordinate 4,520,821 downwards.
TTGCAAATTTTATTTCATACTAAATTTGGAACTAGTGGAAATTCCGTAATTAGCAAAAATAAATAACTATAGGCCTATAAAAATGGGACCTCTGAAGTATCGCTTTTGATAGAAAATTAACCTACAGTAGGCCTCCTATAGTCTAACGAGTCAGAAAGCATGTGTTCTATATTTGCTAGAATCAATAATATATTAATAACAATAGGCCTATAGGGCTAATAATAAAATATCTCTCCACAAACACCCCCATTAGATAGCCCTGGTTTGAAAAGCTTGGCACTTCGTTTTCTTTACTTTAGGCCTATCATTTTTTGATTTAGCTTTCTGCTTTTTATTAGATCCAGTCACTCCATATCACTTCCCCGTAATTCTTTAAATATAGGCCTAATCCAATATAATAATAATATAACATAAAAAGGACTAATTTATGATATGTTATAATTTTATAAAAAATTTAAATTTGTCTAGGCCTATTTAATGATCACAATTGAATTGAATATAGGCCTACAGTATATCGCCGGCACATGATATTATTATTGTAGGCCTATAACATAAGATATTATGTAGGCCTACATAATGAATTAAAGACCTATGAATGATACCTTCGAATACAGGCCTAACAGCATACATACTTTTGACCGGTTATTTTAAGCCGGCCACCTTTACATTTATACAGTATTATGCTTAGTAATTACAACCTTAGGCCTACAGATATTTTATTGAAGTAAACCAATGATCGAATATGATATTTTATCGAAACTTATGGACTCTTTTCTAAACATATTGTGTAGGCGTACAAATGTGCCATTTCCTTTTCATAACTATAAATCTCATGATCGCAATTATTTTATTTTATTCATTTATTTATTTAAAACAAAAATATATTATCATGTATTTTATGTAGGCTTATAGAACATGTTTTAAATATGGTCCTGTGTTTCAATACTGTTAGGTTTAAAAAAATACATACACCTAAAAAACTTACTTACACCAATAAAACTGTAAAAAAATAAAATGTTTAAATGAAAACAGAATAAAGGGATAGGCCTACATAAAATGTTTATGTTCTAAACAAGAGTCTCAGTTTAAGTAAACCTTAAAATTGATTGGAAGCAAAAATGTATAGGCATTAAATTAAAAAGCCAATAAAAAAAGGTGGCAGATGGGAATGTCACATTGGTGGTGTGGTGGGGACAGGGTTCAAATCAAATTGTACATGGACAAATTGTTTTCCTCGACAGAAATATAGTAAAACAAACAAAACATTACATACAATTACAGGATAATTATTATTATTAACATTCTAGTGCTTAACTCACACTATAGTGTCCTATAGTATTTTGTTTGATTTATACTAATAGGCCTATGGGATCTGTGTGGGTCAAACTGCTCTTTTACCGAATATTTGAAAGATGTAGGCCTATTTCTACACTTTAAAAACGGATAATATAAGGCTCAATATTAATATAAGATGCAAAGCGAAATATATTATTATTATCAGCAAATATTGCTGACAGTCAATTATAATAATATAAATATAATTTATATAAAGGGTGTCTATTTTCAAAGCATCAATCAATCGGAAGAAACTCGTGATTAGTGTGCACTATTTCATAATACGGTTCAGTTTAATGAATCATTGGAATCATATTGTTCTTAGGCCTGTGCCCGCAAAAAACGGATTGATTGGTAAATCACACAGTCGGGCCTGCAATAATACGGCAAACCACAGCATCTTCATTCAATGCTAACACTTACTCAAACATTAATTAATAATAAAATAATGCAATGATCATAATAATATTCATAGGGATTTAAAATGGGGCTGAAAAAGCCCATGTCCCTATTAATTATTTAAAAATAGAAAACGGACTTAGCGTAGGCCTATAATTTTAAGCAATCGCAATCGTATAATTAACAGCCTACCGGTATACTAAGCCATGTGGGGCCATGGGCCTAGATGCATGCTTATATAGTGTTTCTTAAAGTGTGGATAATTGTAATGAACATTCGTCATAGGTCTAGAGTTTTTAACACGTTTCCAAATACCACAATATAACATATATAATAGCTTAACTCGCCTGTGTAACTGACTATTTTTAGCGGGATGTAGCCAATGATCTGTCGTCGCCGGTCTTTATACTTTTTGTTATTATAGATCTTACTTAATAAACCATAACGAACTAGGGATAGGCCCTGGGCTGTCTACTTAGGCCTATCTAGGCCTATTTTCATATGATTTTATTCATTTTATAATAATATATTAGGTTTAATTACGCCCATCGTCGCCCACACGTTGACAATAATGATTCAGGCCATTTAAGTAACTTGCCCCATTTTTAGGTCTAATACATTGTTGGTTCCACATAAAACACAATTGCCATAACCTGCTAGTGCTGAGACCACTTAGCCTAGGCTAGGCTTATCCTATTACTAAAACCAACCCAAAACACTTTATTACAAATAATTGATCACTTTAAAACTATTGGTACATTTAATTATACGGTAATTTAAATAATGAATAATTAAACTAGGCCTAGGCCTAGGGCCTATAGGGCCTAATCATAAAACGAATACGTAAAGTTATAATATAATTTAAAGACTTAGGCTAGGACTCCTATGTATAATTAATAATATTAAATAATATAAAACAAATAACACTTCCTACCTGCTTCTAAAATAAGTCTCCGGTGTTCTTTGTTAGAAATTTTCATTTGATTTAAATCATCCTCATCCAAATTAGGAAAATCACTTTCAATGTCATATCCTTTAATTTTAAATATCTCTTCGTACTGCATCAGTCCAATAGGATGTAGAAAGTTAGAGATGCCTTTAGAGTTCATTATCACGTTGTACAGTTGACTCAGTCCGAACGAACTGTATAAAAATATTCTTTTTAGTATCCAACCTCAGCCGATTACAGATAATACGTCAGTACGGTGGTGTCTATGAATGTATTATGTTCGAGAGAGAATCGAAAAATACAATAATTCATTTCCCCTTTATTTATTGTGTTTTATAAACTCTATTAAATTTCTTGGGCATGTATTTACCTGAATGGTCCCAACGGCGCTTATTGGTGGAGTATAGTAAGAAAGGCCTGGTTTTTACTATGACGTCATCAAGAAGGCTTCTCCCAAAATCAGCTTGTCTGGACGTGCCCAAGAAGAAGGAAGGTCGTTCGCGACGAATGTCTCTCTTTAATTGGCGTTAGTATGACGTCATAATATTTGCAACGTATGACCTTTGACATGACATGTGTTTACAAACTTCACAATGTGAGCATGCAGCAAGTAGTAGCCAGGCCGCACGGTTGTGTGGGCAGGGCACACACACCTTCAACCACGTCCACAAGTCGCGCGACTGACTTGCTCTGTGTGTATGTTGAAAGATGGCAGCTAACATAAAGGACATGGACATTCCCACAGAAAGCAAGACAATCACCATGAAAACTGCACTTATAACGGGTATCACTGGTCAGGTAAATTTATATTTCATTCAGTTTCAGGCCTTGTTTTGTTAGGCCTGGTGGCTGTCTATCATGTGCACACCACGAAACGAAAGTTAGGGGCCTAGCTAGCTAGGCTACTACTACTAGGAGGCCTAGTACTACTACTAGTACTAGACCTAGTACTAGTAGTACAGTAGTACTAACCAGGCTAGACTACACCGACTACGCCTAGGTCGGGTCGTCTTGTATTAGGTCTAGAGGCCTAGCTAGCCTAGCTAGGCCTAGTTAGTATAGCCTGCCGAATGATATTAATGAAAAGCCTGCTTATTGTTATTATTAGACTGTAGTATCTAGCTAGGCTACTACTATACTTACTAAATACTACTAATAATAATGGTGTCAGATGAAATTGGTCGCGCTTGAAATCGGTCGCGATAAAATCAACATCCGGTATTTTGTATGGAGTGCCACTAGATACGCTTTTTATCGTATTAGTTACGTTTGATATCGGTCGCGTTTTAGTTTGGGTGCGCTAATTTGTATGGGACGCACTAGATACATTTTTAATGAAAACGCTCATTATGTTTTTAGTTAATTTTGAATATAGAATTTCTAATAATACTAAGTATTAACATTTTTTTTTACCTCGATCGTTATTATTTTTTAAGTACAGTAAATATAAATATTTATCTCATTATTTATAAATAATTTGTGTTTTCATTTTATCTTACAGGTGTCAATGAATAATTGTAATGTGTTCGTTTAGAAAATCGTTTTAAAAATGTTTTATTGAATATTGCTTAAGTTTTTGAAAAAGATTGGCATGCCACTGTTTAAAGTTTTGAAAATGTTGAAATAATTTAATAGTTAAACAAGTAGATGCGCGCGCTTATTGCATATTTTTTAATCACAGTTAATTACGAAACTTCTATACCTGCAAGTGGATACCAGCTCAATGAGGTTTATGCAATAAAGGAAGATGATGCATGACGATGATTTTTACGTTCGATATCCGCCACTCTGACGTGAGCATGGTTTTAGTATAATAATAATAAAATATATAAATAATATGCCGTTATAAATCAATCTACCGTGCCTATACAATGATGTACAATGGTGGATGTGAGAATAATAATGGATGGATTGGATAATAGGCAGGAGGCCTATAGATGTTTCAAATTCAAATTTCAGTAGCTCGTCTTTTAACGATCCGCATATAATAATCATTTTTACTAGAAACTATTTTAAACATTAGAAATAAAAACATACACATGATTTGCCTCAACAAAATACCGGAAGTTGATTTTATCGCGACCGCTTTAAAACGCGACCGATTTCAGACGCGACCAATTTCAATGTAAACCATAACAATGCTATATTTATTACTAAATAAATACTATAATTATTGTATATATTATGCACTTGTCAATTGTATGACCCATATATGACCCCCGGGAGAGGTGCGTCATGGGTGCGTCATTTACAAATAATTACTGATGCAGGGGTGCTGCCGAATGATATTAATGAATAGCCTAGCTTATTATTAGACTGTAGTATCTTTATCTAGCCTAGGCTACTACTAGGCCTATACTTACTACTAATAATAATGCTATAATATTTATTACTAAATAAATGCTATAATTATTGTATATATTATTATGCACTCAATTGTATGACCCACTATACGACCCCTGGAAGAGGTGCGTCATGGGTGCATCATTTACAAATAATTACTGATGCAGGGGTGCGTCAAAAAAACCTAGATGGTACGTCAATGAACAATGATGGGTCTGTCCGTCATTTTACCACCTACCATATCATAAACAACATGGTCCCAGTGCGTCAAAATGGGTGCGTCATGGTAACCTAAATAAAAGTAAGTCACATATTTGGCATGGTATTCATAAGGTATGATGCATATCGGACAAATGACGCACCACTCCCGAGGGTCATATAGTGGGTCAAACAAATGACAAGTGCATTATACCCTACTCAAACTAGATTAGCCGCTAGGGTAGTACTAGGCGTAGCAGGGGCGCAGCCAGCGATGAAATCAACGGGTGGTCAATCGATAATTATTGAGTAATTTGCGAGCGAAGAGCGGGCAACAATGGGCCCCATTCGCCTTTGGCAATCTAGATCATTTGAATCAGTTTACGCATACAGAAATATCACAATGTTAACACTAATAATAAACTTCAACAAAAAGCAACTCTCATTTTCATATTCCTGCCAAACATACAACCACTTTTATTTATTTTTTTTTTGACTTGTTTGTTGTTTGGGTAGAGAGGGTTTTAAACCAAAAATAGACTTTGACCTGATTCACCCTGCGTACCCCGAACCCGACTACACGATGCACTATGTTTCTCAAGACATAAACCCAACGTAAGCAAATGCATTTAGTAGTAACCTATGCCTAGTAATAATGATTAAAAAAGTAATTTTTTTGGTTTTTGGATTGCAAATACAATCTGTGATTTTGGGGAATGCGATAGAAGGTATTAAGTCTAGCTAACAACGTTGATAGAATCATTTTGTTGTTAGAGACCACCTCAAACAGGTTTATTTGCTAAATATTGCCCAAACTTGCAGACATATGTTATTTTGTGTTTAAGTACTTCTTTAGTAATTACTTTAGCGCTCCATACAAAATATTAGAAGTTGATTCTATCGCGTCCAAGATAAAACAAATATCAGTCGTAAACCGATAGGCCTACCTATGTTTATTAACTGCTAGAATCTATATGCACTTTGCACAAACAAAATAGAAAAAAAAAGTAACGGACAATTCTCATAACTCTTACAATCATACCGTAAATCTTCTAATTGTAACCCTGGGTTATTATTCTTTGATAGTTTTTTAGGGTGGGTTACTATTAGAGTAGTGGGTTATTATTACTAATCTTAAATTAGGCACCTGAAAATAGTAACCCACCCCCAACTTTTCCGGTCAGCAACTCATAGCAAAATAAAAAAACAGTAGGAATAAACAAATTTGGGTGAACTCTAACTTTATTTTAACTCATAAACACTTAATCCTTCCCCACTCCCAAGATCAACATGCATTATCTCCTTATTTTCAAAATACGGCTGCATCATCATCAAGTTTTTGTGACTCTAGAGAAGTGGGTTACTATTAGAGTAGTGGGTTACTATTAGAGTGTGGGTTACTATTAGAGTGTGGGTTACTATTAGAGTGGGTTACTATTAGAGTGTGGATTACTATTAGAGTGTGGGTTACTATTAGAGTGTGAGTTACTATTAGAGTGTGGGTTACTATTAGAGTGTGGGTTACTATTAGAGTGTGGGTTACTATTAGAGTAGTGGGTTACTATTAAAGTAGTGGGTTACTATTAGAGTGTAGGTTACTATTAGAGTGTGGGTTACTATTAGAGTGTGGGTTACTATTAGAGTGTGGGTTACTATTAGAAGATTTACGGTAAATAAAAATATATTATATAGTATACAGTAGGTGTTATCTAGGAGATATTATACTATTAGTATTACTAGTCATGGAGAGTAAAAATTTTAAAATTAATTTCTGACATTTACAAACAAGCAACCATATTTTCCTGTAATTGCGATTGCTATTTTAAGCACTTATGATTATATTGATGCTTAATATTGGATGTCAAGTTGACGTCAAGATGGATATATAATTCTGATTGAATCAGGTTTTATTACTATGACAATCTTTTTCATCATTGACTGTCATTTCCGTTTGATCTCGGAGATACTGTATTCTAAGACCTACTGTACCTAAACATTCGATTATTATCCAGTACAGTGTTATTAATAATAATTTAATATATTATAAAAAAATAAGATCCAATTCAATACGGTAGCTGTGTTGTAAAATAGATATTATATTAATTAAGTCAACATTCATTATGTACAGTAAGCAAGGGATCGTCTCAAAATTATTCAACTACAGTACAGTTACTGCAGTAAGTACATTTTTTACTGCACTAATGTGTGATTTATTTTTGTTTCAATGTAGATGTTTATGAGGCAGTCAGAAATAGTGTGTATGATTACTGTACTAAAAAAAAGCTTGATAAATAATTGCATCAGTACTACACTAGACAGGTTAAAGTGTAAAAAAATGTAATAACTGCAGTAGAATAATTTTTTTTTCCTCAATTTAAATACAATTAGCATAATTACACAAAATCACTGAATACTAATTGAATAAATAAATATGTCCTTTGAATACAGAAATTAAAATAGTTTGGTGGGGCTGGCTGATTAGGGCCTACATTTCGCTCGGTAGCAATTTGGTTTCTGGTTTAGTTTGTAAAACCAATAGAAAACAAAGTTGGCAGGTATGGTATGCAGTACGCTACCATTATTCAATCCTGGACCTTGCTACAGTTAGGCAAGTAGTAGGCCTAGGCTAGTCCACCTGGCAGGCCTACTAGGATGGGCCTAGTAAAAATGAAAAAAAGATATCAGGCACACTATTTTTACAGTAGTAACCTGCCTAGTAATAATTAAATATTGTATTGTAAAAACAATAGAAAACAAATCTCTGAAATAACAATTAACATGTAATGTAAATCTTATGTAATAAATATAGGCATAGTCTGAAAAAATTGTTTAAATTTTAATGTCACATAATAGTTTCACTTTGAACATAAATTTAATCAAAAACAAAATGTATTTACCTGAAAAAACTGTAATTTAAAGCAAAAGATAGTCAAATTGGCTGCCAGCCAATGGGTTTTTGGTTGAATTTGACCATTTATTTTGTAATTTTATATGAGAAAACATTTTATTTACAGAAGGGATTAACTTTATTAAAACTACAAAATAACCTGTTCAAAGTCTGATTTAATTAATCTTCATTTTTCATGTTTTTGGTGGATAATACATCTTTAAATAGCATAGCAGAATCATTTACTCACATCTATAGCTACATCAAATCATATAAAAATAAGTACATACTTAATTGATTTTCTTTCCATTTTCTGGTAACTATGGTAATATTCAAACACAAATAAAGCTTCGCTATCATTTCACAAAAGGACAAAATATTGCTAATAAATAATATATTTTTTTACAGTAGAATAGAATGTACACACTTATAAAGAAAGAAACAATACCCAATTTTAATTATATTATATTTTTTATATTTCACAATTAACTAAATGTATTATATAATATAATTATTAATAGCACAATAGCTCAAACAAAAGTTGAATCAATTAAAATATGGCAACTTTTGTTATCCTCCGACCAAGTGGAGAAAAAATATTTAAAAAAAAATGAACCACAAAAATGGCTTTGACAAAAATCAGAAAGTTAAAATGCTTTTAAATATATTTACTAGAAATACCTGTAATTCCTTAAAAAAATATATATTGTAGACCTTGGAATGGTTTTGGATAATTTAAATTGTACAATGATCAGTATTTCAGTAATATCTTTTTGATTACCAATTGAAAGAAGGTGTAATTGTAGTATACCTGTCAACTGTCACCCATAATGCATGATTCTCGCGCATGAGGGCTGACTTTCTTTGCCTCATACTTACAAATATTCAGAAAAAATATTATTTTTAAATTAACTTGCCTGTTTTGAAGAAAAAATAGCCTAGGACTCACTGCACAATATTTAATTAATTTGAACATACAGATTAGCGTAGGCCTATGTTTATTTGTGTTTTATGGTTGTTGTATTACAGGAAAGCCAACTCATTTGTTGAAAAATTACATATAGGCATGCTATGTTTTTTAGGTTTGCAGGGTTTATCAATTATGTGATATTTTACCCAAAAAAATAAGTATTAAAACAAACATTTAAGTACCAAGTAGTGAGTTGTACACTACATGATTAAATTAATTTTATATTGGTTCATTGGGGTTTGCTATGTTTTTTTAGGGTTTGGGGTTTTTTAGCAAAAACCAGCACAAAAGTTGTCAGTCAGGATTTTTGTGTATTTGCTATTGAAACAAACCAAAACACTCTATAGAAACTAAACTAAATAAAATACTATTAAGTGTAAAAATTTAAGAAAAGTCCTAGACTCGTACAGGAGTTGAACTCAAGACTTCTTAGATTAAAATCCGACATCTTCCCAGCAAACCAGATACATCTTTTTGGTACATTTGGTATATTTCAGTATTGTTTTCATAAATTTTTTCCTGGACACAGAATAGATCCGTCATAAGATACATAAACATATTGTATTGTGAATGCAAATGTACAGTACGCTATATTGAAATCTCATTAACAAAACAACTTATTTATCATGTTTAATTGCATTTCCGGAAGTTTGTCAGGCTGAAATTTGAAACCGAAACCGTAAATTCTAACAAATAACACATTGCACGACAAAGAGTCATGTTTTTGTTGGTTGTCGTTGTATGTCTACATTGTAAAAGTGTTGATTTAGTTAAAGCAATTGGCAGACAGCATGAAACAACAGGCTTTAGTTGAGGAAAGCGGTAGGAATTTGGCCGATATGAGAAGCAATACAACAAAACCTTATCCAAGAAATGGTTAAAAAAATGCTACAGTATCATAAGCTACAGTATGAAATGCCAAAAACATGAATTTATTTATTTATGGTCTGAAAATAATGGAATAAGTACTCAGAGAAATTATAAAATGATAAAAATATAATTTTAGATTATGCTAAATAGATAAATATGTTTGCATTATCTGCTTTTGTATGGTACAAATATTCTGCTAAGAGGGAAGTATTTATGATATTGATATGATATTTTGTTTATTCACCATCAATAGATAGACTACAGAAAAAATACATGTGTGTAGGGTAGCATAACAAATATCTCAACAGCGTTTCTAAGTTCCAATTACTGTCCCTCTTAAATATTTCCATATAGGGAGGTGCCATGTTTACAGGGTATATGTTCGTGGGCCTGGTAGCGCAAGTATAGGAAAATATGGGGAGGTACAGCATTTATGGGATATATTTCTGAGGGGCAGGGATTTTAGTTATACTGGATGCTAAGCTTATTGCTAAAGTGGTCCTACCTTTAAATCAATGGAAACTAGTGGCAGTGTTATCGCAAGGGTTTTCGAGGTGTTAAATGCTTTTGAAAGTCTCCATAAAAGTACATATACAGTAGTTACTGTAAATACACCATGTTATGAAAAATTTCCGTGGGCGGTGTCTAACTAAATAGTTAAGCAACATTTTTGTACTTGTTGTTCACTGCCTTTTAAAGTTAATTCGTTTCATTCTTTTATTAAAGGTAGTAAGTCGTATCAAATGTCGGAAAGGAACCTAATCCCTTCTCAAACAGAGGTTCCGAATCTTATAGTACAGTTCCTGTTGTATTTTACGCCATGAGTATTTATAATCAGCTTGTTCTTTTTGTTCAAGTCTGTAGGTTACTGGGGGATCGTTATCAATGGTAAAGCATGAATTCAGTTGCCTAAATCATAATGCGGCTGTGTTAACTCCAGCTTAATAGTGTAATTTCCGGCTAACTAGAGGTGCAATTTACCATGACTTTTATGTGCGATAGTACCATTTCCTGCTGTCTCGGGGTGTAATTTAACAAAATCTCTTTGCCACAGGCTCTACCATTGGTCTTGAATACTTGGTATCAAATTAGAAGTCCCTTTGTTAAATCCTGAATTTATTACACCTTATTTATAGAGGGTGACCCTAAACAGCGTATGCTGACAATCAGGGGCCCTCTTGATGAGTGACAGTGTGAAGTACACCATGGTAACCCCCTACTCATCTCGAAAGATTTACCAGGTTCTTTAAAATAGTGATTGCTGACCAATTTAGATGAAGGTTGCAATATGTGTAGTCAAATAAACCCGGATTTGTTTTATTTTTACTTTCCAGTTAGAAGCAAACAATACCTCTGTGTAGTCATGTATACAGTGGACAGGCTGTTCAACAGCAACACGCTCAGGATAGATACAGATTCTTTGTGGGACAAGCTATGCGGTTTTTGCTCCTCTGTGTGTGGCCTTTAGATGCATTTTTAGATAGAGCAATCATTTTTGTCACCTTATAAAAATATTCTCCCCATTCAATGAATAAAGTTATTATTTGGATACTGAAACTCTTGTATTCCCTTTCTACTTTGGTATCAAAACTGTTTTAATTATGAACGCATACAGTGAGATTTATAGAAGTACTGGTCATCAATACCTTATATTTCTGTAAGACTAACTGTCCCTTTAGGTCAGTTAGCTTTGTGTAATGCCCTAGAAAATTGTTTTTTACTGCACCTAATTCTAATTTTCTAAAGTTGGTCATTAAAGTAGGTCGCATGTTCAATTTTCTATACTTCTTGAGAAGTGGTACTGTATCGTATAGCTATGGCGAAATATGAATAATAGAACTCTGAGGTAGTGATGTAGTATTTTTAAAGATGTATAGTCCCCTGAAAAATTAATTCTTAAACATTTTTTTTGTTGAATATGCTATTTTATTGTCACATAATAGTTGGATAAAAAAAAAATTATTTACCTGAAAAACTGTAGGCCTAATTTTAAAAATATAGTCGATAGGTTTTTGGTTGAATCTATCCATTTATTTTGTCATTTTGTGTTTTTTTCTTTGGAAGGAAGTGATTATCTTGATCTTCATTTTTGTATGTTTTTAGGGACAATACATTTTTGTAGTTCTGAAAAGAGTTTCGATCAATATACAGATCAAGATATCAGTATATTGATCTATATTGATCGAAATGACAGAAGCTCAATAGTTCTTTTCAGAACTAAATATATGTATTGTCTATCAACATATTGTTTTCGCCATGCAAACCTCCAAACAATTATTAATAATGAATATTACTATGGTGATTCTGATCATGAAAATTTAATAATGTTGATTTTATTAAAGTATGAAAATGCCAGACTGTTTACTCCTAGAAGGTCAAATTCAAGGAAAAAATTCACCTGCCTTGCTATCATTTCTTCTATCTAACGTTACTTTTACTGTACATTGACACGGAGGTGTAGGAGAGTTAATTGATCACAAGAGTGCAATATGTCGGTTGCAACTCTGACATGATTCGGATCGGAAGTTTAAATCTTATTCTATGCAGGTGCAACTCTAATGTGTGTGAATGCAGCTTATAAAAAAGAATTACAACCACTTTTAACCTGTGTCCACACTGGCAAAAAATGAAAATGTTTTATTATTTTGTATAAGTACAGTAGTACATATGTACTGCGCCTATAAACAATCACTGATTGGATATTATATGGAGCATTATAAATTATTATTGGCTTGATTTATCAATTACATTATCTGAATGTTCATATTACTGCACTGTATTATACAGTATAATGTACGCAGATTTATGGAACAAGGAATTTGAGACCATAAGCGATATCAAATCCAAGATCATATCGTGAGAGTGAAAATAGGTATTTTCCTGTGCGGTTTTTTGTGTGTCCACACGTAAGGGATCAACACCTCATTTGTATGACAACCTTCCAATGTTTGCTTTGTTAAAATATAACCTTTCATCATTCACCATGTCATTAACACACTGTGTCTTCCTACATATGATGAATGTTTGTTTGTAGAGTTGAATTATATTACAGTAATACTAATAGATTTTTTTTTTTTCTAAATGGCAAATTGCGTTAAAACACCGGTTCAGGTCACCAAAGATAAGCAACATTGGGCTTTCTTAGATTGGTCACCGTCTAGGGACATTGGGTGCTGTATAAACCAGAGTGTGATTGCGTAATGATAATGGAATCAGACTAGCATATGATAGGCATGGGTTTGAGTCTTCCATTGTACCATGATGCTTTACTCTCAACTCTCGTCCTTCAGATTTGACGTAAAGACATACAGTACACGTTAAAGAACTTGGTACACTACATGGAAACAACAGGGGATTGTCTCCCGGTGTGCTGGTCTGAGTAGACTGCTGGCTGGCGTGAGTTCATAGAGCGCCAAATTTCCTCAGTTTCTAGCTAAGCTTGAGGACAATTTCAAATACCTTTACCTTTTCATATTGTAAAGTTATATTTTGTCATTTTCTATGTTTTTCAGGATGGTTCCTACTTGGCAGAGTTCTTGATTGAAAAAGGATATATGGTAATGTATTATTTTATGTAAAACACAATAAATATGTCTTATTTTAAATAATAGGAATTTTAAAATGAAAATAAAGAGCTTTTAAAACAACATACTTTGTTTATGTAAGAATATATATATTAGTAAGAAACTAATATTAAACTGTATTCATAATTTGATGTTGTGATTAATATCAAATTTGATGACTTTTTTGTCATAAATATCATATATAATTATACTTTAGCTTTTACAAAGGTCAAAGGTTAAACAAAGCACAAGTTTTTTATTTCATCGATTCGCGCACAGGAAGCAATTTGCATAGTAATACTTGGCTGCTTTATCGTTTATTTCGGTCTTGCCCATTTCAGGTCATTTAGTGCTTCTGGCGAAGGTGATTAATCTCTATAAGAGACCACATTTATGACACGGAAAAAAAATTTACAGAAAGACACTTGTCTGCTTTGCAATTGCGAAGCGATTGTTCTTGGTGTGAAGCAATAGCGTGACGAATACTTTTCACCTATTCTGTCTCGTTTGTTATTCTAATTCAGAATTTAAAATTCTAATTTCTACAGCTACCGTAGTAAATCGTAATTAGTGTGCTGTTAGCTATTCTAAAGATATTGTGTTTCTGAAAATAGATTTATCATTAACAAAATGTTTTTAAAACGAGTTGAAAGTTTGACATTAAAACCTTTACAGAGATGATTAAAAGCTAGCAAAAAATAAAATTGGTTTTAAAAATGATAAAAAAGTCAAATTCAGAAATATTTAAAGAGACTTAACCATACAATTGTTGACATTTGTAAATATAATGCATATATTACTTTAAAAACATTAAACCAGATCATTACTTGTGCTAAATTGACGTTTTATGGTTAATTACGATAAAAAGAGAAAAACAATGCACTACCTAAGTAGCTTGCGTTGAATGTCCTCTTGTGGACAATCTTGGGCCTAGCTTAGTTTTGTAGACCTAGCTGGTAAACATCGGTAACGTACCTGGAGTTGTCTAGTTGCTTTATTAATTGAACAAAGAGAAATATAACATTTTAGTATTCTTCTTTACTATCTTCATGCAGTAGGACACCCATATTAAGGGCACACTTGGTTTGGCCCTTAAGGTGTCCCCTTAATAGAGGTTCTCCTGTAGTTTGAATAATCAACTAATAAGATTTGTTTTATATTGTGTGTATCAACAGGTTCATGGTATTATACGGCGATCTAGTTCCTTCAACACAGGCCGAATCCAACACTTGTACAAAGATCCTGCTACACACAAATCTGGAGGTTAGTAGGCTACAATAATCAGTGGAGTACGGTGAAAAATATTTTAATTATGCCAACACATGTAATAAAACACACACTATGGGCAGCCATTAGGGCCAAAATAAAGGAAATGTTGAATTTATCGTACAGTGAAAAATCTATTGTGAAAGAAATGGAAGCTGTCAATGGGTGCGTTCAAGCGACACACCGTGTTATTAACCGTGTACTGTAACCGGTAGTCACCTGGTTTTACGCTGCGGGTGGTACACCCATTCGAGGGTAAATTGCATGTTCTCCACAACCGTGTACATTTTTTTACCGGAAGTCGTAATCGTAATGTAGCCCATCATCGCATGCTTTGTTTACAAATTTCCACAGGCTGATCCACGCGATCGATGATACAGTCTTAATTTTTTTTATGATACAGAAAATTCATTTTTGTAAATTACCATTTGTTTGATACACGTGTGTCATAATTTATGGAACGTTACGGTATACACCGAATCTTGCCAATCTTCATTGTTTTAAACACCGTGCTATTCCGTCTAGTTTCGTCTATTTACTGCTGGTAGGACTGTTTTTGTTGTCTTCCCATAATTAGTAGGCCTTGTTACAACCGTTAATGTAGAAAACGCCAGCTAATGTCGAAACAACCGTTAATGTAGAACAACCCACCGCTTATGTAGTAAAACCTCCAGCTTATGTAGAAACACCAACAGCTTATTTAGTAAATAAAAATCAACACCAGCTAATGTAGAAACAGTCAACAGCTTATGTAGTAACGAAAATTGCCTCCCAGCTTATGTAGTTACTATCGCCAGCTAATGTAGAAAATGTTATATATTTTACAAAAATGTCTCATTTATGTGCAAATAATAATAATCTGGGAATTAACCGGTACTAGCACGGATAATTGTTGTGCTCGAACACACCCTATGGGTAGCATGTAACACAACACACGCTATGGGTAGCCATTAGGGCCAAAATAAAGAAAATGTTGAATTTATCATTTCATTCCTTATGACAATATTTTTGTCTTTACTCCAACATTCTTATTATTCTTATCTATGAAAACGTGTTTGTGTTTATGACCAGCATCAGTTAATGTTATTCATCAGCACAACATTATTTAACGTACAGTAACCATACACCATCTACCCAAAGTGCCTTAACTCTGTAATGTTAATTTAAATCTTATGTTATGCTAGTGATATCAACTAAACCCCTTTTTGGTACCTAAACATCGTTATTACTGTTTGCTGGTTGATATGTATCATAAGCTGAGATATGATGATTTGATAGTTGGTGCTAAATGTCATTTATTACATTACCATTCTCTATAGTATAAAGTAGTAATCTATACAGTATATTTCTTAATTATGTTTAATAGAAATAGAATAGGACAACAATATTTGAAGTGCTGACCACTGAAAGATAAAAAAATTATTTTTAGAACTGTATGACTTTCTCATTTTGTACCCTTCGATCTGAGAGGCATTCGTAATTAAGAAGGTTAGTAAAATCTTACCCTCTATTAAAAAGTATTCATAATTAAAAAGTGTTTAATAATACTAGTTAAAACTCTGTACAATCTGTATGCACAAACCTATTAAAAATTAAATTCTTTAAAAACCATATTAATCCGTTTTTTATGCAAACTGTAATTTACAAAATGGCTGAATAAAATGTTTGTAATTGAGAAGTACAGTAATAAAAAGCCTTTAAGATAATACTTTATCTTGGTTGCTGGAATGTTCTAAACATGTAAATGTTTGGTCGAAAACCCCATGATTATCATCAAATAAACTCCATTTTTTCTATAAAGTACTACTATCAACCTTATTACAATGCAAAGTTAAAACCAACTCTTTTTTTTCATATGCATATGTAATATTATGTGACAATAAATTGAATCTTGAGAAACCAGAATTGGCTAAATTTATTATGTCCGATTGTTTAGATTAAAAAAAAAATTAACAGATATTGTAACATTATTTATACGGTATAAACAATGAACAAGAATGTTAACAAAACCTAATGTATTCTGATGATACTGAATTATATTAAAAACAAAATGAATAATTAATATTTTATATCTGCCTGATACATTTATTCATTTTCGCAATTTAATAAAATCATAAATTTTGAGATTATTTAATTTGTATGCTATTTCTGTCCAAAATATTACCAGCCGCTATCTGTGTAGTTAATGTAAATATCAAGGACCATATGCTATCATTTATTAACATTGTTTGTATGCATTAGGCATCTACATGAGTATGACAACTGGTCTGTCATTTAAATAATGACGTTATTCCACTGTCAACTTTTTTTTAACCATAATTTGACCTGAATTTTTTCCAGTCAATTTGGACCATCTCATTCTCAGGTTTTACTCTAGTAAAAAATATATAGTTTATTATATCTTGGTTATGCATGCATGCAATTTAGACCTAGTGTTGTTCCATCGTACCATGCTGAGAGTGTTAAAGACCATACTATGAAAGCCCAAGTGGTATAATGGTAGGATGTCAGCATATCAAGCAGAAGATTCCAAGTTCAAATCTCATGGTTATGAAGGTTTTGCTCATTCTGACAGATTTCCACTAATCTACAGTATACTGTTTCAAAATTTTTACATTTTCTTTAGAAAAATAGAAATTCAATTTCAATTTTGTTCGTTATATAAGAGAAATAATTAACTTTTTTGAAATGCTTATTTGAGCTGATCGTTCTCCAGTCAATTTTGTTTACTTCAAATTGTTTTGTTGACAATTAGAAAATGTCAATTTTGCATTTAACTAGTATACAGTAGGTGATTTCTGTTTTCTATAAATTGTTTTTATTTCTATTTTAAATTTTTGTACAGTGCTTAATTGTTTATTTAATTTAATTAAATTTGATTTGTTATGATTGTCAATTGTATGACCCACTATAGCCTACAACCCCTGGGAGAGGTCATACAGTAGATGCATCATTTACAAATACGTATTGATACAGGGATGCGTAAAAAAATACCTAGATAGTATGTCACATCAATGAACAATAGTGTGTCAATGTCCGTCATTTTACCATGAACAATGCGTCAAAAATGGGTGCGTCATAGTCACCTAAATGTAAGTTACTTTTTTAATGCAGGGGTGCGTCATGGTATTCATAAGGTATGACGCACATAGGACAAATGATGCACCTCTCCCAGGGGTCATATAGTGTGTCATACAATTGTCAAGTACATTATATTTGTAAAGATTTTTAGGCTTACATTATTTTGTTTATTAATTATTTGGTTAGGGTATTAAATTAGGATTAATAATTTATCTGTGCTACATTATTACTTTTACTTTTTTGTTTTATTATCAAACAGATTTCTCGATAATGCCTCTGTTGTAAATGAAGATCAATTAAATATTCAGTATTTATGAAAATGACTTCTAGGTATTATGTAGGCTAAGTGCATTTCACACCTGGTCACCTATTAAAAACCAACAAAGCATCTTTATACCACCGGATGTCATCTGACAGCGGCGTTTAGCAAAATAAATCAAAGTTTTTTTACAAAGTATAACTGTAGGTCTTTTGTAATTGGTCATAATTTAGTTTTTTTTTTACTAAAATAAATTCTTTAAATATTTCTTATTTAATTGCTTCTTGTTTTATTGTTTCCATCTTAATGTTTTTTTTAAATAAAAAGCAATAATGATAATTATAAAGCTCTGTCTACACTATCAAATTTTATGTGACAAAAATATGGACATGATGATGTCATATCACTACTATATTTGGGCATATAACTATCATATTTGGGCACATCACACTGTTTTTGTCAATTTTAATTTGATAGTGTAGACAGAGCTTAAGAGCATTGCATCCTTCTTACTGTATATGGACATAAGTAGACCTATATTGGTTTTCTATTTTTCATGTCAAAAATCTGTTGCATTTTGTATTATAAGCAGGCACCATTTGAACATAAATTATGATTTGTTTGTACTTTTCTTACACTATACCTCTATGTAAAGGCATGTAAAAAGTATTCATAATTTTTTTTCTTTACTGTTTTTTCTCCTTCCATTTAGCAAGATTTTTTTGAATGGCCTAATCATAAACAATGTAGTTACTGCAGTAATTCTGCAGTAGAATAATCTTAACATGGTCATAAGCTCATAAAATATTCTTCCCATTCAATTATTAAAATATTATTTATATTCTTATATTATTCATTACATTTTTAATATTTTTAAACATATTTTAATACATTTATATACAGTATTAAAAAAAAAATTTCTATTTAATAGCAAACTTTTATAATCATAAGTTGTCTAAAAATATATTGCTTTTGTTTGTGTTTTGTCACGTAAAAATATAATTAAGTTTAGAATATTTTTACACTAAATAAATAATTGATGTTGTGAATTGGACATTTTATCTGTTTACAACTTATCTTATTTCACATTTAATATTAAAATTTAAATATTTATTTCAAACTAATTTTAAATTAAATTATAGTTTGTTAATAATATCAGTACAAGTGTGTACATTGTGATATTTGAAGTTAACCATATTACAAAATTTGCAGGCGGAAAACAAAGAGGTTAATTCATGAGTGGAGTTGTGTCTTTTTTCATGTTTAATATTAAAATTTAAATATTTATTTCAGACTAAATTTAAATGTAACTATTTGTTAATCTCTGTTACAAATTTGTTTATATTTCAATTCATTTAATAGTAAGTTTGTAAGATCACTTTAGAATCACTGGTTACAACGCTTTATTATTGTATTCATCTATTGCAAGGCGTCAACATACACAACCCACTCTAATGCTTTGTTCTACTTTAAACAATGTTTTTTCTCATAAAATATTACGGAAATTATTTTAGTGTGAGTGTCGTAGAACAGTATTAAACCTTAATTTTTTTTTCTCATGTTGGATGAAATGCATTATGGTATTCTTAATACATGTAATAACAAAATACATGAATACATTCCTGTGATTTGATTGGACAATTATGGGTCACATGGCATACAATAGTACGCACTATTTAACAGTCTTTCAATAGTACTATTTTTCGCAAAAATAAAACTTTTTCTCATACGAAAAAAATTTACGACCATTAATGTAATTTTGAACGTAAAATCCAACATCGCCGGCCTATTTTTTAAAACAATAATAACAAATATTGACACACTGAACTCCCGTTTCATTCATTATTTGTATACTAAAAATCATGTGTGGATTTTATCTTCTACAGCTATGAAGCTTCATTATGGTGATTTGACAGATAGTACATGTCTTGTGAAGATCATTAGCCAAGTGCAGCCAGACGAAATCTATAATCTAGGTGCACAGAGCCATGTTAAGGTGATTGCGCATTCATTACAATTTGCGACTGGCACTGCACATCATGCCACCTCTCCGTATAAGGCATTGTTTTTCACAATTGTGGTGTTGTGGTTAAACGATAACAGGATTGATGGCATCATGAAACAAATAAGAACCGCACATACAAAGGGACATGTGTTTAAAGTTATTTTGAATGTTTCACAAGCCATTTCTTTCTTTTATTTACCCAAAATAAATCATAAACATGGTAAACAAAAACAACATAATATATATATCATGAGAAAGGCTAAACAAAACTAATAAAGTTAAGCCCAAACATTGATTATATATAATATAATGATATACATAAAACATATTTTTTTCTTGCTAAAACTTTCTCTCAAATAAATAAACAAATTATATTCATTCATTTCCTTTTAAAATTCAGTTTTTGTTAAAATCCGTGAATGATATGGGATTCCACAGCATTGCAAACGAAATATAGAGTGTTGTTTTGTCCAATATTTGTACATTATATGTGATCTTGTTGAATAATGAAAATTAATGAAGAAGAAAGATTAAGAAATAGTCTCTGGAAGTTTATCGTGTATACTACTACAATTAATTTTACATTACAGGCTAACAAATATAATGTAAAATAAATTTTCATATTTATTATTATATTTATATTATTCATTTATTTATTATACTTATCTTAATAATCACTAATAGTACATTTATTCAAGCGCTAGGATAATAATAAATGACAATAATAATTGTTATTATATTAATACAAATACTTCAAAAACTGTTCACGTTCACTTCCCATTATTGATTATTTCAGTAGACGGTTAATAGTTTCTCTCATACACATACTTTACATTGCAATTTTTATCCTAACAGATTAGGATGATAAGCCTACTCTACACAGAGTGAAGATTTATTTGTGTGTGCAATGAACAGATTTATTGAGAACATGAGAGTGGAGTGTTGCGGAATGATTTAATGTATGGATTGATAGGGGATATGGAAACGATCATTTTAATAGCAACTATCTAATAGATACTATGAATTCTATAGATTAGTGTTAACATAATGGGATGGAGGTAATTTTGCAACGTTCTAGAGTACGTTTACAAGGTCATTACACCTGCGTCAGAGAGGAAACAAATGTTATTGATAACTTTAACTTTAACAGTTTCTTGTCAAATCGATGTGCACCATCTAATTAGTGTAATCTGTAAGTGTTTTTAAATCCAATTTGTATGATACAATGCATTAAGTACAATTAAGACCTTACTGTGTTCAAAATGAGAGGAGCTACGTTACCCTCAAATAACGTAAAATGCCGGGCCCCAATGGAAACCAGTTTTTAACTGTTTGGGCTACCCTGGGTAAATAAATGTAATAATAATAATAATTCTGATAGACCTGTTTGTGAAATTGGTTTAAAAAATACATTTTTTTTGCCAAAAGTTGCTGCCCTAACATAGCTACCCGAATGGATTTATATGTATATATATGAGTGTGGCCGAGCAGTTAAGACAGTGGAACCGTAATCCATAGCCATAACATCGGCAAGGGTTCGAGGCTCACTCGCTCCATGGTTCTGGTGGTAGAACAAGTCTTCTCGGATAAGGACTATAAACTGTAGGTCCAGTGTATGCATATTGCTCGTGTGCACTTTAAAGAACCTAGTACATCTTTCGAGACGAGTAGGGGTTACCCCGGTATACTAGTTCACACACACACACACTGTCGTGGACAGACGTAGTGGCGCCGTAGTTGGCTGGCGATGACACGATGTGACCCTTAGGGGAGAAGAATGTTGTTGAAAAGATGTAACATCTAAGTCCACAGTGCCTTTGATCACTTGTTGCTGGAATTGGCGCTTTACAAATTCGTATATTTATATTATATTATATTTATATCGTGCTTTTATACGATAAAACTCGGTGTCAAAGCACAGTGAACTTGTTACACATACAACAACTTTTATCTCTCCCTAGAGATTCACTGGTTTCAAGTACACACAAGAGTGCACAGTGACAAGCCTAATTTATACACTGGACCTCCATTTTTAAGTCTTGTTCTAGCACTAGAACTGTACCTATTTGGTGGGTGTGGTCTTCGGCACCTCTTAGCCAGACTATCTTTAAGGTCATGATCGACCACTGATTAGCTTTGTTTGAGCCTGAACCTAACATTGAAGATAATCGGATATCAGTGTCTCAAAGTTTATATAGACATTTGATGCTATTAGTGTAGGTGTTAGGTGGTGCAGGTATACAGTAATGAAATAGATGTGAGTGAAATAATGCCAGAAAATTACCTTTAGAAAGAAATAAGACTATAGTCTCAAAAATAAACCAACTTTCTCATTAAACAATGAAGAATATGCTTTAACACTACACTGCGTTCAAACCTCCAATATTATTACACCCTATAATTTCTTTGGTCCAGAATTTGTCCCCTTAAATAGTGGTTTTACTGTAATTATATCTGCTTGTAGTGACACTGTGTGAACATACCATATCATACGCCAGATATTTCCAATTCACATTATGTCAATTCAAATTTTAATCGTTTTCCTATTAGTAAATTCTATTAATGATAAGTCTTTCCTTTCCCTAAACCAATGCTTACAGTACCAATCCAGTATTATGTGTTCAAATCTTTTTCATTATCAAAATTTTGTTCAAGCCACGTAATGAGAAACCCTGGCTTTAATTCTTATCGGATAAATACACACTATCGGATGTGTGCTAAAGTCATTATATTTCTTATAATACGTATGCGTTTTTCTATGGGATATTGGTAACGACAAACAACATGCAAATACTATAATTTGAACTGACAAACGATTTATATCATTGCGGCTAAACAAACATAAATCATTGGAAATAAAATTTAATTATATCAAAGGATCTACTCAACAATTAATACAGAAACGACTTTAAAATAAATACTTGAATGACATAACAAAAATTCAAGGTATCTGTTTATTCATTGTCAGCAATCTGAAAAATTATATAACCTAATACTGTTAAATACATGTTTTCCATAATTTATGTTATTTAGATTAAGTTTAACGACATTTCGACGTATTGCTTAATTAAATTATAAACCTTTAGAGTATATAAAGATGGTCCCTGGTATTTGATTACTAAGACACTCAACTAAGTTCCGGTGTTAAATTATTTCTTTACAGACCACTTCCTTGATAGAAATACCGTAATACGAGGATTAACATATGGGTAATGATGTTATTGACAACTTGAAAAACATGTGGAAACATTAATAATGTGTTAATTGGAATTTGAACCCTGATGTACGCTTAACAAGGGTACTTGTTTAAACCCACCCTCCATAGGATACAGTTTTGTATATCCCATCCTAAATTTGGCAAAATTAGTATTTTTATTTGATGTCTGGTGATTGTTAGTACAAAGTCAATATTTTGGCAACCTGATTTTTAATGGTTCAACAATAAACGGTCAAGTGAGTGAGAGGAAAGAAACAAAAAACACAAGAAAGCCTACATAGCTGTACAGCGTTCTGAGTTTGTCCAAAATGTATTTACTGTATATTATTAGTTTGAACCCAGATGTATGCCTTAGCATAAATGGTACTTGTCTAAATGTGGCATGATTTGATGTAAGGTTATATGTGAGGACCGGTGGATAGTCTCTTGACTGTTTGGAGAGCCTCTTGACTATATAGACTTTATGGAAAGTGTTAAAGTTAATTGTGTTTCGGTTTTTTTTGCTATATTTTTTTTATATCAATAAATAATAACAGTAGATAAAATTGATGTTTTCCGTTTAAACATAGCTTTTAAAGCACATTTAATCCCATACCCCTTCACATTAAACATGTTGTTTGGCAATAAAAAGATTACTGTATGTAAGAATACTGTTGTATATTGTTTGTATAAACTGTATGCCAGCGTTTAGGGTTGATACCATTCACATTGAGTTCCTGGAATCAGTCAGTTGTTTAACCCCAATGTTTCAAACTCCGGAGCTGTTTGATTTTTAAATCACCCCAAACAATTAAATGCTTGTGTTAAAGCTTCAGTATGTGCAACCTCCAGAGTGCCTCCATTTTTCTTTGTAGGCGATGTGAAAAGGGTACATCAATGTATTGTTGTTTTTAGTTAGTTAGACAAAAATCACCTAGCAGCATATTATGTTCGGTCAAACAAATACAGTTTGACCAAAACTGGACATCCATGGGCTGGCCCAAAAAAAGTCAAATGCCGTAATAAAAACTTTCGTTCTATTTGTTATTGTTATTTTTTTGTAATAAGTAATAAGGTATAACATTGTGTGTTACAATCACATACCCTATTCAGTCATGCATACCATATTGCGAATGATTTGGTGGTAATTGTATTTGTAATTTTGTTCATATCACTTTGCTAGTTTTACCTGAAAGCTCTGCAATTTATATCTGGCTGTTTTACTTTATCGTTTTGATTTAGTTTTTGAATTCTTTTATTTGTATCTCCATCTCTCATAATTTGCCTTTGGATTTCTCACTTGCGTTTCTTAATTATTTGAAGCTTACTGTTTAAAGATTATCTCTAAATACTAATCCACAGTTCTCAAACTTTTGATTAGAATATAGAGGGCAGTATACTATTTTGTTGGTAATACTGGAGAAATAACATATGCCTACATTATTATTGGATCTACCTCATTCACCTAATATAATGACCTAGAGAGCATACATTAAATACATACAAAAATAATACTTGTTTTTGTATTACAGGTTTCTTTTGATATGGGAGAATATACAGCAAACGTAGATGGTGTTGGGACACTTCGTCTTCTTGACGCTGTACGGACATGCGGTCTTGATCAGAAAGTACGGTTCTACCAAGCATCTACAAGTGAAATGTACGGAAAAGTTCAGGAGATTCCACAAAAGGAGACGACCCCATTCTATCCACGTTCTCCCTATGGTAAGTTTTAGACATTCAAAGTAAATATTTCAATTAAAAGCGGTATGACGTGGAAGGTGACCAAAGTAAGTTGAAAACATTAAGGCATTGTCATTTAATGATTGTTCAACTTGATGACTCGCAATTTTAAAATTTTTATATCTTTGTCTTTTTATGGTTTACTTATATGTTCAAGTGCAGTATATGGAGAGCCATCTCGATAGTGCTTTGCACTCATGGCAATCCTCAGGGTGCTGCACCGCTGTCTTGTTGTCATGTATTTTTGTGCCTGAAAATTGAATAAAATAAATAAATAAAGAAATAATAAATATTTGGTAATCATAAATTTTCACGTTTTAGTTTGAATACCCAGACAGGCAACTTACGCGAGAAAACTAAGAAAACAGTATAAGTCCAAATGAATGCTAACTGTGCCTTTAGGTTTAAAATCATGTTTAAAACCTAAAGGGGAACAACCAATATATAGACTATAAAATATTTGACATTTAACTGTATGTTGTTTCTCTCCGTGAATTAAATAAAAGTACAAATAAATCTACAAATTAAAAATTATTAAATTTATTTTCCTATCAACTACACTCAATTCATACTAATACAAAATTTAAAAAATGGAATTGAAGGTGTATAATCGACAGTAACAATGCAACCTTCCATTGTAGACCTATTGTATTGCAGAAACAAGTCCACCCAGCATTGTTCTCTCCCATCTACGAATGGTAGAGTCCATTATGGGTGGTTATTGGTCAGGCAGATACTGTATTATCTATTTTGTACTGTGTATTGTGATATTTTGTATATTTTGTAAGATCATTTTAATCCAGACCTTTTTATTTGAATTGCCCCGTGTGGGATGATTAAAGAATTTTGAATTGAATTGAATTGAATTGAATATGTTGTGAATATCAGATACGATGTAATCGACTCCTAATGAAATCTTGTAAATTTGGTTTTATTAATGATTTATGTATGCAAGTTAAATTTAAAGGAATCTAATCTAACTTTTCCAATTTATACATTGTGAAGTCTCCCAATAATTATGGGAAGTTCTCTATAATTATTTCATTGGAAAGAAACAATTTGTATTATAATAACCTATTGTTTGAAACAAACATTCTTACTATTCAATGTTTGTTTCAAACAACTTTCAAACAAGGATGCATTTTCAATTTTATTCACCGTGGCTGCATTATTATGCAAATTAGTTTCCATAGAATTGCTGTAGTTAATACATTATTTGTTTTTGTCTGAAATTTGTTAAATTTGGTATACTTTGGTGATGTTTGGACACTTTTTGGTCACTCCCATTTTCATATTGATCTGATCGATGGCTTTGACAGATAGTGATCACATCGATATAAAAGTTGTAATTTAGACTTCAACTTTTCATTTCGCTTAAAGATGTATTGTCCCTGAAAAAATAATTCTTAACAAAATCTTTGTTGAGTATGCCATTTTAATGTAACATAATAGTTATCCACTTTGACCAAAAATTGGATCGAAAAAAAATGTATTTACCTGAAAAAAACTGTAATTTAAAGCAAAAAATGGTCAAATTGGCTGCCAGCCAATGGGTTTTGGTTGAATTTAACCATTTATTTTGTGAAAACATTTTTTTTCTTTTTTTTTTCTACTGAAGTGATTAACTTTATTAAAAGTCTAATTTAATTAATCTTCATTTTTCATGTTTTTGAGGGACAATACATCTTTAAAACTTTTGAGAATTAAATCATGCCGTTAACAAATGGAGAAAAACAAGAACGCTATCGTCAGAAACTTAAAAATACAGGTAAGTATGACGAATACCTGAAGAATTAAAATAATTGAATGAAGGAGAAAAGAAAGAATCTGACCATCGTCCAGTTGGTAAATCTATGAAGAGCAGAACGAGTTTGTCAAAGAAAGCCGTTACAAAAAGAGGAATTTCAGAATAATGGCTATACAGAAGAACATTTGGTTACTGCTGGAGTGGTTAAAGAAACGTACCTTTGAATTTGATAGAAAAACGTGGTTCAGAGCTTTGATTTGACACAATTGTTTAACCAAGAGGTTAGGCTAATGTGCAGAGTTCAAGTCCCTTAAAACTCCTATCAATTGGCTTCTTCAATAGGTAACTGTTGCTTGTCTAATATCAAAGGTTGAAGAATCTACTACAGTAATTCAGGAATCTTTAACTCTGCAACAGTGTATTTGCAAGTTAAGTAAACAACTTCCAAAGTTCTGGAGATACCCACAAACATTTGAATCGTCCACACATTCATTAAAAGGAAACTGTGTCTGTTCTTTGTTTTTATATTAGTAATTTTTGTACAAATTCTGCAATTCAGCATTTTATACTGCAAAGTATATTTTTTTATTGATTGATTGAATAAAGATACCGAATATATAAACAAATACTTTTACTGTAACAAGGTGACGCTGATTCCTGTTGTTGTTCATTCAAGTTGACTTTGGAGAGAACTTTTCAATTATTGAGCAAAATGAAATCCAGAGTTCACATTGGTGTTCACCATATCTTGCTAGCTTGCTTATATCACGGCTTAGGGAATCTCAAATCCTACACTGTGACAAATTAACCCACAAAAAGACTATGCATCTTTTCCTAACTTCTTCATAAAATATATTGTTCGAAGGTTTGCATGGCGAAATCTAGACTTGCTCCAAGTCTGTATTTATTGTCTTTTTTATGTCATTCCACACGTCATCGTTTGGATTTTTTTCTGAAAATACAGACTTGTGAAACACGTATAGAAATCGATTTGCAGACTGCAAACATCCGATAAGAATGGCGTAGGTATTTGGCTAAATGGGGCGGGCGGTATGTAAATATGGATTTCGAATCAACCAATGATCATTTTGTTTAAAAATGAAAAGATCGAGTACGTACAGTGCTGAATGTACGATCGAGACTGATCAACTGTTGAAATATAAAATCGTGTTGCCAAGTTGTTTTGTTTATTAATTGTCTAGGCCTCCTTCGTAGGCCTACTCAACTCGTACGTAGGCCTATGACCTGCCATAAAACGTCAATAAGGTACATACCACCATCGGCACACAACAGAGCTACACCACACAGACAGGACAGGCTAGGAGGACAGGGTCTGGGTGGGAATTAAATAATCTCCGCATAATAAATCCATTTAATGTTTGATTTGCGGAGAAGCTAGCCTATCATTATCAAGAAGAGTTTTCATGTTCTTGGAGAAAATTCCATCAAATGTTTACGAGACTACTAGGCATATAAAATCATTTCTAGCCTTCAGAAACTTTCATCAATGTACAAAAGTACACATGTGTGTACGTCTCCACACATTGTCTAAACGTAACATAGCGCATGCGCATCATCTTAGTTGTTGTGAGTCTTTGAAATTCTAGACTAGGCGAAATCAACTGTTGATATAAAGTTTGCAGTACACCACGTATATTAGTTCTGAAAAGAACTGTTTCCTGACGTTTCGATCAATATGCTTTGTTCGTCCTAAGAAGCGAGAATGCTGAGGACGATTAAAGCATATTGATCGAAACGTTGAGAAACTCAACAGTTCTTTTCAGAACTATACGTGGTGTACCGCAAACTTTATATCAACATTAATCATAAAAGATGTCAAAGATTTATGCCCAGAACTTTACTGCCATTTGTTCCGATGGATTAAAAATATAATGCAGTTCAAACATAAGCGAGCATTGATGCTTTTATTTAAAAAATGAAAATTCATTTTACAGGTAATTAAAAGTAACTTTGCAATACACATTAATGTTATTTGTTTTACATTTTTAAATAAAGTTTATAGTTGTACTGTATATTATGTTTGAAAAAGTAAAATTTTTGAGTTTCATTATTTGGTGTTTGCTGCCCTCTTTTGTTCAAATTGTTATCTTTGTTCAGTGATTTGTGGGTATGCGTTAAAATGGCATGTATGACATTCATGTTTGTGTTTTCGTTGCTTTTTAGTGATTCAATACTATCATTATAGTATTATTATTTATCAAGTAATTTTCTTTAAAAAAAGGTACATATTTCAAAGGATAACTTTCCAGTTTAATTTACCACCTACGTAATTTTTCCCCCTATATCATTGTGCAGACTAGTCATTGGTATAATGACCATATACATTTTAATAATTGTTAATGTTATATAATGTACCACCTCTTTAAACCATCACCTTTCAAAAATTAAACTATATCTTGATTATCAATCCAGTGGTCCAATCTATTAGGCCTGAGAATTAATATGTAAGTGTGGTCAAAGCAAAGAGAGTGCTTGATTTGTAAAAAACAAGGCCATATACATGGCTGCAGTCGCGTGCTCAAGTTAGTGTTTACCAACCAACCAACATAGTGAGTTGTAGAGTTGCATTGTATGCGACTAAAAATACATCCACAATCGTATGCAAATGTAACGCAGAGTACTAAGGCCCCTGGTTTAGCACTATTGAGGGGCCCTCTAACACTGGGTAGTTGCATTGGACTACTCATGCTCTAAGGCCCCTTAAGCTCTGGGTTTAGCTAGTTAGTGCTTATACTGTAGTCATTGTCTACATGCTTTGCATCATTTTGGAGACCCACTTGATAGTTTGATTAAGTTCGCTTTTGGGAATCCTGTCTCTGTCTATTGTTTGTTATTTTTTGTTATAAGTATGTGAGACGAAATAAATGAAATGAAATGAAATCATCTATAGTAAATAATAGGTATTCCTGCTTATTTACATGTTTCCTTATTTAATTCTCAAATATGATATAACTACAGTCTGGGGATCTGGAAATCAATAATGTTAAATCAAAAAAAGAAATACTTAAACAGAAGCTCTTTTAATCTTTATCATTATTGAATGAAATGATTTGTAAATGGTATTGTATAATTGAAGTTTAAGTTGTCTTGTCATCTGTGTAAATATCTATCTATCTATCTTGGCATAGTTCATCCATATGTTGAATGAAGCCCTCCTCATAACCTTTCCATTTCTGTCTAATTCTTGCTGTTCTAGTCCATGCAGCCATTCCAATGTATGTTGTTAGATCATTTCTCCACCTTCTTTTTTGTCTTCCTCTTTTCCTCTTTCCTACCCTTGCCATTCTATTAATCTGTATGTCCATCTATTATCTTGAAATTTTGCCACGTTCCCAGCCCATCTCCATTTTGACTGTCTTACTTTCTCCATTATATCTGTAACACCTGTCTTTTTTCTGATGATTTTTCTGTGTATACTGTATTTTATTGTTTTTAATGTTTTTTATGTTAGCATTCAAAACACATTGTTATGGAAAATACAAATTACTAATATAATTAATTTTAAATATTAGGTGATTTTGGTTATTATTGATTAATTTTAAATATTAAAATTAATCTTGATTAATCTTTGTCTTTTATTAATTTCATTTGATTTTAATATCAAGTTGGGCAAAGATTATGCTAAAGTTATCGATTGTGACATGGTTGACTCACCGTCCTACGTTTGCGCTTCACGTTATTGATTCGCTCATGAACGATCGGCATTGTAAAAACATGATTAACCATCAAAAATAATATCATCACTGCTAACTGCCAATGAAGATGATGAATTAGACTTGATAGTCCAGCAAAAGTATTTAGTATGTTATCTTTAGCGTTATCGTCATCGCTTTAAGATGGCGTCGAGACATGTAGTCGGACACTTATTAAGCGACTGTCGTTTAACTGAGCGAATGCGTTGTTTTTTTAACCTTGGCTATATCACACATTCACTTAATCGAGTGATAATACTGTTTACTAATTAATGAAAATGAATCAAGTTATGAAAAACTTGATTTCTTTTCTTTATTTTGATATGATTTCAAAAATTGCTATCATCAATCATTAAAAGTTGCTATTTCTACCCACAATCTAAAAGTACTTCTAAAAGTGAGTTTCTGCTGCGAAAAAAAACAAAAACTGATTAATAACTTTAATTACCCATGATTTTTTTGGCAGCAGAAAATGGCAGCGTGAAAATAACAGTTAAATGCCATTTAACTGGTAACTGTCAACAGTTAGTAGGTTATTAGTATTGTAAACTGAATCTAAATGTTTTTTCAGTTTTGGTTTTTGTAAAGCTCTGTCTACACTATCAAACTAGATTGACTAAAAAAGTGTGATTTGCCCAAATATGGCAGTGATATACCAAAATATGGTACTGATATGACATCATCGTGTCAATATATGGGCACATCACATTTTTTTGTCACATAAAATTTGATAGTGTAGTAAGAGCTTAGGTTAGTTTTTAGCCTAAATATTAAATTAAATAGACTTACCTATTTTGTATTATAAAAATATTGTCCATTTAAATGTATTTCTCATTCTGTTATTCCTTTTTCCTCCATTCTTCTTGTAATCTTTTTTTGCATTTTATAATGTAGTCTACACCATTGATCTTTTTTATTTGAAATTGATTATGATATCCCAAATAAAGAATTTTTAAATAATAAAAAAAAAAATATTCATTTTTAACTAAACACTCAATACAAATAAAAGGCAGACCATGCAATTTACTGTGGGGTTATATTTTGTGTTTGCTGCCCTCTGTTGTTAGTAGTTTTGTGATGCCAGGACTGTACTGTTTTTTAAAAATATATATATAAAATATTGAAAATATACTTTGTACTGTTTTGATTCTACAATTTTTCAGAAAATTACCATTACAATTATCCAAAGAAATCATTTTTTTAAAAAGTAGGATAGAAGTACACGTATATTTAGGAGACACCACATCCCAACAAAATGTTCCCTTCATAGGGATGTCCTAACGTAGGGGTTCTAATGTAATTATAAGAAATTATATTAATTATATATAAAAGTAGTTATGTATGTTATTATTATGTTTATATAACTGATTATTTTGTTACATGCTACTAGCCTAGTTAATGTTTAATATATTTTCTAGCCATTTTCCAGGTTTTTATTTACTTGTTTATGTTACTGTTTATACTAACTGTACCATTTTATTGAAAGGATGACAAATTGGAAATAAAGAAGAAGTTAATATGTGTATTTTGATGTTTTATAATTTCAGGTGCAGCTAAATTGTACGCATACTGGATCACAATCAACTTCCGTGAGGCCTACAACATGTTCGCTTGTAATGGTATCTTGTTTAATCATGAAAGCCCTAGAAGAGGTTAGTAAATGCATTTAGAGAGTTTTCAGCATAAACTTTAACTTTAACATTATTTACCAACATTTAACATTAAGATCAAGACACAACTTTTCTCTGATGACTAGCTGCATTATGGGAGTATGTTTCCATATGTGTTTGATCAGGAAAAAATGACTGGGGTAATAATGTTCAGCGCTTAGAGGTTTCACAACATTAGGCGCTATATAAATCCAGGATATTATTATTATTATAACAAATAACAAATTAACATGTTGTCATGTCTATATTGCCTTTACAAGATCAAAGTGCTTTATTTTCTGGTGAACATAATTTTTGTTTGTTTTTGTAAATAAATTTATCTGCGTACATACTTTGGTGATGTAGGTTGAGGAAATAATCTTGAAAATCACAAAGGTTATCCGCTTTTATGGATAACCAATTAATTAAGATATGGATAATTAATAGATGGTTTATAT
This sequence comes from Antedon bifida, assembly GCF_963402885.1. Lineage (NCBI taxonomy): Eukaryota > Metazoa > Echinodermata > Crinoidea > Comatulida > Antedonidae > Antedon > Antedon bifida. The sequence goes on along the minus strand of NC_136233.1, from coordinate 4,488,190 downwards.
TCATATAAAACCATACAATATGTACATGTAAAGATACAATTAGAAATTAAAGTATATTCTCGGTAACCTTTCAAAACCATTGTGCAAAAAAAAAAAAGAGTTGAATAAAACCATACAATGTAATTAAAATTATTATATTTCTAACAAGTTATTCCTAATCACCTTACTGTTGTCAACTTGAGATATATAAATTTAAAAATTATTATTCTTCAAGAAAAACTTTGCATTAAATTCAGTTGATTAGGAGGTTTGGCAACCTTACAATTACCACAATGAGAATCAATATATCGGAAGTCACAAAAATACGTTTTGTGCTTTCAAAAACATTACAATGAAAACATTTTCAACTTTAATTTATTTCCTTTTTGTGTACCGGAAACCTAATTTTACTTGTGTTTATTCACCATGCAAAACTTGAGTTTTGAAGTTTTTTAAAACAACTTTATTTTATAGTCGAAAACTTGCATCATAGGCTTCCTTATGAGTCTGAAAATATATTAAATTTTGAAATTATTAAGTCATTTGATTAAAATTGTTAGTGTGTAAATCAAAAGCAGCTAACAATAACATTTGTGTGTATTACTAAAATTATTTGATATTTTTACAACATGGCATATTTAAATCAAAAGAGAAAGATATGAAAAAAACCTTTTTTTTAAGAATTGCAATTCTTAACTATTTTACTGTATTTTCATTATTAAATATATTATTTTTGACACACAAAATGCATAAATTATTTCTACTAATTACATGATTGATTGCTTTTATGTTTATTGCATGTTTTTTATTTGTATTATTCTCCAGTTTATTTAGAGTTTTTTTAATTGAATAAATAATTTTACCCAAGTAGTATTTACAGTACTTGGCATTTTGTTTTACATTTTAAATGTCCTGCTATATTGGTTATATAACACCTAAATGAGAATGGATCCAAATAATGCATGGTACGTGATATGTAATCAACCAATCAAAAGCTTATACCTAATATGTGTGGTATATTTATTTGTTTATATGATAGTGGCATAGTTACTGAATTGCTTGTCTACAGGCCTAGTTTCATCACATACTTGATTGCTGTACATAGGCCCATTCCGTCATGACCCTCTTAGATGTCCCGCTGTTGGAGTAAGTTACATGTTGGCCGAACACTTAACTGTTTAAAACCAATTAGTTCATATAACTTGCAACTATTTGCTGGCCATAATTGCCATCAAGACACAACTTTGCGCTGATTACTACCTGCATTATGGAAGTATGTTTCCATACGTGTTTGATCCAAAAAAATGACTGGGGTAATAATGGTCAGTGCTTAGAGGTTTCACAACAAGGCGTTATATAAATCCATGATATTATTATTTAAATAAACTACCTTATAAAGTATTTTGAAGATACTGCAAATAATCTTGAATGAATGATTTCGACGATTGTCTGTACTATATAACATAGCGAAGAATAAAAAACATTCATTATATATTTGATAACACCGCTGTTCTAAAGTAAACTTTTATTCAATTAATCCACGGCTTCTAATGTCATACAAAAGGCAATGAGAATTTGACCATCAAGTAGAACAGTTATAAACGGTCACTCCATAGGTTGTTTTTCATTGCATCACACAACAACAATCTCAATATTTATGAAAAGCTAAATATTTCTGCATAGATCTTAAATTGTTTTTTAATCGTGATCCTATGGCGTAGTATCGTTCGTTGATTGCGATCCTACAGCGAAAAACATCTTTGTTGTTTTGCGAATTAACTTTGAATCTGATTATAAAGTGCCTCGTAGGTTTATTAAACACTGTTGTTACCAGCTTTTAAAAACTTCTGATGAAGTTTTAAAAATAATATAATTATGTATGCAAATAAGATTATTAATTAATAATAATACAGCTGGTATTCTGTTTGTTTTCTGCCTCCAGTTGATTCCATATCAAGCAGATAAGTATGGGCATATACATATTATTTTATTTAGAATTACATTATTGTGATAAATGCTAAATTTATAAGACCGAATAAAATCTATGGGTGAAATTTCAATCACAAAACCCTAATATCTAGTGTGTTTATTTTTCTATTATAGTAATTGTGGAAACCAAAATATAAAGGTTCAAATTTTAGCTGTCACTAATCCAAATCTTTAAAAATGTCCATATTGGAATATAGTTATGATGTGTAATTGGGTTTAACAGACCAGTGGCTGTATTCAACCAATCACACTTAAGTAAGATATTTTCCAGTATTTCACTTAACTCAATAACTTATTTCCCTTTAAATTGTATTCACTTAGATAGAAGATTTTTTTAATTTTAAGGGTAAGTGTTTCCCTAGCCTAAGTGTGAATGGTGAATACGGCCACAAGGATTTAGCTAGAGAAAGTACTGTTTAGGGGTGGTTTTCAGGATAAGTTGGTATAAAATAAAACAGTACTTTCAGGTACACAGACTAGGTTTTCATGGGTGGGTGCTATGTTGAAATTATGCTGGTTGGAAGAGCTATAAAGCTTTCGACATGGCATGATCGTGTTTTATTTTTGTAAGTAGTACTTTTGTAAAATCATAGTAAAACATTATTTTGATCTATGAATTAATAAAGATAACGATAAATAAAATAATGTATAGTATGGCAAGCCAATTTGGTGTTTATGTATCTACTTATTCTCGATGTGATTATTGCAAGATGTTTAGTCTACCTGGATAAACCAACAATAGCCCTTTGTTCTTGAAGAGAACTCGAAAAGTAGAAATCTATCTAATAACTTCCCTTCTATTAAGTTTATGAACTGTAAAGTTTATATTTAGAGAATAAGTGTGGAAGTTATTAATCTTTTAATCTTTAATTTACTCTCGCACTTTATTAGGTTAAAAAAAAATTGTTTAGTTGCTGAAGCAACTCATCAATTGAAAATAAGGTGAATCAGATATTTCCAGGGAAAGCTCCACCATTTTAGCTAGTTTTTACTACCTAATATTAAAAGTTTGGCTGCATCAACCTTGTAGTAATTTTAATTGTTAAATAAGTTAAAAAATGAATTTTTCTAATAAATATGCTTCCACTCAACAAATAACAGTAGAATAATTAGTATCTTACTTTATATCATAAAATAAACAGGAGATTGATTAATAATATGTTTAATAGTTTTTATAAGAAATTACAAAACTTTATAATGACCTATTTATGCATTGGTATTACTGCTTAATAAGTCATGGTTGACTTGGATGTGGAATAAAGAATGCAAAAAACAATAGTATAATAACCATACACAAGCAATTTGCCCTCTGGGCGGTTTCTACAGCCCGCATGTGCCAATTTATTTTGGCTTCAATTTGCGCCACGCGTAACTCTCACATGTATAATGAGTTTGTCGAATTGATCTATTTTGATAAGGACTTAGTACCTAACAAGGTTGTTGTTTTCTTAGCAAAGAATTTGATTTGCGTTTACAGTGCTAATATCGGGTCGTCATTGATTTTGTCAGCAAAGGGAAGGGAATGTTCACGGATATTGACTGCTATATGTACGCTTATTTCAACTAATCTGTCTTTTGTCTTTCTGCCAGTCACCATTATAAAGGGAAACACCTTTTTGATGTTGTAGCCTAAATACTCTGAATGTCAGTCATTGTTTTGATAACTTTAAAGTTTAAACTTTAATACGGTAAAAATAAACTAATTTAAAATTTTTACCATAAAATAACAAATCATTACACAACTGTATATTACCAAGTAATTTAAATAATTGTTTGAAGAAAACCTTATACATACAGTAGTGTTCTTCTATATGTTTAAAAAAAAATATTTATATGGAAGCTATTTTTTATTTATTTATCTATTTCAGTTTTATTTAGAGAGGGTAATGTTTCTAGTTAGACCCTACAGGTCAGTTTATTTTGAGGGCTTCCTCTTTAAAATGATAAAATATAAACAACTAAAATTGTAACTAAATTAAACTCTCTGCAATGTAAAATACAATATATAAAAATACATAAAATGAAAACAATTATGATAAAATGTGTTTTTAAAACTTAAAATAATGGCTTAATATTGAAAGATTCGTTTAGGACAGTTGGTAATCAGTTATATATATTGCAGAATTATTAAAAAAAAAAAATTTATGATGTTGCTTGGATCCAACATGGGATAACATTTTTCTCAAACTTTTAGTTAAAATGTTATTAATATTTAATACGATTTCACCTGTTTTTATTTTGTGAAATGAATTGATTTTGAATTGAATGATATGAATCAGGTTTATGTACATATAAACAACTTTTTTTCAGTAAAGACTGTGTTAAATCATTCACTTTATAAACAATTACAGATTATGCTGTTTTACTACTTACAACTAACAGCATTTGCTGTCGAAGCCAGCCTATATGTTGTAGTGCAAACATGTTGTTTGTCTTGGATGGCGTTTTAGTTTAAAAAATGAGTCAATATGATTATAATAAACAAATTAGTTTGATCTGAATTCTTGATCACACCGAAATGTTACTAAGAAAAGTTAATGTCCGGTTGTATACTGTATATTCATTTTATGCTTAAAGATGTATTGTCCCCCCCCCCCTTCCCCAAACAAAATGAAGATTAATTAAATTATACTTCACATAGGTTATTTTGTAGTTTTAATAAAGTTAATCACTTCTGTAGAAAAAAAGTAATGTTTTCACTTTTAAAATGACAAAATATACGGTTAAATTCAACAAAAATCCATTGACTGGCAGTCAATTTGACTATTTTTTACTTTAAATAGTTTTTTATCCACTTTTTGGTTAAAGTGGATAACTATTATGTGACATTAAAATGACATTCAACAACAACAAATTTAAGAATTATTTTTTCAGGGGGACGATATATCTTTAATATTTGGACATAATGTAAAATGTCACAAAGATTTATTTTTGTAAAAACCAAATAATTATAAGTGAACTTATAGATAACAAAGATTTCTTTTTGTAAAATGAATTAAAAATTGTATCTTTTTAGGTGAAACATTTGTAACTCGCAAGATCACAAGAGCTGTGGCTAAGATCCATATGAATCTAGGAGAAGACGTTTGCCTTGGAAATCTGGATGCACAAAGAGATTGGGGCCATGCTAAAGATTATGTTGAGGTAATCTATATATTTGTAATAGCTATGCCTATACCTAATGTTTAATAATCTAAGGACATTTTTTGTATCTGACCCAAACAAATATATTTACCTGTGGAGAAAGTTGTTCTCTGGTGCCAATCTAACCCACAACCTGCCTGCCTTTTACACTGAACATCTAATGCATCTTGCACTTGAAGGTAGATGTAAAAATATTATTTTACAAAATTGCAAACTTTGAAGAAATAGCCAAACAAATAAATCAACAATTACAACTTCAAGAATTTAAAAAAACATTATCTAAACTCACTTGATTTAAATTTGTATATAAAGTTCATTAAAAAACATAAGACAAAAATTAAGTAAATATAAAAAATATTAAATTAAAAAATTAAAAATTTAAGATAAACATTTATGATTACAAGGCTATACATGTAGCCAGGGATTTTTTTAGAAAGTTAAAAATAAGGAAGTTTTGTTAGTATGCCATTAATGATTATGAATACTAAAATGGACAGAATAACTTTAATTTAATAATTAAAACAAGGAACTTATTTTAATTCAGAATACAGTTCTTATATCAATAACAAAAGCAATTTTACAAACCAAAAGCAAAATATCTTTTGCATATTTAATGTATTGTGAACTATTAAATACTTCTTTTAAATATTCTGATATTGTGAACTATTAAATGGTAACTTAAAATACAAAAAAGCTAATATCGTCCATTTGCATACAATTTGGAATTATTTAAGTGAACTACCTAGTACAAATAACAATAACATTTAACGATAATTGAGAGGAATTAGTTAGAAAAAGAATTGAATAAACATAAATGGTTTTATATTCTGTACAAATACCTGCAAACATAATAATAGCAATTACTAGTCATGCATCCAAACCATTATAATTCTAGTTTTGTTTTTATATTATAGCTAATAAAAACATTGTAAAATAATCCAGCACATTGCACAGGGCATACGTCGGGCTTTCAAACTAGAGAAATTGTAATACAGTTGTAATGATGGTATTAGTTTATTCTATAAGCAAACGACAGAAGATAAGTCAACAATACTCATGTTATTACAACATACTAACTCAACCGCGGCCAATATTGTAGCCCTATCTACCATCTCAACCTAAGTACTATAAACTCTATAATTATTGCATGGATAAATAAATGTTACTTTTCTTTACTAACACCAGTTATTTACTTACAATACAGTAGGGCCACGCGAACAAGCTTCCATAAATACCGGCTTGTTATAAGAGTTGTTAAGTACATATTATGATTTTACTGAAATCTAAACAAGGGATATGATTAAAGACCACTACGAAAATTATTTCAGAAAACAACAGAGTCGTAACTCAGTCTCTGCATTTGTGTGTGTATATATTGCAACTAGTTTACTCAAATCATACCAAATAGTTTTTCTCGGTACAGTAGTATCATCATCATCATGTACGAATGTTTTTAGTTTTAACTGGATATATATTCACTGGATAGTTACACATTTTATTAAGCAAGTAAGAGTTTTTCTAGATAGTTTAATTTATAATTAAAATCATATTATTTTAAAATAGTTTTTTTAAATGTTTTAAACCAGTTTAACGCAGATAAATTCTAAAAAATTATTAGAAACCAGAAATTTTGAAATATGTTAATTATATTTACTGCGCTGCACTTATAAACTTGTCTGCATTATTTTCCCTATTTTAAATCTGCATTTTTAAAATTAGAAATGAATGTTTAGTTCAGTTTTGTGTATTTTTATAGTTATTAGTATGTATCCATTTAATGTAATATTCACAATTATTAATTGATGTATACATTGAGCTAATATAACCGAGTTGCTATTTTTATTTAGTTAATTATTTATTATAAAATATCAAATTGGAAATACTAAGCTAATACTATAAAAAAATAATATCTTTATAAAATTATTCTTTCCATACATTTGTTAATCAAATGATATTTAACCAGTGTCAAATTGATAAAAAAAATGATACCAATGCTGAATATACAGTTTGAAATGTGGAACTTTTTCTCAGTAAAAATGTAATAGGCCTACTAAAAAACCTAATTTAGAATGAACCTTATACTTGAAAGCATTCAAATTTGAATTAAAATGTCTGATTCAGATATGCAAATTAAACGGTACTGTTATCCTGTATCATGTACAATATCAGTATGCCTTATCAGATTTGAACCATGACCATCTACTGGTAAGGAAGAGGGCCTGCCATTGATTGTAAATCAATTGTTTGATTCAATGCAATTAACAATTCACTAAAAACAGTGGTCTATGGTTCGCATGATCCATCATCAGATTTGTACCATGACCATTTACTGGTAAGGAAAACCCTGCCATTGCACCACATTCTTTCAAAATGTGATGAAATGGTTTTAATTATGAAGCATTCTAATTGGCTATTTAAGACCAAGATGAATTTAATGATACATCCTTGGTACATTATCATGCACTACAATGACTGTGAATGTTTGTGCCGAAAGGCTATCAAACACAGTGCAACCTTCTGCAGTAGGTGTCTCTTTTTAGTTCATTAACCTGTGTAGAAGGACACCTTACTCATTACGTCCGTATCTTTCTTTCAGTGAAATATTTTTTTCTAAAATTTATTTATTTATAAATTTGTAATTTTAAAGATTTGGAATATGAATATTGAATATAATTAATTTAATGGGGTTAATGTACAGTAGTACATGGTTTACTAACTTTAATTATTTATTATAATTACTAAAACTGTATTATATTGTTTTTTTTACTTTTTAAAAAGTAGAATAGAAATGTTAAAATCACCAAAAAGCAAAACATTTGAAAACAATTATATATCCATACTTATATTGTTCGTATATAAGTAGATATTTAAAATTTAGGCAAGAGAATTTCGCTAATCATTCCAACACAATTAATAGCTTTGACATGACCCATCCTAGACTCATTTTCAAAACAATTTTGTTCTTATAGAATCCCAACTCCAGCAAAGTGAGATTTCTTGAAATGTTTAATTTAAAGTAATTTAAATATGAACTTAAATTATGATTTATTGTACAGAAATCATTGGTTATTACAGTAAAATAAATAATAACAATGGTTGTGTTTTAAGGCGAATACGCTCATTTTACACGGGTCAAACCAAACCTCCAACTCAAACAAAGGCATTTTAGGTAATAATAACATTTTATCATTGCCATCTAAAGCTCTGTCTACACTTTTAAGCTTTATGTGACAAAAAAAATGTGATTGCCCATATATAGATATAATGATGTTATATCACTACCATAGTTGGGTATATCACTACCGTGTTTGGATACATCACATTTTTTTGTTTCAAACTAGTTTGATAGTATAGACAGAGCTTTAGAAGTACTTTAGGCAGAAATGGTCAACTGTAATATTGATGGTATATACTGAATACTGTATACAGTATTGAGAATATGTAGCACACTTGCAGAGTGTGAATTTGTACCGGAAAATATAGTACAAACTTGTTGTTGAGATGTGTGAGGTCCTTTTAAAATAACATATTAAAAAATGAATTACTCTGCAAAGGAAATCATGAAAGGAATATACTTATTTCCCTAGAGAACTTAATAGACAAAAAGAGACATAAGTTTAGGCAGATAGAGTACTTGTAAATTCTACAACCTTAATAAACCTTTGTGGATTACCAAGAATAATAAGCAAAGATAAGTAGCAGGAAATAATTGGACTTAAGATAGCTTTTAAAGATGATACTTTGTTTAAAACCTCTTTCACCTAGGCCTATATCAGTTTATATTGTCCCCCTGAAAAAAAATAATCGTTTAACTTTTTTTTTGGTTGAATTCCATTTTAATGTCACATATTGACTTTGACCAAACAAAACCACTAATTATGAACCTAAAAAATTGTAATTTAAAGCAAAAATATTAGTGTCATTGAAGAAATCTGTGGAAATAGGAAAAATGAGTTCCCTTAAATGAGATGAATCTACTTAAACGTAGGTATTCTACCATTGTAATACCACATTATACAGTATTATATGTTGTAGTCTGATAGTACAATTAGTGAATGATTATGAGTTGAATGGGGAGAATATTTTCATGAGATTGTGTTCTATTCAACGAGGCAGAGTCTAGTTGAATAAAAATACTGTTAGTGTACTATGTGATATACACTTGGATGACATCATTTAACTCTATATCTGTGGTATACCAGAATGGTCACTTGTTTTCAAATATATATACCAAAATATTGATTAGAACTAGATTTTAATTCATCAATTTTACGAATTATAGCTGATCTCTATAGAAGATAACTTCCCCAAAATTAATCTACACATAAAATAAATATAATATAGCTATTATTAGAAATTATCACTTATAAACAAACTGCCAGGAAAGTACAAAAGTATGGAGAAAGATGCTAAACCATCAGCAATTACTATACCAATATTTTTATTTATGTGGATTTAGATAATTGAATACTATTTGTAAATAAAGAATAATACTATTCAACAGTGATTTAACTGCCCTTTAGACATTAATATACTGCTAGTGTATTCCGTGATAATTAGCTGAAAACCATGTCTTTTGTTTGGTTCGCCATTGAAATCAGAGACTTGTCTCTTTTTGGTTGAAAGAACAATTAGTGTAAACTGGGCTTTAATGAACTCTGTCTATTAAACTGAATTTCTTAATCCAGTTTGTTTTTTTTTCATCAGTACGTTTGGCCATTAGTATGTATACTGTATTCTCCTTCTTTGGCATTGCTAGTATCAGACACAGGCAATATCAAAACCTCAAATATCTAACCTTTTTCATAAAAGACTTTAGGCTTAGCTTTAAAATATTTCTAAATATTATAAACATTATTATTTATTTCACTTTTATTATATACATTTTATCATTGAAACTGCAAATTAATAATAAGTTATTTTAATTTTAATTCATTAATAAATAGTTTTATGTTAATCGAATTAATTAATTATCTTATTACACTATTTAGTGTTACACTATGTTTATACGCTTGCAATTATTCATTAGAATTATTAAATTAATTAAATTTTAGTGATGACCTTTTTTCTTATTTTAAAATTTGAAATTATCTATCTTTACTTATTACAGTAAATTTAAATTCCATATAAGTACTGTATGTATAGTAACAATAACATAATTTGTTCATATTTCTATAAATTGAAGTATTCCTTTTCATATATAATCTTAAAATCCTGGGTATTTATCTTGATCAAATACATTTATTTTCAAATGTTTATCTCATCAAAATAATTGTCAAATGTAAGAAAAGATAAAGGATTATCTCTGTGGTACAGTATGTACCTCTCTGTAGAAAGTAAACATCTTGGAACAAATTCATCTGGGGCTAAAATTATAAATATATTTAATATTTATTATAATTTCAAAATGTTGATACCAAATTTATGATATAAGATACAATGTCTATTTCATTTATTTTGCTTGTAAAGAAACATTATTACCAGCTTTCCAGGTGTACGAATGCGGATGTAATAACTATCAAATCTCTAGGCTGCGTGGTTTTAAGTCTCTTCCCGGTTATTATCAATATTTCTGAATCGTAGCTAACAGGATATTGATTGCGTTTCTCGTTCCTCTAAATAACCTAAGGGATAACGGCGTGTCAGAAGTAATTACGTACTTGTCAACTACCTGCTTATCACTTTGTATATTTTCAAAGTAAATGAAAATTCTCCAGCTTTAATCTTTTGGTTGCTTTACTCCTTCATGCACAAATTTCATGAAAAACATAAACATCCCTGACTAAACAAGAACTAGGCAAAGTCCTATTGATTTTAGTTTCTTTCTATCTCAACATCTCATCTTATTTAGGGGATGTGGATGATGCTCCAGCAAGACAAACCAGAAGATTTTGTGATTGCAACCGGTGAGGTTCACAGTGTAAGAGAGTTTGTTGTTGCTGCCTTTAAATGCATAGGACAAGATATAGTGTAAGTTTATATTCCACAGCTGTAGGTGTCTATGTGGTGAATTTATAATTATGTGCAAGATATTAAGGTTAGATGAGCCCCCAGTTGTGGGGAATGAAATTACTTAAGCACCTGCAGCAAAATTTAAATTGAGGTGCCACATGCATGCTTGCTAATTTGCATATCTGCACCTTATATTGTACATAAGTTTTTTAATGTTTGTATTTTAGAAATAGTATGGTAGATATGGATGCTACTCCTTTTAAGCTTAGTGCCAAAAAGTAGTTGGGTAGTAGTCTATCAGGACTGTCACAAAAACCAGGTTCAATTCCTGATAAGATCAATCCCCAGTCAACTGTAAATGAGTACTTGGCTAAAACTAGGGAGAACAAGATGGAGTGTAAAGGAACTGGCTACTCGACCACATGGCGTAGTACAATGAGCTCCTAACTGCTGATTACCTTTCATTCAAAATTATTTTTGGGCCTACACATGAATTTACTGTAGTTTCAAGTAAGCTATTACTGTTAAATGTAACAGAGGGGTTTGTGTTGCTGCTACACAGTTGAAAAATAGGAGGCACCATCTTTGTACAGTACAAAGAATATTTTTTTTTAAAGGTTTGAAACTTAAACTGAGGTAAGGCCTCATACGTTGTGACTGGACGATGCCTGTCCAGCACATAGGTACACCATTGCAATAATATATTTTGTATGTTTTGTTTTCTAAAAATGTAGATGGGAAGGATCTGGTGTCAAAGAAACGGGTATGGATAAAAATACAGGAATTATACGTGTAAGAGTGGATGAGAAGTTTTACCGTCCAACAGAAGTGGTAAGTCTTTTTCGAAAACAATGAAATAATGTGGTTATTTTGAAAGAATGAAACAACCAAAAAATATGTACTACTAAACTACTTAAGCTTAGTTCCACTTGGATGCAGCGCAACGGATGTACAAGCAGGCAACAATCCGGATGATCTATCACGTTGTGATATTACATACAGTTGGAACCTGACACTTCTGTTAATTAGACTAGAGCACCTATTAAGGGGACACTTCGGGACACATTAACATATCTTCATAATCAGGGTTTTACTGAAATTCAGGTTTTCATGAGAATTTACAGTTTCATGGTGTATGGTTTGCGAGAGGGGACTCACTTATAAATTACACTTAAGTGGAAATCTTTTCAATATTTTTTACCTGATATTTTTTTATTTTTTCAAACAAAACTTTGATGTCACATCCTTGTTTATGAACTTTTGCAATTGAAAGTATTTAACTAATTGGCAATATTGAGTTGTACAATTAGGTTATTCTAACATACTCTTACCCTTCAATGAACATCTGGGTTGTGGGGGCACCCTACTGATTGCTAAGGTCAGCGGCCTTTTGCAAATGTGCTGCTGCCTGAAGTCTTGACAGACCAGGTGCTAAGCCATTTGCTGACCAATCAACGTTTTAAAGATATTTACAGTATACCCGGTCTTGATGGACATTGTGGTGTTTTATTTCAGATCAATTGATTTTGATTTTATTTTATTTTCGGCTACATTTGTGCTGGTTTAATGTGTGATGCAAGTTTTTACCCCCAGGGGTTTAGTGATGGCTGATAGTGTGTCTAATATCGTCAGGGTTGGCTGTCCAAACTTCATCAATTTGGCATGAAATAAAAAAAAAACCTTTCTTGCAATGAAAGAAAAAAATGTTTATATCCTATGGGCTAAATATACAGTTGATGTAAATGAAATTCAAGACAGGTTACTATAATAACTACTCTCAGTACAATGCAGTATCTACTCTACATAGACATGTCCTCAATTTATTCACAGTTTTTTAAATTTTTGTATTTATATATAAAATTAATTAGTGTACCCTGTAGTTAGTTTTTCTGTTTATAAACTTAATGTATATATTATATGTATATATTTGTTTATAATTATTTATTGATTTTGATTTACTTAACATTAAATGACAAACACATGATATGTTATAGGTATAAATAGTATAATATTGTTTATTTTAAATGCCACAACCAACATACATTGAAATTCAAATAAGAAACCCAGATTTGCATCTTCTTAACCACTTATCTTTATACATTATTTGTATCGCAATAATGCTCACTCCAATATGAGTAGAATTTAATTTTAACTACGAGAAATTGTATACTGTATGTTTATGTATGCTCTTAAGGACTTGGTTTACGCTTGAACTTTACAAAGTACGTATGCGTTACGCGTTGAGATGGGTTACAGATTATCAGCTGTAATGGCTTTGGGATATTCATTGATTTCAAACTAATGCTCATATATCCATGATCATATCTTATAAACTCCCTAAGTTTAATTTAAACTTGATTTCATTAATTATAATATCCTTAATTAATAATAATGAACAAAAACTATTATTTAGAGATGATAAAGTAAGCATTAATATTAAAATACATTTTGTTTTTAGATATATACAATGTCAAATTGGTTTATTTTACATATTATTATTAGCATCCTGATTCTCAATTCATTTTGAATTATTTTTGTCATCGTAAAAAATAATGTTTTGCTTTTATTTTATAATACATGCATACAAAGACACTAACTGTCTGTTTGATTACCATTGAACTCCATTAGCAATGGAGTCCCTGGACTGGGGGTTGACTATAGTATGGTGTAACCCTGTTGTAACTTGTTAAAAATGTGTTGCTTTTTATACAATACAATTACAAATAGGAAATTTGTACATATAAAGGATACAGTATATCCATTGCCTGATTATTATACTACCATTGAACTTGTCTCCTTAGCAGGGGAGTTTAATAACTGGGGGTTGGCCATATATTTCCCCTTGTTAGTTAGTTTATCAGGGAGTTGTCCTTTTGATAGGTGTGTCTGCTTACCAAGAGTGTCTAATTAAAAAGGGTATGTTCCAAAGAGGGTTGTTGCTGCATAACCTCAATAAGTAGAGTGGATTTTTACCTGGGTTTACGAACAAAGATTTTAAAGATACTAAAATTTGTAAGGAGAATCTTCTTTGTTTCTTTGGTTTAAAAAAAAAAATTATTTATTAATTTTAATGTACTTTTTTATAGTCTCATTTTTGGGTTTCATTTTTGTTGTTTTTATCATTTTTCTCTTTTTAAAATTCTTTCTGATATCTATCTTTTTGAAATTCATTTTAAAGAGTCTGTTCAAGCGTGTTTTTATAGCTTCCGTGAATATCGTGCTGGAAATTAGTTCCGCTCAGTTTGGAACAATAATGCATATTAAAGATAAAAAAACAGAATTAGTCACAAAGAAAGGAGATCTTGAATAAGCTAGTTTCAGGTATGGTAGACTACTTGTACGTCCCATTACAAATTTTCATGTGTAACTGAAATGCAAACTCTACAGCAGAGCACCCATTGTCTCCAAGTACCTGTTATTCAAAATATTCACAGATTTGACACCATTGTCTACGATCAAAGACTTTCACATGCCCGATTTGTAAGAATAATGTCCGTGATTTGAAGCGTCTTGCGTTTCATCGTGTGCGATTTTGTGATGCAAGGAGTTTTATAAAGGTGTTATCATCGGATGATTACATTACGTTGCTAGTGTACCCATGACCTGATTTTAAATCAAAGAGATTCAAGCGAAAGACTGCAAGGGAATTTTGAGTAAAGTTTTTATAGTTACTTAAATACAATTGTAATAATAATAATTATAATAATTTATTTCCTGTTGCTAAAATATGTTTAAATTTGATTGATGTAAGCTGATTAATATTTGAAATAACGAATATGCTGCAGCTTTTTAAAATAACTGTACTCTAATTTAATTTTTAAGTGAATTAAAATTCACTTATTTAATACATCATGTACAGAAGTTCATAATTCTGTTTTAACATAAAACACATAATACACATAGGTAATTAGGAATTTCACTTCAGTAATACTGTAGTCTTTATGAATTAAAAGTTTTTAAAATCTTTAATACAATTTATACTGGTGAACGCTGATTAGTGTGGATAGTGACGAAGGCATTCTCATACTGAACAGCCTAGGATTTTTTCCTCAGGTTTTATGCATAGCATACATTAGGCGCTTTATATATTTAAAATTGTTGTTGTTATTATTTATTGTTTTAATATAAAAATAATTAAATAGAAACACAATGAAGTGTACCAGTAAAAATTAAATTGTTGTATTCTGAGTTCGAAAACAATTTTTTTCTCTCTTACTACTGGTGTTAAAAATAAACATCATTTTCAATTTTTCATGTATTTTTTATTCGAACAAAGTAATTTTGCAATTTTGTCTGCAGCTAGATAGTAAATTAAGAACAACCAAATTACTTTTCTATAAAAAGTAAATTTTAAATAATGACCAAAAGAATGTTTTTATTT
Organism: Antedon bifida; assembly: GCF_963402885.1. Lineage (NCBI taxonomy): Eukaryota > Metazoa > Echinodermata > Crinoidea > Comatulida > Antedonidae > Antedon > Antedon bifida. The sequence continues at coordinate 4,472,745 of NC_136233.1, read as the reverse complement.
CGCGTTATAAAGTCTTTTGTCGGACAATCTTTGATTCAATTTTAGCATTTGTGTACTTTGTATTGTAACTGAATGGTGAACATTTATATTCTGGTATACCTTAATTGAATCTTGCCCATTCTAAATAGATATCACTATTAATTATTATCTTTTTCTTATTAATATTAGTATAAAAAGATAATACAGTTATTTCTATGTCTAGTGATGTTAATAGCTTGGCAGACATTTCTATCAGTGGTGATTATACACAATTAAAGATATAAAGCCACAATATTTTGATATTAATTTCTAAATCTTTACAAGCTAAATTAGATGCTCTTTATAATCACTGTAAATTGTAGAATCTTAATAATAACTTATTAACTTGGTATTTTATTAAAAAGTATAACAATTTATTGTAACTGAACAAATCATTTAAGTTTTTCTGATTTTTTTCTTTTCTTTTTAAAATATCCTGAATTATGTACTATAAAATATGTACCAGTACTCTCAACTATAATAATTAAATTCATATTTAAGTACATTAAATTATTAATGAATTAACAAAATGGTAATATTTAAATTCTGATTTTATGAATTATTGCTAAATATACAATTGTTATGATGATTTAAATTATTTTATTTCTAGAATTCATGAATTCATAATTTCTAATTATTTGTATAACAATAATGTACTGTACAGTTATATTTGTGTTTTAATATAGGAATGTTTAATGACTAGATATCTATCCCAACAACAACAACCGTTTTTGCTACTGAAATAGATTATTTTACAAAGTCACTTGTTTTTTTAGAAGCTTCAAATGATTTTGCTACAAAATTGCAGCAAATTTAATTAGAATATGAGTAAAGTACAAAAATAAGAATTGTTCAGTTGATGGTGCCTTGCCCACTCTGCTAAGGTACAGTACAGGTACGCTAATCCTAGAAAACATACATTTTACAAAACAATGGGAGAATTTAAACAATTCAAACAATAAAAGCAAATAACTTAATATTGCAATATTTCATTTAAATAATTAAAATAAAATAAAAAACATTTATCATTTGTTTTATTTTAATTTAAATTATATTATGCCATTGCCATACTTGGTATTTAGATCTTTGTAATACAGTAGAATGTATTCTATGTATTTAGGAGACACTTTTCAGAAAAAGAGCTAAGAGGCAATTTGTTTTAACACTGCTGTCAACCCCTAATAATTGGACATTTTGTTTGGTCTCAAATAGGATTTCTACAAAACTTTTGTTAAAAATTATGATCTTATAAGATTGTTTGACCGTAAACAATACAAAATTATAAAAATTATCGAATGTCAATTAATAAATCCCCGCGAGACAGGGAAGGGAGAGAGATACTGCCGGTCGTCGTCTTCGCGCAAGGGTTCGTAACTAATCGTCGTCCTCCCCTAACCGTCGTGTTTTGTAAAGTCCCTAATATCACATTATTATTAAGTACAATGCATTGTAAATGAACATTTTAACTGATGAAGAAATAAATGTAAGTCTAACTGACATCAGACAACAAAAAAAAAACCAAAAAAAAAAAACAATACACAATTCAACAAGTGAAACTTAAATGTTTTACTCTATGCTCTGAAGAAGGTTTATGTTGTTTTCTTTTGTTGTCAAATAGACAAGTCAAGACTTTTTGTTATTCTAGTTAATTATCCTCTCTGGTATTATCTATTAAAAGCACAACAATATTTAGCAAGATATAATTAATACCAGTAGAACCGATAGATATATCAATGTTAATTCCAATAAATGTCTTGGAATTGTGCATATTGCCGCTAACAATAAACAACCTTGATTTTTATTTTCCATAATTACTTAATAATGTTTTCATAAAGAAATTATCTTATATCTGAATAGAAAGTACTTGTTCTCTGCCATGTCGTATATTAACAAACATAATACAATGTTACGGGTTGGATATTTTTACAGGATTTTCACGTAATTGTTGTACTATAATGAGCTTGAATAACTTAGTGAAACGGTTGATAATAGCGGATAATTGAAACTTATCAGTTAGTATTCCCTTTAGCAGTTTTTGTCGCATCCGATTAAGAATAATACGTTCGGGACAAGATTCCTTTCAATACATGTTTGGAAACTCACACTTTTCACACTGATTGTCTGTGACCGCATTTCCTGTGCAATGTGTGCCACCTGTGTGAAAAGAACTCTACAGTAATTTTATTACAAACGGATATGATTTCTAATTAATCCATATTTGATTCATATTTAAAAGTAAATGCGATCGTTATAAACATATCTGCTATAATTTCACAAGTTTTTTTTCTTCTCGGATGCTTTGTATTCATTTAAAGTGTTGAATATCATTTGCAAGCATGTTAAAATTCTATTTGACTGTTAATTGATGAGGTTATAGCCCAAGGGGCGGAGGTTTCAAATTTAGATAGGTAAAACCTTGTTTGTCACTGCAATGCGTAATAGATATGTTACTCTATTGAATGCTTATAAACACATTAACCTAAATAACAACTTTATTTAGATCCATTGCTGCGTTGTTATAGTAAGGAAATAAAGTGTATTGCGGTGTGCGATACCTTATCTAAAGGAATCCCTATCAATTCATGCTATAATATACATCTTAATTAAATAATTATCAACATGAGAGTGAGAGCGGTTCTCATGTTGTACAAGGTTTTATAAGAAATGTATACCTACATATACACATGCCTCCTCTTGTGTTAACCTTCTCTGGGATACCTTATTACTCATTAATACGATTGAGAGGTTTTCTAAAGAAATTGTTCTGGTGGGAATTTTAATTTGTGATGCAAACAATTTCATAGCACAAAACCTAAAAAAGATGGTCTTCTTTTCAAGATGTGCTTCTTTTCAAGATGGGCTTCCTTCGAGATTACTTTTGCAAACTAAAGAAGGGGCTTCTTTTCGAAATGAATGCTGTAAATTTGTGAATTTCTACTGTACTAATAGTATTTTTGAAACATTATCGAGCCTGCCAATTTTACATATTTGTGATCAAAATACCATTTTAAACTGAAAAATAAATGCACAATATAAACTTGATCATACATTATATCTGCATCACAAGTTATCTGGTATTGAATCACCTTGTTTCTTTGATATTCAAAAGTCTATCTCAAAGAGAAGCTCATACTATCTTGAAAAGAAGCCCATTGAGCTTGATTTCAAGATGGGCTTCTTTTCGAGATTACTTTTGCAGACCGAAGAGATGGGCTTCTTTTTTAAATTGGCTTCTTTTCGAGATTGACTTTTTGAGATGGGCTTCTTTTCGAGATTGCTTTTGCAGACTGAAGTGATGGGCATCTTTTTGAGGTGTTACGGTGTTTTATTTGAAAGTTAAGATTCAGAATAATTTACATTTACTCAGTTATGAGTAATAACTTATGATACATGCAATACAAAATGTTAAACAACAAACAAAAGCAAATATAAAAAATATGATAAAATAGTAATTATAGTAAAAATTGAAATGTTTAGATGAATAATAAGTAACATTTTATAAATATTTATATTATGCAATAGAAACTAAAGATACAGAAATGTCATAACTAAGGTTCAATTATTGAAAAAAAAAATTGATTTGTATTGTAGTTAAACTTGTAAAAGGAACATACGAAAATTCAGATTCTAGATACTGTTTGAATTATTGCGTTCTATTCAAAAGTGCACTGTAGGCTTATTCCTATTTACTTATAAAAATTAGTAAACTACTTTTTTTTGGAAAAGGACATAGAAAATGGAGATATTTTAAAAATGGTAATGTTTCCTGGCTGTGTAATTGGTTTCATTGATATTTTGAGTGTCTTAAAACGTTTTAATTGCTTACTGTTTTTGTTTGGTATTGCTGCCTAAAGTCCTAATCCTTACTGCCTCGTTAAAAATTCACTTTTGAAAGCTGATTTGCCTCGAAGAAACGTTCAACTTCTAAAGGTTGTTATTTTTGGCTTTTTTGCCACCTGTCATGTACACCACAGTAACATACAATCTGTGTGTGACTTAACTCTATGTTTACCAAATCACTCTGTAAATTACTTCTTAGGCCTAATATGATGGAAGTGTTTTTTATGCAAGCTGGAGGGGTTGAAATTTGGATGTAAGCTTTGTGTTGTGTGGTCTCTAGAGCAAAAGTCAGTTTACTTGGCAAATAATAGTAAAATGGTTTGTTCGTAAAAAGCTTCCATATTAATTAATTCATTGCTTGAAAATGATCTTCATTAATGCTTTTAAATGACTACACACTTTATAATAAAGTGTCCAGTTTATACATGCTGTTATTGAATTTAACAAAATTGTGTTTGTTGATTTATAAATCATTTATAAACAAGCATTTAAGTATACTACAAATAATGAATTTTAATCATCAACATGTTTTAATTGCAAACATACAATGTGTCTCATTAACTAAAGCTCTGTCTACACTATCACACTTTATGTGACAACAAAATGTGATGTGCCCATATATTTGGAGATATCACTACCATATTTGAGTACATCACACTTTTTTTGTCAAACTAGTTTGATAGTGTAGACAGAGCTTAAAGATCAAGGTTGTGAGTGTGTCAGAACTTAGATAGTCCTAGACCAGGTCTGTTGGGCCTACACTTTTAGGTTGACAAGTCATGTTCTGTGAACAGAAGAGAAGAGAAATAAAACATGAAAGATAGGCCTAACTCTTTGATGCAGGGCCAAATTGTTCATGGTATTGATAGTACCTGGCATGTACCCTGGAAACTCTTTCCCCTGCCCTAAAGCTTTGTCTACAATATCAAACAAGTTTTACAAAAAAGTTTGATCTACCCAAATATGGTAGTGATATCCCCGAATATGGTAGTGATATGATGTCATCGTGTCCGTATATGGGCACATTGATATTGTAAACAGAGCTTTAGATGCCATGTATTCATATTTTGAACAAAAAATGCTAAATCATATAAAAACCTCTATAAAACGTTTGTCTGTTGTAGTACAATAGGCCCATTTCAAATCTTTTAATAACTAATAAATTGTTTTTATTATTCTATTGAATTGTTCAGTGATTGTATCTTTAGGTTCTCGACAAATAATAGGTTTATTTGTTCATAGCCTCAGGCTTCTCAGGATTTCTATGGTATACTCTCTCGGCAGGTACTACCTATTATATTGAGGTGATATTATCCTCAATCTGTATTCACACAGAATTTATAGCTACTTAATGATAGACAGGATAATAGACACTAGTGTACAATCTCATAAAGACAAATCATATTTTAGATATTAATTTAAAAGCATGTTAGCGACTGCACAGCTATCAGCGAAAATTAATGGTTGTTGATCTTACAACTTTTTCTATATTCAATGATGAATTTCTGTTTTGTTTGGAGAATCTGATGCTTTCGCGTAAGTGCTTAATATTCTCGGACTGTTTTCTTACAGAACTCATTAATACTTTACTAGCTTATAATGTACATCTGTATGTTTTCTTTAGTCAACTTTAAAGCATTATAAATAGCTTTATTGCTTTCAAAAATGATATGAAAACAACTGTTACTCTTGTAAGCTATTATCTGTAATACTCTTATGAAAACAATCCACATGTTGTTTTAAAGAATTTATGATATACAGCATGATCGTTGCGGTGTACTGTGTTAAAAATTCTCTGATATTGAATATAAAATTCAGTGTTATGAAGTCCTTCTGGGACTGTTATATAACTAAAAGTTGAAAACAAAACAAAATTATTGGTAAAAATAATTTTTTTTTAATAGAGGTAGTTGGCATTACATTGTTATTACAATTCAAATATTTGTATATTTTTGTTTCAATTAGATTCAATGATTATAATTACATATTATAACTCCAAATAATGATTTTGTTATTACAATTAAATTATTTGTAGATTTTTGTTTCATGCACTGATTATAAATTACATTACTATTTTGGTATTGAAACGTTCTCAACGTAAAACTTAATACTTTAATAGGAAATTGTTGGGTTGTACCACAACATTTATACAGTTCTTTCCTAAATTGTTTTTTTTATTTATTTTATTAATTTCGGCAATAAGCATAAAATAATAATTACAAAAACATAGAAATATATATATATGAAATACAAGACACAAAGCCGACAAAAGCATTAAACAAAGCGCTGTCACCGGTAAGGTGTGTTTCTCCAACAAGCGCTGTCACCGGTAAGATGTGTCTCTCCAACAGAGATTTAGTTATCTGTTTACTAATTCCATGGTATACACAGGTAGAGATCAAGAGCTTCTTCACTGATATCAACTAGTCCATGTTGGTAAGTCACATGATATAAAATGGCTTCATTGGCATGCAGGTGGTAGTTTTCTTTTCCTAAATCATTTGCATATAAAACAACATACTGTAGTAGTACATTGTTGGAAACAAGTAAAGGGTTACCCTGGTGTACTGTATGCATATGACTGAGGGAGCATACGATGTGATCGTTGGCGAAATGCAGGTTAAAGTTGAATCCAGTCAGATCTTTATGAAATAATATATTATTAATAATTATCATGTTATTTAATATAACCCTGTAGTTTGTGGAAAGTTTCTTTATATCTTCAAGACAAAACCAATAACAATGTCATTTATTTTTGACTGGGAAATTTATTATTTTAACAAAGACTTTTTGATCTTTCAAAATTATAAAAAAGGGTTTCAAATGAAATCGCTTGTGGAGAAACTGTTACAGGTCATTGTTTAATTGTCCAGGACTTTTAATATATATTTTTTACTTTTGTTTGACTTATTAAACATTGTCAGGGTTTAGTCCTATTATTAATTTTTTTAAATCATTGATAGCCACCACTGATTATTTTGCACTTGGCTTATCCAATTAAAACATAAAGAAACATATTTCTAAACGGATGACAAAGTTATTCGTTGTCATTGTTCTTTTGGCATAAGTGTGTTTCTTTCATTCTCAAGGACAAATTGTTTTATAATCACCACAGATATTAATTTAGAACATTTTTGTGGTTTACTTATAAATGTATACATTTCAGGATAATTTGTTTCAACAATTTCTTCACCAGTAAGATCATTATATGCTATAACGAAAACTAATTTAAATTTGATCAAAGCAAGCTCAAGTCTAACCTTCCTGAGACCCTGTTTCATCTTTCTTCTTTATACTACATAATTTATTAATATTATGTGATTAATGAATGTAAGTCTGTATCATACAAATGTGTAACATTTTCTATTGAATTCAGTATTATACATTACGTATGACGTCCTATTCTTCATATTTATTTTAGTTTATTTATACTTTCTTTTGATTGGATTGCATTTTCAGTAACGTAGTACTGCTTTTCAAAATGGTCCAGTTACAAGGTTTAAAAGTAAAGAAAAATTATAATTATTGTATTTTGAAAGGTATATACAGAAAAGTTAAAAACAAATATATATCTATATGCAGGATCATTTAAATGATATTTGAGTTGGTGTTATTAATGTTTTACAACTTTGGCTACAGGTTTTTGTTTTATATATTGAAAGAATAGTCTTGTCAGTAGCATTTCTAAGATTTTGAATTTAGTTTTTAGGGACTTGCTTTGATCAGCCTAAAGCTTGTTAATTTAGGGACGAATGACCTGGAAGAGACTTTTAGTTTTAAAAATTAAAATTAAAAGTTAAAAAAAAATTAAGGACAAACTGAGCAGTGATGGTCAATTTCTCTAAATAGGTCATCTATAGTAGTCCGTAATAATATGTAAAGTTATTGATATCAGAATTTGAAAAATTGATTTGCTCCAGAGTATTAATTATTAATAATAATAAAACATTAAAATCAATACAAATTAAGAATGGCAGAACATTAAAATTCCTTAGGTTTTTATAGATGGGAGTTGTCTGTCTTAGTCCGGTGGTGGTCATCACGCCAACATTCTCTTGCCACAGCTGATGATGCTGCTGCTGCTAATCCTGGTCCAATTCATTATTTTATGTCCTTTGCTCACGATGTTGTTTGACATCCTTGTCGTCATTTTTTCTCCACTGCTCCTGTTTTATCTCTTTATCAAAACATCTGCGGCGAATGGTACGACCAAAGCCTCCGTTGTCGTAACATCATTGTATAGTCTTTATGGAGTCTAGACTCAACATTTCGTCTTCCTTGCCATACAGGGAACTCGCAAAAGATAAGAAATAAAAATTGCTGCTCGTTAATTAATCTCTTCTAAAGTATAAATTGGCTAAGTTATGCTTGTTACTCTATATTTTCCTTTCTTGATGTGTTCCTTCTGACCTTTCTACTTATGTCCATCATAAAAGTTCATTCTATTTATAGTTATTGAAAAAAAAAAATGTTTCTAATTATTTTTATTAGGTTATTATTTATTTACTATATTTAAATATCAGGATTAAAAGTCTAAAAGTTTAAAACTTATTAGTGGTGTTTTGCTATCACTGCTCAATAGATCCTTGCAATAGTGATAGTCACAAACAAACCTATAAACAGTACGTAATAGATACTTTTTAAAAATCCGTACCTTCAACATAGATTTTCGTGTGCATATTACTGTAACATGTAGTCCTTGATGCTATTTCTCTTTCTTATTTTACCCGCTGTGTTCTTATCACTTGATTTAGAGCGAACGGATTTGATTCAGTTTTGGTAAATGAGAAGATATTTTTGGTAAGCCTCTTCAAGAAAGGTAGATATCCTTTCTCAGCAGTTGGTAATTGCTAAGGTTGTGGTTTCGGTTACCCAATTAAAATTCACGCCAGGGAGTTGAGGTTTCGCATCAGGGTGTGGACCATTCAGTAGTAGACATCATGGTTTGATTGCACCTATTTTAGGATGAATTTTGACAAATTTGTCTACATTAAATTCAATCATATCAGTTGAAATATTTTTAGAAGAGATTTATCATTTAGAAACGTGGTTAAATATTTAAAACTGATTTTATATATCTTTCAGTTATTGCTCACATCATCAAACTTGTATGTTTTTTTTTACCAGTGATTTATTGTTAATCACCAAAGGTAATGACTTCAAATCAATAAAGAAAGACCATTTAAGTTTACTATGCCATGAATTCGGATGCCTTTTGGTGTTTAGGACCTCCCTCATTACATGTGCCGGGTCACGTACTCTACGAAAATGTGTTTGTTGATAAGCAAGGCTGTAAAATGTACATTCGTCATCTGCCAAAGGGTATTCAAGGATATTGGCGCGTAATTGGTCTGAAGGGAAAATCCACTGAACAGCGCCACATGTGGTCGACGAACTGAACTGTGAAACGCATTAGTCACATATTTAAATATGGCATGCTCTCCTAAATTTCTCCAGTTACTTGACTGACAAACTTGCAAAACAAAATTCAATTCTGGAGGGTGTGCAAGTTATTCAAATGTATGCCCTCAAGCCAAGGTGAACATCAATTAAAATTGGAAGATTCACAGTGGGTTATCTTCATAATCCCTGGTAGCATCTTTGGCAATCAGAACGCGCAGGTGCGTGTGCGATAAAAACTGCCGGTTATTTAACTTCATACGTTATTAGGTGGCTGTCAATCACAGGGTGGGTCGCTGTGCTTGACCTCTTGGGTTGTCCGCCGGTATTTGGTGTCGTTTGTCAGTACAATACTGCTCCCGGGCTAAACGTATTGTACATACCATAGTTAAGCTGTCCTTTTTTGTCACACTCAAAGTATAAATTATGTTTTGTATGAAAACATTTGCCTGTGTTTAAGTTTAGTGGGATAGCATATAATGTTGTTGGCCTAGAATAAACTTGTCACAATTTTGTAAAGTATCCGAAACCAATTTGTAAATTATCACCTCTTTGGTTAGCTGTCTCATAGTGTTATATGTCAAATGTGACAAATACCAGAAAACTATACTTTATTTTCACTTTGAACTTGTAAATGTAATTACAAATAAAACTTTTCATTCTTTAATTATGTAAGTTCCTTTTTTTACCTATATATTTTTATTTTTAATGCAATTTTTTTTTATCCATTTTTTTTAAAACTTTTATTTTTTTAAATATATTTTCATAAATTAATTTTTTTTCCTTGATTTTATTACTTACATTTTTTAGGGATGAAAAGTAGGAAAAGACAAAATCCAAACAATACCAAAAGCAATGCACTTTTAGGAATGAGTCCGTGTCTCTTAAAAACATGTTTGCTGCCCTCTATTCTTTGCTTTTATACCAATATTTAGTTGCTCCACACAATTCCATTATCTTTTTATGATGAAAAAAATCAAGAAAAACATCTCTTAGCGATATTGGGTCTTATCTTTACAGATTTAACAGTAAATTTATTTTTGTAAATTTGTACTAAACTAAACATTTTGTATCAAGAAAATATAGCTGAAAATTGGTATCAAATTTAACTGATGCATTCGAGTTTAAGCATGGTCTAGATTATGATCACTAGTGATATGGAGATCATAGGTTTATGTCTCATCAGAGAACTACTTTTTTGGCCCATTATTGTATGTACTAATTTATGCCTGAGTTGGAAACAACAGTGCAAAATACCAAATAGCAAGTTGAATATGAAAAAACAAAAAATGTTAATAATTTTGTTCAAAATGCATTTAATTGAGAAAGACCAGAGTTAAAAATATTATTAGTTATTATACAAATTAGCTGCCTATTCTTTTGCAAATAACATACCCATAACAATGATTAGAAATATCTTTAAAAAAATTAAAACAATGCTACTGGTCTTTATCTAGAAGTTAAGTTAATTATGATTATTTTCTTCAGAATAATTTAGTATACCGTACTAGAAACTATATGTCAGATGTCTAATAGTTAATCTAAAATAAAGTTATATAATGTACACAAAATGTTACTTATCAAATAAAGATTGTTTATGTACAGTATATTTGAGAAAGAAAGAAATACAATAAAATGGTTACTAATAGTTATTTACAGTAACATAAAAACTACAGTTAAAATAACTTTATACATGTACACAGTATATCGTTTATATTGTATGCGGTATTCATACACATCCATATATAGACATAGCACTATTCACTGCCATCTGTAATGCCTTTATGCTAGCTCACGTAAGCAGAAAACACAAGTTAGAACGCTAGGCCTAGTAGTCAATCCCGACTATAGAAGCAGAAATTACCAATTTTTCAATTCAGGTAATCAAGCAAAAGGCAATGAAAGCAAGCTAAATTCCTGAGCAGAATTACCTTTTGGTATTATACACTTTACACAATTAAAGCTGGGCCAGCATTCTTATAAAATAAGCAAAATGTTGTTTATCAAAAATTGTATTACCAAACTAAATTTGATATTGTATGGTTTGGTAACTGCTTAATTATTAATTGAATCTGGGGCACCTTTCTTTCAAACATTTGCTTACAAATTTCAATGATTTAAAATAAAATCTATATTAAATAATAAAACTATAAGTACCAATTTTGAATATATATAAAATGTTTTTGTTTATCTTTTGCTTTCAAGATGATTCCAAGCAATTTCTACCTATATATAGCTGGTGCTAAGCTTCACATCAAATATATATGTTCCATTTTTTTCTGATACATTTTTATTTCTTTATTTATAAAATATATAAAATCAAAAATGTACGCTTTTAAGGTATTCAGTATTTGTAAATTTTATTTATATTTTTAAACATACCTTTAAAAAATGAATTTGTGAACAATTTTAATGTCACATAATATAGTTAAAAAATGGATTAAAAAAAATACATAGTTAAATTGGACTATGGGTTTTCTTTTTATAAGTAAAATAATCAGGTTTTTTCCAGAAGTGAATTATATTATTTTATTAAAACTGCAAAATCTCCTATTCAAAGTCTGATTTTGTTAAACCTTGTTTTTCATGCTTTTGGAGGACAATACATCTTTAATTTGTAATTTAAAAAAATTGTTACGATTTTACTAATTTTCTTTATTAAAAAAGATTATATATATCATTTGTGCAGTTATAAATTAATTTTTTTACGATAGTGTATTAATTAAGAATCAAATAGTCATTTATTTATTTCATCGTGTTTCAATGTGCTCTCTGGTTTATTGTCACAGAATTTCACTTTCAAAGTAATTATCTTTACTGTTTACTCTCTACTTTAAAACATTTTAGTTAAAGTGTGATAGAATATGCAATCTTGCTGTGAGATTGACTTTAACAAGTGAGATTCATTTCCATGCTAGCTTAGTTGAAGATTAAATTCTATAGAGATGTTCATGAGAGCCTATTAGCAATGGTGATAATTACTTAAATATATGAATTCCCTGAGAAGATTTGCATGTAAATTGCAGTCTGTCTTACGTATCACTATTATATGCTACCGTATACAGATTAGGAAGGGCTAATTGACGGGGATATGTCCAGATGATGCCCTGAGAACTTAGGCCCTGGTGGACCGCGTCCCACGAGGGGCTAGGATTAGCTTTAGAATGGTCTGAAGAACAAGGCAAATTATTCACTTGGTATTATCACAGGCGCAAATCATTTCTGCTTGATATCATTCATAAAATTAAGTCAAACTTAATAAGTACACAACAAATCACAGATAATCTTTAGTATTATTCTGTATTTAGTGTGATTTTAATCTTCATTTTGTCCCTAACTTTGGAGTATTACACCCAAGGGGTATTTTATTACAATATGGCTTAAAAATAGGGTTTTGTAACCCTTTTCTTGATCCAAAGTTTCTTGGATTAAGCACAAAGGTAAAACTTAATTCTAGTCATATTTTTCACAATGTCTAAGATAACATCTGTGCATTTAAACATTACTTGTAAGATAATTAGTTTAATCATACAGAAAATAATTATATTTTCTAGTATTTTTGCCAGTACATTGTATACTAGAGCTGTTCTTTTTTTTTTTTCTAAAAAAAATCTTCATGACCTAAATAAACAGTACATGTGTACTTTTTTTCCAATGTTCTCTATTAAATGTTACCCAACTGTTTAAAGAAGGTTTATTATAAAGAATGAGAATTGATACCAATAGTCAAATAATGAGTATACAGTGAGAAATAGATACGCAAATTTGATCATTTCAAAACTACAATACTTCAGTGACACTGCTAATGAAAAGTACTTTGACCACGGTTTCTTTTCATTCTAAATAATAGTTTTGACTTTTTGTTTTCTGGTTTTGTGATTACAGTGCAGGAGGCGTGCTTAAGCAGAAATGCACACATTCAGCTTCTGTTTACGGACTTTGTATAATATTCGTTTCTGTGTTCTGATGGGAGTAAAATTGTCTTGCTGTGTATATACTTTTTTCTTTTGTTAGCCAGGCTGCCGAGTATGTCTGTTAGGCTGAATGTGAGCTGGTTTTATTGGTGTGCAAATAACGTCAGTAGCTTCTGGCCATTTCGGGTATATCTGTTATTCCCTGTTGTCGATCAGGCTTACATTGAAATTGAGAGCTGATTGGAAAATATAGAAAAAGAAAATAGTATTTAAAAGTGCATTCAACTAAAATAAGAAATAATGAAAAGTGGGTCATCTTTTAAGGAGTCATAGATTATTCTGAGTATTTTTACAGCATAGTTCAAAGTATAATATTAATTTTTTCTAATAGTATTATCGTTTGTAAAAGACTGATTTTGTAATTGACCTATGACCTGTGATAATTTATGCAAATAATTAATGTCTTGTATTTGATTGAATGGGGAAGAATTTTTCATTTGCCTGTCTGAACAGATCAGTCAATCTTTCAACTTGAAGAATGAAAATATTACAAAAAATTCTGATTTCTTTTATTTATACATGTGTTACATATGTATTACCTTGAAATATTTTATTTATTATAACATAGTGTATAAACATAATACTGAATAGCTTTATTTGTCCATTATCATATAAAATAATAATAGAAATTCTTTTTAAAGATTGGCAAGTATAGTACAATTAAAAACAGATATATATATAAAATATAAACAAACATAAAAGAATAGAATACACACACATTATTGCACAAAAACTTACGTTTAAAAAGTAGATTTTTGGAAGTTAAAAGTTAAATAAGATTAAAAAGCATAAAACGCTTAAAAATTGTTAATGCAATTAATAGTTTTATGACTAAAGTCCATTTTGATGATTGACAGAAATGAATTAATATAAAGGTAAAATACATAAGAGGTGATTAAAGTAGTTTATCCTACGCTGTTTTCAATGATTATTAAACTTTAATGAAATCAGAATGAAAATCATTGCCATGTTACATTTGCCAATCAGCATCAGTGCGAGCAATATCATCTATCAACGAAAAAACTCATAAACAAATTTGATGCGCAAGAACAACAACATCAGCATGGAATTTAAGACTTATGTAATGGCAGCAAGGGTAATGCGATAGTTTAACTTGATGAGGTGTAAGTTGTGATTGGGCAAATATACAACTTCACCGAGTTAGAATGTTTTCGTAAGCAATTCACCTTCACGATAACGTGTATTATCTTCTTTGATTGACTTGCTCAACTTAATAGTATTTATCGTTAAGTTATTTGAATGAAGTTGGCAGGATCGCTGGTGTTATTAATGAGATTAACCGTATAAATTATCGTTTCAGTTTACGACATACATCCATGCTTTTGTGTTTTAAACCTCATTTTTTCACCTCAATGATTCTGGTTTTTTTTAAAAGAATTATAACTTTGAGTCAAAAAGTAGTATCAAAAAGTATAAAAACATATGATTCACCTTATTTTAGTTTTATTGTTTATTTTGTTGTTTTTTCCTGTCTTTTCTTCTAGATAATGAACTTTGTATACTTATCTTAAAATCAGGGATTTATAATAATTTCCAGCTATGAACTTGACTGAACAAATGCGTAGCTGAGACGTGTCGTCTATTTTCTTTGTTAATCAATTCACTTGTACAAACTGTTTTCAATCTAAATATTATTATCAATTTAATGTGTTTATTTGATTATTGTATTTATCTTAATCTCTAGAATGCTAGGGTTCATGCTGTCAGCACCATATCTCTAGTTTCCGTTATATTGTGTTAGTTCCTTTATTTAAACGCTGTTTTTCTTGAAGGGTAATTTATTGACATTGTTGTTTTCTTTGGTAAAACACAATACAGTAATCTATTTAATATAACAGTACTATCATTTTCAATAATATTTTAGCTGATTAAAAAAACTAACATGATTAGAATAGACTACAATAAATTGACAGGTCTAACAAAATAATGGAAATCGTGTTTCTGATCTGTTTAATATTTAGATAGAAAATACAATTCTGTTTATGGTACGTTACTTAAACTACTACTGTTGTCTTATGGGTATATATATAGGTAGATTAAATCGTGACTGACTGACTACCATATACTTATATAAGCACAGCTATTTAATCATTTTTTTACAATGGAGATAAAATTACTTTACTGTAGTATAGATTTATACAGTACATACATATTACATCTATAAATAGGACAGCTTCTTCTTGGACTACTAAACTTTGATCCTCATTCATTTTACAGGAATGTGTCTCCTTAAAAATAGGGGTTTCCCTAATGTGTAGACACAGTAGTGGAAAGTAGTTACAACACTTTTTCATGTTAAGGGAAAGTGTTTCCTGAATATGTCATAATTATTTGTTATTCGATACCTAGATTTGTTTCTGAAATGTCACACTAGTCTAGAACTGTTATTACAGTTAAGGGGACACTTTTGGGACCCCACAAAAGTCCTCTTAACAAGGTTGTTCATTGGATAGGGTTATATGTCCCTTTATCTCGTCTATTTCACATGTAAGTGTCCCCTTGTAAGACGGCCTACCAGTGCAATGTTGTTTGTTTTTATACTTGATTTACTAGTGAGTTATAAAAACTGTTTAAACTTGATATGCTAAATCTTGTTTCTATTCTAAATACATTAATAAATCTTAAATAAAGACAAACAAAACAAATAAATTTATTCTCCATAGATTTATTGAAAAGTATAACTCACAAATTTGTAATGTACATTTGTCAAAATTTTCCAGTTTAGATTTACTGCTTATTATTAGACATACTGTAACATATGATATAATAATTGATATGAATTTTTCATGCTTTAATGATTTAATTACCCTTTATGAATTGGTATTAATTGCACGCAAAACTGGCCGCATGGATTTGAATAAAATAGGCGAAAGTTCATTTAACACTTTGTTCTTTTGAATAGGTCTGTAAGGATTATCGCAATTTACTCTACATTGATAGCGTTGCAAATCCAATTTCAAAAGCGATGAATACGCATTGATAAAATGTTTTGCGTTCGGTTGGAAGCTGAGTTACTGTCAATCATAAGTTTAATCCATTTATATTGGTGTGAAGTAGTGATGAGACACAGTCGTGAATCTAATTAAGATATCTTATGAAATTTCATTAGTAGATTATCAACATATATATGATGACTGACGTACAGTGTGTGGGAGAATTTACACTATGTTGTCTGGCAATCAACGATGCTGTCAAATTATAATATTAAACATTTATATTTGCTGTTAAAGGTCATGCTATTTACTACTCTTAGGTCACCCTAATCAGGAAAACCCTATTCAGGGGACACCACTATACACAAGATAAGGGGACACTTTTCCATGAAAAAACAAGGAGAAATATATTTATATATTTACCAGTCCAGGGTCACCCTAATCAGGGTCACCCTAATCAGGGACACCCTATTCAGGGGATGCTACAATACACAAGATAAGGGGACACTTTTTCATGAAACAGGGGAACAACTGTACGGTATATATTTAATACTCTTGGGTCACCCTAATCAGAGACACATTCAGAGGACACCACAATACACAAGATAAGGGGACACTTTTTCTAGAAACAAACAAGAAGAAATAATATATATTTACTACTATTGGGTCACCCTAATTAGAGGATACCCCAGTTATAAAAATCAAATGAAGAACGGTTCTACTGTATAGTATTTTTTTAATAATCCAACTCCAACCTCCATATTTGTTGGCAGCAGGATATTTTTAAAATTATACAAACACGAATACAACTTTATTGCCATCCATGTTTGAAGTTTAACATTAAAATAGTGTTTCAAAAAAGTATAACGATCTACTAATATAATTTATTTAAAAACTTTAAAAAAAAATAAAAAAAAAAATTTTTATATATCCATTAAAAAATATTTTAAAATATATATATATATAAAGCATATCAAACATGTTTTTGACATGCGTGTAAACTTGAAAACATTAGAAAAGTATATACAATTGTCTATTTTAAATTCCAATTTACAAAATTTGATCTTTGTTTCTGACTATATCACACAACTATTGATTTGATTGAAATTTGGTTGGAAAATCATCATAAAAAATACATACAAACTGATATTATTGGAGAAATACATTTATAGAAGATTTTAAGATAGCCAAAAAGACTTATTTTCATTGTTTCTGCAAATTCAAGGAAAAGGTTATAAGTTTTTTACTACACAATAAAGGAAAAAGCATTCATTCTTCCTAACATTTCAACGACCACATACAGATTTATTGCTTGTGGGTTATAAATTTTGAAAACACCAGTAAACATAAAGGCGCACGCTATACTAAAAATTGCACACAATTAGACCCCAAGTGGCTGTTATAAACCAGCTTGTATATCCCACTAATGTCACATTCATAATCATTGCAAGATCTGCATTGTATCTATGATACATTTGTCATCCAAAAGTATATAATTCAAGTGAGAAATGTATATAAATCGTCAAATGTTATTATTGAAATGAGACATTGTACCGTTAACGCGTGCCCAGCGACAAAATAAGACCCATGTCTGCGTCACCCAGATACATGTATCGTCATAAATCAGTGAACTGATTTGCAAAGATGTTCAGTTTGTTCCACTTTTAGGAATGTCCTTAATTTTATGGTTCTTAAGTGACAGATGCTGTATATAAGTTTCTATTCTTTCAACAATCAATTCAACAAAAATCCATACTTACCTAGCAGTAACACAATTCATTTATAATTGGTTTAAAATTGTATGGGGTTTATTCACGTTTACGTCAAAAACAGGAAAAGGGAAGTCTAGGAAAACATAAAGGTGAGGTTACGTGTTTTTATGCTTAAATATGGATTTAGGCACCATATTCAAAAAGGATATTTTGAAGAGGAAGAAATAGCCATTTGTGCATTGAACCATTGGCGGTGATTAAGTCTCTCGTCTTACTTTAGATCGTAAAGAATCTTGGTAATCTTTTGTTCATGTGGTCTGAAGCTGAAATCAACGCATTCTTTGTGAGACGTCAGTCAAATCTTGCACGGAAATGGAATTTTTTGACAAATTAGTGCTAAGTCACTGCTTCTGAATAGGGTGGCTCAATTAATTCTTTTATTATATTTCTTTCAAGATTGCCTAAGGCCGATTTCTTTACAGTTTTGATGTTATAAAACTCTATCTCACATTATATCATACTTTTGATAATTTTCTAAAGTAGTCTACTGCCCTCTCTTTAGTTAAATATTAGCGTAATGGTGATCAAATTTTAATAATTGCAATGTATTTATTTTTCACGTACTGTATTTGATATCTTTTGTGTACCACATAACAATATCTCGGTATATTTATTCTAAAAATTGCACATAAAATAAACTTAAGCTCTGCTTAATGTCTGATCTGAAGGACACCGAAAGTGTAGTATTTTGCCTGTAGATACAGTAGCACGGATGCAATTCAAAATTTAAATTATTTACCACTACACCACCATCTCTCGTTTATTGGTGTTTATTTCTTGCTAATTAATTAAAAAATAACATGTACTCTTTAATGATTTCTCATTATGAGACTTTAGTTTAGGAAACATTTATAATTCTAGTAATTTAAGTTGTGTTTTAATACTATGTAAACATTGTTCTGCCTTATGCACCTTTTAGGTGTTGTTTTTGTGGAACATTTTCTCCCAGAAACACTCTTGGTATCTGGTTTAGTTTCTCTCTTCGTATTTACTTAAGGTTCTTAGAAAGTGCTCTGATCCTGAATGGAAATTACCAATAAAAATAATTGAAAGTGATCTTTATTATTATACCTTGTTCATATGTGTAGTAATTACAAAGATTGCCGCTTGATGTATATGACTGTATCAAGTTAAAACTAGCCACTACTGTAGGACACGTCAGTTTGTCTATGCTGTAGGGAATTTACCCTTTTTATGAAGTTTTATTGGAAAATATCTGTTTGTTTAAAATTTATGAGCAATCATAGAATTGTATGGAATGCGCGAGCACATTTTAAACTATTTTTGCATGCATTTAATGCGGCGCAGTGCGGGACCGAACTTTGCAAGTGTCATAGATCGGACTTAATTACAAGATAACTACGCAGAGTTGACAATATTATGTAAATAATCATGCATGTCGTCTTCAATCATTATTCAAATAACATGAATTAAACATTAATACATTATGCATGACATGGATTGGAACTGTTTGAAAGTATAGCTACTGGGGCAGGTTGCATTATTGGTATAGTTCAGGTGCTGATGTTCATTTGAAGATTAATCCACTTTTAATCCTGAAAAGATCAATTTAGAATAAAATTTGAAAAAGAATTTTGATTTCTGAAAATGAACAAATAAAGCTTGGAATATGTATATATATTTTCTGGCATATTAAACAATAGAACTTGCTAATAGTTTATGTACCATTTAAAAAAAAAATTAATAACGGCACAGACCAGAAATTAGGTTATCAATTTAGTTTATCATGTTTACAATAAAAATTAATGAAATTATGTATGATTTTATTTTGTATTTTATATATGTTTTAACTATTCTTTACTTTTAAACCTTTTTAAATATTTTGAAAAGCAGTACTACGTTTCTGAAAATGTCAACAAAAATAAATAAATAATAAGTAAATACTTTATTATAAATATATTAATAACTCACAAGCATTTGCTTTTTGCTTTGTCATACAGTCAATTATGTGGTTAACATGATGTTATTCTTATCAATCAATTGTTAGTTTTACCTTTTCATTGTCCAGGTGTAATAAAGACCCAATTTAACCCCCGCCACACATGGCAGGGGTGACAATTTACCCCACGCTACCAGTAGAAATCAAAGTATCTATTGTGTACATTGCATCGATAAATATCTGCAATTATTATCATAAACTCTTGGTAGATAATACAATTTTGATTTGTGTAAATAGTCCTCTTCATTTCTGTGTTTTCTTTTCACGGCAACATCTCCCTTTCTGTGCATCTGGTTCCCAAGTTATGATTTGCTTCAGTGAGCGTGTAGGCAGTGGGTGACAGGTATGACCAATAATATTGGAAAGTAACCGTTGCTAGTAACAACTTGTTAACAATAAAGCATTGAAGGTACTACTCGTTTGATTGTCATCTTCACGCATTATTGGCTTAACAAGCGCCGGATGACCTACACTATATTGTGCATATGCCAAAAAGTGTGAATCACTGAAAAATTATCATTGAATTCTATGAATGAACAATAGAATCTGACTGGATAAATGTTTGAGGGAGGCTAGTTAGATTTGATGCGCATTCTCATCTCTATCTGAAGGCGTTGTTTCTCACACCTAGCATAATAATTTCTACGTTTTGTCTAAGCATTATTGGATTCCAGTTGGGGCAGTTTCTGCTTGATTTGCCGTACGACTATGAGGTATAGAAACACTGGCAAGCTAATCAATACGCATTTCTATTGAAATTGTTACGATTTTGATTTTCTTGCGCATCTTTTAGCTCATCTCTTTCGGCCAATGAATTTGTAAAATGTCGCATTAATTGGTTACTGGCAAGCGGTTGATATGAACACCTGGCTCAGCTGCTTTGGTGTTCTGTCACTCATTGTAGTCAAGACTGTGACATCTTAGATTTGTAGAAGCATTCATATAATTATTTTTTCTAAATTTATATATTTTTCTCTAACTTTAGTAACGGTTTAAACGCATTTTATTGGTCTATTTTACGGTCACAGACTACATTTTTTTGTAAAAATAAATCCCATATTGCGATAATTTTTAAATTGTTAAAAATGTGAAAAATTGTATAAGCATTGTTTAATATTATAATTCATTTTTAAATAATTTATTAATAGTATTTGTATATAATAATAAATAACTTTTCGGATGTGCTTATTGGTTAGAGGTAAATTTAAATCCAAATTCTATGTTAAAAAAAATGTTCACGAAGTGTCTCGTCCGCTTACCGAAAGTGTGCGCATACGAGTGGTATGAAATGCACTCATTAGACATAAACCGAACAAACAGGCTTCTAAATGAGTGTTTATTATGGGTGGTATGCCTTAAAAGAGTAAGGTGTCCGCAGAGAGAGGTTCAATCCTATTTCATTTATTTAAAAAAAGAAAAAAATAGAAACGTATCTATCAAGTTAATCTCTGGTTACAATTGATTTCATAATCAATTTTTTATTTAAAATATGATCTTTGGTTCTTTAAATATTTTAATTTTGTTTTAGTTTAAATAAAGTTGATAATAAAGTCTTTTGTTTACAGAAATCATCACACATGTGTACATTGATTATAACAATTACAATTAAACAGATATGATAGTTATCATCGTTTTGTTCTGATGGCCTGGTTTTCCCACTAGTGCTCATGTGCCTATTCTCCAGGTAATTGGAGCGTGTGGGGGAGATGCATGCGTGGGTAAGCTTTATCAATATTGAAAGAATGCTCCTTGTTAGTCATACGACCTTGACGCAAGTGGAATCTGTTGGTTCAGCCGTGGTTGGTCAATACTGTTCCCACATTAAATCTGATGGTTTTTTAAATAGTTATCTTTTCTTGATAATTGACTATTTTTGCTAAATCAACACACAGCTAATTTCGTCACTATAAGAATAGAATAACTATTTCTCTGTGTCTGTCACTAGCTCAGTAACAGTACTTAAAGATGCATACAGTAATCATCTATCAATAGTATTTGCACAAACAAAACATATAACATTAATAACAATTATCGTGTTGAACGTTTCTTCCCCACATTGAATTGAGCATCGAGTCAACAACTCTTTATTTTTTACTAGATAGGGGATTTTCCCGCAAATTAAAATGTTTAACACATGTATTGAACATATGCATAGTTTCATATTTATCTATGATGATGTCTGTTAACTGCGGCGACATTACATGCTCAATTTGTTGTCACAGTTTTGATAGTTGCTAATGCTAGTTAAAAATTTCAAAACCAGCTAATGTTTGTTGGTTGTATTTTTGAAGAAAAAAAAACATTACCAATTTCTGTAAATTCTCTTTGTAGAATTAATTAATTATACCAAAAAGATTGCAAGTTAGGTTTCTCATTTTGCTAATTAGATTTTATACAACTAGCAAATGTTGCCTAGGAGATAAAAGTAAATGTCTATTCATGTTTTGTCTGCAAAACAAGTTAAATTTTCGTGAATAAAATACAAATTGTGCGCTTAAACATTATCTGTGTTACAGGAGATACCTAAATGTGAGTGGTGAAAATGCAGGTTTTTTAGTGTTTGCTACGGAAGGTGTCCGCTTACAAGTTGTTTCCGCACAGGGAGTTTCAACTGTATTTAGATTTATAATATTTACAGACAAATGCTGCTTACTCAGATTAAATCCTTATTAACTATACTACAGAGATTAATGAAAGGTTAATTTAAGTACGCGATTAATCCTTTATGATTGAATTTTATTTCAATGGCAAGCGCTCATTGGGTGATTATAGGTTACAATAGATGTGATAAAGTTATGATTTAAGCCTAGTAAATCTGTTGGGTTCAATCCAATTTATATTGATCTCTTTGAATCTTGTCATATTTATTGATTAAATTAGGTGATATAAGGTTATTCATCAATTTGTTAACTAGCAATTTGATTCACAAGCTACCCTAGATTTTAAATCCCTAAATAATCCTTGATATACAAGCTACCCTGGATATGTTAGCTATCCTGGATAGTGTTAGCTATCCTGGATAGTGTTAACTATCCTGGATATGTTAGCTATCCTGGATAGTGTTAGCTACCCTGGATAGTGTTAGCTATCCTGGATAATGTTAGCTACCCTGGATAGTGTTAGCTACCCTGGATAGTGTTAGCTATCCTGGATAGTGTTAGCTATCCTGGATACATTAGCTAACCTGGATATACCATATTAACAACCCTAGATATATTAATTATCCTAGATTTATCAGCTACCCTGGGTAACTATCCTGTGTATTAGTAGTTCCTGGATAAATTAGCTACCCTGGATAGTATTGTAGCTATCCTGGGGCTCAATATTTCTTTTCGTACATAAGTTGGGTACCCCTATAAAACGTCACAAAATAAACATGAATATTCATAGTCATATCCATAAAGTGTGACGTAAGAATTGACCTAACTACATTTTGCTAATGCAAACGATTTCCATTAAGTCGTCTGTCTAATCAATTGGATTAGATTATGGACTTTGGATGGATGTATGGGTTCAAATCCCATGAGCAACTTCTTTTTACTTAGGGAGAGAGATTAATAGAAAGTAGTTCGGCTATCTTTCACATAAGGAGTCCCCAACTTATGAATGAAAAAAAACATCGCATCCTGGATAGTATTTGCTATCCTGGATACATTAGCTACCCTGGATATATCATTTATATTAACTACCCTGGATATATTAACTATCCTAGACTTATTAGCTACCCTGGATAACTATCCTGGGTAGTAGTTAGTCCTGGATATAGGCATATTAGCTACCCTGGATAGTATTAACTTGGAATAGGATATATTGGATATAGTAGTTGTAGTAGGATTTATTAGCTACCCTCGATTCTCAAATTAAGATCAGTTCCTCGTTAGGTTTTTTTAAGTTCATTGGTTTTGTGATTCATAATTTGTTACAGATATTTTTTTAATTATAACTTAAGTACATTTTATAAATATAAAATGAAACATCAAACTCAAATTTTTAAAAGAATAATGTATCAGAAAAATACTACAGTAGATCTTCCAAATCTCTAAAAACTCACAAAATAACAAAACCGTTTAAGTGAGCATTTTTTTCTCAGATCACCTGCATTCTTGGTTTCAAACAGCTTATGCTATTTTGTCAATTAAGAAACTTTTATGAATTTGATGGTTGATCTGGCATGAACATTGGTATACATTGGTATATTACACAAACATCTCTTGACTTTATACACATCTTCCGCACTGCTGCACTTTTCATGTGTGAAACGCTTTTTTTACTTAAATATGGTAAACAACCTTCTTGTAAACAAGTTTAAGAAAAATAAAAGAATAATTGTGAGGTGTTGTAAAAACCAAGGTGTTTTATTTGGTTTGATGAGAAAAACATATCATTTGCATTTTATTTTAGGGTATTTGTGTGTGTTGTGCATAAAATGAAATTTTTCACTAAAATTTGAACCACTCTTTCCTAAAGCAAGAAATTTCTGTTGTATTGTGTACTGTATTTTAGGTTGAGTTTATATATTCCACCTATCCAAACAATTTTGATAAAATAGGACGATAAACAATTATTTTTATTTATTTTATTGTGAAGACATTTTCAGTATTGTACTGATATCACTGGTGGATCACATAAACAAAATCAGGCATACAAAAGTAAAAACAATTTGTTCAATTCATTCACATTTATTTAGTCATCGTTTATAATTACAATTTCAGTATATAATTGATGGCAAGGATCCTGCATAAAGAAGTTTACAATTCTGTTTTAAAAATAAAAACATACAAAAATAAAATATAACATAAATTAAATAAACTGAGAAAGAAACGACATTTCCTATATACATTTTAGTTTTATTTATCAGCATAAAGCGATAAACAATATAAGTAAAGTAAAATATAACAAAAAAAAAAGTAAAAACAAAATATGTATTAAAGCCTGCAAAGTATGCAAAAATCAGGTGCTTTAAAAATTATTATAGAACTTTAAAAGTAATATTATTATATACAATTGCAAAACATGATTGAAAAAAGTATAATTGTTTGATTCTTTTAAAAAATTCTTGTATCAGAAATTAAGCGGTTCATCAATATTGATTGATACCTTATAAATGTGTTTACGTTCCACGACTCTTTTACGAATCAGATACAATTAATCATATTATTTGATATCATATTTTATCCCAAATTCCTAATTTGGTTTATTCTATATACTTGTATGCTTTATATTCGTTTATCTCAGATTTCAATTTGTAAATTTTAACTTTTAAACAAATAAAAACTTGTAAACTATCCGCACAAACCCACGTCCACTGAGACAGCTGCATAAGGCGACCTATTAATTAAGAGACACCCTCCTCATCAAAATATCAAGAAGCACAATAATCATTGATATTGTTCTATTCTTTAATTGGAATAACATAGACAGTATTGCGACACATTGTAACAAATGAGAAAAATGACACTCTGTGAAATAAACTAGCCTATATGCTTGATTATGTCGATTGCTTGATGCTATTGTCTGTATTTGACTCATGATTCGTAAATTTACCTTTGTGCCTGGTACATAAACAAGGCACCTTGGATGGTTACTTTGTTCTCCTTGATTTTCCTCCTGTTATTGATACTTGGTCTGAAATCGCTTCACTGGGTTTCATTTCTAACTGATTTTAGTCCGAGCAAGAAGTTATTATACAGAAATAATGAGTCCTTGGTCAGAGGACGTCGGAATCTAAAAATCATGTTTGTATTGTTTGTTAAATCATGCGGTCAAATGGTCATTCCTATATGTGTGTCTCCATTATCTTGATCCCTACCAAAACCCTTGCATTATACAGCAAAACTTAAAAAGTAAAAAATTACTTCATATAATATACAAAAATAATATGTAACAAATGAAATGTTCCAATATTAAAATAGAAATGAATATAAAATTGACTTGATTTTTTTTTGTGTGTGTGAAGATTTGTTAAATTTAAAGTTAGAGAATTTATGACATTTATATATAATATTATAATTTAATATTTGTTTTAAACTGTAGGTTATAGCTGTCAATTATAGATTACGATCAATACCACACTTAGCAATATATACAATATTGACAAGGACATAACATCAAATTGAATAATTAATAACTGTACTTGCTTCATATTCAAAATCAATTAAAGAACAACAATAACGTTGCTAAATATTTAATAATGTTAGCCTTGGAAAAGCAGCTATTTGTTATAATTGTATTTATCTAACAATTTGAAATCTTTTCAAGCAAGAACGATTGACACAATTTAGTGGTAATCCTTTTATTTTCAACTTCAAATGATAGTGAGCCCTCTATAATTTGTAAGACTTTTTAGGACAGTATATCATTAATTATTCGCTCTATGACATTATACTTCCATCTTTAGCCTCCATTCCAATATATAATAATTAATAATAATGACACTGTATCTTTAAAGCAATGAAACGTTATGTATCTTTTGGTAATCTTTTGTTTTTATAAGGTAATTCATACATGCTACTAATACAAATTTGCTAGTTAATTAATCAATATGTCAAGAGAGAGTTTTCTCGATTTGATAATTGATCAATGAGAGTGGATTAAGATGTATCAAAATCGACCAATGTCTCTGCCCCCAAGTTGAATTCTCCATAAACCTAACTTCTGTGCATTATATATTGATTTTGCAAATGCATAGTGTAAAGAACATTCTATCTACACCTTGCGACTATACTCATATTAAGCCTTTTTCCACTAGGCGAATTTGTTCATGCGTTTGGAGAGTGTCAGCTTATACACATACACATTCAGCGCAAAATTAGTAGTTTGGATATTCAGAAAAAAAATGAAAATCGCAGCTATTCGCAGAAAATTGTAGCATGATTTCCTGACATATTGCAAGGGTTGTAACTCACAACTCCTTCAACTCCACTCCCTAAGCATCAAATGAGTCTTAGTTTATAAGCATGAACAATTATAAAATAGTTTATCCATCCTGTAATTGGCGAGTTACTCGCTGTTGGATACGTATGACATATATATATATATAAGTATATATAACAAAATTAATTCTCTTTTTTCAATTGAAATTTGATAAAACTTAAACTTGTCCAAAAGTTTGATATAGTTATATAAACCAATAACCATGTGAAGTATAGAAATGAAAATAAAAGTGTAAAAACAAAGGTATACATAACTATCATTATTATAATGAAATTCTTCCTTTAGTGTGTGGCAACATTGCTTTGGTTAATTTTATTTTATCAGTCATCAATCAAAATTCTCACATGGTTATGACAAACATTTGAAAACAGTTGGGATGGTCTAATGCTGGACAATAACCCCATCATCTTCTGTCTTGTCACATGTAAAATATGCCAGTGTTTCATCTCCCTTCTTAGAAATGATAAGACTTTACGATCACTCCTAAAGGTGAGAAAGATCATATTGGTCGTCTCCAGCAAGGGGACAGCTGGTAACAGAAATATAAAGAGCTTGCAAATTAGATGCTATTTTTTTTAGATTAATCACAGCTAGATACCGCTGCTCTTCTTCAATTGGCTGTTTGATCCGAATAACCGGGCAAGTTTCTCAAGGACCCAAAATGCTCAATTTAAAAGCGTTCTCAACTCACCAATTAAGGATTGTTTAGCATATCTATTTAACAGTTTTTCTGATATCAATACAGTAGAACCTCACTGTCACTCCTTAATAGGGATGTCCCCATAATATGAGTACTCCCCAAGGTGGAGGGGATCTAATTATTTTCCGTGTCCTAGTGGTGTCCAAGTTTGTGTTCTAAATGTTCTAAAAAATACCCTCTCTCAATTCTTTTACATGTAAAATTAATATCTCATACATTACAGAGAAGCTGAGCAAAAGTGTGAGGTGTTAGGACAGAAGACAAATTCATATTCAGGAGAAATTTGACAATGTTAATCCTTGTCAACACTATCAAACATTATGTGACAAAAAAAAAATGTGATGTGCCCATATATGGACATATCACTACCACCATATTTGGGTATATCACTACTATATTTGGGCACATTACACTTTTTTTGTCAAACTAGTTTGATAGTGTAGACATAGCTTTAAGGAGAAAAAAACGACAATAACTTTAAATATTCTCCATAAGGGGCTACAGTATGTAGAGTTTATACATATGCAGTATGGTGACAATAGAGGATAAAAAGTACAATAATTTAAACATGAAACTGAGAGAAGAATAACAATAGTTTATTAATAATATAATAATACCGGTACAAAAATTGTTCTGTAACCTTCACCTTGCTTTGTTAATTATTGTTATGGAAATATATTAAAGAAAACATATCATGGCATATTATACATTATTCATAATTTAATTGAAAATATGTATTTTCTTTTTAAAAGTTTTTATAGAGTTTAAAATCACCTGGTACCATCATTATATGTACTTCATTTTCATCATAAATAATATTTTTTTTAATATATAGTAATTATTGTATTATTACTTACAAAAAAAAGGTTGCATGTAAAGTTTTATAGGATACAAAATATGGGTATAAAAATTAAATTCCTTTGTATTCTATTCTGATGGTACAATATAGATAATGAGTTAATATTAAATTTATTTCATCTAGAATAATATTTTCTAGGTTTAGAAATCTTGTAATCTAGCAAACAAGAAAAATATGTATAACCTTTGAAAACTGATTTATATTGATTAAAAATATGATTTTAGTACATACTTACTTTATATATGTAAAAATAAATAAATAAATTAAAATTAAGGCAGTAAATTGTCTAATGGTAACCCTTGATTAGGTTTAGGTTTGATCGTGTTTTAGGGTTAACCTTCAAACCCTTTTGATTATGTTGGGTTACTATTAGAGTTGTCGTTACTATTATTATACTAATAGTATGCTGATAGTAAATAGTAACCCATCCCCATCTCCTCCAGTTAAGCTCTTGGACCAGAATAAATACTTTTACCTAACCCTACAACTCTGAAAACTACAGCACAAATAAACACATTAAAAAAAAGACCAACATAGGCCTAACTATCATATTATCTTCTAATAACTCAGTGAATTTACAATAGTTGTTTAATTATAGATTAACTTTGATGATTGAGAGAGTTTGCTAATAGAGAAGTGAATTACTATTGAAACTTTATGATAAAAAATATATTTGTTGAAATTCTTTTAAAAGTTTTTCACTTCGACCAAAATTGGATCTAAACAAATATTTACCTGACATTTGCTAATTGTCTGTCGGACAATGGGTTTTTGGTTAAATTTAACCTTTGTTTTGTCTTTTTATTTGTAAAATCATTGGGGATTTTTTCCCGTTTTTTTTTAAAAAGTTCTATGGAATTGATAGCTTTATAAAAACTGATTGTATTAATTTTCATTTTCATCATGTTTTTTGGGGGACATATATAGGTAAAGAACTATAGTTTTTAAGTTACAGAACATATGGTGAATTTGAACTTGAGTAATTAGTTACAAACCATCATTTTGTTTCATTGCATTTTCTCCATCAAATCTATAATTAAACAATATCATGGATAACTATGTGTCATCACGTTTTTAATAGATACTGACAAATAATGCTTAAACACTAATTTACCTTATTATCTTTGACTGTTATCCTATACCTAGGTTGTGTCATATTCTTATTGCTAGTATCAATTTTCAAGTCACTTTAATCACCCATGGTCCTGAATTTAAACATTTATACTTTACATGGTTAATAATCTTTATTTTGAAAATATAAAATTGATATATTTATTATTGCACATGGGACAGGAAAACTCTTTCAGCTAGATAGATTTTTTTTTTCACCATTTTTTTTCCTCAAATGCATACTTTAATCGAACAACGCTTTTGGATCAGCGGCACACGTTTATAAAACGGTGCGTTCTAAAATTAACAATACAGTTACAAAAATAAGTTACACAAAAAAAAAAGAAATTGAAATTGAACTAAATAAAAACGGTCAGCAAGTAGATTTAAATATATAAAAATTACAGCCAATACTTAACTCAAAGTGGAGAATTGTTCAAGACTATCGGGTATTAAAACTATTTGAAAAACTATAAGGCATACATTTTTACATTAATATTATATATATTGATATATTTATATTTGTTTGTTTCATGTCAAATGTTGTTGATTTTAAACCCACCTACTTCTGCTATTATACTTAATGCAAATTGAAGGGTCATGTATTAAACATATTCTAAATATTCAACAGAGATCATAGGTTATGAGACAAGTTTGAAGATGCTATTTGAACACATGCCCTTCAGCTTTTAGTCTATACTCTTTGCTTTTTATCGGTGTGGATTTCTTAATGATGAAATTTGTTATTGGATTGGATTTATGAGCGAGTGTTTCTCGTTCATTGACTGCGGTTTGTCCTCCTGCTCTGGGTGGCATATTCCTGCCAATCATGGCAATCTTGTTTTCGCAACTGGTAGGAGTTCCATTAAAGATACGAGCTTGTAATCAACCCAGCATCTTCAATTTGATGGAGTAATTTAGTGCGAATGCTTGTGAAATTGGTCTACGGGAGTTTAGTGACTGTCCGGAAGAATGACGGGTAATAAGTTTGCGATTTGTTAGCAAGTAGTGTCAAAACTGTCAGTTTATAGTGAGGATAATGTTATAATAACATATTATACCTAGGCACTTGTCTAGAACCTTGTCATATATTTTCCTACATAAACAAAATGTGTTTAACTCAGTCAGAACAAAACTAGTTCAATTATTCAACCTCTATATTTATTTTCAACAAATTATGTATATTTGTTTAAATGTACTGTTATAGTTTAGAGTATTTTTAAATTTTTAATTTAAACGATTTATATCTAATTAGTTGTATGATTGTATAGTACTTTGTTTGTTTGTTTGCACGATAGTGTCCCAATTTTTAAGTTATTGTCCTGTATTTTTGGGTGTTAATAGGTATATCTATTGATTTTCAGAAAATTGATATATTGGTGACTTGAAAAAAGCTTTATTATAATAGAATCTCAAGTACCTGTATCTTCAATATGAGCTGAAATATTAAATAGCACTCCCTCTGTCGCTCTGCATTTTTCCAAATATTTTGCTCAGTTCCAAGCGCTCATATTTCT
This sequence comes from Antedon bifida, assembly GCF_963402885.1. Taxonomy (NCBI): domain Eukaryota; kingdom Metazoa; phylum Echinodermata; class Crinoidea; order Comatulida; family Antedonidae; genus Antedon; species Antedon bifida. The sequence continues at coordinate 4,441,708 of NC_136233.1, read as the reverse complement.
TTTGTTAGCACGCTGTCTACACTATCAAACTTTATGTGACACAATGTGATGTGCCATTATATGGACATGATGATGTCATATCATTACCATATTTGGGCATGTAACTACCATATTTGGACACTTTTTTGTCAAACATTTGGTGATGTCACCAATTATTGTGGTTGTTCATTTGAAAATACAAAATAAACTTAATAGCCATATATTATAATAATATTAATATCACGATTTTAATTTCTTTAACATTGAATATATCACATGCTTTGTTTCAATATGGTTATTATATTTTTTTCAGGAATTTTTACTTGGTGACAGCACAAAGGCAAAGGAAGTAATGGGATGGGTTCCGAAGGTCACTTTTCAGGTAAATTAAAATCATGTTTTATTCACAAAAATAATACCTTTACATAACAAATATTTTAAAATATTTATTTTAATTTTTAAAACAGATACATATATTAAATTATGATAGTTTGTAGTAAAAGAATTTTTAGCTTTACTTTGGAACTTAGTGGAATATGTACAGTAAATAAATAAATAATAAATACTAGACCCTATATGACAAAATTAATTTTGAAAATAAAGGTCTAGTTAAACTTATTATTATGCTATATGTTTAAATATTATGACAATGCTCTGTTTGATACAATGTTGTAAAATATACCCCTTTTACACTGCTGAGCTAAAAACAAACTTTGTCCTAAATGTCCTTTTTATACCCAATTCAGTAACCCAATGACATAGGTTGCTTGTATTTACACTGCCAAAATGCCCACCAAAATTGATTAAAAAATCGCGTTCTCATGCATGAAGAGGCACTCTAGTAACAGTCTGCTCATAACAATTGTTGTTTTAATGCCAATACACAAAAATATGTCTACTTTTGAAGAATATTATTTCTTAAAATAAAATTAATAAGAAATAAAAAAACTTATATAGGCTAATAAGTGAACAAAACAAATTCAGTATTTTTGTCAACTATGTAAATCAAATACTGTAGTGAGCAAGCAACCAACCGGGAAAACATATACGCGACTGTTGACTTCACTTATCCGAGTGGTTCAAAGATCTTTGAACTAGTTAAGGATACCTGTGCAAGTCAAAGGTATACTTGAACTAGTGAAAGATACGTGAACTAGTTAAGGATACTTAAACTAGTTTAAGAATATTTGAACTAGTTATTAGAAATATCTGAACTAGCTAAGGATCTTTGAACTATTTAAAGATATACTTGAACTAGTGAAAGATACCTGAACTAGTTAAGGATACCTAAACTAGTTCAAGAATACCTAAACTAGTTTAAGATCTTTGAGCTACTTTACACTGGGAAGTGTCAAGTACACCGGTACTCCCAGGTTAACTTGATGCTGAATACAATCTGCATCACTTACCCAGCTGGTTAAAAGAACGAGTAACTTTCTTCGTCGTGTACGCCGGCCAAATTTTGTATCCCCTCAGGTTACACAATTCTAGATCATCTCCACATTTTTGTGTAAATTAAGTATAAAATAACCCTATTCCGTACCTAACATTACTGTGCCTAAAGTCCCAAATTTAAAGCATTATGTAATTTTATTTTTGTAGGAACTCGTAAAAGAGATGGTAGATTCGGATATTGCTTTAATGATGAAAAACCCAACCGCATAAACCTGACCGAATTTACGAAAAAACACACACAAAAGGTGCTAATTTAATATTCAATAACACCAAAAACAAAAATGAAATATCAGGTTTTCTTTCAGTATTACTGTAGAAATCTAAATATAAACTATAAGTTATAATAACAATATATTATAGAATATGAATATAATGATTTAAATAAAGTTAGTAATTGATTATTTTAAGGTAAATGGTGATGGGAGAATTGCACTGGTTTTAGTAATGATAATTTCATGTCTTGATTTATACAGTAGTGTTGAAAATATTATAACTAAAATTTAAATATAGAAATCTGATCTACTAGTTCCTATTGACAAGGAAAATAATTAGATTACAGTATTATCTTGACAATAGAAATATTGTAGGTCTTTACAAAAATCACAAAAACAATAATTCTTAAAGGTTTTAATCCCATTGTTGATAAAGGATCTTACTAGTTAAGTATGTATCACCCAAAAATGCAACAACCACTAATGTTGATTATTACATTAGTGGGTGATACAAAGAACTAGTTAAGGATCCCTGTACAAATTAAGGATATACCTGAACTAGTTAGATAAACCTGAACTAGTTAGAAGGATGCGTGTGTGTGTTAGTTAAGGATCTTTGAACTAGTTAAGGATCCCTGTGCTAGTTAAAGATATACTTGAACTAGCGAAGGATACCTGAACTAGTTAAGGATACTTAAACTAGTTAAGAATATTTGAACTAGTTAAGGATCTTTGAACTAGTTAATGATCCCTGTGCTTGTTAGAGATACCTGAACAAGTTAATGATCTTTGAACTAGTTAAGGATGCATGTGCTAGTTAAGGATCCTGAGGTAGTTAAGGATCCCCGTGGTAGTTAGGATCCTGTACTATCTCTATGCTAGTGAAGGATTCCTAAACCATAAAATACAATTTCCGAATTAATAAGATAATCAAGTTAAACAGGCATTTAAATCTTTTTAATACTTTGTTGTCCCCCTATTCTCCTATGGTAAATATATTATAGATCTGACCTTAATGTGAACCTTTATTATCTAACATGAAAAAATGAAGAAACCCTTTGTCACCCGATACTTGTAAATACATTTTAATTGTCACTGAGTTTCAATGGCAACTTGTGTTATTATTATTAAACGGTGGAAACAAAAGAGATAGAAACCCAAGACACGTCTAATTTAATTATTTTTTAAAGCGGAAATATTGTAAACTTTCAATTTATGAAAAATTTTTCTTTAGTCATCAGTTAGTTTCGAGCTAAATTATTTTGCTGATCACTGCATCATGGCTGGTGAATTTTTGTTTACTTTACTAATTTTGTAATATTATTACATTAATTTTTAAGCATAAACAGTTTTTATTTTTTGTACATTTGTTTAATTTATTTTTAAATATACTGTATTTTGGATTACAGTAGTACTGTTTTATATACGTATAGTGTGTGTTAGACAAATCATTTAAACATAAAAAAGTTTCAACAGCTGAAACTTTTAATTGAAGGTGTAAGATACTTATTTTGAATTTCTCTACTGCTGGACATTAAAATATTAAATATATGTATATTAGCTTAGAATACATTAACAAGAAGTTCTAATCAGCAGACTTGAAAATGCCTGATATATATAATAGAAAATTTTTTCCATCAAATTCCCCTGCCATTTCACCTTTTCCATCATGTTCCCCTTCAGCTTCCCCTGTTTCCAATCCCATTTCCATCCCCTATTATTCCCTTGCCATCTCACCTTTTCCGTCACGTTCCCCTTCAGCTTCCCCTGTTTCCAATCCCATTTCCATCCCCATTATTCCCCTGCTATCTCACCTCTTCCATCACTTTACCATTCAGCCTTCCCTCTTTCCAATCCCATTTCCATCATTTCTTCTCCTCTCTTCCATCACTTTCCCCTTCAGCCCATACTTTCATTTCCAAACCCCTTCTTCATCCCTCTCATTTTTTGTCCATTACTGTTGAGACTGGAAAGAAAATATAACTAATTTTTTTGATAATTGTGCCTCCAATAAATATTTTGTACAATGTGAACAGTATTACAATTATGTATGAGTAAACCCTGTCTTATCAGGATGTACAAAGTGAAATGTAATATATTATATTAAATATTTTTATATGCAAAATACATTCCATTTCATATAAGACAAATATCGCAGATGAGAAATATCATTAATTTCTACACAGATTAGTTTCCTTTAATTTGTTTTATTTTGTTTATGTAAAGAAGTCAGGAGTCTCTCTTTTTGTTTCCTATTTTTTATTGAACAAAAATGTAGCGACTAAGTGGCTCAGACATTTTTATAAAAATAGATGTATTAATTTTTTCTGGAAGGAGGTAAAGAATCTCAATATTAAATAATTCAAGCAAACATTTGACAACCACATAAACTAGATAAACCTGGATTATTTATGGATCCATGTGCTTGTTAGGAATACCTAAGCTAGTTAAAGGATATGTGAACCAGTTAAGGATTTGTGAACTAGTTAAGGATTTGTGAACTAGTTAAAGATACCTCATTACCTAAGTCCCTCCATTAGAGTTAAGGATCTGTCCATTAGTTAGAATCCCTGCGCTAGTAGTCAGAAAGGTAGCCCGCTTCATTTTTGTTTAAACTTATTGTACCTATTTATTTCGATTGTTTGTTTATGATCATCAATTAATAGTAATTTTAATAATTGTCATCAACTATAGGTATTCCATGCACATAATAAAAAACATAATACATTTAATCTGTATTTTTCTATTGATAAAATAATATCAAATTAAGTTTGTATTGATATACATGTTCTTGGTATTCTAACGGAACCTTCTTTGGGCTATTTTTGAAATATTCGATTATTTGTATAAGTAACTTAATATAAATATTCTATTTATTGTACACCTTGCGCTGCCACAAAATTGTGATATTCACTCTTGAAGAATGATGTTCACTCTGTAAGGTTGACATTCACTCTTGAAGAATGATGTTCATTATGTAAGGGTGACATTTACTCTTGAAGAATGATGTTCACTCTGTAAGAGTGATATTCACTCTTGAAGAATGATGTTCACTCTGTAGGGTTGACATTCACTCTTGAAGATTGATGTTCACTCTGTAGGGGTGACATTCACTCTTACAGAATGATGTTCACTCTGTAAGAGTGATATTCACTCTTGAAGAATGATGTTCACTCTGTAGGGGTGACATTCACTCTTGAAGAATGATGTTCACTCTGTAGGGGTGACATTTACTCTTGAAGAATGATGTTCACTCTGTAAGAGTGATATTCACTCTTGAAGAATGATGTTCACTCTGTAGGGGTGACATTCACTCTTGAAGAATGATGTTCACTCGGTAGGGGTGACATTCACTCTTGAAGAATGATGTTCACTCTGTAGGGGTGACATTTACTCTTGAAGAATGATGTTCACTCTGTAAGAGTGATATTCACTCTTGAAGAATGATGTTCACTCTGTAGGGGTGACATTCACTCTTCCCGTAGGCCATATAGTATTTGTGTATATTTGTGCTCATTCTTGGTGACGGTCTTTTAGTAAAAATAAAATTGTAAAAAATCACACAGTACCTGGTATGTTGTTATTTTGTCTGCTTCATACGTAATATAAATTATAAACACCATAGTTTTATATAATGTCATTAAAAAAATTCTTATGCAGCCTGTAAACAAATTAAAATTGAGGCTTAAATTGACAGTGGTGGTGTTTAAGCCTCAATTTTAATTTGTTTACAGGCTGCATAAGAATTTTTTTAATGACATTATATAAAACTATGCTTAAGAACATTAAACTAGCTTACTAACATTAAAATACATGTTATTTCATTCATTTGTTGACCATTCACTATTCGCAAAGGCAGAAACAACAAAACAGAAACTTTTGAAACAACGAAAAAGAAATAAAATAACTTAAATTAAATAAAAAAGAACAAATTCATTTCATCCATTCATTTTGATTAATTTATGTATTGTTCCCCAAAAATAGAAAAAATGTAAGATTAAATTCAAAATTTAAAGATGCTATTATGAAGTTATTTTCACATTTTGTCAACATAAAATATAATAATTTCGCTTTTTAAAAATACAAAAATAGACACCTACATAACTACACTTCCAGACAATGTTCTTCCAATTGACTTTATTTTTAGTTAAAATAATATCAGATAGAATATTCAAAATTTAGTTTCTATCCATTTTTTTTTTGTTTTAAAGTGAATAACTATTTATGTTGTGTGACATTAAAATAAACATTTTTTAAATGTTAAAAAGGGGACGGGAGCATTTTAAAGAGCTTTGTATCTGTATATGTATATATATTATTATTTACGAATTAAAGAATAAATGAAATAAATGAATTATCATTTAATCATTTATTCAATAATACATTTTGATAAATAGAATATAGGCCTACGTAATACATCGTAAAAGTCTGTTTATTACGATTAGTCAGGATTCTCTCCAAATATAGCAGCTCTCCCTGCTTGATGAAGAACTGTAAAACAAAACCGTTGATATAGCTACTCCAAATTTCTATCTAAACTTATCCATCATACGACTACAATGTTAAATACATTCTTATGTTTTAATTATTTTTTTTTTCCAAAATTGGTGATATTGATAATTAAGTAATTACTATTCTCCGCGTAGGTATTACAGTAGTCACGTGGCCTGATCGACGTTTGAGATGGATACCCTTGACATTTTGGATAACAATAAACGATTTCTTTCACATTGCTAAATTCATCGAAAACAATGTCGTCACGTTCACTAGTATTACCAATAAAGATTCAATTAACATAACAACAAACTTTCACTATTCCATCAAATGTAGTTAAAATCAACTGGTATGTACCGTATTTAATTACTGTTTTCAATTTCAAACAAGTATAAATAGAAACACTTCTCAACCAATAAAACACGACATTCAACGAACATCGCTATAGTTGGCGCTCTAATTTGCACACCGACTTCATCTTACTTTTCCGACTCCAACGTACATTTCCGACACGCAAATCTTGTTTTCCCGACTTGCAACGTGCATTTTCCAACACGTTATTCGTTTTTCCGAACTCACAACGAGCATTTTTCGATACGTATACTCGCTTTTACCTACTTTAACTCGCCACTTTTCTGACACACAACAGGCTAACTAGCATTTGCTTTCTTACATCTCGACTCGTAAATCGCATTTCCCGACTCGCAGCGTGAATTTTCTGGCTTACTATAGGCTTAAAAATAACTCTCTTTTCCATCTCCTCGCAACGCGCATTTTCCGACACGCAGCATGCATTTTTTTCTCGACTTCAACTCGCATTTCCCGATTTCAACTCGCATTTCTTGACTTCAACTCGCATTTCCCGACTTCAACTCGCATTTCCCGACTTCAACTCGCATTTCCCGACTCTGAAAATAAACATCCAGTTTGGTGGTTTTTCAAAATGTTACTCATTATTTAGAATAATATGCTTGTTCGTGTGAAGAATGATAAATAGCCAATTAATGATGTGTAATTAAAGGATAATTAACAAATTTCATTCATTCTCGTTTAACCTAAGTTGTATCGAATGAAAGGAATTAATTGATAATATCCATTTCAGTTTCAGTTTATACCGAAGAGCGCATGCGTGTATTAGTAAAAACTCTCCACCTTATAGAAAAATCAGAGAATGGAAAAACCTCCCAACACATGTAGAATAGATTCAAATTTGAATTAAAGATGTATTGTCCCCTAAAAAAAATAATTTTTATAACTTGAATATGCCATTTTAATGTCACATACTAGTTATCCACTTTGAACAAAAAATGAAAAAAAATATTTACCTGAAAAAAAAAACTGTAGGCCTAATTGTAAAAAAAATAGTCAAATTGGTTGGCGGCCAATGGGTTTTTGGTTGAATTTGACCATTTATTTTGTCATTTTATATGAAAAAACATTTGTTTTTTATTTTTTGTTTTTTTTACGGAAAGAATAACTATTAAAACTACAAATAACCTATTCAAAGTCTGATTCATTTTTCATGTTTTTGGGAGACAATACATCTTTAAAGCAATATTTAAAAAATAAACGTAGATTAGGCCTATTAACTTATTAGGCCTATAGGCTACATGCCTTTTAAATCGATGCTTTGTTTTTTTTTTAACGATTTTCATTATTTTATGTTTTTATATAACTTAGCCTACTATGATGGATTTTAATGAGATTCCAAATAAATGAAATGTAAAAAAGTCGTTAGTCGTATTATCAATAATGGTGATTATGTTTCGTTATTTCTCGATACTTCGCCTGTATATTTCAGTTATTACCAATATTATACACTTTTCATGTATTAAGGTTACCAATCGATCATCAACACTGAGATTCATAACTTAAATATCAAGTGTAAAAGGCCTAAGACAGACGAGCGGTAACGGTAAATCATAGCTTGTCCCACGTATGTATTCTGAGCGGAAACCGCCCGTCCACTCCGCGTTGTGTGTAAAGCAATAACAGATTCTATTTTATTACCGTTACCGCTTGTGTCTACGTAAATTGGCCTTAAATTGCACACGTGTGTTGCTATTCTGTAAACTATATTTTATTTATAGGTCTATATTTACCAATCTACAGTATCCCCAAAATGAATTCTCACCGTAAATTCGCATTGTCCTCATCATAAACGAGACTCAAAGTTATTGCGCCCGCTACCGGACTGCGATTTTATTTTTTGTACATAAGTTCATCTTATGTGAAAGATAGCCGAACTACTTCCTAAATATAACTAAACCTAACCCTCTAAATAAGCTCTCTCTCACTATAAAGTAAGAAGAAGTTGGTCATGGGATTCGAACTCCATACATCGGCATGTAAAGTCCATAGTCTAATCTACTCGACTACACATACGGCTCGGCAGAAAGCGTTTGCATTAGTGATTTGTAGTTAGATCAATCTTACGTCACACCTTATGGATATGACTACTAAATATGCATGTTTATTTTGTGACGTTTCACGTTTCTTATGTACGAAAAGAAATTTCGTTTCCGAGCTACCATATTTAATAATAACTATGTTGGACATAATGTACTTTATCATGAACATTCTCTTGAATATAGCTTTGATTTTTCCACTGTTGAGAATTAAATGTGAAGCCCACATTATTGGGCATCATTAAAAAAAAATAACACTATAATAACATAGCGTTCCTTTTCTTTAAATGATGCCCTGAATATATCCGACTTGATAAACAAAATTGACTGTGCCGTATGGCCAAAGTTACTATGGTTATCAAATCACCACCTCAAGTTAACACTCTATTATCATATTTAAAATTGTATCGAGATCAATCTATAGGCCTATTATGAAATCGTAAACATAATTATTTATTTAGAATATTATATATAGTATGTTTCATTCAATAATGTACAATATACTAGGATCTATTATGATTTTATTTCGTTTTATCTTGTATATAAATACATTGTATAATCCGGGTTGTAAAATGAAAACAAACAAATGAAAATGAAAATCTCGCAAATTCTTTATGTGTAAAATATTTTAAAACGAGATAGGCCTAGATGATAATGATGATCATTGTCAAGTGTATAGAAAATATAAGAAAATTAATCAAACGATTTAGAATTAACAAAAATGTGTTAAATAATTTTATGTAGGCCTAATGACATGAGATAATATGAATGTGAATAAAAGTGTTTGCGCCACAAAAGAGAAAAAAAAGGAAAAGAATAACAAGATTACAAGCAGCATTGTACTAGTAGTATAGAAATGGGAGTTAAAATGGTATAAAACTTGATTAAAAGCAGAAAACAGCAGAAATCAAAGATTAACAAATTCAGTTAGGAGTAAATATAATTAGGCCTGTTTAAAATGTTTAGATATATAGTAGTAAAACATTTATACAAATGTTTAAAAAGAAACATTGATGTAGTATAATTATTTTTATTTTATTTTTATTTTATTATTTATTCAAATATCCACAAATCACAGAGAAAACTGATTTGCTTGGGATTTACAAAAATATAAATATATACAAATAAAAATACACATCTATCGCTATATTAGTACAACAGTATTATGACAATCAATGTTGTTGAGACCAGTATAACTGAGCTGGTGTCCCGTAGTGATGTCAATATATTTTAAACAGTGCTTCCAAATAGTCACGGCAGCGGGAGCAATAGTTCTAACACTTTTAAGTTTGATTTCACAACACATGATGCTGAGGTTTAAGATTTAACAGTGAGTTGTATTTGCTCTGACGTCTCGACCAATGCGTATTGTGGATACAATATTTGTTTGGTTTGACACTTTTTATACGAGCCTAAAGTTACGTCGGGGATTTTTTTTGACAGTTATGCATACCAAATAATATTGTTCTTCGTTCAGTCACATTGCTGTAGTTCGAAATAGTGGTTAACGCTACAAAAAAAAACAAACAAAAAACACCAAAATGATGACGCCACAATTATATCCGTTAACTTTCTGTATTGTAACATTGTTATGTAATCATGTATTGTATGTTGATCTTGATCGAAGGAATGAATGAATGAATGAATATAAACGGTATCTGCTGTTCATTTGAAGACATAAACATTATTCCAATTTTCTCCTTCATTAATAAACATATGCATTTCAGAGTGATTATTTACGATACTTAGGGTTAAGCCTACTAATTTATTACGTATGAGATCCGCATTACAAGGTGCGTCACAGCCGCACGTACACAGACCTGTTCAACAAGATTGATGACGTTTTAACTGTTGATACGCTTAAAGTTTATTCATTCGGTGACGTCACTGCAAAACTTGTTAAAAACAAAGTTCGTGTGTGATCTCGTCTGCTGCCATCCACACCGGGGCTATTAATGTCAAAAATATGACGAGTTGTTCTGCATTCTTCTTCAAACTGTAGAGAACTGTACATTAGGAACATCAACCTGATCTAATAAAACTACGTTTCTTTCCGTCCTCAAAATGTTTTCATTTGAAATGAATACCGCATCCACACGCCAACGATCCATTAAATACGTCTTTCATGTTTTTGATAGAGACTTAAAAGCTGTCCTGGCCAGATGCTGTACTCAACTGCTAACGAAAACAAACTATTTGGTATACAATCCGTAAACATTTGTCCGAAATATTGCACCTGGAGTGTTATACCTCGTCATCACCTTCGTTTATCACCTTGCTGGGCTCACTTTAACCTGTGATTATCACCACTTTCATCAGTGCACTTAAAACTCCATCAACGTGTTTGTGGTCTGGGCTAGTTATTAAAAGTTTTAATTATTTTGGGACATACATAATTTACAATGATTTTAATTTTTTCAACATATTTGTTGAAGAGATTAATTATATTCTTTTAAACCTATAATTTACAATAAGTATATTAGCTACTGTATAATATATATATATTATAACACACCTGATTGTATATTCTTGCAATTTGATTGGTTAACTAGGCTCCGCCTCGTTAAATAGAGCCGTCAATTTGTCAACTCATGAAATATTCTCACCATTCAACTCATAAACATTAACTATTAATTATTTGTAGTATTTAATATTGATTATGCATATTATTGACACAAACAATTACAATTTTCTGGCACTACTGTAGATTTTGTAGCGTACTATTATTAAAGTCATTTATATTTTATTCATCATTTCGATCGATTAATTTTGATACTGAGTTAGTTAATGTGTTAAAGATCATTTTTTCAAAACTAATTTTAGGATTGATGCTTATCATGGCAGCTGCCTATATACTACCTGAACAAGTTGCATATCAAATGGATAATTTTTTAGGCATCTTATAACCTCCCCAGGGTCTATAATTAGACCTTTCTTGAATCGTATTCTGGGTGAAAGCTAAGCCACACAAGCGCAAACAGCACCGGCAGCCAGAGGCTGTAGCGATGAATTGGTATCAGTTCACTTCCCTGGCTTCAGGCTTATGGAAGAAATGGCTTATAATACAACTGAAAATGTCAGTTATATTGAGCTAAATTAGTATTGGAAATTCTCATCGAACCTATATGCTGTTATTTCTTAAGGGAATGGAGCGTATCGTGGGAACAAATCATTTTGTGACTTTATTTTCAGATATTATATCAGAGGTAACACAAGACTTTAAACAATTTCTTGGCCTAGGCCATATACCTTTTTATTTTTGTACAATATTGTAATTTTTTCATATTTTTGTTAATAATAGATTTCATCCTCAAAACAAAATGTTCTTATAAAACATTTTTTTTTTTAAATTTTACGAATGAATAATCGATCTTAAAAAAACCAATTTCTATATTTGTCGATTTTATGATTGCTATTTAGTCTGAGTGGTATTGACGTTTTAGTATTTTTAAATTCAAAAAATGTTCCTAAATTGTTAGCGATTTTATTCGTATCTTTTTAGTTGGCAGGGTTCTTTGTAATTTTTCCTCTATATCTATGTAAAATATTTGTATTTATTTTATTCTGAAAAATAATATTGAAATAAAATAAATATATTCATTATAGGCCTATATTTAATGGAATTGTTATAATCTTTAAAATGTTTCCATGTACATGCTATGGCATAGGCCTACGTGTTCTTTAAGAGGCGGTTCAATTCATAACTATCGATACATTGATGCCCTAGAATTATAATTAAATATTATTATTATATTATATTAAATATCTACAAATTTGGTGTATAGAAATGTGAAAATATGAAGGCAAGCGATTTTCATAAGCGATCCCTAGATTGAGCATCGCGGTGATACAATGAAGCCGCGAGGGACACGTCTACCCCGCTGTGTTGAGCCTCTCCCGCATCGCTACAACTAGCCTAGAAAGAATTTTTCTTTGACAAATTTGACGAGAAGTTCATCTCGATTTGCCTCAATTTGAAATAGATCCCATGCCTTAGCCGTCGGCAGGAATAATTTGGCAATTAATTATGGTTTTATCACGGAATGCTGATTAAATTCTTTCAAATATTTACGACAGGTACCTATTTTATTTAATACTGTAATGATATTAAAACGATGGAGGAGGAGAAATACAATATTAATATAGAATTAGTCACGCGTAAAAAAACATGCCGCGATCAATTATCCAGGCACCCCTCTCACTTAAAACTAATCAGTAACCCAGATATAAGGCATGCAAATACATAAAGGCCAACATGTTTTAAAACAAAAAAATGAGAACATGTCCGTCTAGATATGCGTTTGTATTAAAGTATGTATTTGTTAAACAGAATACAAGGACGTCACCTGAATCTAGAATCTACAAATTTGTGTCTGACGACTTTGACGAAATATTGCCAACCCAAACACAAACGCGCATGCGCTACAAATAACGGTAATTATTGTAGAGCATTATGTGATGGAGAGAATTAAAAAAAACATCAAAAGAGTGATAATAAAAAACGTAAACATTGAAGAACAGATAAAAAAAAGTTCGAAAATCCACATGACGAGTTAACCAAAAGTGGCTTACCAACCAAAATGTAAAATGAAGATAGTAGGCCTACACTTCAATTATTATGTTTAGGCCGACTAAGTATATATTACGTATATACATATGTATTGAAACATTATAATGTATATTCCTTGTTTGAATACTTTGAAAAGCCAATTTCCCCAAGGTGTACAAATGGGTACCTGAAATTTGCGCTGATTATACCTTCCATACGTGTTTGATCCAAAAATGACTGGGGTGATAATATGTACAGCGCTTAGAGGTTTTACAACATTAAGTAGGTATTAATATAAAAAAGGCCATAGGCCTATACATGGCTGCAGTCGCGTGCTCAAATTTCAGTTAGTGTTTACCGACCGACCAACCGACCGAGATGTAGAGTCGCGTTTGCATGAATGAAGAGAGAATGAAGTTGGGTTAATTGAAATCCTAAATACAAGTTGTAAATAAAAAATACCGTTTTCAATTATTATTACCAATATAGTATGTTATATTGTTTCTAGTATACAAGGAGGTGAACTGATTATTAGGATAGGCCTATTCAATTTCTTGCGAACTTTGAAGTTTCAATCGTATTGTGTGTGTTTTTAAATTAATATTGAAAGCTAATATCATGCTACATAACAAGCATAATTAAAACAAATATATAATCACAAATATTTGGATAAAAACATATACATCTGCCTTTAGCATTGATGTGTTAACAACGTATCTTCTGTAAATATTATATCTTTGTTTATGTTTTGCCGAATTAGTAGCGTCTTAATCAATATGTGAATAATCCTAATTGTTTTATAAACACATCGAGAAGGTTTAAATTATTTTGAGCCGAAGTCAATGTGTTTATTTGTGCTTCAAATTGATGATTTTATTCCAATTCGACGACCGTGATTTAGTAACGTCATTGGGTTATTCCATTACACACCACAAAGTAGGCCTACTGTAACAACTTTGTATTTAAAAATAAATGTGTTTCGAATGTCCAACGCAGGCCGAGTTTCCGCAGCCAAAAATAAATTAGGCCTATCTGTTAATTTGTTAACCAACCAGGTAATTATTAATAAAAAATAAAGTGCGCATGATCAGTTATTACCAAACAACCCAATCACAGCGCAACAATTTGTTCTTCAGGTCAAAGGTTATAAACATTTATCCGATAATTATCTGATTTGAATGAGATAAGTATCGGTTAATTGTTCTCAAATGGAATCGGATAAACCCCGTTTCCACATGCACTTTATCGGTTAATTATCGGTTAATTTTTGGCTACGGAAACACGGCCGCAGAGGTACTGTACATACGCGCAACGCAAATATTTTGACCAATCACATGGAGCGGCGGATAATTGCCTTTTTCCAAGAATGACTTTAGTTGCGTACCAATGGGGGGAGAGTCCTTAATTTATTTCAGGAAAGAATATTATGAGATTCATTCAGCTATTATCCAGCTACCATTTTAATCATAAAACAAGTACATTTTGTCCAGCCTCAAGATATTTTATGACGGCGTTTGTGAGTTCCTCTTCATTTGGTTGTTTATGGCCTTTTCAGCGATCAACGATAGGGGATGACTAGACCAGAACACAGGAGTAATACCCTTCTCTTTCTGAAAGATGCACTTGGCTTGGCTTAAATGTTTAAAGTGCACAACAGATCGGTGTGTACACGAGACCTTAAGTTTTAAGTAGGCCTACTTTCCAAGAAGACTTGTTCTATCACCAGAAATAATAATGGTCGTACCTTGAACCTGTTCCAATATTATTATGTGTGGTTCTAACCGCTCGACTTTTCTTTGGTGGTTACGTCAGTGTCAAAACTTACTTGGTTATCTTAATTATAAAATGTACCTCTGCAACTACAATTTGTCACCCTTTGAAAACTTGCCAGGCTGTGATCTTATTAAAATGCGTTGTTAAAAAAAACATTGTAGACTTTCACCAACACTTTAAATATTTGGTAAATAACATAATTGAAACATAAAGATTTAATATAATTACTATACACAGAAAGAAACTAAGAACACATTCTGGTTGAAATAATTTATATTTTGGAAAAACAAATCTGTAGTATTTGAACTAATAGCTTTGTTTTTTTCTTTTTTGTTGTATCTCATCTCTATTTATTTTGGAATGCTATAGGGGCCTAATGTATACTAAAACGCTATCGATTATTTTTATACCGGTACCGGTATTGATCAGATTTTATTGGTTTCCCTAAATTAAAACCGTTCAGTAATGTATTTGGTCTTATATCGCGCATACTTTGGTTCGATTCCGCCTGTACGTACGCCGAAATTACACGTGAATTGTCGACGACACTGGAAGTAAGACAAGTTGCTAGAATGGTTCGAATGTCGTCTACAAATGTGCAATTTGTCAACGAATCATCTTCGTTGCGTGAGTTTGCTGTTAGTTCTGTGTGGTCCTGTAATATTGTGTCTGTTCGTTGATACTATACCACCTCAATACACCTTGTCACGTGCTGTGATAGGGTCGAGCAAGAACGTTCAACTGAAGATGATTCGATAATCTTGCTCTTGGTATGAACCTAAGGGTTGGCGTCATCGACGGTGTAGATTGGCAATATCGATCTTTGGGTTATTACGTATCTTTTAATTGGATCTGTTTAATTTGTGTACCAACTTTCTGTGGCTATTTATACTCAACTTTTTATTTAATAAAAAAACGGAATGAAGCTTCTTTGATGTTCATGCCGTCATTTGTATAGCTTTTACCAGAAGTTTTTTTTTACTTTTTTTGGGTTTCCCACTTTATTTTATTATCTTTAACATTGTTTCATACATTTATACATTGTCTAATCCAATTCATCATGACAGAATTTGGTTTGCTACATGCTACAAAGTATAGGCCTAACCAAAATATTTGCAGTATAGGAATGTAGCAACATTCAGTCAGATGTATTTTTTTCTTTCATTATTTAATTCCAGACCAACAGCGAATCATCGCCACTAATAGGCTGGTTAAAATCTTAATAAAAACTACTTTAGATAAAAAAATTAAATCATTAAAACAAGATGACATCGAAGATAGAAATATTTATTAATGTAACATACATCTATACATGCACACACTTATACTAATTCATGATAATATATCTTTTCTTCAGAAGTTAATATTATTCAATTACAGCTGTGCCGAAGTGTGCGTGTGTGTGTTTAAATATTAATAAACCAAATTACATAGTGTGATTTTGTTTACAAAAAATAATTTCCACCTATGCTGCCCCTTTTTGTTTGTTTTCACAGTTTTAATCCTTTTTAGAAATCTCTCTCCATCTTAAAAGTTTTTGATTTTATGATTAGGCCTACAGTAGATTTATTCCCAAATGTGTATATGCTGAACGAAACGATAATGATCTTTCTTCGATGAATAAAACGATCGATTAGATTCGATTGATTGATCTCTTTCATCATCATTTCTTTCCATCAGCTTGATTTCCGGTCAATGTGTTACTATTTTGTTTTTCTTGTGCGTAAATGATTTTGCTGGAGCTGGTGCTCCGTAATTGGCATGTGTCTGATTGCTGGGATCGGAGTGTGTATAGTTTATCCACACATTTTGATAAGCTGATAGACGTTATAAATATTAGGCACAAATAAACATGAAATGTATGAAAATATACACATATTGATGGATTATTACTGTTTACTGGTTAAGGATGTCTGTTTTGACGTAGGAAATTGTGTTTATCTTCATTTATTCTTGTTTTGATCTTGAGGTAGGAGATATTTGTCAAGTTCGAAGGACGTTTCTATTCTTTGATTGGCCAATGGCTATGAATCCAACAATACCAGCAGTGGAAGGCGGTTTCGGCGCACCATACTGATTTTTTCTAAATTTGAGAACTGTAGTTTCAATAATTCTCAAAACAAAGCTTTACTAATTTGAACAAATTAATAATATCTTCTATTTTCCTAATAAATGCCGAGGTTTTAGTTAATGTTGTATATATACACACTACACTCTAAACATAAATACGAAATAAAAGCAAGTCTTCAAATATACACCTGTTGTTCTAATTTACATGTAATTTAAATATACCTGGTATGAACCATCACAGCAGGCGAAGACGAAGAAGTTATGGCGAATGGATATAATATGTTAAACTCAATGCATTCGATAGGTTTTACTTGCATGTAAGTTATCATTTTTGTGTTCAGTATTACAGTAGATTTAAGGGAGACACCTTCATAACCTAATAAAGTATTGGTGTCTCAAAGTAGGGATTCTACTGCACGTCCTTTGCGTCCTTTCTTCAGTGTTTCACACATAGGCGTAATGCTGGTTGCTGTCTGGGGTTCTGGGGTGGGGAATGGGTGCGCGAACCTACACCGATCGTTGTTACAAGCTGCGTAACAGAGGCCTAGGGAGTACAAAGATAATAATTTTATCTGAAGCGATTTTAAAGAAGTGTATTAATCTCCAGGACCTCAGACCTTCCATGGAATTGGCTAAGAACATTTTAAAAAATAGAGCTGCTAGATTCCCGAAAATGGCACTATAATTTGAAAATTAAATATGAAACAAAATATTGAAAATTAGGTCTTCGGAAATTGCACGTAATATAAACGAAATAAAAGTCTCTACCATGGTATACCCCTATGCATGGACTGTACCGTTTTCAGAACACACCATGTTTACATTTAAATGAATTCTATAGAGTTGGTCAGACCTGCGAGCCTTCAAATATTCTATTTCGGATATAGTGCAGTGTTTATTATAAGAAAAATCAAGTGTTTTTATGAATCGAGTTCGTTCATCGAACTAGACTAGACTTATATAGCCATACATGATTATGGTGTCGATCAATACCGGTACAATACAAACGACAATAACCTAATTTCGTTCGTAATTTATTTCCAAAATATACAGTAGCTTGTTCGATGGCATAACGAATATAACGAGTACAAATCTGACTCCCTTATTATGTATTACGTCATTCATTAATTGGTCAAGCATAACATATTGTAACTAGCGCCATCACATAATAATAAATCAAATAATAGCGATTAAAATGTTTCTATATGTATTATGTTACTGTTCCACGCCAGCTGATGGATGTCCGTAGCAATTTTAGGTTCAATAATCATAAAGATGTATTGTCCCACTGTTAACAATATTATTAATCTTTCTTTATATCACATAGGCTACGGTAAATGGATTGAAAAAAACTTTTTTTTTACCTGAAAAAATGTTAACTAAGGCTCTAAAGTAAAAAAATAGAAAAAGTTTCAGACAATGGGGTTTTCGTTAAATTTAGCCGTCTTTTAATGAATTATTATGTTCTTTTTTCTACGGAATTGGATAACTGCAAAATTCAAAGTCTGATTTTCTTAATAAGACAAGACAATGGGTTTAAATAGACTATTTCGAATTCCTTATTTTACGGAATTGAATATCTTTATTAAAACTGCAAAATTCAAAGTCTGATTTTATTAATCTTACATTGTTCATGATTTAGGTGTACAATTTACCTTTAATAATACAATTTTCAGTATCATTTTAACGTAATTAGTTCATAATTAGTACCACTACCCTAATTAATCTTATAAAATAATGAAATACTGTAAGAATTACTTCTCGGTCTAGACGAAAATTCATTCCCCGGGGTCCGGACACTCATTCAATAGTTTATTTTTACACGATGTATTGTATGTTTGGCTATTTGAACGATAAATCCGGGATGTGCATAACATGTAAACGTATAGTTGTGTGTAAATAAACTTGTCATTATAGTTCAGTTCAATATGTTGTTCGTTGGAATAGGCGAGTGAGAATTTTATATTTGTTGTTTTCCTCTGGCCAAATTGGCTGTCAATAGAGCAGCGATTATATTAACAGAACACCCGTACTAATTATGTTTGTGTACAGGTTTTTTCGTTTATTCTTCTTTCTTCTAAACTGCTTGTCTTGAAAATTAAACATCTTAGAAAGAATGCTCAACCGGTAGTAGACTGGAGGATTTACCTGGCCCGACATAGGTTTTCATTGAATATGCCTAATAAAGCGTTGCATGAACAGTAACGTAAACACCTAGGGATTTGCAGTCAAAATACAAACTTGTTTTATTTTACAATTTGACAAGTTCTGTCAAAATTGATCGACAGTTCTTATTTTCAATTAACAGCTTATTAAATAACTAGTCATTGCAAGCGATGTTTGCATACGATTTTATTCTGAAGTTTAGTTATTTGAGGAAGCAATTAAATGAAAACATTCAAGTATATTAAATTACTCCAAAGCTTAATTCTGCAACAAATAAGTTTTGATATTTCACACACTTGAAAAAGAAGTAAAAATAACTAGTTTTTGTTTGACTTTTTATATGATACTCTACCAAAGTACAAATCAAAACTTAGGAAATACTTAAATAACCTATTATTTGTTTCCTTGGCGATAATTGTTTTTGTGTAGACTGAAATTTAGTCAAGTTTACTGAACATAATATTGTCTAGAAAGTACAATAGATAAAAAATACGTATATAGACTTGCGTTTTATATTTTTGATTTTAGGAATACAGTACAGTAGAAGCCCTATTAAGGGGACACCTTCGGGACCTACAAAATCTTACCCCCTTTTTCGGGAGGGAAAAAACTACTGTATACAAAATGAACAATAATTTATCTGGAATTGAGAAATTGAAAATAGTTGAAACTTTAGCAGCCATAGTTGAAACTGTCAGAATAAAAACAAATCTTTTATTTTAGCCTATGTAGGAAAATACATAATTATGTAGTTATCGTCGATTGTTTTCGTCCTAGAATAAATTGGCTTTACTGTTTTGTTGCATATATGTAAATTCATAGAATTGTTATTAAAGAGTATAGGCCTATGTGATTTATAATTCAATTCATTTGAGGTTATTACCATGATGACGTGTCGAGAAAAAATACAATTTTTATTTATAATTTATATGCAATGTTTGTGTATTCTTCGATGGCGAGATGCAAATAAATCAAATCCAAATTATAGATGAAATCTGTCTAAATTTGACGTCATGTGGTACCATTTCCTCTGTAATTCAATGCAGTTTCAGTGATTATGTAATTAGGTTCAAGTCCAGGGTTGATTACAAATGTATAATATACATTAGTATATCTAATAGTTTATCTAATTGAAACAATAGGCTATTGTATACGACTTCTTGATGACTTACTTCAATTAAGCCCTGTGATATAACTGTGTCACTTATGTTTTATATTTCGCCTGATGAGTGCGGCCAGCTAGATGCTGGTCATACGAAACAGATTTGTAGCGATTAAAACAATGAAGTAACCAAGTTTTCTGCTGTTATTTTATTTATTTATGCTCTACCTTGGTATCGAGCACGCTATCCTAACGGTCTGATACTTTCAACATGAGTATATATATATATTTATTTTCTGATTATCCTCATTATATTTAGGTTTGAAAAGCATTTATAAACCGTTACTTCTCGTAGGCAGATGGTGGGTGGTGCCACCCCCCCCCCCCCCCCCTCATTCATTAAAAAAAAAGCAATACCGTCTGTTAAACTATGGTATAGTACTAGTACTAGTTTGGTACACTGTACTTACTTTATTTACCAATAAGTACTACTTACATCGTCACTGTATAGAGAGGCAGTGATACCAACAGGAGGAGGGGACTACTCAAGATGGCCGCCATAGTTAAAAATTAGTTTAATATATAAAAATAAATCAGAACACTTATTTTTATTAAAGCACAGTGAACTTTTAATAAAAATAACTGTATTGTTAACCGCAATGAAATATCTTGGTAAATTATCTAGCATTTTTGTATACCAGGATAGATTTAGAATACGCTTTTTGAACTCGATAACATTTGAGTTGGAGTTGAAGCATTGGACAGTCTATATAGCTATGGTATTTACTTAAAGTTGAACAGTAAAGAAGAAATAAATAAATTATTAGTAATAGGCTTTATACGTAAACAGAAACATACATAAGTTTTTCTTTGTCTTTTTTCACAAAAAAAAAATCAGATATCACTTTACTTTCACTGACCCGGATAAACACAATAATCGATTCTAATACGCGACCAAGACTTGTTCCTTCAGACTTCCGGTCCCAAATCTTTAACTGTGCGATTATCATTGAGGAAACACTCAAAGTTACTTATCTTAAAGTTCGACAGTTGACTACAGAACATTAAAAATAGCACAGTAGGCAATGACAAATGTCAACTTTATCATAAATCTTTATTTCAAAATGCATACATCAAAATCAAAACCAAGGGAATGCGTACGTATTAATTGAAAGAAAAATGAGGTGAATTATATAATACATTTTGATATATAAATAAATGTACGCTATAAACGTAGCCATCTAGACTACACACTCTCAAAAGCTAAATTTATTATTTAAAAATGTTTTTATATCTTATTGTTAATAAAGTATACCACATACAAAAAAATCACACTAAAATTAAAATCAAAATTATTTAGCTGACTGCTATTTTTAAATAAATTAATTACAATAAGGTTTGAAAGTACTATTTAGTAGCATGAGGATAGAGCAATACACAATATAACGTTTTTTGTTATAGGCCTAACACACAATTCGTACACAATAAACAATTAATTTTAGAAAAATATATTTCATTGTCTGTTCTTTGTTCTCTCTGTTATAATATAATATCAGTATTTGATTGTTTGTGTCGATACATATTATTTAGAATCCAAACACATTTATGGTGTCTCTCTTATAACTATTCTCCGCTTTCCACTGTGAAACTCCATATGGAATAGTTACGTAAGCTTGGTGAGGCAGCGATACGTCACGTTGGCTAGGGCACGTCAACTGTGCATACGACGAAGGCTGATAGCGAACCGACGGGTAAGAACCGTATGCGATCGGGCTACGAGTGTCGTATAAGCTACGGAGTCTGTGAACGAATTCTTGGTTTGGACTTGGTGAGCCTCGGTTGTATGCTGACGGTATTGTAATATTAAGAGATTCAGATTTAGGCGAAACTCGTTGAGTTTTAAGTGGAGGACTGTGTGTAACAGTCGCATTTTCCTCCTTCACTATGTCCACCTTTTCCGTTAATCTATCAGATTGTTCAAATTGTTTAACTTTCAAATTGTCGTTTGTAGGTCTACTCGACTTCTTAATTTCTTCTTCCTCGCATGAATGAGATCGCTTTCTTTTCAAACTTGGTTTTCCTAACAGATTTTCAATACTGAAAGAAGTCAATTTATGTGAAGTTGGTGGTTCCGAACGATTACTAATTTCGTTTATACAAATGTTTTTTTGAAAGTCCGAGTTTACATGTTCACCAGTATGACTTTCGTCATTTGCTTTACATGGTAAAGTTAAATGATCACGTGTTGAACGCTCGTACCGGATTTCGTTTCTAGCGTCCTTACCGGAATCCGCGCCATCTCGTAGGCCTACATTTCCAGACGCACGCTCCACGCAATGATCGTCATAATCGCGTACGTCTGTCCCAGGGGCACGCTTACCAGTGCGGTTTTCGCATGCTTTCCCGGTTACATTAGTGTAATCACAGCTTGAGTTCTTATTATTCTCGTCACTTTCATTCTCTCTGTCAGATTTGTCCTCATTCGCGAATTCTGATCCACCGTCGTCACTTTTGTCGGTTTCGTCACTGTTGGTTGAATTGGGGAACGCCTTTGGTCGTCGCTTTCGTCGACGAAAATTTCCATTTTCGAACATCTCTTCACAATCTGGAGCCAGTGTCCAGTAATTACCTTTTCCGGGTTTTCCCTTTTCTCGTTGTAATTTTACGAAACAGTCATTGAGGCTGAGATTGTGTCGTATAGAGTTCTGCCAGCCTTGTTTGTTGTCATGGTAATAAGGAAAGTTATCCATAATGTATTGATATATTCCACTTAATGTTAGTTTCTTTTCACTGGATCCACGGATTGCCATAGCGATCAGAGCTATGTACGAATATGGCGGCTTCTGAGGAGTTTCCCTTCTCTCTAGGGACGGCAACAGTCCAAAATGATAACCGGCAGCTGCGGCAGCCGCAGTAGCATATGCGTTGTCTCGAAGACCGTAGAAACAAGGTGTCGAATAAGTTGGAAATTGTATGTGTCCATAATGGTGTGGAAAAGCCTGGTAAAGACTGCTAAGGGAAGCCATCTTGATGCAACTAAGTTGAATATGCTCAGCAGGCAACTCCGTCAATTTATGTCTCTATCTGTTTCTAGAATGTGTGAAGTTATTATGATAAATAATTAGGCTTGTATATATTAGAGCACTGAGCTAATCCACGAACGCCCTCCTGTCACCCGCAGACCGTTTCAGAATAAACTAACTGGAACGCTAGCAGCGGCTCTTATTCACCTTCTTGTTTTGTCTTCGTGATTTTTGTTTTAGGATTGTTTAAATGTTGTATGTTGAATTTGGATGACTTTCATAGCGGTATTGAAACCGTAACAATGCTTAAACAAAACAAGTTATATGGTTCCCATTCGCTGCCCGTGCGAAACGAACAATACACACTTATCTGCCTATTTCTACAAATTGCGCGCTCAGTCAGCCAATCAGAGACGAGAATTTCCGCAAAGTTTGTTTATAAAGTTCTAACATCAATTAAGCATGCCCACCCAAGTTGTTTTGTGTCTTGTTTATTTTGAAATTTTGTTGAAAAGAAATTGACCACCCGGTCTGTATACGACTGGGGTTGTAGAACAGTTGCTTTACGCAAGCAAAAGGAAAGTTCACACTTGCCAAACCTTCCTTCACTCTAAACACACAGAATGATTGACACCGGCAAACTGTTGTATTTCTTGACACTTTGAATAGCCAGTAATTTTTTTACAAAAGGAACAAGTGTTAGTCAACTGTACGGCGATGTTTTTCTTAATCTTTGTTTTATTTGTACACCTTGTATTCACGCAGCTAAGAATATCACCGTACTTAAGTTTACATAACGTCGCCTTATTTAACAAAATGTCAAGCGCATTGTACGATATTATATTGAAACTTTGTTTAACATCTGAGTGACATAGTTTAATTCGCCGTCGGCTTATTAAAATTCAATAGCAATTTGTAAAGGTAATTTTAATTATGCTTGTAAAATTGTTTGCACCTGATTGAATTTTTGTTATAAAATACAAATTTTATTCTTGAGGAGGTGATTGAATGTGGATGGAATGACGAAGTTTAAAAATAACGAATAAACAGAGCCATTACTCGTCTACACGAGAATTAAAGTAAAACAAGTTACTTGACAACACATGTATTTATAATTATATACGGTATTCTATCGATAAAACTGTCTACAATCTATACCTGTCCACAACAAAATGGCCTACCACTGCCGAATTTCGTACAAAAATATACAGAAACACGTTCAAACTGCATCTTGTATGCAATATATAAATAGGTAGAAACCATCCAGGATTAACATTCAATCTTCCAGATTTACATTCAATCTTCCGGATTGACATTCAATCTTACAGATTGACATTCAATCTTACAGATTGACATTCATTCTTCGAGGTTAACATTCGATCTTCCAGATTGACATTCAATCTTACAGATTGAAATTCAATCTTCCAGAATGACATTCAATCTTACTGATTGACGTTCAACATTCCCTGGTTAAAATAATATTTTAAATATAATCATTTTTGGCGAAGACGTAAACGTTACATAAATACACTTTTATACGCAAATGTGTCGGGTGAAACTCTTCATGTGTACGTTGCGTTGAGGGGAAGAAGTCGAAGAGGGGAAGAGTGTTCAAATGATAATGATATATATCATGAATTGCCGAACTAATATCATACATTCTTGTATAGATCTAAAATAGGCGCAACCGATAACTTAAATGTGATTAGCCTACCCCCTTTTTTAATGGAAGATCAAGAAATTGGATGGTATAAAAGCTTAAACCTCAACATAAAATAACATGTGGGCCTATAAATAATACCGTAACTACATCTATAAGAACAACAATTGTAAATTTGATCAACATTTGGTCACATGAAGATAAAATCATTTCAGAGGAAGACGCGTCCCTCTTTAGATCCGCCATTGTCTGATAGAAAAGATAAATTCAGTTGCACTTTATTATTATCACAGCTTTATATACTTTACCCTGTAAAGCATAAATCAGGATGTATTCTTGTTTAATAAAAGGCGTTTTAAAAACACAACTTGGACTTTATATAAACAACGTCCACAAAAGAGTAATTGTTACACCCCAGCACCCATGTGCATTTTGACCGTATCAATTTCTTTCTTTTCCTTAAGCTCTTCGACAGGCACGTCAATCTTACTTTCTTACTTTTCTGTCATTCTTCCTGTTAAATATAGGACGGTGCGTAATACGGTAGCATGACTGACAGACATACTCGTGCGCATGCGTCAGCGTAATTTTACCAGAGTATTAACGTGTTTTTAGACTGACGATCATATACCACATTTATATAGCGCCCTTTCATGAATAAACATGCTCAAAGGCGCTTAACAAATAGTTAATAACCCGGCCGTTTTTTGGATCAAACACGTATGGAAACATACTCCCATAATAATGCAGCTTGTAATCAGGGCAAGTGTCCTGATCTAACCAGTACCCATTTATACACCTGGGTGGAGAGAGGCAAATGTAAGTAAGTGTCTTGCCTAAGTATACAACCAATGAGACAACTCACTGCGTCCGGATGCTGTATTCCTCTAGGATAACTCAATAATCAGCAACAATAATAACAGCGGTATTCATTTATAATACAATGAAACAAATTGAAGATAAAATTGGGAAAATAGATACATAATATAATAGTAACCAACAGAAAAGTAAAATAATAAGGGCACCTGATCGAAACTCACGACCTATGACTTCTTTTGGCATAATATTATTAGCTAGCCCTAAACTTTTCACCATGGTTCCTAAGTTTTTGTATTCATATTTTGGCCCATTTTAGATCGTTCCACTGCACTGTATTGTTGTTAATGATTATGTTTTATCCCTTCCAAGACGAGTACATGGGTGGGCAAACGTAAGTTAGTTTACTTCAAGATGTTTTTATATACTATCTGTTGAGAGCATTAAAATCCCACAAATTTATAAATAAACTATAAGCAAATAACGTACTGGTATGCATGACGACAGATCCGACGAGAGAGAACATAATGTAAGCCAAAGCTGTCTGTGATAGGCCTAAACAAACTTTTGTCTAGTTCTCATTGCGTGCATGGTGCGCCTATTCGATCAATGAAAATGTTTTATAAATTTAAAGATGTATTGTCCCCAAAAAAACATGAAAAACGAAGATTAATGAAATCAGACTTTGAGTAGTTCATTTTGCAGCTTAAAAAAAATTATGTTTTCACTTATAAAAAGACAAACAAATGGTTAAATTCAATGAAAAACCAATTGGCTGGCAGCTAATTTGACTACTTTTTACTTTAAATTACATTGTTTTTCCTATCTAATGTTTGGTAATATTCAACAAAAAAATGTTTAAAAAATATTTTTTCAGGGGGACAATACACCTTTAACTAAAAGAAAAAAAAGTTATTTCATCTCGACGAAACATTCTTGAAATCTTGAATTTTGAAATCTCTTCTTCTTATCTCTCTGGTCTGATATACCAGGCATCATCTTCATCACCATAATCATCATGGACCATCCTTTTTAATCTCTTTCTCATTTTCTCTCATCTATACATCAGCATTGTTAAATTTTAAAAAGTCTTAAACTGCAATTAGAAATATTTAGTGAACACGTGTTCGTTCATCTTCGTTGTCAACGTAGGCACATACCCAAGCCTATTATGCAAAATAATAACGCTGGTTAATATGATTATTAATTTAAAAGCCTGATGATGTTACCTTATAATGCGAGTTTAATAGGGGTTACTGTGTTGTTGTGATTGTTATTGATTGTAATAAAGGTGTTTATAATTGGCGTGGTGCTTGACAGTCGGTGGTAGGTAACTTTTGATCAGCTCATACTATTTTACATCGATTAGGGTTTACATCAAACTTGCCATCAATTGCACCATGATGGTGTTTTAATTGTTTCTAGGTAGGCTTAATTAGCGTCGCTGTTCGGCTAATCGTGACCCAGCCTGCTCATTCACCAAAATGTGGTTAACAAAGTGCGATGTTATGACAGCAAAACTCGTTAATGTACAAGGTTGACAACCTTCGGCTAAAGTTAAAAACTGAAGAACGTTATTGAGCCTTATAATTTTTAAGATTTTCATGAATGTTGTCATGTCTTTAATTAACATACATAGCTACTGTATTTCTGACGATACAGGAGACCTAGGCAATGAAATAATATTATCACATAGACTACTTTAGTTCAATTGACCCCATATGATAACGGTACTATTAAAGTCCTGGCTACTTGATTATGAACTCGTAAATGAAGATAAACCAGACATTATGTTATTGTTAAAGTCGTTGGTTCACGACTAGATTTGTCACGTTTAAAAATTTCTCTTAGTCATCGATATAAAAATAGTCGCTTTTATCTTATAAATTCAAGATCTACTTTTCCCTCATTTTTTTTTACCTTAGTAATTCTTAACCTTACCTTAGTCAAGTAAAAAAGATGAGTAAAACTCGCAAGGTGCCTCTTCTCAAATAAAAATTGTATGTTTATCAAAGTTGTTTTTAAATGAGTTGGTACTTTTGGTGGTTACAACCCATTAAGTTAGTGAATTCTATTCATTGATTACTCTGGTATCTGAAAGAACCATTCCGATGATCTTAAATACAAGAAAACAAATAAGAAGTAAAAGAATATTTGTAACTTCAAAAAAGTTAGGTTGTTTCGTCGTTTATTTCGTCCTTGTCATTTTTATATAATTCACTATGTCGGTCGGTTGGTCGGTCTGTCTGTGTGTCGGTCTGTCTGTCTGTCGGTCCGGTATCACTATGCATTGTAGCACGCGACTTAATGGCTGTTGGCCTTGTTCTAAGGATCTTTCAGTTTATATAGATGTTTGCTAGAGATTGGACTGTCCTGAATTCTCTGCTTAGGATAATAACGCATTCTTAAATGAGTTACACCTAATATTCTTGAAATCAATTATCTCTTCCTCTTATCTCAACCACACTTTGAATATTGTACGGTAGTCTTTTAAAACGATCTAACAAATTTCTCCTAAAGTTTCGTATGAATAGTTCTGTCAGGTTCATCGAATTGTGTTTTTTAAAATGCTATATAATAAAGGAAATTTTTTCAGATAGAAAAAGTGTCAACTTTCTGCATATTTTGTTTAGCGAATAGCAATAGTAATATTCATTATGTCTTTTTGAACAATTTTGAATAAAGTGGAATAACTACTCAATGGTTAACTAACTTAATTTTTATTTAAAAAGATGAGTACGGTACTTTCTCCTTTACCGTTTTTGTCCGGCTTAGGCCTAATTCACGTCAAGAAGATTTTTTTTATCATTACTTGTTAGGTCCCGCTTGATTTATGAATTACACCTCAGTGTTTGTCGTAAATATCGGCCTAACATGGAAAGTTCAAACACAGTTTGGTTGTCGGTTACGACATGATCTGTATTTAATAGCTTCGAAATAGAAGACGGAGTAGTCGGGGGTCAGTGACAAACAGCAAAGTATCAACACTGTATACCAATAGTTTATAGCATGTTTATTTTCAGCTGTTTGAATCGTAAACACGACGAATATGTGTTTTGCAATTTTTATTGACGTCGGAATGCACCGATCACAGAGAGAATGAAAAACGTGTGCATTTTCATCACGTCATAAAAGACGCACTAAATCATATAATAAACGAGGTGTTTAAAACATCACTAACCCGAGATTTAAACATTTTTGTTGAAATGGGTAGAGGATTTAGTGGGTGGTCAGGAAATCTGTGGTTTACATTTTCCTTTTGAAAAGTAAACTAGGGGGACTCTGACGTCACTGCCACGTGATTACGTGCGATATAGCAACAAATAGGTTTTCTGCTGTAATATATTATATTAAGATCTTATTTAGTAAAATAAATTAATGTATACTAAATAGGTTAGTCGTATCAATTATAATTAAAGTTGATGCCACTGACATTCATGAGAATTGATAGCGAATTTCTTATTGGCTACGACGCAAACTTCGTTTGGAAAAAAATAAAATTGTAATAATTTACATGGAAATTGAAACATGTGTAAGATAAGAATTAGTTTTAAAGGTAAAGTAAATCACACTGCAGTATTAAAAAATTCTATGCACATGCCATTTTCCTACTTTATTATATAGGCCTAGATTAAATACTAAATGAGATTTGGAGACAATTGGGATCTAAAAATAATTATTTCGCCCTTATCTTGAGTTGCAAATGTTCCGGTATGTTTCGTAAACTGTTTAATCTAAAAGACCAACATTAAAAATTGATTGTTCCACCTATAACTAGCATTGAACCTCTGCGTACCACGCCGGTTGAAAAATAAAATGTGTATTCTGTGAGATACATCAATATCCATTTTATTAAATGTTCTTCATTTTATTTTAATAAAAGTGATAAAAGTTAAACAGTTTTTAATAAAAGTTAATAGGCTACTATGAAATAATAATACACAATAGCCTGATTTCTAAATCTGTTTTTAATTATTACACAAAATGGAATATAAATGTTGAGAATGTTATTAAAGCTGTACGCTTAATCCATACCATTACTTTGTAAAACTTGCTATACTCTAAAATGACCATTTGTATTATAAGCCTATTGTAACAAATTCGAAAATCATTTTTGAATTAATATCAATATCAGTTACTTATGTAGGCCTAGGCCTACTGTGCTGTTTTTAATTCTAAAAACTTGAGATATACTGTAGGGCTACTCGAATGTCCGATTATTTCTTTGATGTTTGATAAATGTATGTTTTTAGGCGACCCGTTATATTCAATTCAATTTTTTTATTTCGTTAAGTCGAACGTTTTCTGACAGTTACGAAACCAATAGGATAAATACAAATGCACTAACATTGAAAGAAACAGGCCTAAAGTAGGCAGACCTAAGGCATACTGACAAACGATATTGCATAACACTATAACAATCGTCGTAGGCCTACAGTATTATATTAATATATTTAATATAATACATTTCCAAATATCAAATAAATAATTACCTTACAAATTCTGTTCCTTTTCTAAAAAAATAACTTCTAAAATCTATTTCTGTATTGTGTAACAAACAGCGCCCCTTACGATTACGGAAGCACAAACTTTGTTTTCATTGTCTAAGACCGTACACAGGGTTCACTGCAGTTTCACATTTATAGCCCTAAACATTTTTTAATATAAAGATACATAGTTCCCCTAAAAAAAATAAAAATTGACTGTTCTCATTTGAAACGATAAATATACGAATGCAAAAGATTAATTGTTTGTTTTATAACACCCCAACAGAAACTGTTATTAGTTAATCCACTGCTTTCATCTTTTATCAGTCATTTTCGAATACTCCGATTCAGTGCTCCGATTTTTAAAATATTTACAACAAGCTGATCATGAAATAGAACAATTAAATATAACCGTTTAATAGAACCATTGTTATCGTGTAATAGAACCAATGTGATTGATACAAAATGTACCCATTTAATAGGAAGGATACACCCAGGTATGTTACAACACTTGATAACGATGATACACTTATCAAATCCAAATAATGACCATAACATTGTTGATACACACGTGGAAAAATAATCTAAAACTCAAATTATCTATTATAATATAGTGTATTAATATTGTTATTAATATGGTGACCTTTGTTATCAGTACCTTTAGTAAATCATGACCCTTTTTGAACACACTTGAACTATCAGTTTAATACCTGTCAGTCATTCACTGGGATGTTAGGATATAACGACGTCGTGTGTATCTGCCAAAAAATATGAAATAATTATAAAGATAAGTAATCCACCTAGCGGAGATCACCCATTGTTGATACAGATCAGATGCCAATTATTGTATTGAAATCAGGGAAAGAGTTAGATCTCACTCTTCCATGATTTAAATATAGATTACATACAGCTTGGTATAATTTCCTATTCAGTGACTTACCACGAGTTTGCACAATGTAAGACGATTTCAAGTGGTCATTAGCGTCTAATTTCATGATCTTCCTAATCTGCTTGAGCTTCTGACACGAGGAAGGGATTATCGCTCTTTATCCATGTTTATTTTACAAACTTGAAAGTGACGAAGTCTTGCATAAGTTCTGTCCTGAGGCAATGTCTTTTACAGGGTACTCTATTAACATAAAATACATAATTCCTCCATAATTTGAATCAACTGAAAATCTATTTTTAGTCAAGTGAAATCATTATTTTTGTTTGCAAAATGAGCTATTCCCGGTTTGATTTATTAATCTTAATTGTCCATGTGTTTTATTGGGGGACAAATACTGTACTCTTTAATAAAACAATGTTAAGCTATATATACACTATCAAACTTTATGTGCCATAATTTATGGACACGGTGACGTCATATCACTACCATATTTAGGCTCATCATCACACTTTTTGTCAAACTAGTGTGATAGTGTAGAGACAGAGCTTTACGTTAGTTTCCAATCCAATGTGCAACTTGGATAACATTATAGTATCATTAGATCGCAAGAAAACGGGCCACGTGGTTTTTAAAGTCCTCTGTGAAAAAATGGTTAGGTTTAAAACATTCACAAACCATTACTTGTGACTATTGCATTAATTTATTGTCGGGGGTATTTGGAACATCATTTTTTTTCTTCTTTTTATGCATCCGCCATAAAATAATATCATTTAAACCAAAATGAAATCTGCATTGGTATGCAGCAAATACACATACCGCCCTCTTTGTTCTAGTTGAGAAGAACTAAAAGGAACCAGTAATTGCGAGCTAAAACTGGTCCAACTGGTCCGGACAATTCTTGTCACGAAACTATTTTAAATTTGTTATTACATGGACTGTGTCACAATTGTTTTTCGTTTAGTCATTTGAAGTCTACCGGACCGGTATTTTTTCCGATAAAGAAAGCATTTGTTTTCCACTAGGCAAATTTATTCGCGCGAATCGAAAGCGTTGCGCCTGTTTATGTGATGTGTATAAGAAAATGCGCAACCATTCAAAACTCAGGAATGTTTCATTCTCGCGATTTTATTCTGTAATGGATCGGGGCTTTGAACTGTTTAAATGTCGCTGTGATTTCTTGTGAAATAATCGTTTTGCGGCCTGGAGAATTTATAAACGCTTAGGTATAAGTCATTGGATAAAACAAATGCTTAGTATGCCTAGATTCACAGAAATATTAAGATAAATAATTAAAAAATATTTGTTGAATTTGCCATTTTAATGTCACATAGGCCTAATACAGTTGTTATTCACTTTGACCAAAAACTGGATCGAAACAAAAATTTATTTTCCTGAAAAAAAAAATGTAATTTAAAGCAAACAAATACCTAAATTGTCTTTCAGACAATGGTTTTGGTTAATATTAACCATTTATTTTTTCTTTTTAAAAGTGAAATAATAATTTTTGGTGATTTTTTTTCTACAGAAGTGAATAACTTGATTAAAACTGCATTTTATCCATCATTTTAATGTTTTTGGGGGACAATAGATCTTTAAGATATATGTCTATATATAGAATTAAATACAAATTATTTTTGTTATAACACATTGTCTTAGGCCTACTTAGTTTTGTAAAGATGCTATTCTTCCAACATTGCAGAGGTCATGTCAAGTTCCACTATTGCTTTTTTCTCACGACTCCTAGATATTTTTTTAAAGAGTTTGTTTAAATTATCATGAGTGTTTGTCTTGGAAACGAATTATCATCTATTAGTGCAGGTATTACCTTTGCTATTGGCAATATCTGACCGGCAATACGCCTACATAAAAATAATACTGTATTGATAAAGGAACATGCAGTTTGCCTTAACTTGATCATTAGTAGGCCTATTGTAATAATCAACTATCAATTAATGTGAAATCAATTAGGCCAATTCAAATGCTAGCAAATAATATATTTATACAATTAAGAAATTCACTTCTTGCTTTATCCATGGAGACATTATTTCGAAATAGTTCCTCCATCTTAATCTGTGTGCTTAATTGAGACACCGAATTATGTCATGTCCTTTCAACTTGTTTTCAAGTCCAATGAATCGTTATTATAAATGAATATTATACATTTTCCGCTGCTGATTTTTGCATTATTGTAATAATGTAGGCCTATACGACCACATTTTGCTTTATAAATCAATCAGTTGTTTTTTTATTTACCATTAAAAAAAAATTGTTAGTTTTAATATTTATAGGTCATTTTGTCAATGTGTTTATGTCATCCTCGTAATATTAGTAAGTGTAATATTTTAATATACAATAATCTTTACCTCAATAAAGTATTCGGATCGGTGCATTTTCATTTTATATATAGGCCTACAGTAATTCTAGTTATTTTTGTCACCTTTTTTGGATTTTTTTTTTTTTTATTGTAATAAAGATTGTTTGAACTTTGAACTTTTTATTCTTCATTATAGATTCATTTTTTAAGAGTTTGTTTCTGTTGTTTACTTTGTTTTCCAGCTGTTTTTAATCATTAACATCTTATACTTATCTCAGAGTCATTAATTAAATTAAATTAATAAATTAATTAAAGTGTTTTCTGTTGTTTTCTGCTGTTTTCAATCATTACCATAATGTTAAATGTTGCAAATTATGCATTTCCGGGAATATTAAATCGTTCGTTTCTCAGAGTCATTAATTTTTCCAAAAATGATTGACCTTTTTGTTTTTTAGTGCTTTAACGATTTGTTTTACTTGTTTTTAGATTGTATTGTATTTATAACTTATTTCATAGAATGTCCATGTGTATACACCCTTGAGTAAGCTTGTTCGGTTGTTTTACTAGTTAAATTATTATACATTTATTGTTTTTTTAGAAGTTCGTGTTGTTTACTTTGTTTTCTGCTGTTTGCAATCATTACCATAATGTTAAATGTTAAAAATTATGCATTTCAGGGAATATTAAATCGTTCGTTTCTCAGAGTCATTCATTCTTCATTCAAAATAATTGATCTTTTAGTTTTTTTTTGCTTGAACAATTTGGATTATGTATTTATAATTCATTTCATTGAATTTCCAATGTTTTACTAGTTTTACTAATTCAGTTTCATTCTTATTTATATTTTCTGCTCGCTGAATCGTCGTTTTTTCCTTCTCGTTCGTTCTTTTTTTCACTCTCTCTTTTGTGGCGTTAACCACTATTTATTCATTTCACCTTCAACAGATCAATACAATAATTGATTACTTCTATAATAATAATAATAACTATTTCATTGTTATTCTCTCTTTTGTTTGTTTTTCTTTTTGCTTATATTTTCTCCAATCCATTATGTGATTTGACCAGAAACAATTTATTCAAAATGTTATGTTCTTAGAATCTGTACGTTAATATTTCTTTTCTGTTAGGCCTATATCCACTTTAAAAAAAATAATTTTCTAATATTTTTTGTTCTATAATTCTCTACATCTAACATTGTAAACACTTAACTACAAAATGTACTACAGGAGATACATTTACATCTAATGTTATATGTATTTATTTTCAGTATGTTTTTTTAGATACATTTCATTTGTTTACCCTTTACACGTATACATAGATATATATATATAAACACAAGAGGCAAAGAACATTAATTCTAAACCGCCCGGTGATATACTGAAATTTAATTAATTAATTTGAAACGATAAAGATATATATATATATATATATATAATATACATACCACCGCTGTACGTTCGTTCTTTGTTCGTGGTTCATCCATTCCTTCTTTTGTGTTTTTAATGGGATAACGATGTATATTTGTCAGTATTCTATTTTTTCTTGTGTTTATGCTAGATAATTTTCCCATTCATTTGTTTCTGATTTCCATTTAAATGTGTTCACTTTTGTCGTTTGTGTGACCTACAGTACTCGGTCGTTCGTTCCGTCGTACTTCAATTTTGTGGTTCGTAACTTTTTGTTTTTACTGGAACAACGAAGAGAATATTATGGGTTCGTTGTACTTCATTTTTTCCATAGTGGCATTGCTAAGCAAACAAGAACGGTCTGAGGCTACTCAATTCACTGATAGACATGCCATGATGCTACTATTACTTCCTTTTGATCTATTTTTCAAATTGTTTGTGGATATCTATTGTTTTTGATTGATTGATTGACATATGCAAAATTGCAATTTACGAATCAGTTAAATGTACTTTTTGGGTCAAACTTCTAGGCCTACTTGTTTCAGACAATACGTACTTTTCTATTGTTACGGACGGGGTGAACTGTTTATTCCCCTACAGTTATTACCTGAGGCCTAATATTACATAATACAAATTGATTCAAATTTATTGTCTATCATATTATTACAAGCGATATTTCAGTTTTTTTATTTCAATTATATCATATATTTTGTTATTGCATTCATTGATTCAATTTAATACGATAATATTCTATCCTTCCTTAAATGTTTTACTTACGTACGGTACCTTGTCATTTTAATCGTGCTAAAAGTTCTCAATTTAATTGTACTTGGATATAGCATCTTGGGTATTATGAAGCTGGTGATTGTTAAATGTTTACCCTAATGTATCAATGTGCTAAAATATTGATCATTTTTTCTATAATTATGTTTTTTTTGTAAATCGGATGTAGAGTATTGTAATTTGTAATATTGATACATGTTTATATATTTGTTTTTTGTTGTTATAATTTTCCATATTTTCTAAGGACAACTGATGAAGGGCTAGTGAGTGTTGCCCGAAAGCTTTGCAAATTGTTCTGGCTGTTTTACTTTATCGTTTTTATGTATAGCTTTTCGCTTATTTTATTTTGTATCTCAATTGAGATCCAGCCACTGATACCCACAGCATTTTGAGAATGTTGCCTTTGGATTTATATCTAATATATAGTATATATTTGGCTACTGGTTTTGGTATGTTTTGTACGATAATAAATAAAAAGATAAACAAATAAAATCCAGTGAACCATAGTCTTTAAGTACTTGCCTTGAAAAAAACGGTGACAGGTTCGACAGTTTTACTCGACAGTTACTTTGTAAACTTTCTTACTAAAGATCGCGCGATTGACAAATACCTTATACTGTAGAACGTAGATCTGATATTACGTAGGCCTATGTATAGCCTATGTTTCTCTAGACATACATACATGCTCTATGTATCTGTATTTATAATGTATAAATATATAGCCTAGTGTAAATGATGTATAGTTTGATTTGTACAAGTATATCTCCTAATATAAGATAATAATGATTGTTATCATTTATAGGAAGTCAAGTTACGTTTTAAATGTTTTTATTCATAACAGTTTGCGTATTTGAATAATGTTTTTATAACCTACTATTGTAGATATTAAAATCTGCGGCCTATTTAATTTATCTATCGACTATCTAGTTTCTACTTTTACATTCTAAGTTCAAAAGCATGTGTATACGATACTTTATAAAACAATACGAACGCCCTCAACGGTTTTAAACTTTCAAGAAATATGGTACAGTAATTTTAACAATATTTGCACGCTCGTCGGCGGCACGGGTCTCACATCTAGGTTTCAATACGCCGATCTAACTTTCATGTAATCCCACATTCAATGGTTATGATCCATTATGATTATGAATTAAGTTTACTAATGACAATATGTTTTGTTTTATTAATCTATGAAACCAATCAGTTTGAAATTTAGAGCATAACATAGGCAGCGAGTTGTTGTCAAACACTGTTTAGGCTTTAGCTGTGATACGAATACTTCGCGACCAACCGACGTTGTTACACAAGTCAAACAAAGATACCTTTTTAAAACATAATTAAATCAGATCAAGCAACGTTGTAAAACAACATTCTTCATTCTTTCTTTATTTACCAATAGCAAATTGGAGCAACATAGCTTTCGTTAATCGAAAGTTTGCCCCTTACTAAATACATTAAATACGAACAATAACACTGAGGTAGCAAAGGCAGCATTTTTTTAATCGAAGCCTTCTGATGCGAACGATATAACTATTCACCTATTCTCCTATTAAGGGGACACCATCAGATCTCCTTAGTAGGTGTCCCTTGAATATGTAGACTAGTGTTTTTCATATATTCCTCCTTCTAGTTTCAGAGGAGTGCCCCATATAGAGTGTCCCATAAGAGCAGGAAGGGTCTAACTGTAAGTTGACATTGAAGTGAAAACGCCCTTCACTTTATGTTACTGGAAGTTCAGTAATCAACTTCAAGTACGAAGAGTACACCGGTACGTACAAGCAATAAATTTGATACACACTATTGAGTGTGCATGAGTTAGCATTTCGTAATTAATTTTGGAAAACACAATTTATTTTGAAATATGGAGTGTGTATTTCAGTAGCAGATCCGAAATTGTGAATTATGTTCGGTAATGTGGGGATGGGGTTGTAGTAAATAAGTGTAATGATTAGTAAAAAAGTTTATATATGAATAGGGCTACATTGTGTGTAAATACAAAATGAGAACCTTAAAGTTTAGAGATACCCACAAAAGAGGGAAAACTAATTTTCTTTCTGAGAATTTAATGAAAATGGAAGCTTTCCCTTGGATCCGTCTGTGTGTATGTGTTTTCATATTTTCTTGTATTGTGAATTTTCCTTCAAGTTATATGCCTAAATTAATTTTGTATTAAAAATAATTAAAATTAAATTACAATTATCCAAGCATGCACTGCTCACGTGTTCCTGCTCTCGGTTCACAATAGGAGAAGCGACCCTAAAAATGAACTTTTATTATTCTTGATCAAAATTGCTCATAATGTTTCCTGAACAAGCCACATGGAATCAATCAAACCCGGGAAGATTCACCACAAGAACAACAATACAACACGCCAGACAGCTGCAAAGTAGAAAACAATACACTTGCGTGCTGGCGCCAAATCAGGAAATGCATGGATACCTATCCGGTTTCACCTCTACACTTCTTATCTTTGAATGTCAAAGTCAACCATTTCCCTACTGTAATCCAAAGTGAATCGCTATTAAATTTGTCCACCTATAACAGGAAAATGGTGTAATACAGTGTCACATATGTATCACATGTTACCCTGTATTTAAATAGGCCATAACCCTAACCTAATTTAATACCAAGTCTTCTGACATTTAATAATATCTACAGACGTCACATGTGACACTGTATTGCATAAATCGCCTGTGATATTAAAAATATAATTCCTTATGTTGAGATACGGCTGTCCATTGCGTACAATAGGGGGAGGTTAGAGTATATGGCCATAATAAAGAAAAGTAAATAGGCCCAATCAATGTTTGATTACAGTATGAGCGATGATATAGATTTAATAAATAAATTAAGCAAAGTAATTAAATTAAAGGGATTGAATAAGTAAAAAATGATTACAGTATTATTATTATTATTATGTATAAATAAATTAGGCCTAATAATAAACTCTTGTTATTCACGCGGAGTAGGCCTACTTGTTCTCGTTAGGGTTGATATAATCGAATTCTTGGGTGGGTGGAGGAGGGCTAGCTAGTGGAATTGAAGAATATTAATTTGATACAAAAATAGACGAAAAAACCTCCGTTTTGTAAGTTTCCAATAGGCCTACATTTACTTCATTTGTTTTTCCTTTTCATTGTAGTGCTCTTCTCCTTGATTTCTTTCACCCCGCCAGAATCCATCGTTATCAAAACCATGGCTCATAATTATCACGGTATAATTATATTAATTAATATTTTTATCTCAAGTTTTTATACTTTTATTCTTATTGAAGTTTTATACCGTGTTAACTACCAGTTAGTGTTTCTAGAAAATCTTGTTATTTTACGTTTTCTTGTATATTAAAATTTAAATTGATTTTGACTAAATAAATAAATAAATAAATGAAAGAACGGACGGACGGGTGGACGAAAAAATGAACGAAGGAACGAACTAACGAGCGTATACCTTATCGCGTTAGATAACTGTACACACTACTTTCAAAGTTGGTCTAACTGTTGTATCTTAAACTAAGCCGTTACTAACAAACCACCTACGGGTACATGCAAAACTAGAGCATTGCCCATGTCTAAATAATATTCATATGGAATATTATACAAAGTCGGTTATGTTGTCTGTGAAATCACGGTTTCCGTAGAAAAAACCTTTGAACAAGAAATAATACCCTTAAAACAACTAATAAAAGGGATGTGATGACGTATGGTGTTATGTTGTTTAATGTCGTAATATTTCATGTGAACCCGTCCTACATTTCATGGCACGGTTATTCAATTATACATAGGCCTAATAACTTTTATTTGAGTTTAATTAATAGTCAATGTTACTGTACGCAAGGCAATCAAACAAGCCTGGATGTACCTACCTGATTTTAAAAATGTTTATTCTAGTCCAAAAATAGCCTTCACAGATTCATATCTAAAACATTAAGCTCTGTCTACACTATCGAACTAGTTTGTAAGTGTAATGAGCCAGATATGGTAGTGATATGCCCAAATATTGTAGTAATATGCCATCATCATGTCCATATAGGCACATTTTACCAATGTTATGCTAGTGGTAATTGGCATTCATAGATTTAAACAGATCAAAAACATTACATTGCTTGCACTGTACAAATAAC
The DNA here is from genome assembly GCF_963402885.1 of Antedon bifida. Lineage (NCBI taxonomy): Eukaryota > Metazoa > Echinodermata > Crinoidea > Comatulida > Antedonidae > Antedon > Antedon bifida. The sequence continues at coordinate 4,402,002 of NC_136233.1, read as the reverse complement.
ATTTTACCTTTTTACACTGATTTAGTAGTAGATACAATTGACACAAAGCTAAAATAGAGTACAGTGATTTCAATATTATGAATAATAATAATTTTGTTTAACTAAATGTAGGCCTATTTATTTTGAGTTTTTCTGAAGTTAGAAATTAGTTAGTATTAACCTTGTGTGACATACATTCCAACTTGAATACGGTACGGTAATATTATATGGCAAGATATTGTTTTTTTTTGTAACGAAAAAAAAATGGTAATGGGTATTTTAACTTATCCTCATCACTTACAGTATATGAATGTTTATAATTCACCCTTAAAAATCCATTTTGTTTTGTTTGTTAGTACTATAAATGCATGGTTATTAATGTATGATATGCATAAAACACAGTACTCTCCAGCCGACAGTTATGTGTCATGATCCCAATTCCTCTCTTCGCCGCGGAAATATTTGTTACTTTGTGAATGGTTGTACTATAATTAATAGGCCTACTTCAGTTCTTTTTTTATTTATATGTGAAGGTTATACATAATTTATCTAAAATGTATTGGCATATCATTTTTATGATATATTTATGTTTCCGAAGCATAATTGTATAGTGAATTTACTGTACTCTTTGTTACCTTGACTCCATTGCACTTTTTATAGAGATAGATGGCGCTGTTCAACAAACTCACTGAAGCCAACGGAATCGCATTATTGCGCGTAACCACGGCAGACGAATTGTGATTGATCCATCAACCGCAAACAACTACCGATACAAACGAAAAAAAGAAAGAAAATCCGCATCGGAACAAAACGAATGCAATCAATTAGCAGGCACCTGAACTTCCATTTGAAAATCAGGAAAAACGATTGTCTGGATGTCTCCTTATCGCGTTTTAAGACCATTCGCGTGCTAAAGTGTTTCCTAGTCATGATTTACAGAAACCCAACAACCTTTCACTTTTTATCTTTTCATATTCCATCCACTACACTGTCAGTCATGTTTATTGGTTCCTTATTACTGATGACACAACAGCCTATTGATCAGTAAAATAACAAATAGATATTTCACTCAATATAATTTTTCCCAGTCATAAAATTGCGTAAACTATTCTTCTGTTCATTAGATGGGTAATAATCAACGCAAGTTGCATAACTATTATTGATTATTATCATTACCGGGTTGATATGATGATATTTGTTGATTATGTAGGCCTAGGCCCTATAGAATAGCCCTAGGCCTAGCCTATGATCCTATACACTGAATTTCTTTCACTCAACTGCCACATCACACTACCCCTCCGTCAAGAGGCATATGCCTACTTGTATTGATTATTATCATTACCGTATTACTCTGATTATATTTGTTGATTATGTAGGCCTAGGCCCTATAGAATAGCCCTAGGCCTCTTTCTTTTCCTTCTTTTGGAATCATTTACAAAGTTTCCCTTTGCTTTCTCCATACTTGAATGACTCTTTTTGGAATATGTGAAGTATGCTGAAAACCATCCGTACATATGCTCGGAGTTCACATTAATAAAAGACAAAAACCCAACAAGTTAGGCCCTACTGTGCTACATTGTATAATGTATTATTATTTATAGTAAAACATGTAAAGCACAAGAACATACATAATATATTTAAGCCTCAATGGATCGTATAAACAGTTAGTTGTAAAATAAGAGGAGAGAGCTCGGTTGAGTCTCTATAAACACCTCGCATAAAATACTAGTTTTAAGCCTAGGCCTATATGTTAGGCCTAATGTATTAATTTAAAAGAATAACATTAATGTTTAAATGTGCAGCCCCTGCAATGCACTTTTTTTGTTCGAAACTTTGTTATCAATTGATTTGTTGTTTTTGACCTAAACCTAAACCACTTTGATACTCATACCTGTTTTCAACACAAGATCAAAACCAATTTTTCCTGAAGTGAATAAAAGAACGAAAACCTTGTCCCACCTCACCGTATAGGCCTAACTTTCGTAACTGATTAAATGTAAAATAAACAGAAAACAGTTTCAAAATCTATCATGCATTGAACACATTATATTAGAATCAACAACATAGATCATCATGATTCGCTAACAAAAGAAGCAATACTGTTTGAAAAAACCCCCCAAAAAACAGATTATAATCCCTATTTGGAACACTCCTATTAAGGGAGTACCATTATAAAGTAACAAGAGTGGAGTTGTGGCTTGTTGGTTATGATACTTGGCTACCACTGCAAGGGTCCTGGGTTCAAGTCCCGTCACATGTCAGGATTTTTTTTAGACAAAATTACAACTCCACTCCCACAGACTTGTAATAAGACTTTGTTCATGTAGAGCATCTTGTGTATATGTTTGTCTTGCGAACCTCTGAGGATCAGCAATTGCTGGATAGATCAGCCGTGTTACAACCGCTAATGTAGAAAACGCCAGCTAATGTCGAAACAACCGTTAATGTAGAACAATCCACCGCTTATGTAGTAAAACCTCCAGCTTATGTAGAAACACCAACAGGTTATGTAGTAAATAAAAATCAACACCAGCTAATGTAGAAACAGTCAACAGCTTATGTAGTAACGAAAATTTCCTCCCAGCTTATGTAGTTACTATCGCCAGCTAATGTAGAAAATGTTATATATTTTACAAAAATGTCTAATTCATGTGCAAGCTTCGATCTTTACTTAGCTATCTCGTAAGCAACCAACTTTCTAAAACGACCACACATCGTAATAAGCTACCATCTCTGTTAAGGGACCGCTTCTCATAATCGACCACGTCTTGTAAGGGATCACCTCCTCTCATAAGGGACCGCTTCTCATAATCGACCACCTTTCGTAAGCGACCACACCTCTCGTAAATGACCACCTCGTTTAAGGGACCACGACCTCTTTCTCTCTATTAACGGACCGCTTCACATAATCGACTATCTCCCGTCACAACGACCTCTGGTAAGTGACCACCTCTATTGAACGTCCACCGCTTCTATTAAGGGACCGCTTCTTATAATCGACCACCTCTCGTAAGTGTTCACCGCCTCTCATAAGGAACCGCTTTTCATAATCGACCACCTCTCGTAAGCGACCACCTCTTTTAACGACCACACCTCTCGTAAGTGACCACCTCTTTTAAGGGACCACGACCTCTTTATCTCTATTAAATCTTCAATGATGAGAAGCGGTCCCTCAACAGAGACAGTGGTCGTTCAATAGGAGGTGGTCACTTTCGAGAGGTCATTGTGATGGGAGATGGTCGATTATGAGAAGCAGTCTCTTAATAGAGGTGGTGGTCCTTTAAAAGAGGTCGTCACTTACGAGAGGTGGGGTCGTTAAGAGAGGTGGTCCTTTAAAAGAGTCGTCAACTGACGATTATGAGAAGCGGTCCTTTAATAGAGAGAAAGAGGTCGTGGTCCCTTAAAAGAAGTGGTCACTTACGAGAGGTGTGGACCTTAAGAAAGGTGGTCGTTTACGAGAGGTGGTCGATTATGAGAAGTGGTCGATTATGAGAGGAGGTGATCCCTTACGAGAGGTGGTCGATAATGAGAAGCGGTCCCTTAACAGAGATGGTTGCTTACGATGTGTGGTCGTTTTAGAAAGTTGGTAGCTTACGAGAGGTGGAAAGACTGATAGCTAAGTAAAGATCGATGCATTTGCACATGAATGAGACATTTTTGTAAAATATATAACATTTTCTACATTAGCTGGCGATATTAACTACATAAGCTGGGAGGCAATTTTCGTTACTACATAAGCTGTTGACTGTTTCTACATTAGCTGGTGTTGATTTTTATTTACTACATAAGCTGTTGGTGTTTCTACATAAGCTGGAGGTTTTACTACATAAGCGGTGGGTTGTTCTACATTAACGGTTGTTTCGACATTAGCTGGCGTTTTCTACATTAACGGTTGTAACAAGCCTCATTATATATGGTAAAAAAAAGTTTTTTTCCTGTGAATTAATATGAGACGCAATGTATTGTGTGTTAACAACACGACACCCAATCCCTATTCCAAATGGACACTGGTTGGGTCCTGAAGTTGTCCCCTAAATAGAGGTTCTTACTGTAATCTAATCTTAGATATACGAACATCAAAATATGGCCATCATTAACTCCAAATTTCCAAACGTCAATAACTATCATATTAAAAACTTACCGCTATTGTAATGTAGTTAAGTTGATGGGGAAATGTTTAATGAATAGTCAAGTAGGTATATGATCTGATGTTTGAAACTTAATAGTCTGTCTTTCCATAGGTTTAGGTACATTTTTAGCGTTGCGTGCATACGATTTTACTGTGGCGGAAAAAAGCTCCACACATGGCAAATTAAACACGTTTAAAACCTAAAGATGTCTTTATATTGCTCCACATGTTTAACAATCAATTGGTTGGATACAGACTACATGTTTGGAGTGTATTTAGAATCTAAACATGTTCATATCTAAACATGTTTAAAGCTATATTTGTCGGAAATGTGGGTACAAAATAAGTTTATAAGATCTAAACACTGTTTTTACAGTGTATAAAAATAATATTAACATTTAAAATTATTTTAAAAGTCAAAACAAGACATAACTGTTGTAATTTGTGTTTTAGGACGCTTAGATAAGTACCGTACTTACAAATGGCCTAATAATTAATTCAAATGGATATTGAACTTATATTACAATGAATGATCATCTGTGGTTTTTATCGTACATTTGTCGAGTTTCAAATGATGCCTAAATATAGACTCTTCTTAAAATGATTAAGTAATCATAGAAATTCATATTGGATTTTGTAATGCGTTTTAGAATGTGACGTTGAACATAAATAACAATATAGGCTTACAAAATGTATATCGTTTGAGATTTTAGGTTTTGCCTCTCATACAAATGACTACGGTAGCCAATACATTTGTTAAAGATAAGGAACAAAAAATCATTTTGATTCAGAAATATTTATAATAGGCTTAAATGTTGATAGACATAGACATGCTATTTTAGTAGGCCTACTTTTCAAAAAGTATATAATACTCCGAAATAATCATAAAAGTTATATCATAGAAGCCTATGTCATGTTAATTATTAATTCATGTTATTGTTTCTAATAAGTTTTTGTTTTACTCAAACGCCTTTACGTTGAATTTGAATCGAGATTTTTAATTTATAAAATAGAATGTAGGCCTAACTTGCCATTTGGTAAACTTGCCGAAACAGTTATACAGTTTTGTGTGTATGATTTTAAATACAAATGTAGGCCTAAATCAGTATTGTTGTTTTTAGCTACAATTTATTATTATGACTAAGGATGTATTTTTTTTATAGGAGCAACTACTATATTTTGCAAAATTTACTAACAAATTTTTCGGATTTAATTAGTGATAGTGCCTCTTTAAAGTTACTGAGGATTATCGATTATTATTTGTCGCCCTCATTATTTTTACTTAGCGTTTCTTTGTTTGCGCCATCTTTGTGTCTTAGTCCCAATTACAAGCTGGTTAGAAGAAATGGGTGTCTGCTAGAATTCAGCTATTGCTTCTAAAGATGTCTAGTTCTTGCTAAGCAGAGTTAATCAAGCGGCAGACGATCGAAGCACACTCGCTACCGATGTTGAAACCGATATCTAAGTAATTAGATATAAGTACAGTGTTCTTTCTGACGATTGTGTAGTTTACTAAAAGGTCAATTACATGAAAGAGTAGGACAATTCGATTCGATATAATATTCAATATTCCGGTAATGATTACATACTTCACATAAAAAGAGGTTATAGATTTTACTTCTGTCTCCTAACATTGTTACATTATAGTGCCATTAGGCGTAGAATTTATTTATTATATTATTATCTAATATGGTAGTTATTATTTATTCAAAAGAATAATGTTTCGTTTATGCGCTTATAATATTTAGGTCAAATTCAACTTGTGATAGTTCTAATTAAAATAGCTAGCACCGTACACAATTTACTAAGACTTGTATTGAAAATACGTCGTCATGGCCTCCAAAGTTAGCCCAATTTCCAAAATGTGCTGAACTATATACCGAGATACAAAACGAAACCCAAAGTTAACGCTAATATACTATTTAGGTCAAATTAAACCTTTAGTTAATACTTCTAATTAGAATACTTTTCTTATAAGCCAGCACAGTACACAATTTACTAAGACTTATATTGAACAAAATAGGTCATTATGCCTCCAAAGTTAGCCGGTCCAATATTTCCAAAATGTGCGGAACTATATAAGTACAAAACGAAACCCAAACTTTACACTTTACTATTTAGGTCAAATATAACTTTTAATTAATAGTTCAAATTAGAAAACTATTCTTATAGCCAGCACAGTACACAATTTACTAAGACTTATATTGAACAAAATAGGTCATTATGCCTCCAATATTTCCAAAAACTAAAAATACAAACGAAACCCAAACTGAACCACCCTACTTCGTTGGAGATCAAAGACCCGACATATATTATTCTGAGCTTAATCCATTGATGACATGTATTAATAGGAAATAGATAATGGTGATTGTCTTTATAAGTTACAACCAGGTCATTCTTCCTGCAACTGAGGAAACGAATCTTGGTCCTAGCTTACACTTGTGTTGTAGGACTATTCTTACATATCCTTTAGCTTGTGCTAATGATCGTAATCAGATATTTGAAAAGGTTTGATAACTCTGGATTGTCTTCCGTGTAATTTCAGGGTATTGAACGACAAAGCGATATGTTAATCCTCCATCTCAGTGGCTGAGGTTTCGGCAGATGTTTTGAAATCTCTCGGTTTTCGAAATATTCATGAACTTTTGTCACTTAATTTCCAACAAAAATTAGCCATTGTGCTGTGTTTGATTTATTTCGTGTTTCCAGCAACCCTTTTAGCTAACGGCACCATGTGTCTATGTCCAATAAATGTATTTTATTCAAACTACTATATGAAGGTATTTAATGGTGGTGATACCTGTGGGTTCATTCAGTATGGCATCCTGGTCATTGGCTTGTTTTGAGAAATGCCAACATTTACTTTACCATATAATATCGTGAAAATACTAATATAAAAATAGATTCTGTAGTTGCAATATTTTATCTATCATCCATGGTTTAATATCAATGACGCAGACAGACATACGGTATAGTAAAAAACATTCTCATTTGATAGAATTTTTTTTTAGTTGAATAGGATAATATAATATTTTCAGGATTTGAAAGATTGATTAAATTTAAATTTAAATCTCCGTGTTTTAAATGTTTTCTTTTGGATTATTGTAGACCTATGTCATTATTTTTTATTAATTTATTATTCAAATCAAACGCACATTATATGATTTGAAATTGTAGGTATATACAATACAGAGAAAAACAGAAATACAATTTCACAAAAAAACAACTTCCATGCTAAAACGTTTGTTAAAGATGGTTAAATGTGTTAATCTTTTTTTAAAATTACAAGTAAATCACTGGAAAAACAACAAATTAGTGTTTCAGTGTTGAGTACCGGTACTCTTCCACCACGAATATCCTCACCGCAGATAGAAGAGGAGTTTTTTCAAATTCGGATAAATTAATCTACCAGATTCGTTGACAACTATTAGGAGGTGTGATCTTGCAACATACATTGATCTTTTAAATTTGTATATCTATGTACCGATCCCTTATAGGCCTACTCATTTTGAGTCTTAGATACTTTTTATAAGCTTGTACAAATGTTTTTCTTGGTGCAATATTTTTTATATTTCGATGTTTTTTAAGGGGCAACTGACTCTTTGAGTTATAGTAATTGTTTTGGTTTAGTTGCCCCTGAACATTGTGCTCTGTTTCTGAATAAATAAATGAAATGAAATTTAATAATAATTTAAAGACACTTTACCCACGTTTTTCCATCTAATTTAAGGACACAAACTGCATATTTATAATGTGTTTAAAGTATTATATATATGCATTACTTTTACAAAAAGTCAACAATGTCAGGGAAACTGTTTACCCCAATGTCTCTGTGTGTCAATTTAACCAGCTTACTACATTTACAGTACATCCAGAAAACATGTACCATACCCACGCATTTTTTCCGCAGACCTCAATAACTCTATCCTCTATTGTTCTATACAGCCTTTATGAGCCTGTACAGATAATGTCAAAAAACAAATGAATTAATATAATGAAAAAAAAAATGAATGAGAAAATAATCCTGAATCACATTCATTCAAAAAATTTCTAGACTAGAAATAAAAGTTCTTAACAACATTGCAAGACAAAATAGGTCATTACACCTTTAACTCTCTTGTTTCTTGTTGCTCATCTCACTAGCATTATCCTTGTCTCGAAGTTTACGTTGTTTTGATTTTATAAATACTATTACCTACAGGCCAAAGGCATATTATAGTATTCATTCATAAAATATTTGTTATTGAGAGATCGGCACATATTTGTTTTTATTGAAAACAATAAAAAGAAATGTATTTGTTAAGCTCGTGGCGATAATTCGTTGGTAGCATTAGGCAAACAAATACTGACATCTTCAAACTGATACAATGTTTCTTTAAAAGATTACCTTTATTTGTTTATATCGAAGGGCCATCATGATATCAATTCACTGATTCAATAATCCAATGACTTTAAAAACAAATTTGTGTAAGTTATGACAACAGAAAACACATGGTTATGCCAACATGTATTAATACAGTATTCAATCAGCGGCTTTAAGTAGCCGGCACGATGTCGATTCGCTGCCTCGTCAGCTGTTTTAAACCACTGCTCAAAATATTACTACAAATTACGGACGTACAAATCGAAAGATAAGTATTTCATGATCGTTGTATGTGTCTTTGTTAAATCGCATGGCTTTTTATGCTAACAAAACAACACAACTGCCTTCCGTGTATCTAGGTAATTAATTCGTACAGACAATTCGATATATTTTGCAAATTGTCTCAGTTGGATATTAAGCGGCAATGAGTTATTGTGAAACTGTTGCAAACGTGTGCTTCATTACTCTGTCAAACGCGTATACAGCCGAGCAAGGAGCACGGTTTGACGCCGTGCATGCATGCAAGGAGGCCTAACTTCATGTCTAGGGTGGCCTGAATTTCACCTGGTATATATCGTTTTATCGTCTTTAGAAAAATTGGTTCCAAAACAGTAATGTCTTAAAATTGTTACCGACATATTTTGATGAGGCTTGTGAATAGTCGCGTGATAGCTCTGCATGGCACGCGAGAATATAGATGTTAGTGGAATGAGGGCACCGAGACGCAAGCACAAATGTAATTGTAAATTGATAATCATAGAGTACCAACAAATTGCTTTTATTCGGCTTGATTGAATTGACCCAGTAATACGATTCGTAGAATTGATTGCGATGCTTTCTCAATTGGTCATGTTAGCGAATTCAATAATTACAATAATGTATCAATCGCAATGTGGTCGCCGTAGCCTACCCATTTCAGAGACAGAAATCAAGTAATAGTAATATAAGCCATGGTGATTGTTTAAAAGTGTAGGAACTTAATTAGGACCTTCTTTTATTTTCACATAAAAACACATAATGTACGATTATAAGAGATTTTCTCTTGGAAAAGTTGTAAAAATACAATACTTTCACTGTTTATGGTGATGATGATGAAAAAAAAAAATGTTAGAAGAAATTTAAATAATAATTTTCATGACTTACAACCGTTTACTAGTAGGCCTAAAATAAGTTTTCTGCTGATTTTAGCTACAGTACAGATGCCTTTTTTTGTAAAAAGAGTGGCTTTGCAAGACGCGTCACCGAAAATATAAAATAGACCTTCAAATCTTTTCAATTAATATAAAAGTAGGTATATGAAAAGGGGAAAATTACAACTCGAAACTTGAATCGAATGTTTTCTTTTCAACACAACTAAGTATCTGTTATGTTTTATTCCTATATTTCGATAGTCAAGGCTATTTTAACTTTGTTAATATTTCCAACGTGAATAAAACAACCAGTGACGTATAGTGAGGACGGAGATGGTGAGAACAAAAGAGTTGATGAACGTTTAAAAAGGCACGTAATGCCGTTGCTCCAACAATTGCCATACCATTTTGTTTCTTTCTTAAATACAACGGATAGCCCAATGTGCGGTTAGATTATTGATATTAAAAAATAGTATAATGATAAAGATTACGTAATATTAATGACGGGAATGTTCATAATGGTAATACTGAGGGTGGTAATGTTGATGATAGTAATGCTGATGAGGCTAATGTTGATGATGGTAATGCTGATGAGGCTAATGTTGATGATAGTAATGATGATGATGGTAATGCTGATGAGGCTAATGTTGATGATGGTAATGCTGATGAGGCTAATGTTGATGATGGTAATGTCGATGAGAATGTTTATAATGGTTATATTGATGATGGTATATGTTGGTGATTGTGTTGATTGAATGTTGATAAAGGTAATGTTGATATATTGATGATGGGACCGTTGATAATGGTAATATTGATGGTGCTACAGAATTTTGATGATGGGAATGTTGATAATAGTAATTGATAGTGGTAATGTTGATGGAAATGTTGATGGTGCTAATGTTGGTGGTGGTAATGTTGATGGTAATGTTGATGGTAATGTTGATGGAAATGTTGATGGTGGTAATGTTGATGGTGATAATGTTCATGGTAATTTTGATGGAGGTAATATTGATGGGAATGTTGATGGCGGCAATGTTGGTGGTGGCAATGTTGATGGTGGTAATGTTGATGATGGTGGTGGTGGTGGTAATGTTGATAGAGGTAATGTTGATGGTAATGTTAATGATGGTGGTGATGGTGGTGGTGATGATGGGAATGTTGATGGATGTAATGTTGTTGTTGGTGGTGGTAATGTTGATGGAGGTAATGTCGATGGTGATGTTAATGGTAATTGAAGATTTTAATGTTAGGAGGATGGTGGTGTACGAGTGCTATCATATTTATGGTATTTATCGTTAGTGATGGGTTATTGGTAATACTTTCGTTATGAATTATGTAATAATTACTGAAGTAATATGTACATTATTGAATATATAAAGCAGCACATTAAATTGGAAAATATGAAAATTGAATAGATTCACCTCGACTAAACTGTTTAACAAAGGTGTTATGCCTTATATTACAATAAAACCTATGAAATTTGAGATGAAAAATCGTACACATTCGTTTGAAGTGAACACCGTCTCTGGGCATAGATGACTGACTTGATTAAAGTGAAAATTGTTTCAATTCAATCATGGTCTACAAACTGGTACAAATCTTTACTCTGGTGATAGATGGTAGGCGGGAATAAGTATTTTCATGCGGGGACTGGACCACACATCAGTCGTTTTATACATTAATATTATAGAAGTGATGAAGGTCCGAATTAGCTAGTATTCCACTATTATGGATAAGTTGTTAATGAGTTAGCAGCGACACTATTGATGTGTTTAATGAGAGAACGATATATTAGGACCACCGGCGAGAGGTTGTTGATAGCTGACTGACCAGCATGGACACGGGTGCGGCATGGTCATTAGGTTGCTCCCTTCATGATGTTTAGTATAAGTGTAAACATAGTGTATGACAGAAGTCATGTTTCCCACAATTATACAGGACTCTATTTTTTTCTCCAAAACGAAAACAACCTCTGACGGAGGATATCTGATTTTTCTAAATCAGATATAAACATACTATTATCTTCCTTGCTAGTATTAACGTCAAATAAACACTGTTTAAAACAATTTTTAGAATTTAGGCCTATTTCATTTTTAAAAGGTTTTAAATAAAAATAGTCTGTCTGTCTTTGCTTTTTCAATAGGAGTAAATCCAAGCAACAGTATTATTCTAACTTTATTACCTTAGCCTAATAGTTCTTGAAAAAAAAAACACCTTTATGGCGATATCAATTAAATTCTCCATGATTTTGGCCGGTAGTTAAGCTTGTTGCGAAATAATTATTATTCTCAAAAGGAAAAAAAGTGTGAAGAGTGGATGATAGATGAATCTATCTTAGAAAATAATTATTTAGGCCTAGTGTAGATTGATAAAATTTACTTTAGGACTAGCGTATATTGAATTTTCCTGTTGGTTAGGTATAGAACTGAAACCAGTACTTTACTGTATATAGTTATTATATTAACTCATGCAAAAGGAGGTTGGAAGTTTCCTGTACTACAGTAGTGTGGACAACACTAATTAAAAACACAACACTAAACAACTAATATCAATAATCTCTATATAAATTCCTTATAAGTACTGTAGCACGGCTACACATGTATCTATACACTCAATTGGTCACAAATTGGTCTTTAATTGGAGAGCTATCCGCAATAAATTATATGTGTACTATGCATCTGATGTCATCCATGACAGGGTCAAAACATGATAGTCATTTATCATTGAAGAATAAACAAGAGTGACCTTTAGTGGTACTAAAACTTACGTTTATAAATCACACTCAACCGTCTGTGGCTATATTTTAAATACTGTAGCTTTACAAACTTCGTAGTTTAATTGAATTGCATATCTAAATTATCTCAAAGTTTCTTATCTCATAGTTATTTCATCTACACTCTTTCAATACACCATCTTTTATTTTTATCCATCCATCCACCATCTTTCCATTTATCATCCACCTTCCATCCACAATATTTCCATTTATCTATCCACCTTTTATCCACCATCTTTCCATTTATCCATCTACCTTCCAAACCACAATCATTCCATTTATCCATCCACTTTTCATCTATCATCTTTCCATCCATATTTCATTCACCATCTTTTCATTCATCCTTCCACCTTCCACCTTCCACCAACCATCTTTCTATTCATCAATCCACCTTCCATCCACCATCTTTCCATTTGTCCATTCACCTTCCATCCATCATCTTTCAATGTATTCATCCACCTGCCATCCACCATCTTTTCATTTATCCATCCACCTTCTATCCACCATTTCAATTTATCCATCCACCTGCCATCCACCATCTTTCCATTTATCCATCCATCCATCCACCTTCTATCCAACATCTTTCCATTTATCCATCTACCTTCCATCCACCATCTTTCCATTTATCCACCTACCTTCCATCCACCATCTATCCATTCACCCATCCACCCATTCATCTTTCTCTTTACCCATCCACCTTCCATCCACAATATTTTCATCCATCCACCATTTTTCCATTTTTCCATCCTTCCATCCATGTACCATCCATCGTTATATATCATCCATCCACCTTCCATTCATCCGTCACCTTTCCTTTCATTCGTCCACCGTCTTTCCATCCATTCATCCACCTTCCATCAACCATCTTTTCATTCATTTATCCACCATCTTTCCATCTATTCATCCACCTACCTTCCATCAAACATCTTTCCATTCATTCATCCACCATCTTTCCGTCCAATAATCCACCTTCCATCAACCATCTTTCCATTCATTCATCCACCATCTTTCAATTCATTCATCCACCATCTTTCCATCTATTCATCCACCTTCCATCAAACATCTTTCCATTTATTCACCCACCATCTTTCCATCCACTCATCCACATTCCATCAACAACAATATTTTCATTCATTAATCTATCCACCTTCCATTCACCATCTTTAAATGTATCCGTATTCGATCCAATTACTGTATTTTTCTTCAATTCATCCACATGTATTCCGTCGATACCGTATCCATTCATCTAGGCCTAGCTTTCTTATTCTCCTTACATTCACTCATCGACAGTAACTATATTCATCTATCTAATCGCTTACATGTTTATTCGTTTATTTGTACATGAAACCCTTCATCTATCCATCTATTCCTTTGTTCATTCATTCATTTTGTTATGCTTTATTGTGTATGGTATTAATTGATCCGGGTCTTCATCCATAGTTGTGAAATGTGAACTTTATTGGGGAACTTAACGCCATCTAGTAGCTCATAATAGGTTGTAGAAGTAGTTTGGCATGATATAAGAGAGCTCTGTTTGTAAGTAAGGGCTTTTTAGGTATCACTTTAATTAGGAATTTCAGTATACAGATCCAATGTTATAACATACCAATTAGCCGTAAAAACCTTGAGTATCCAACATGAATATCCCAGCTGCTTTAACTTTAGTTCCAATGGAGCATAGCAAAATTCCGCCCAGAGCACAAATGACGACTGACTTTCAGTTTGTTTATAAACAGTTTATGAAAACTGTCGAGTCTTGCATTAATCACAGCCTACACCTCACCTATGCTTTCCTTTATGACACGTATACATAACGAAGGGAAGTATTTAGGTTCAGATTTCGATGAAATATGCGTTACATTGCAATAAACTAGCCTATCCATTCCTCATGGCCTAGCATTCAAGGATGCTACACCACCCCCGACCAGAACCATCTCCCAGCCCTGAGGCCTGTCGGTGAAAACAGACAAGATCGCGGTGTGTATACACCCTAGTCCATATTTATCCCATGTGCGACTTATCATTTAATTAACTGGTTTTATCTATAACAACTCAATAGTCCTTCGTTCATTGCATGCTATAATGACATCATTAGGAGAAGAACCTTGGAATAAGAAAATGATACGATATCTAGATAAACCTAGCACTCATTCAATATCTTATTGCAATTATATAATTATCTTGTAAATAGACACTTTCAAAGTTTCCATTATTCGCGTTTGAGTTGTTATTATTGAGAATGAAGTGGCCTATACAGTCGTTTAAAAATAGACGACATTAAACATACTTTAAATCAAAAGCACTTTCAACTCTACCCACAATAAAAGTTGAACAAGGCCTACAAATAATGAATATTTATGAGTGCAATGGTACAATTAATCTCATGATGTGAAAAACAAATTTTCATATATCACTGAATGAAATTATATATTTTATTGAACAAATATACAACATTTATCATTTGTTTTATAACACACCTACTTTTAACGAGAGGCTAGGCCAATGTTTTCCATATTTTTAATGTATGTAGACATATTCAATGCATTAGTATCAGTAAAGAAAGAATAAATAAAACTATATAATATATTATATAGCAGCTTTGCGTAAGATCTGTCAAAGTTTTGTTTTAAAGTTTTTAACACAGAATGAATTTATTCTCTAGTCATTGAACAGTAAGAATATGTTTATGTACATGAAAAAATAACTACGACAGTGTGTGCAGTGGACATAATGCAGGGGAAACATTCTCTGGTTTAGCACTCCTAAAGGGCCCTGCTACGCTGAGTTGCCTTGGACTGCTCATGCTCTGGGGCCCAGGTTTACGCAATAAGCGCTCATAACCGTTACGTGTTGATGAGTAAGTTGTAGGCCTGACAAACGAAGATGAATGTAGTGACGGTGATGGAGATGCAAACGTTGTAAATGATAGCAAACAGTGTTGGTATGCAGCAGTTACGTTGATTAATGAACACCGGTAATCATCTTGTTGATAAAAGTTATACCACAATGGGGATGGCAATAATGGGTAACAGTTACACAGGGTCAAGCTAGGCCTACGAAAGCATCGACATACAAGGCATTTAAGCAGAATGGCCATACACGATCTTATTCATTATTATAAACAGTTGTTCCTTAACAAGACTACCATGCGTGCTTCTTTACAGATAAATACAACAAAACATCAACCTTAAAATCGGTTAGATACTCATTTTGATTTTTGAATTGAAAGGGGAAAACGAATCTGTAAAGTTTGCAAATGTAACGAGGTTGAAAACGAATACACTTTTTAAAACCTTATTATTTTAATCAACCAACAAATACAAATTTTATTTTACTACTAACAAAAAGAAAAAAAGTAATCAATAACCTGGTAATTGTTTTGCTGTTACTAGGCTATACTACTTAAATTTAATTATATGTATTGTTATCTATTATTGTACTTGGGCCAGTGGCCTACATACCATTGAATGAATGATTTAACCATTTTGACATCCCTGACTTGAAAACTATTTAAAAAAATGTTTCACAAAAACTTCGTTTAATTGTGATTCTAAATAGATGGTGTTTTAACTATCATCTTGAAGTATGAGGCTTGAGTCATGTTATTGTTATTTTAAAACTTGTTTAAGTGCTTAAATAAAATGTGTTCTTTTTTAGTTACCTAAAAAGCGGCGTTGCTGATTGACATCATCTTTTTAATTATTTGTAATTATTCAAAATGATAATTATGCATATTCTAACAATTGTTATCTTTTGTTGTTGTACTTTTAGATATAATTTATTTGTATTATTCATTTTTCTGTAATAATTCGTTACAGGCAGTAGGCCTACCGTAGGTTTGTTGTGCACATATCTACTAGCATTAGATCTGCATAATTGTGATAGTAAAATCCGTTTTATCCCATGTGAGAACTTTCAAGTTCAAAAAGGTCGAGTGAAATAAAGTAGTTATAATGTACTAGTTGACAGCCCCCATCAAGGCGGAAGTCATTAATCACTGTGACGTCATTAAACACTAGATCGTCGTACCTCCATTTTTATTATATCGGAAATATTTTTAGGAAAAAAAAGAGAGGTAGATTAGATGGGTGTTGGGGGGTGGGGGAATTGGTGACTTTTTCTTCGCGATACCAATGCCAGGCCCGATCTACCGTACCTCTCCTCAATCATTTCAAAATTGCTTGCGCCCTCTGATCGATTTCCAATACATGAAATATTGTAGTATGCCTACAATGAAAAAAATATTAATATTATTTACCGCACGAGAATTTTCATTTGTGGTTATGCTTGCCTGTTATACACATTACGTTTCGTTAACCCTTAGTGCAATTAACATTGGGTAATTTCTATTCCCACGTAAGGTAGACATTTTACCGCCTACACTATTTTTAACTTTAAATATTTATCTTGATGATCTACAAATCAACTGTTTTTTTACGGATAATCCGTAACCAATATTTTGAAATATATTACATGTAGTAAACGTGAAGTCATTGTTTTGGAAATGTTGTTGACATCTATTAGTGGCCGAAAAGACCCCTCTTTGGATCCGCTTATGTGCGTAGTTTAAGTGCCGCGTGTCTCTGTTCTCGCGGCTACCGTGGCCCTTATTTCCGGATGTATTTTGTACTTTAGAATATGCAATTATTTTATTATTATAAATAATCTATTCTGATAATTATTGGATCTTTACACGCTGATCAAAGCGTATACCGTAAACAAATATAAACATAGAATCAACCAAACAGATAATTAAAATCAATAGTTTTTTTAATTATAATATAATATTATTAATATAATATTATTAATATTATATTATGATGTTTTATGTTATTTTACGAAAACAAATAACACATTAGATAGAACATACAGTCCACACTGCACTGTGTAACATTACACCACAATATACAAATGTGATATACGCCCTCTATCATGCTGGCGTACATTTTTCATCAAGCTTTAATTATTTTTTTCACCTGAAAAATAGTTTGTGAAATATTTTTGTTCTTGAATGTGCTATTATAATATCATATAATAGTTATTCAATTTGACCAAAAATTGGATCGGGGAAAAATTATTTATCTAAAAAAACTGCAATTTAAAGCAAAAATTAGTCAGATTGTATCATAACAATTTTTTGTTAAACGTAACTGTTTATTCTGTCTCTTTAAGTGGTATCATTATCCAACCCCCCCCCCCCCCCCCCCACCACACGCAAGTTTATTATCATAAACACACAATGGCTTATTCAAAGTCTGATTTTATTAATCTTCATTTTTCATGATTTTTGGGGGGACAATAAATCTTTAAATATAAAGTATATTCTATAGATAGTACTGATATTGCTCATCACGATCCAATGTTTAATTTGTTTACAAATGGCATTTGATAATATTTCCTATAACAGGAACAATCACCTGTCATTGTGTTATATAGTAGTACATAAATTAACTGTAGGTGGTTGAGTGACAGCGTCAGATCTCATGAACGATATCAAATGAACTATAACATCGTTACACAGTTAAAAACAATATTTGGATTATTTTTAAATGTTACTTTCCGATGTATGCTTTAATATGCTATTTAACTCCAATCAAAGAAACTTTTATGACAAATATTATCACCGGACATTATTTTTACTATAAACTATTTGGTTTTCAATGAGGAAAAGAGATGTTAAGTTCTTCCTACAGGTATATTACCAGCAGATATAAAACATTCACCCACGATTATGTCCTTTAAAGCTAGATACAGATCTCATTTCTTTTCATAACATTTAACTTCCAGTTTATATTTTGTGTTGCTTTTATTATTAATTGTAATTGTATAAGATTTAAATTTGTATCCGTTTTTGTCGACAGGACCACAATGCAAAACAAGTTTATTTGTACTTGATTGTGTATTATCCTGTATAAATATGTTGTTAAATAAATTTAAAAAAATAAATAAATAAATAAATATTATATAAAGACGGGTGTATGGTTCCATATTGCGAGGAACAGAATATACCTACTCAAATGTACGAGTATTCATTCAATTCGTTCCTTCATTTATTCTTTATTTCGTATTCAAATGTATATATTATAAATAGTATAAATCACAAGCCACATTACTGAAAAAATGATGTGGATATCAGTGGCTGGATCTAGTCTCAATACAGATACAAATAAAAGGCTAAATTAACAAGGCCAACAGCCATAAGTCGCGTGCTAAAGCGCATAGTGATACCAGACCGACCGACCGACCGACCGACATAGTGAACTATAGAGTCGCGTCCACGCGACTAAAAACGATAAACGATAAAACAGCTAGAAATTAATTGCAGAGCTTTCAGTAACACTAACTCTTACTCAGTATTATTATATTATTATGATGGATGAAAGAAAATGTTAACATCGAGTATTAAAATTAACAATTCAATTTGTTTAAAAATATTAAATTTAATTCAACAGCCACGCATTAAATTGCGAAATAATAGGCCATATTCGAAAAGAAAAATCAATTATGATTTAATATTTTATTAAATTATTTTGTGTAAAATATATGCATGCATCATTCGGTGTATTGGATATAATAAATAACTAAACTATGGACATGTTTCATATACTACAGTTATTATACTATAGTTTGTAGAAAACATCCAATGTCACGTGATATAAATGACAATCTCAAGGTTTCATAACTTAAAATTAATACTTAGTTTGGTTAATTATAATATTCAACACAAAGAAAATATTAATTCTAAACAATAATTTACAAAAAGCCACGATTCTTACCAAACGCAGACGTGCGTTATATGCGTCATCAGAACCCGTATATTTCGCGAACGCGCATGTCATTTCACGGACGCTGCTTACGATTAATTCGTTACAATTGTTCGTTTCTCTTTTAAATAACAAAAAAATATACTGCGTTTACTGATGCCCTTGTTTTTACATACCGTTCTAGAATGACAATGAACGTTTACTACCAGTAAAATTATAAGTCTATTATCGGATTAATTGGTCTATTACGTGGAATAATTATATCCTTTTTGAAGGCGCGCGTTCACTTAATCGTTTGATTATAGGACAAATGTATATTTCTTTGATTGAAACATAATGATTTTGGTAGCTCATTGCATCGGCAGAAATAACAACATAATATAACTCGATCTTTATTGAATTCAATCATAAATACGGTACATTTTCTGGCAAAGTAATTATTTTTTATGATCAACAAGTGCGGTTTTTCATTTTCTCATCCAACAGAGCATAATTTGATTCAACGTTTTCGGTTGTTCGTTCTGTCTAGTATATTAGTATATTTCATGTGTTCTTTCTATTTAGGCCTATCATTAGTATTATTATTCTATTAGTGAAGTAAAGTATACGTAAGCCAAACAGTATTAAATGTATGTATTAAATCAAATAAATTACCCAATTATATTAACATCCATCAATGATAAAATATTATAAATGTTTTGATTTGTTTGTTATTTATCAAAATTTAGTTTAAAATATATTCCGTTTTGCACCATCTATAAGTGACAGTTTACCAAAAGCTCTGTCTGCACTATCAAACTAGTTTAACAAAAAAAAGTATGATGTGCACAAATACGGTAGTGATATGCTTAAATATTTTAGTGATATGACATCATATTGTCCATATATAGGCACGTCACATTTTTTTTGTCACATACAATTCGATAGTGTACACAGAGCTTAAAAAATAGGCATTTTGTTACGCAGATTACAGTACCGTAAGCTCTCTTTTTGAGAGCTTACAAATGATTATGGTCAAAATAGGGCAAACCTTCTTTCAGAGTTTTATTTTATCATTATATTTTTTATATAATATTTTATTTGGGATCTTCCGAAAATGTCTTGCCCCGTTATGCGTCCTTGATTTAGCAATTTTAGGCTACTAATGTTTAGATTTCACGCATCCTCCCTCAATATTGTTCATGCTATTTTCTACTATCTGCTATTGTATTCAGTAAAATCAAAATATTGACAATAGAATTGTTGTTAATTTGCTTTAATTATTAACACTGTAAATTACTATATTGCTGATTTTAGTATAATAATAATAAAATAAATAATTTTATAAAGATTTTTATTTGGACTTTAAACGATACTGATTGGTTTAATTGATCATAGGCTGATATAAAAAACTTCGCCATTTTGGGCCGAGGTGAACTAGGTCTAAGAAGAATATAAAGTAATCGTGACGTCATCTCGTAAAATTGAATTGAAGCTTTTAGAAGGGGAAAAGCATTCCAATTGTTCCATTAATAGGAACATAATAACTGCTTGTAAAATGAAGATGCACATATATTATGTTTGGCCTGTTTACACTGATCGTAAATTAAATTTTATGGGAACATAAAACGCGGCACAACAGAACTGTGAAAAGAGGTTATCAAAAGCCAATCTATGCCATTATTTGAAGTCCTGGGATAGGGATAATGACCACTCAAACGCGCCTAACAATTGTTTGTAGGTATCTTATGTTTTTGATTTTAGAATAGTACATACAATAATTTTACACATTTGTTCTTCCTGTAATTCCAGTTAAAGTTTAAAAAATACAATAAAAAGGGAAATTATGAGATGTTGAAATGACGTGTATCAAGAAGCAAGACAAAATACAATTGAATTCTTTGCATACTTCTTTTTTTTAATGGGTGTGTCTTACCAATATTATTTATGAACTAAACTTATTTTCATTCTCAATCTACTCATATCATCTCTACTCCACGTAAACATTTCCATTTTCCACCAATACAAGTAGATATGTATCTTAAATCTTTGACAACTCTGACGACTCTTCTCTATTCTTCCGTGTAACTATTACATTTCATGCTCAGTAATAAAGTATTTCTCTCAATATTGTCCATTTTACTGTGTTCGTTTACCACGCCTCGCATGTTAATCAAGGCCTATATTGGCCCTATCTTTGTTAACGAGGCCAGTTTTAAGTAAAAGTTCTAGATATTGTTCTACCTTTTTAGATATCACGTTTTAGTACGATTTTTATTAATTTCATATTATTGTTTAATTCATAAAATATTGCACACATCATTGTGAAAGAACAACTGTCAAGAGAAACAAAAAGTTGGCCTGATATGTTGACAGATAATGTATGTGTTCCGCCTATGTACCGTACCTTACCCCCTCTATAATGTGGAATTTATGTACATAATTTAATATAAAATAATTGATTTTTGATAATTTTTAAAATTAAAACATATTTAAATTTTCTAATAAGACCTTTTCAACCTTAAATTGATTTAAAAACATAATATAGGCGTATATAGGGAATTGTATTTACTATTATTTGCGCCATTCCAACATATCAAAGTTGACAAGAGGGAATTTATCGTGACATGTTTAAATTTGCTCATTTTAAACGCCAATAGATCGATTAGATAAATTAATCTAACGAATTATACATTATATTATTATAATTATATATACATTTGTATTTCTCCATTTGAGTAGAATGTTTATGTTTAAGGGCCTCTGCTATTTCATAGGCCTATTGTAACTTTTGTTCTTTTCCCTTAACTTATCGATTTATATTTTGCCCGCTTTGTTTAAATTGCCATCTATAAATATTACAATGTGCCTAATTTTAAAATTGTATATATATTTCTCTCTTCAATCGAGCAAGCAGACATAAATTGGACGCGCGCGTAGCATTTTCATCAGCATTTAATCACGCGCGCGTAGCATTTTCATCAGCATTTGAACACGCGCGCCGAATTGTGTGTGTTCCGGAGTAGCACACTTGACTCAACACCTACACATACGTCATCAAGCCTTTAGGAAACTGAAGCGATTTGAACGGGCTACTTAGTGCCTCCTCTCATCACTTGTAATCAGACTACCAAGTGCCCGCTGCCATGAAGTGCTTGCAGATATCTCACCTACGAAACATCCATCACTAAACATGCTGAACGTATAATTTAAAAGTTGAACTCTGTGTTCAGTTCGGTCATGAGGCACTATAAACAAATCGAATATACAATTCAATGTACTTTAAAAAAATCTAAATACCATTAAACATGATACAACTCAGATATTTCATTAACAATTTGTCAATTTGCAGGCACAAATAAAAAAAAGTAATTATTATCGATTATTAATACCCTCAACTATTTAAAAAGTTTCATCAGATAAGGATAATAATTGTTTCGTGTTGGCTATAAATTTAATATTATATTATATATGTTAATATTAATTTAAAGTTTAGGGTTAAAGTAATTTAAGTCCAATATTGTAAGTAAATCTAAACGCTGATATTCATTCATTAATATTAATTAATTAATTAATTCATTCATTCATTTTATTTGGTCAAGATCATTGTCAACAATATGTAGGCCTACAAGAAGACAACAACTAGTAAAAGATAACGCAATACACATAAAATACATTTTAACTAAAACAATCAATATATACATTTTATTAAACCATGAAAGAGTGAAATTACATTATAATTACATATTGAAGTTTCACGAATTAAAAATTCTTCTTCTAAGCAAAAGAAAAGAAAGAAATAGTGATGAATTGGGTTAGGCCTATTATATTATGTGTTGTATTTTCTTAATTTGATATTGCATAACGTTAACGAACTCAGTGTTAATCCCAAAAATGTTACCATAATATTGGGTACAAAAGGTTAAACCCGTTCTGTTGTAAGTATGTGAACATGGTTATACTGTACCAACTATCACAGTGAATGTCTTTATTGTTGTAGTTTTATACCATTTTAACTCCATTGTATTGTATGTGTATTGCTTGTTATCTTTTACGTGTTGTCTTCTTTTGGAAAATTTGAAATTACGTAATGCAATAAAAATGGGACGACCCCACAAAAGAAAACATGTATATTGAATGTTATAAGAAAATACTAATACTAAAAGTACACGAGAAAGAGATTAGTAGGCTACATGTTCTGTGTTCTGACACTGACAGACGTTTGTTTTGTACGAAGATGATGTCAATTTACGGGTCAAGTGGCAATATTATGGGATATATTGAATTCTTGATCGGTGTTGGTGTCTTTTTTTTCATTCTGTTGGTGGTCGAATCGTTCAAAAGCCCTATACTCAATCTGTCATATTAGATGCTTCACGAGAAACCCGAACTGTTCGTTATGTTTCTTCTCATTGGCTATCCCACTGTGATACAGACATTCATATTAGGGATCATATCATAAATGCGTTCGCTTTATCTTAATTATATCTATATTTTCAAAAGTTATTAATAAAAAACTTGCATAACCAAAACTTATTAGGTATCACGTTCGTACTAAAAACAGTGATTTAATCAGGTTTGTTGCTGTGAAAGATGGGTTGTGTAGGTTCACTTGATAAGTTACTAATCCTTTATTGGAAACCGTTTTAACTTAAAATTTAGATATAGTATAATACAGTAAATTCGAAAAACATTAATCGAAGTGTAATTTTTGTTTTACCAATAATGTTAAACCAGGAACGTAATTTTATTTACCAGACTTAAGTTTAAAGAAATAAACTTAAAAGTCACATTTAAAAAACGGGTATAACCAAAACTTGGTTTATCACGTGCGTACTGAAAACAGTGATGTAATCGGGTTTGTTGCTGTGATAGATGGGTTGTGTAAGTTCACTCGATAATAGCAGTTACTAAGAATTTATTGAAACAATTTTTAATACTTAAATTTAGATATAGTATTATTAAATAAATTCGAAAACCTTAATCGAAGTATACTTTTTTTAAATGTTTTAGTTAATGTTAAACCAGAAATGTAATTTATTTACCCGACATAAGTTTAAATTGATGAAGGTAAAAAAGGCACGATTACGTTTAATTATTTAAACATAAAAGTAAAACAATTACTGTACGTTTGAAACTATTGAGATGGATGGATCTCAACACTCTGGAACATTACCTAATTAATTACGAAATGTTACCTGAAGTTTATTACATTTCACATTAATTAAACTTCAGAAGCATTTTTAATACAAATGATAGTAGTAGTAGTCATGTATCAATACACAAATATATAAATCCAAAGGCAAGATACTGAAAAAATGACAATGCTGTGGGTATCAGTGGCTGGATCTCAATGGAGATACCAAAAAAAAGCGAAAAGCTAAATCAAAACGATAAAGTTAAACAGCCAGACAAGTTAGCCGAGCTTTCGGGCAACACTAGCCCTTCATCAGTGCAAATACACAAATTTATACATATAAATGTATACAAAATACACAAAATTAATAAAAATGTTCTGAGGTTGAATTCATGGAAATATAAATATTTATATGAAAGCTATAATGGAAAAGGTGTAGGCCTATTGCAGTTCATTTGACCTTGTTGACGTCATACAGATATTAAAAAAACATATTTGCTGATAAAATGGTTAAATTTGGGAAGCATTTGACAATATATGCTGTATTATTATTGATAAATAATTTCCTGTATAAAGGCAAATCTCATAACATCATAAACCTGTTTTTTCTTGGCCTACTTCCGTGATATGTTGCACTCTTTAAGCACTATCAAACCTCTTTGACAAAAAAGTGTGATGTGCCCAAATACGGTACAGTGATACTCCCAATGGTAGTGATATAAAATCATCATAATTATATGGGCACCTCACATTGAATTTTGTCACATAAAGTTTGATAGTGTAGACAGAGCTTTATATTGTAATACATGACTCGCCAAACTGTCGTTTATTGGGAAAGAAAGATTAAAAGGTATAAAACTAAAAAATCTCTCTCAATATATTATTGGAAAACTCCATCTGTTTATGATTTTTTAAGGCTGAAAATGTACAGTTTCTTTCAAGAATTAAAATAAAAAACTATAATGCTTTCCCCCAAATAGGCCTATACCACTTTGGCGCACCATAGTAATAATTGATATTGCAATCGGTTCTCACCTGGATTTCCAATTCACCAGGTGTGGACAAAATTCGGTTGTTAGTCATGATTGTTCGTACAACCGAACGTCAGTAGGAAGTGTGTTATTTTTCCTCAAAGTAAAATGCCGAATATTTTTTCCCGTTCGGCGTTATTCGACTGCACATGTTTTCCTGTTCCTGTACACTGTACTAGGAAACGATTAAAAGTTCATTTTTAATACGTATGTTTCTATTTATTTCTCCCTCAGGAACACAACTGAATCCGTTTACTGTGGTATAACTGTACTTTATATTGACAATTTAGTATTACAGGTTGGATTTACTTTACGTAATACAAGCGTTTCCGAAATAGATTAAATTTACTATAGTTTCAACAGTAATCAACAGTAGGAAAAGGAGAGTAATGTTGAGGAGCCCACTCAAATCCAGCGGGTGCCGGCCTGAAACGGTATTTTCCGTCCCTCGCGTACGAGGCTGCATCCCTCAAAATTACGTAATCAAACCTCAATTTTCCCTGAAATTATGTTTTCGTTCTATAAAGCTGAATCTGGGTGGGCTGTATATTTTTATATGCCTATAAGGCCATACTGAATCCGAATGCTCGTAACAATTTTAATATATGACAATTAGTATATCAATATGAATACAACTTCAACATTGGCATCAATGCTATAATACTATAATCATTATCACTATTAAGATAATCATCATCAACCCATCATCCGCAATTAAAACCTCATCGACCATTAGGCCTACTATAAAGTATCATGATTTATCAGCATTATCGTCTTCGTCATTATCATTATCGTTGTTGTCATCATCATCATCGTTGTTGTCATCATCATCATCATCATCTTCTTCGTTTGATCAATCGTTGTCTTTATCATTATTACACAAATACATTTAGTTGCATTATACTATTGTCTCGTTTATCATCGTCATATCATCATCAACATCATCATTTGATCAACATCATTGTCCTTATTATCGTTATTTCCATTACAAATACATTTAGTTGTATTAGTTTTATCATACTGTTATCTTGCTTATCAATATTATCATCATCATAATTATCATTATCAGACATCATATTTATACTTTCCGTCCGGCATGGCAATGGAGACAACAATGGTGACGTCAGTAAAGCAACAAAAACACCATAATCATTTGCATCACCATCATCGTCCATACATTTTCGCGCCTCTCCTTTAGGCAGTTATATTCAAGAGAACGAAATTATTAGGAAACAGTTACCATGCGGTAGCTTATAGGTTACTAAGGACTGGGCATGCGCACACACCAAAGCACGTCTGGGGAAAGAGAGTCTATGAAAACGTTTTTGTATAAATATGCATGTAGACGGTAGTCTGTAAGATCTTGTTCAACAAACAATGACTTCGTTTTGGCTGTAGACCTAGGCCGGTATTATAATAATTTACTGTTAGATAGTCATTGAATAATGGTCCAAAATAGTCCTTCCTTTATTGTCAATTTTTTTTTTGGTTATCAGATGCTTGGGGTAGGGGGGTCTAATCATTTATCGTGAGATGGTGAACATTTTCGGTATAGCAGCAGTAAAATCTACATAAACAAAACAATATAATAGGCAGAAATTATTGATAATTTTTTCAACATAAAAGCAAGAAAAACTATTTTCAACAAAAAGTCGAGAGGCGTTTTTTGCAAGAAATAGTTATTGTTTATATTCATTTGTATTGCTTTTATCATACCATTAAGATTATAATCCACATAATTATACTTAATCATATTTATGCATGCATTGTTTACTAAATATTATTCGTAGATTTGTTTTTCTCTAATTTATCGATTTGTCTCTTATTTAAAATTCATTTTTAGGATGATTAATAAATCTTATTAATTTGAAATATGTTTTAACATTAAGCTGTCTGACACCAGATCAATGGCTCGACAAAATGGAGACTATATATTTAAAGAAACCAGAATATTTTTAAATAACGGCCGAGATAATTAAGAAATTGGGTTAATTATCGTTCAGCATACTAAACATTATTTGTCAGCTACACTGTTTATTATTATTAAAAAAGACTTAATAGATTATCACAATCAGAATAATGGTACAAAGAAAAAAACTTGTAGCCTGTGAATTATTGGTGTTTAGGTACCGTTATGTTTTATAACCGCCATGCAGACACCGTGTCTGTCATTTCCCCCCATTTCATAATCAACCCACAATTAGTCATTATTCATATTAAATTGCATATCTCATTAATTTAACCTAACTATAACATTTACCATTTGTAAGATAGTTGATGTTTTCCATTTTATTTATGTTAGAAATGAAACGCATTTTCTTTCGATATGGAATTAAATTTGATGTGTTCGAATTTATTTTGTTTTGTCAGAATTCGAATTCTTTTCGGTATTAATGTAAAATGATATAATTCCATTAGAAAATAAAAACATTTTACAATTAATAATGAAAATAAGTGAATGTGTGGCTGACAATAAGAGTAAGTGTAATTGGTTAATTTGTTTTTGTATCTTTTAAAATATAAAATGTTATCCTATCTATACCGGTACTTAACAGTTTGAAACTAAAAAATAAAATCAGTGCAGAATGAAAATGTGTAGATCACATTTTTAATTATTAAATGTATGAAACGCCATATGTGCCAAATTGTATCTTTTTACTAATTAAGTCGGAACATTGAACCCATCAATGGAAATGAAAACTGCTCGAAATATCATTCCATAATGAATGAATAAATTTTCAGATCATTTATAAGAATGCATCACCTGACGGCGTTCATATTTTTTTTACTGGAATTTTTTCTCAAGTATTAAATGTATGAAACGCCATACGTGGCAAATATTATCTTTTTACTAATTTATATTAAGTCGAAACACTGTCTAGAAACAAGCAATGTAAAATTGCTCGAAATAAACATTCCATAAGGTTAGGTTCCGGAGGAATTGTTTGTTTCCAGATCATAAGAGTAAAAGGAAGGAAAGTGTCTTCGTCTATAGTTCGTCCTTTAAATATACTTTAATTGATAAATGCCAATCAGGGTCAATACAAGTCAAAGTTCTATATATCGAAGTTCATGTAGCATCAGGTCACACATGTCAATGGACCCCAATGCGATATTAAAATAACTTTGCATTGTTTCTTACGCAAGACAATGTATGTAGGCTACCTTTTTTCATCACGGAACAATTCGTTTATCATTGTAGTTCAGTTGCCAATTATTTTTGTATTTTATGAAAAGTGCACGAACGTTAATAAAAATATATACTTTGCTTTAAAGCTCTGTCTACGTTATCAAACTAGTGATGATGTGCCCAAATATGGTAGTGATATGAAATCATCATGTTCATATATGGGCACATCACATTTTTTTGTCACATAAACTTTGATAGTGTAGACAGAGCTTTAGAATGTCTTCGAACCATTTACTAAATATTGATGCAAGGAAAATAGCGGTTTAGTTAATGCTGATGTAAATATAAAAAGTGTGCATCTCCAAGTCCACATGCTTATCGTAATAACCTATTCTCAATTTTGCAGTATCATCCAAATTCTATAATATAGTGTCACATAATATCCCATGTGACGTCTGGTTTAGGCCTACATTAACTTATGATACAGGATTCACGTGTGATACATGTTACAATATATCATAGACTTTGCCTATGATATGTAACATATGTCATCTTTGAATACCGGTATTTTATTCATTTGTTTTAAATAGGAAATGAGTATATGTTTTTTTGGTTACACAATTTGTTTTTTATTGACAATTAGTTTGTTAGTATCATTTTGACATTTGTTATTAACTGAACTGCTTTGTGTATAGTTTAATCAGGGAAGAGTGAATTTCACTCTTCCCTGGTTTAACAGTGCACAACGGAGAAATCTGAATTACAGTTAGTAGGCCTAATAATAGCTCAAACTTCTTTGAAATTACACACATAGTGAAAGCCGTTCATTGGAACTTGTTTATTAATAAAAAATAGCAGAAATATGTTCTATTTTATTCACAGAATAAGTATCAATTAAGACTGGTAATTGTTTCCCTTAGTTTGTAACGAGATATGAATAATAATAATTATTTAAAACAAAAAGCCGAAAAAACTAAGAATATAGATGATTGGAACTCTTACAAAAAGGCAAGAAATAAATTAAATAATTTGTCTAAATCACTAAAACGTGACTATATAAATAATAAATTAAAGGATAATGTTAATGACACTAAAACATTATGGAAAACCATGAAAGACTTTTTACCCAATAAAAAGAAACAAACTAAAACCACCCTCAATGTAAACGGTAATGAAATAAACAATCCAACTGATATTGCTAATCATTTTAATACATATTTTTGTTCAATTTCTAACGAACTTGCATCACATTTTAATGACAACCAAAACGATATTACCTTTGAATCGTTACCACAATTTCAACAACGTTTCAACTTTAAAGATATTAATGGAAATGAAATTGAAGCTTTGTTGGAAAAGTTAGAAATTGGAAAAGCTACTGGAATTGATGGGATTTCCGCTAGATTACTTAAAATTGCATCTTCACAAATTTCTCAAAGTCTTGCCTTTTTGTTTAACTGGTCATTAAGATCTGGTGTCATTCCAAGTGAATGGAAATGTGCTAAGGTTACTCCGCTTTATAAAGGAGGATGTAAACATGAACTAAACAACTACCGTCCAATATCTGTTATACCTATTGTTATGAAAGTTTTTGAAAGATGCATCCATAATCAAGTTATGAATCATATAAATGAGTTTAATTTATTATGTAAAAATCAATCTGGTTTTAGGTCGTTACATTCAACTTCTACTACACTGATAGATGTATGCAATTATATATATAAAAATATTGATAATGGCTTGGTAACTGGAGCAATTTTTCTTGACCTAAAAAAGGCGTTTGATACGGTTGACCACGATATTTTATTACGTAAATTATACACCTTTGGAATGATAAACACTGAGCTTGCATGGTTCAGTAATTATTTAAAAAATCGCAAACAATTTGTTAATTTTAATGGAAAAAAATCAGAAATTTTAAATGTCAACTATGGGGTACCACAAGGTTCAATTCTTGGCCCTTTGTTGTTTATTTTATACATAAATGACTTACATGATAGTGTTGATGGGATTTGTAAAACAGTCCTATATGCAGATGACACTGCGCTTTTTTATGCATGTAAATCAAATGAAGAGCTTACAACAGTTTTAACTGAACAGTTGGAAAATGTAAAACAATGGTTAGATAAACATAAATTAACTCTAAACATTGATAAAACCAAATACATGGTTTTTGGTACTCATGCACGTGTTAATAAAACAACAGATGAAACAGTAATTTTTGATAACATTCCGATTAAGAAAGTTGAAACGTTTAAATATTTGGGACTTACATTTGATGAACAACTTTCATGGAAAGTACATATTGATTCTATATGTGCAAAACTATCAAAAATTCTACATCTGTTTTATAGATTGAAAAGTTTTACATCTCCTAAAATTATTAAAAGATTATACAATGCTCTATTTTTATCACATATTGACTATTGTTCAACAGTCTGGGGTACTGGTTCAAACGCCCATATTTTAAAATTGCAAAGGGTACAAAATAGAGCTGCACGATTAATACTAGGTGCTGATATTCGAACTCCTGTAAGACAAATGCATTATGATTTAAGTTGGCTAACAATTAAGACAAGAATTGAATATCATACAATTTGTACAATATTTAGATGTTTACAAGAATCTGTACCTTCATACTTATGTGATGTTTTGCAATATATTAGTAATGTACACAATATTCCAACCAGAAACTATGAAAATAATCTGTTGTATTTGCCCAGATGTAACCTCGAAATATACAAACGTAGTTTTGTTTATTATGGAAGTTCACTCTGGAATGGCCTACCTTATGAATTAAGAAAACAAAACAATTATAACCGTTTTAAATCACTTGTTAAGATTCATTTATTGTTGCCGGTGGTCTAGGATGGTTGCAGTGAAATATATTAAAATATGGTATAAAAGTTATAATAATAATGAGAACATGCATTGAAGTTTAGTTTAAGTTTAGTTTAAGTTGTTTTAAAATTATGTTTAAATGTGTTGTAGGGCCCCTCGGAAGAGCAGTTTTATTTTATTACTGAGAGGGCTACCCTACTGAAAGAAAACGAAATAAATAAATAAATAAATAAGTACAATAATAATCGAATAAAGGACAACGTCACTTCTGTTTTACTTCCGGTTTAAGTCGATGACTTGGTAGGCCTAATAAAGTCATCTATTTTTGTCTGACTTACAAGTGCGATTAACAAAATACTTTTGCAAAAAGAGTACAGAATACAGTATTTTGCGTGTTCATTTGAAATTGTCTGATATTAAGTAATTATGAGTGTTGTCATTTCCAATCATTTCAGCTTTCTGTCGCTCAAGGATGGCGCATGCCTTGTCTGAAGTTTGCACTACAAAACTATGCATTGATGCGTGGAAACTATGGAGCGCTCAGCATCATGGGCCTGCGCAGAATGACATTTTTACTCCATATGCGCGTAGTCTAGTGAAGGAATTTTCGCTAGAGTATATCCTTTATACCGACCACTATAACTATAGCTTTTAGTTTGAATAAAAGTATTTTCTTGACTTGAAGTTGGAACAGCGCCTTCAATAATACTAACATTTACGCGTTCCTCAGAGGAATATATAACCACATTTAAAACTAAACTCAAAACTCATCTCTTCAGAGAAGCATAATCACACGCTACTACTTGCACAGATCTTGGAAAACACAGCGCTTTGAAACCTTTGTCTCTTGCGCTTTATAAATGTTATTTATTATTATTATTAATATATCGTTTAAAAATGATAATTAATTTTCATTGTCTAGGCCATATATTGACAGATTTGTTTCATGGTATTAAGTAAGACTGTAAAAGAATATTTATTACTCAAAAGTAATTTGCTTTAAGAATTTTGCGATTCTTGGTAAGAAAAAAAGTATTGAAATACGGACAAGTCGGAATGTTTTACTTGAAGCAAGTTTATTTTATTAATCATAACCGAAATTTGTCTGTGTGAAACCGGCAAAAAAAAATTATCGATAAAAACATCAGCAGGTGTCTCCTATGGTGAGCTATTTGGCTAAACTTCCATAGAACTTTGAAACACTCCTACTAAGGGGACAACTTTATTAATTGAATACACTTTCCTATGCATTTTTAACGTCGATATGTTTTAACACAATGTTCAGCATGGATTAATAATAATAATAATAATAAATAACATTTATAAAGCGCAAGAGACAAAGGTTTCAAAGCGCTGTGTTTCCAAGATCTGTGCAAGTAGTAGCGTGTGATTATGCTTCTCTGAAGAGATGAGTTTTGAGTTTAGTTTTAAATGTGATAACAGATTTTGATGAGCGGGGTAGAGTGTTCCAGAGTTTTGGGGCTGCGACAGCGAAAGCACGATCACCGTAAAACCGAGTTCTGGAACGGGGTCCAGGTTTTAACAGTTAACAGTTATCCATGCTATGAACAACCTCTATTTAGGGGACACCACTATTAAGTGACACTTTGTTGGATTCCGAAGATGTCTTTTTAATAGATGTTCTACTCTATTCCCATTCGCTTGTTTTACGGGGAGGTATCCGAGTGTCACCTGAATACTGCATATCTCTGTAACTCTGTAAGTCAAATGTTTTGTACTGATTTATATTTTAAACAAACGCCTACACTGTTCTATATAATTTACTCTTTTAGTTTACTGTTATACAATTTCATGTGTAAACTGTAACAGACTAGACTAGTTTCACTATATTAGTCTACAGTTATTAAAATAATAATGTCGCGTCAGCATGTGTTACGTCATAAGATTTAGAAGAATAAGGATGTACCTATGAATTGTCTTGATGATACACAATGACACCCTTTCCAAACAAAAATAGTACATTGGTCTTTTAATTGACAAAAAATGTCTGGCAAACAAAACTTGCATTCGTACCGATTTTTGCTGGTCCAGATTTGGCATTGGATGGGAATCAAAATGACAACAATAAGTTCGTTGAACGAATCTAGGCCTTTTAATGACTCACTTCTATAGGGTCATTCCTCTTTTTTGGCCTCGGTAGGAGGTTGTTCCCGCCGCAGTTGCATTCGGATCGCCTTTCTGCCACAAACTGAAAATGTGGTCAAGACAACAGTTTCTACGATTTCCATTTCACAGCGTGAATATCCTAATTTTCTTATTATAGTCTTCTATTTATGCGTTTTTTTCAATACCACAATGGCGACAAACAAAATCGGAAGTAGTTTAATAGCACAACTGAACTATATAAGACAGCCTAAAAGCGAACCTACGCCTAATTATATTTTATCTGTAATCAACGAAAGTTGAATGAAAAGCATTGGCCTAATGCGTCTTCTTGATACTGGATAAATTCAGACACAGTACCGAGAATCGTGTGCTCTACGCATAACATGCAATTCAGCCTACTAATAAGTTAGGCTGCAACACACAAAATATTTATCACATTACATTAGGTAACTTCTATAAAGATAAATAAAAATGATGAATAATACCACCAAACTTGCGAGTTAGGATGACTATAACGAGACATGTCACATTTACATTTTAAGGCAATTTGCCTTTTTATTAAATGCCTCGTTATAGTCATCCTAACTCATAATTAAGAATGACTTAAAAGAATGCCCTTCAAAAAAATAGTTTGTTATTAAAACACTAAATTATTTACCATTTCTATATTATAGGATGATATCGAAATTAAAACTGGGCCAATATTATAGAGAAGAAATAATGCTTACAATGTCCATTCCAGTCCAAATAAACAGGTAAGTTCAGGCAACATTTTAAACCACCATCTACCGCACCATATTTGGGTAAATTCTTTGAAATACTATATAAACTAGAATAAATTTATACCTAATTAGATATCCTTGACCTCATAGTTAGACTCTATTGTTATATAATTCTCGACAAACCCCTTAAAATGATCTGAATAGGTCTAATAAGCGTACGTAGTTAATTAAGTGTACGTTTTCATGAAATATATCTGCAAAAAAACACTGATTTTTCCTTGTTCTGTCTGCAAACCCATAAGTACGCATTGTGTACGATTGATTCTGGTGGAGTCAGAAGTTGTTGATGCGTGTGATTTACAATATCATGTTTTCAGATACTTAAAGATTATCGTCTGTGTAACCATTGAGTGAAGTTAAATATTATTAGCAAAGTCATTATCATTGATTGCGATGAATTTGTAAATTATTTATGATTACAGTCTGTGTCGAAACCAAATATCTTTTTAAAAACAATAGCTTAATAGTACGAGTCTAATTAAATACTTTTAATTGCGATTATGACAACATTGAAAATAAACCGACGCAACTAGAAGAACCACGTACTTCTTCTCATTCATAAACCGTTAATATATACCGGTAATTCAATTGTTTAATTGTATTATTTCAAGAGTAATATTCTAATCGCTTACGAGCAAACGTATTTTGTCGTTTACAATCAATCGTATTTAACTGATCGCTGAAATCAGTCGTATACTACTGGTTACTCACGAGCAATCGTTACCGACTGGTTGCTCATGAGCAATTGTCAACTGGTTGCTCACGAGCAATCGTTACCGACTGGTTGCTCACGAGCAATCGTACCGACTGGTTGCTCACGAGCAATCGTTACCGACTGGTTGCTCATGAGCAATTGTCAACTGGTTGCTCACGAGCAATCGTTATCGACTGGTTGCTCATGAGCAATTGTCAACTGGTTGCTCACGAGCAATCATTACCGACTGGTTGCTCACGAGCAATCGTACCGACGAGCAATCGTTACCGACTGGTTGCTCATGAGCAATCGTACCGACTGGTTGCTCACGAGCAATCGTTACCGACTGGTTGCTCACGAGCAATCGTTACCGACTGGTTGCTCACGAGCAATCGTACCGACTGGTTGCTCACGAGCAATCGTTACCGACTGGTTGCTCACGAGCAATCGTTACCGACTGGTTGCTCATGAGCAATTGTCAACTGGTTGCTCATGAGCAATCGTCAACTGGTTGCTCATGAGCAATCGTCAACTGGTTACTTACGAGCAATCGTCAACTTGTCGCTCACGAGCAATCGTCAACTTGTCGCTCACGACCAATCATCAACTGGTCGCTCACGACCAATCATCAACTGGTCGCTCAAGAGCAATCGTCAATTCGTTCCTCACGAGCAATCGTCAACTTGTCGCTTACGAGCAATCGTCAACTTGTCGCTCACGACCACTCATCAACTGGTTGCTCAAGAGCAATCGTCAATTCGTTGCTCACAAGCAATCGTCAACGGGTTGCTCACGAGCAATCGTCAACTTGTCGCTCACGAGCAATCGTCAACTTGTCGCTCACGACCAATCATCAACTGGTCGCTCAAGAGCGATCGTCAATTCGTTGCTCACGAGCAATCGTCAGCTGGTCGCCCATGAACAATAATTGTCTTTAAAATCAAAGCAATCAGCTGGTCGCTTAGATAAATCGTATTCGATTGGTCGCTTACGGAAAGAGTTCGAATATTTCCACTTCGTATTTTGTTCGTTTCACGAGAATGTGTCTTTTTTTATAGGCTTATGCGTGTCCCTTGAATATAGACAGACACAATGCCCCTCGCCCGTTCGTTTGGAAAGCATCCCCGCAATTGGGGTAAACCAAAGAAGGGGTTCTGCATAAGATATCCACTTGATCTCAACGTATTCTACAGTGTTTCTATATTTTGTTTAGTATCTGTTTGCACGACACTGATTTGTCTTTGGTAAACAGTACTCACAAACACAATGACGTTACAATCGCTTAACACTGAAAAGCTTAAAGATGTTTAACGAGGTAGGCCTACTTGTGTAAATCTTAACCGTAACGATTGCAGTGTTTAGTGACAAATTGTGATTGTTTTGTTTGCATTTTACTGGAACAGCCCCTATTCAAAGTTTTCAAAAGTATTAACAGAGATTGTTAAGGATTCTTAACAAAAGGGACTGCAATACCAAAGGGAGATATAATTATACGCCGATGGTAATACTTAGTTGATTGTGCTGTTTGAATATGTTTTATTCTGAAAGGTAGACCTATAAACGTTCTCAGAACAGTTCTACGGCACAGGTGGTAGTTTACCTAAAGGCAATACATTCACGTGTATCGTATTCCATATGTAGCATTGGTAAGACTTGACACTAGGACTGAGAATGGGGTCTTTTCAGCAACTTGCAATTCTAGCCCGAGGCCCGACTTCGATACAAATTCGGCCATCGATGCAGAATTGTTTATCGCAGCTGAGGCGGATAACGATCATAACTATAACGAAATACCTTCCCAATTTAGACTTTATGGATGAACAGAAAATCAGTCAGAATCTGTTCCGTAGGTAATGTTTTCCCCTCAAAACCGTATAAAGAAGTTCTATCTTTTGCATCAACGCAAACAATTTCCTATTGGTACGGTAAGGGAAGACAAGTCAAACAAACTATTTAAACAGTTTACAACTGTAGTTTCTTCTGATATTTCTCAAAAGATTGCGATGTTTTGAAGAAAATTCACTTCTTTTTACAGTTAGTATACACCCCATAACAACACACGCTTGACTGTGCGTATTCACTTCTGATTTTCCACATGGGTGTGTTGTACTATTGTTGTAAAGCCATCCAATCATTGCCTAATTTGACATTTTTCAAGACGGCTTCTACTTTCTTTTCAATCTTTTGTAACGTGATCGTTGAGCCACAACAAAAGTGTTTTTCATTGGTATTCCGTTTCGAGTGGAATCATTTAATTAAACAACAAGAATGTATATTTTGCAAGAGGTATAACGAAAATCAGTTTCCTGCATAAAACGTTATTAAACTTTATGCCAATTTATGGACAAATTTGAATGTAACACCGTACATCTCCAAATGTAAAACTTTCACTGTTGGGAAGTGTGGAATTTCTTCAACTTTTCTTAAACAACAATAATTTATACTTTACAAGAGGTATAACGAAAATCAGTTTCCTTGCATGAAACGTTATTATTCTAATTTATGAAAACATTTGAATGACATACATCCCCAAAAGTAAACCTTTTACTGTTTGGAAAAGTGGAATTTCTTCCCGTTTTTTTCCTTTCCTTAAACAACAGGGTATACTTTGCAAGAGGTATAACGAAAATCCTTGGATAACTTTCCTTAATCCCTCAACATTTTCAGTTCAGGAAGTGAAATCCTTACCTGCAGCGAAATATATGGAACAAGAATAAATACAACCCACATCAAATTTCATCACAGTGTTTAATAGCTTGTTTACCAAACGTTATCGTTGATTTGGTCGAATTCACGAACGTAAAATATACGAAACGACACAAAGTAATATTAACAAAACCACCAAAACCGCTTAACACTCAATAACAATTCGTGTTAGCGCTACTATCCCTTTAAGCTGGGTTTCAACACACTTTTATAGCTGCAAATGTTTATAATACCAAACTTTAACGATCACCCTAAGTCTCCCATCGGGCTTGAAGATGTTCACTTCGATGTCTCTCATTAGGAGGGTGATGAGGAGCAGCTATTTTTGGAGCAATGGAGATCTCCACGGAGAAATTAATTGAACTCTTAACCCTCAATTTTATCAAAATCTAATAAGGTATGGGTTGTGTATTTGCTCGTTCACAATTTCTAATACGTTAAAGGAAATAAAAAATACTTGTTTAATACATTGTATTTTTATTTAGAGCGTGTAAATTATGACACAATACGGAAGTTCCACTTTTATTTGTATTTTGCTAAATGAATTTTGTAACTGTTGGCTGTATATAAATCATGTGACCTACCGGTTTTAACTAAGGCCACAGGTTCAATATTTTTTCTCAAACCCAAAACTAGTGAAAATAACCTCAAACGGGTTTAATTTTTAAATCAAAATATAGTTTCTCCTATAGCAAAATATATATTATATTTTATTGTGTGTGTATGTATGTATATGTAAACTATTAAAATTATCTTTATTTCAAACTTTATTTCAGCTAGATTCGAACTAATATTATTTTGCTCAGAATTTTGGCCATTTTAACGCTTTATTTAAAATAAAATTAGTACAAGCATAGGCCTATTGTTATTGATATTGATACAGAAAGACAAAATTTAAGTCACACATTTCAGGTACGGCATTTTATAATACATGTGTTTATCTATTTGTTATGCTAAGCAAACGTACGCGTGTGTGAGCATATATTTATATACATTATACTTACTTAGTTTTTCTAACACTTTATTTATTTCTCAAATATTTTCTCTCTAAATATACATATTACTTAAGGGCTTAGTTGCGCATTGACTCGGCAACGACAAGGGGGTTGAATCAATCGCACTGTGTCTGTGTTTTTAGACGAATTGTTACTTTATTATTACAGTATCAATGCTTACAACTGGATTTATTACGTGTACCGTAATATATCTTATAAACTATTCAGTTTTTAATGTATAATATTTTCAGTAGCGTGGTAACAAAATTAATGAAACAAATTAAACATAGCCATCCATAGTTTGTTAACGCACTTACAAGTATTCTTTTTTTCTCTTTTGTGAGATTCACTCACCTTTATTTCATATTTTTGTTACATACTTA
The DNA here is from genome assembly GCF_963402885.1 of Antedon bifida. Lineage (NCBI taxonomy): Eukaryota > Metazoa > Echinodermata > Crinoidea > Comatulida > Antedonidae > Antedon > Antedon bifida. The sequence continues at coordinate 4,363,059 of NC_136233.1, read as the reverse complement.
TTTTGAATAAATACATTTCTCTGTAATCAATCAGTTCTTGTTTCTCTTAGTGTGTTTTTTAATTTACAGTATATAATATAACACCACAGGCGCCAAACATTAAAAGTATTCTTTATTTGACGGCAATTTACAATTTTAAAATACGTTTGCACATTTTAATTTATAGGCTAACTAATATTAAAACGCATGCTAATTATAATAGGCCAGTTGAATTAATATCCTCCATTAAATGAATAAAATTACTTTTGTAAACATTTTTTGCCTCTTGGGTTGACGTGCAATAGTCAGTTAGAATCTATGTCGTGACAGCTGTAGAATTGGATAAATGAATTTATAAAAAAGAAAAAGAAAGGGAAAAGAAGAAAGGGTTGATGAGAAATATAAAATAATCCGCTTTCCCCAGAAGAAAAGTCACAGTAATGTTTAACTCACATTTAAATAAAAATAAATAGTCTCGTTGGCATAATTCTATTATTATTTTGTTTAACATTGTTAATTATTTTTCAAGTGGTGCCAAATTCGTTCTCTCTCAGAAACCGCGTTTCAGATTCGCGGATCAGTGGTGACAGAAAACATCGATCTTAAAACGAAAAGTTGAGTGTAATCACATCAAGTAAGGCCTAAGACGGCCTCGCAGTCTACTGATAATTTTAGAAACATTACGTCAACCAAATGTTTCTTCCATGAGTGAAATGGTAAATTTCAGTACAATAGAATCTGATCATTTAAGTAAATATAACAGGTTGCTCGATGACACGTGCTGTAACATGATCCAGCAACATTTTAATTGTGTTTGTATGGTAATTAACAGAGAGTTAACGCTTTTAACCGTATGCATATCGCTTCTCATATACTATACCTCTGATTGATTTACTCCATGTCAATTATAAGCTTATTGTTTTCATATTAAGATCTTCCAATGTTGATTTGAGTGACAGGTTAATCGATAATTGATATATCCCAGTTTAGAAGACGTTCATTTGACGAGTCATTTACTAACGAAGATGAACAACATTTTAATATGGTAATTATTTGTTGATTAAAATATAAGATCGTATGTCAATGTCTCAATCGAATATAATAATGCGTTTGCAGTTTCTTAGAACGTTTATTTCCCACTGGTCTGAATATTTGTATTTTAAGGCAAGTTGCTTTTTTTAAATTTAGCATTCAAGCGACCACATTTAAGCTCTGTCTACACTATCAAACTGGTTTGACAAAAAATGTGTGATGTGCACAAATATGGTAGTGATATGACCAAATATAGTAGTGATATGACTTATATATATATATATAGTAGTAGAGCTTTAGTCTTTAAGTAGAGCCAATTGTGTATATATATGCAAATGTTAAATATTTTATAGTAACATAGGCAAATTATAAATACAGTAGAACATGTTACGTTGTTTTACCCTTATGATATGACACTTTCCTAAGATTTGAAAATGACATGACATGATCCATTATCCATTATTATCATTATTTTAATCAGTCATTAAATACAGAACACAATCTGTAACGTTATTCGTCATAAACTTTCGTATTAATCATCTTTCATCAGCTCAAACAAAGATGTGTTTCCGAATTCATGTAAAATCTCCCGTCGGTGTTACGATGATTCAGACGCTCGCGGCGTGATGTAGCTCTGTCGTCTGCTAGCAGTCCCAAGTGACGTAATCATTTGGTAATCATATCGAAGACCAAAAAACAGTTCCAATTAATTTCTCCATGCAATTAATATTCAGGCATGAGTGTCAGCGGTCATCTATTCAGGTGACTGAACGATTTTCCCCTTAAATGCTATTCGCTTCCCGCTGGAATTCATTTCAGGAGATATTATACTTTTACTTCTGCAGCTTGACAACGGCACAAACTCGATGTCAGTGGACTAATTAGAATTTTAGGTAATTACAAATTGCGTAGTTTTCTTGATGGGAACTTTTGCTGACACTAGGGGAGAGACATATATACCACGACACTAATCACTCAATTGGAATAGATAGACCCATGTGCTAAATTTTGTCATGTGATTGATATCTCGTCCTGAAAATACATTTCCCCATAATATATTATGGAGAAATTTATTTTCATTAATAAAGTGTAGGCCTAATTTCACTATTTCCTGATGATACTGAATTATGGATTGAACATAAATATATTTTTGAATTATAGAGACATTTAGAAAGCGTGTAAATAACGTTGGTCATCAATGGAGAAATTTAACGTTACAATATTGGCCTAGATGATAGGCCTAAATCTGAAGTAAATAACAGCACACAATGTTGCCGTGTGGTTATAAGTGTTGAGTAGACCTAACGGGTAATCAAGCAATTTAGTGGAGTACCTTACACAGGGTGTTGACAAATCACAAACGTATACTGACTCTTTTTGCCTCGCGGGTATTTCTGGCTCATGATGATTTCCCCTAAAACGCAATCATGGCATACAAAAGGCTTTCTCGAAAAAAGGGCATTCTTTGTCGACCTAATGAAGCATGTAGAAACACGCATGTAAGTTTTGTATCTCAACATACCACTAACCTGATTACATTACATAAGCAACTATTTCCTTCTTATAGTTATTTGATATATAAAATATTCAAATGTCTCATAACTGTAAACATGGACATTTATTGTAGGGCTGTACCATTTTTGGTAATTAGGTTACAAGGAAATATTTGTATTTAATATCATTGTCTCGATAGCTGAACTTCCCCTCCTTCACCTCTTGTACTGTTTATGCCGAAATATTATAAATAAAGAATACAATCATTATGTAGACGTAGAAGTAGAATTTAGGCCTGTCATTCCACTTAACGAATTTTTCGATATTGATCACAAATGTTGGAATTGTTGTGTGAATTGAACGTAAATAAAGTCAGGATAACATCTAAATGGACTTTCAGACGGCAGAGAGCAAAGGAAGTTTACGTTTTTGAGGTCTTCAAATTGACCACTTTGATGCATCAATTGGCCCGTATGTTGTCAACATGTGTTTGACATAAACAACTTTATACCAAAAGTCTCGCTTCAAAATGTTTAATTGAGGGAGTGTAGACACGTTAGTAGAAATTGCTAACCATAAGCAATGTTGTATGTAAAAACAAATTAGCATGGTTATGTATGTTAGTCGTTGATTGATATAAAACACCGCGGGAAATGTTACCGTCTGTTAAACTAAACCAGGAAGTGTTTTGATGACCGCACATAGGCATAATAGACATACAATCAAACTTGATCACTGGATATTAAGATACAATTGTGATGTAATAAATATTGTGTTATCATGTTTGTTTTGTACTTTGTTTCGCATCAGTAGCATACGATTTGCTATACCATAAAAATGTACTGAATTGACACTGAACGCGTACGAAAAAAGAACAATTGCGATCAATGTTTAAACGCGCGCGTAAGAAAACCGAACCATTGTCATCAATATTTAAACGCGCGCGTACGACAACCGACCCATTGTCATCAATGTTTAAACGCGCGCGTACGAAAGCCGAACCATTTTCATCAATGTGTGAACGCGTGCGTACAGAAAAGAACCGTTTTAAATCGATGTTTGAACGCGCGCGTAATTGTTGCCTTCTTCCTCATGTGATTACATCCGGTAGACAATGAGTTTTATTTCAGGGAACGTGCATGAAATAGGAGCATTTATGTTCATGCTTGCAGACCTTGACATTACTCCCGGATTTGTATGACTAATAAGCTCCTCGCAATAATAGGCCTACCCCTTAGTTTACTTGAAATGACCCTCTTGGCCCCAGTACCATAACATAGTGACGGGGATGCATAATGCTCTGTCTGTATTGTGTGATTAAAACGCAAAGCTTGGTTATTGATGGTATGGCCTATAGAAGCTAACCAATGCTTATAATACATGCAATTGAATCATTTTAAAAACACGCATGTCTACAATGATGATAACGAAATATTTGATTTAAAAATGTATAGGCCTAGTTACTACACTTCATTAAAATAAATAATAATTAAGGCCTTATTTCTGGTCCTTTTTTTAGTTTGTTAAAACTGTGTTATTTATGTTCAAACGACGAAAAAAAAAAGTAAGCTAAAACTTAAAAGCAATTTGTCGTTATTTATTGACAGAGGGAGGGAGGTAAACAGCGCCGTCGGCAAACACGAGCGTTCTTTGAAACCATATTGAGAGATTCGCTGTTTTCAACGCGTTTCATATCTACTGTACTTTCAACCTAATGAGATATTAGTTATGATTTGTGCGAAGCTGTCAAATGTCGTTAGAGTGGCATACCCAGCCAGTGTAAAGACACATGCTTGTCGAAACCCTAGGCCTAAGTAGCAACGACACGAACCTCGGGTCAAATGAACTTTCACGCGGCAACCGTTGACTGACGAGACTGCATGGAAGAAGAGATCTTACCTGCCCAGGTGCGAGAAGCTTTGAAGGAGGTATGCATACTTTTCAGTATAAAACAATCACTATTACTTACTAGTTCATCATTATTCATAAACAAAATTGCATTTACACTGAATACTTTATGACCACAGCTTCCAATTGATGGAATAACATTACTGTAATTAATATCGACAATTTGTTCTTATAGGCCCATATTTTTTACTAAAAAACAATGGCTGACTTTTATAGTGTAGCTTAGTTACAACCTAACAAATTGCGCCAACAGTTAAATTCAATTAATTTTATTTCGTCAAGTTGTTCTTATCAACAAAAACAATATATCAAACGTGTCATCAATGTACTTACTAAATTATTAATATTTTTATATTATAATAATTATTATAGTTTCTATACAGTATAATTTAATTTTGTACCGTATCGTCAGTATATTATACTTTTAACACCATAATAATGTTTGTGTTTATAGTAGACACTTTGTATTTAAGTTATTGTTTTCATAAGTACTAGTAATATTGTTTATATTAGTATTGCTAGTATCACAAAATAACCATTTTATTTTCGTTATTATAGCATTGTTAAATATTTATTTATCAACTCAAAGTTTGCTTAAATAATAATACTATGATAATATAGGTGTTGGTTATAGTAAGGTCATGTTGCTACAATTGCTTATGAAAACATACCGCCATACCAAAATACCGTACGTTCACAAGCTGATAATGGTAGTGTGTACGCGCGCGTACAAAACTTGATATTACAGTACCGTAATGATATTATGTACGCGCGCGTACACAAGCTGATATCTGTAATTTTGTGCATGTGCGTAAACTTTTACGTGTCTTTTATTTACCGACACGTATGATACTACTAAACTATTGAATAAAATGTAGGCCCCTAATCAAAGTATTTTTTTTGAGTATCACTTATAAGTTCGTTTGCGTATTTCAAGCTTAGGCCTACAACATAATCGTAGTTAATTGTTTGAACTAACGGTACTATATTATGTAAGCTCATAAATTATCGAGTGAATTCCATGATTCGATTTGATATGTTTACCTACTTTTTTGTAGATCGGGGTGAGAAGTATTTCTGTTTTTATTTATTTAAGGGTTCGACATGCGACAATGTCCTTCATACGGGCTAGAGTGTATTGTTATAGGAACAATTGGCCGTCGACTGCAGAGCGGTGATTTTGTCTGTAACCCATTTGATCCGTCGTTACTCTTCTGAATTTATACTTTTGTAATCGATTGTTGAGTTGTCACTTGACAATAGCAAATCGCCTGATTATTATGTTAAGCACACAACGGTACTTTAGTTTGTTTGTTATATATATTGTTGTGCTAGAATAAGCAATTAAACGTGTGTTTAATACAGTGCTAATTAGGTAAATGTTTAATAATAATCTTTGTATTGTAAACATAAAATAGGATTATAACAATTACATCTATTAGGAATAAGTTAAACTGACTATCGTGCTACTTGAACGAACTATACAACCAAGATAAATATTCATAAGCTATTGATGTCACCGTAATACATAACAATGCATTACGTAATAATATTTTGACTTATAATATATTGGCCTTGTATAGGTTACTCATTAATAATTCATACAAGGCCTAATGGAATATCGTACAGTGTCATAATTATTATAAGACATATACTGTACTATCATTGACTATAAGACCGACATAGGCCTAAATACTTTATTAAAGATTAATTTATCAGAAATTATAACTGTATTGTCACATAATGATGTAAAATATAAAATGTGATACTCGCCTCCTCGTCACAATCAATTAAAACATCTACAAAAAACATTAATACAGAAAAAAACACATAAAAGACATATAGAAAAGTTACATTATCATTTCATTATTTATTCGGTCTATTTCAGTATATACATAACAAACAAAAAACTGAAATTGGGGAGACCAGGGTCAACCTAAGTGAACTTAAACACTGTAGCTGAGTTGAGTCGGTTGACCCAACTCAAGTCAGTTTACACATAAAAGACATAAATACAGTTCTAAAGCGAATCAAAATGAATGTGAACCTTTTTAACGAAAAAAGGATAAACAATGCTGAACATCACAATTATTATTAACTGATTGGGTCAGCTTATTAATTAACATAGCTATTAAACATTGTTCATCATAAGCTATTCTGATTACATTCTTATGATGGTTTATATTCTAATAACTGTAAATTTATTTTCAAATTTTCAATCAACTAAAATTTAATTTGTCCGATTTTGTCCGGATTTACAATTTGTGTTTCTTTATTAATTTGTGAAATATACACTTAGTTGTTATTTGAATAGACTTTCCGATTTAATTGCATCTTCTTCTTCAAAACTATGCCTAAATTGTACATTTTTGCCTTCGTCAGATTTTCGTGCATCGCATATCCATTATCACCTTCGTTCATAGAATGAATAACTTTGTTATTGTAGCAAAACTTATATAGATTATTGTTTTTGCAATGTTACGCCTCATGCAGATCGCTGATATTTTATTAATGATCAATTGTCAGTCGTTATTCAAGCTTAACAATCATAATGTACTTGACTAATTTCAAGGGGTTTTCTTAATTTTTTCTTCAGCCATTTGCATTCTTTATTCATTATTTAGCAACCATAGATGAACATCCCTTAACTTCGGAATCATTAAATGTCTCTCCTGTAATTAATGTATAGATACGATGTTAAATATACTGTACTATACAAATATATATTTTTTCCGTCTTAAACAACCTCGAACTTTGTAACTTCAAATTATTCATAATAATATATTATATCTGACTCTGGGTCATTTTCAGACAAGCACTTTGGACTTTTAATAGAATATAGTATTGACCAATCATTCTCATTTCAGTATTAATATTATCAAATATTATTATTTCCTTTATATATCATCTTTAAATATTAATATCACATATTGTATTCAAATTGTTATTATTATGTTCTATTGGTTAACTACATGCTACTGTCAAAGGGCAAAACGAATCTGTAAAGTTTGAAAATGTAACGAGGTTGAAAATGAATATCACTTTGTTTTAGTATGTCCATACTACAACGAAGTTAGACACTCCTTTTTAAAACCTTATTATTTTAATCAACCAACAAATAAAGAGTTTATTTTACTAATGACAAACAAAAAGAAAAATGTAATCAATAGCCTGGTAATATTTGCCTTTTTCGCATATAAAAAGTAATTATTATTAAATATAAAACTAATTATTTTTCTGTTGCTACTACTTAAATGTTATAATATACATTATTTTCTATTATTGTACTTGGGCCAGTGGCCTACATACTATTGAATAAATGAATGAATGAATGAATGATAGCTAGTACCAAATGAAATGAATGAAAATTAATGTAGTTTGAAAAAACGAACGACACTAAGTTGACAACTGAATAACGACCAAAAATTCATCAAAAACCCCTCTAACTTGAAATTCAAAACTGCAAACGACTAACTAATAATAAAAGTTGCACAGAACAAAAATGAATGGAAATATCTTGTAAGGTGTATATCTGACCCAGCAGCCCAGGCGGAGAATACATGTACTCTCGGTGACGAAGTTCTAAAGTAAGTAAGCACGCGAAGTAGTTTTGCATCAGAGTTAAGTTTGGTCAAATATTTTGGAAATAATTCTGACGTAATTGTACTAAATTGTTTATAATGACAAATAATGATATGACATTTTCCATTTATTTTTACATGTTGTAACATGTAATACAAAAGGAAATATGTAAAGTAATGCAATAATAGGCCTACTACAAAGTTGTGAATTGCATGATGAATTAATACCAATATGAAATGTATACAATTAAGAAAGTATAGTTACAATATTGTATATTTGTTCAAGATGCGATTAAAAATGAGATAGCAAACAATGAAAAGAAAAATAAATCTTTTTTTAAATATCATAATACATTATTAACAGTATTTGTTTTCAAGTGTTTAAAAGAATGTTTAAATGGCACGTTAAGTAAGATAACAAGCTACAATAATATTAAGTTGATGTCAAGTATGGTTAAGAATTAATTACGAACAATAATCTATAGTCGTAATTTATGTCCCGAATGCTAAATACGATATCAACAAAAAAATATTTTCACTGTTCCTTCACTAAACATCCCTGATATTTAATATTTCGGACACATAATTAATGTTTAAGGTCTAGAGATTTTAATGAGCTGTCTGTGTCGTCACCAATATATCGATTTTCCAAAAAATCAATAAGCGTGGTCTGATGGTATATAGCTAATATAATTTGAAAAAAAATCCTTGAAAATTGTGGAGGTTACATAACATACGTTACAAAACAAATCATTTTGCGAAGTTATATACTGTATGGTACAGTGGAAAAAAGGCATCAAATACAAATATGGAAAAGCATAATACTAAATAGTGATCATGCAAAATATATTACATTTAATTGAATACAATCCTTTTAATAATATTGGCCTATTATATTTTTAAATCACTGAACTTTCCTGCTTGATTGTTTGTATAGGCCAGTAGAAAGTAAAAAAAACGAAATAACCTGGTTAGAATAGACCTAACGTGATTGTATGTAGATGAACAACTGTATCCCTTATACAATAGTAAATCGAAAAATTATTGACACAAGAATTCCACCAGAACATCAATAAACTGTACATTGTATCATATCGAGTGTGACATGTTAGATGTAAAGAACTGCGCGATGAAAGAAACACATACATTTTTATTTGGTTATTCGTTTGTTAAATTATGAGGAATAACTCATTCCTTGCGTACAGTAGTACCATTTTTGTTTGAAGTTGATATAATAACATTAGTTTTATTAATTATCGTAATTGCAATGTTAGCAGAGAATTACTTAAGTGTTTATCTAAAAGCGTTAAACATACCAACCTGCACTAATTAGCCACTTAAGTAATTATAACTACGGAACGTATATACCGGTATAACTTACCGTATTGCATTCCCTGCCTGCGATTCATTGACTGTGCCTGTCTCTGTTTAGCGAAGTGTGCGGCTCATGATGTTCCGTTAGCAGGTCCTTTCCGTAGTAATTCACAGCCATAGTCGGGCCAGTGATGGAATTGTGGATAGATACATAATACAGAGACAACCCCAAATGATTTAATGAAATTCATCGCTATACAATTGAATCATAGAATGGCAAAGAAAAAAAAAATATCATCCATTCTTAGATTTTATTCGATTTGACAATCAGTAAAAGTTCGAATGTTTACCTTAAATGTCATGCAATTACAGTTTGTAATGATCGCTTTATAAATGTATTAAACATTTAAAAATGATATGAAACTGAAATAATTCTTTTAACGAGTAGCGACATAAATTTTATTGTACTGTATTACATAAACGTATTGTTAAATATTTTATTTCATCATAAGAATTGACATCATTTTTATCAATTTGCTTTGTAAACTACTGCATTGAGTATAGCGCTTACTGTGTTACACACTTTATTTATTATTTCGATAATAGCTTCAAGATAAAGATAAGTTGTATGGTCATTAAAACAACGATTAATAAAATGGATGGCAATGACGAATGTATAGGCCTACAATCTTATTTGTTTGTTCTTCCCACTTGATCGAGAACCGTATAAAAGCACACGAAGTGTTTTAATCTAAGAATGTTTAAATGGCACGTTAAGTAAGATAACAAGCTGCAATAATATTAAGTTGATGTCAAGTATGGTTAAGAATTAATTACGAACAATAATCTATAGGGGCCTAGTCGTAATTTATGTCCAAATGCTAAATAAGATATTCGGTTTTGTATTCTTTTTTGTTGTACATTTATGGAATATTTATTCTGAAATAAAGTGATCAAATCAGAATCAAATGTTGTCCCTGTTATTAATTCAGAAGAGAAATTCAGCTTTTTGAAAGAATCGAATCGTTATTAACGTTGAATTCAATCAAAATGTGCATGGTAAAACGTCTATAATATAAATTAGTATTAGAAAGATTTTTAATGTCACAAAATTGATCATTTGGTGATTTTTAATAGCAACGTTCACATTTTTAGTATTAACGTAGCAATTTCAGCAATGAGTTATTAATAGTTTACAATGTGTATGTACCTTATTAATAACTTTTTTATAACTATTTATTAATAAATTTAAGTTTTAACACAAATGAAATAATATAAAAGTTATCCATAGTAGTTTTCATTGAATCACAAAGAATTCGTTTATTCATGAGAGCCGTCACCAAAAATAGAATCATTTAGCGAGAAATTGTGATAATATTAACCAGTTAAACATTGTCTTAACGTTACATACAGATACTGGAAAATAAATGAGTAATTATATAAAACTCACATACAGTGTAACAAAATGATTCGAAATGTTAGCTACGAGTTATGTCTCATATTTTGTCTCTCCAACTACTCTCAACAATAAATATACTGTACCTCTAAAGTATTTGAAAATATACAACTTATATTATACCGTACAAACAAAATTGCAAATTTTAATAAATTATTTAATACACTGTCCAGAAATAAAAAAGAAAAAGAAAACAAAATAAAACTAATTTTGAAATGGACACTGCCCATTCAGTTCACTGTATAATATCACTTGTTTTTCAACAAGAGTAAGGTAAAATATCTTTAATATTATTAAATTTAATAACTTTATTTTTATTATCGATATACCATAGCATTGTGTTTTGATATAATGTTATTGTATACCTTTTAATAGCTAATTACATCCCATTCTAACGAAATATTGTATTAGTTCTTGTGATAATAAATGCTTCTGAGTACGCATAAAATATTAGGCTACAGTATTATACCATGCTTAATTGTTGTAAAAACATTCTATAACGATGTTTTTCTAAATCGAATTTGGGATTAAAATGCATTACTGTTTTAACATCTACTGTTTTAAACCAGTCTATTCAAAATAACAAATATGGTAGACCTAATTTAATAATAAAAACAAAGCTTATTGCAATGTTGTTCGCAATCAACACTGAAATTCACCAAAAAATGAATATCCTAATAATAGTGTGTGATAGAGCAACAAGAAGTCAATAACTTATCAAAAATACGGGGTGCACTTGTGTGCTACCCCGTCGAATGCCTAATTGGGTCCATTCGTTTTTTCGGCGTAAACAATCTCCGAAGCGACCCCTTCGGTTTGCCTGACATTCATCAGATTGCGTGACAAACATTGATTGTTTCGTGTTTCCAATCACAATTTCTTTTTTAAAAATGTAAAGAACCCACGGAAAATTAACAATTACTAAAAATTAGTACAATATTGCCCGTCAATATTTAGGTAATTTAATATCATTTTGATATTAAAATTGTTGTTACTAAACTAAAGACTAATACATTAGTACATTATTATGTCAGAAGTTAAAATAACCCACCGTTTTAAATGAATCAAGAGCACTTTAACAAGTTGCAGCAATTTGCGTAACATCCGACTAAAGATTAGGATAAAGTTTTGAAAGTTATTGAAAGTTTAGTCGTAAGCCGAGGAATAAGGGCTAGATGTTGGATATACAGGCGTTGAATGCGTTGATCTATAACTTGACGAAAGTTGACAACTTTGATTAGGTGCTGAGCCTAGTAGGCGAGAAGCATCGTACATACCTGGGTGATACGGTGTTGTAGGAGAGGTATTCCGTAGATCTGTTCCATGGTACCAGTTTGATCGCAAACTCGAAGTACCATTCGTGTGTGTCATAGCCGTCTGTCCATGAGGACTATGCCTTGGTATCACATCCTGTTGATGGTGTAGTTCTTCTGGTGTTGGTGCTATAGACATGTGTTTACCAACTGCTTCAGAGTGATACATATTTTGTGAAGAATTGTTCAGACTACATTGATAGTTCAGATGATCAGTTCCTTTTGTATAAGAATGTGTCGTATACATGGTTTGATGTTGAGCATACGTTACTGGTTGTGAAGACGCCAAATGATCGGCTACTCTAGATTGGTTAGGGTTTGCAGTACTCATATCACTTGCATTGTCTCTTTGTATGGTCATTAGATTTTCAACTGTAAAGTTTCCACCAGTTGGTGGTGAGGTTGTTTCAAGATTCACGTTTAGTGCACGCGCCGATTGAGGCGTATTGTCCGTCAACATACCCGTAGGAGAGTCTAAAGGTTCTATCTTCGGCGTAACATGCGTGATTGAAGAATTGCTACCAGAGTTGCTATGAATGCTAGGCGGGCTAGCAGTTACTGAATTTGAATTGTTCAGATTCTCTGAGCTACCCATAGAGTCTTTACACAACGTTTGCTGTTGAATTGGAATCATTGTATCTTGTACTCTCTGTCGATCTTCTTTATCTTTCAATGCATCCTTCTTCTTAAATCGTTTACGTCGTCGTAGATAGCTTCCATTGTCAAACATATTATAACTGTCAGGATCTAGGGTCCAGTAGCTTCCCTTGCCTGGCTTCTTATCGTCACGTGGAATTTTCACGAAACATTCGTTTAAAGATAAATTATGACGAATAGAGTTTTGCCAACCTTGTTTATTTTCCCTATAATATGGGAAACGGTCCATTATGAACTGGTAGATTCCATTCAGAGTAATCTTCTTGTCTTGAGCGTTTTGAATGGCCATAGCAATCAGAGCTATGTACGAGTAGGGTGGCTTCACCATGTCTCTTGGATTGTGGTTGTGGGTAGGATAAGGTCCATAAGGCCTAGCAATCATGTTGGTAGCATACTGTTCCGCTCCGTACATTGACATCATCCCAGGATAGCTTCGGTAGTAGTTTTGTTCCGGGAACATTGAATGAATCATACTCATGTTGCCCGTCATCCCTGAGTTAGGATGAGCCGAGGGAAACCCTGGCTGCATAGCGAATTCAGCACACGAAGCAATTTTGACGGTTTGGTACAAAATAACTAAGAGGTGAAATCTGGAAAAATACACAAAAGTCAACTGGCTGTTATGATAGTAAAGTCAGTTTTCCACTCAATTGGTGCATGTGTTTTCTAGTTAGACTCCAACGGTCTTCTCGGCCAAATAGTACTCATGAATCGTATAAATCCACTGACACCATTCTGGAGCTACTTCATCATTTACCAATTAAACTCCGCCCACAAACTCTTCAGCCAATCATCGGAGTGGAACGGCGACCACACATCGCGAAGCCCACACATGGAAAACGTTGCATACTTTACAATGTGCACTTGTCACTTTTATTCGTATTGTGATCCTCAAATAAATTAATCAACAATTTTACTCGATTTCAGTGGTTCTTTCATGTCTGAATATTAGGATGCTGTGTCGTGTAGGCGTGGATAAATGATATTGTCAATTATCAACCTAATTTTACAATCCCAATTGTCTTACTTAATAAACTAAAGTGCAATGTACGATTTCTACATAAAATATTTAAATATTAAAAACTGTTTAAAAGCTACTGGTAACCCGTGTTTTCACTATTTTATGTAAAATAACTAAAAATGAATATTTTCGATGGATTGTTCTTTTGATTGATTAAAAAAGTGTGTACAGAAACGTGCTTTATCTAACACATGTACTTCTAGTATCTGACTATTATAACATTATTATTATTAAAGTTATTATCATCTTTGCACTATTAGGCTATAACTAGTTAATTATTATTCCAACTTAATATTAATATTTTGTGAAATTACGGATCATTTACATTATTATTTATGTATATTTAAGTAGTTGATTTACCTTTTTTTGATATAAATAAAATAATATAGATAATACAATAGACTAGCTTTAATAATGGTTTACTTTTCTAAAAAAGGTGAACCATTTCGGCCAGGCTATCGTCTGATAAATCCAGGTGTTTGATATTAATAAGGTGTGAGGTATTTTGTGGAAAGGTTAGAAGATACATAGCCCTCAAAATAGGTTTGACGATAAGCAAATGGTAAATAAAGTCATGGTTATTCGTCATTAGACAGGCATAAAAACGTGACAACAGATCAATTACTTTAGTATGGATAATGATGTAGCAAAACCTGTGTACACATTTTATTTAAAAAAAACCAGTATATAATCCCATTCCAATTCATATTTTAGACGGTCTACTAACATGTATTTTTGCATGCTTTTAAAAGAAAACACCATTTTTTATCGATGCAATAATGTATTAAGTTGGCTTAGGCTATGCACATATTCAGGGCCAGAGGCCTGAAAAATTCCCCGTGAAAGGAAACAAAACATACCATATTATGAAAATTAACTCATTGTTACCTCATGTTATTAGAATATTCGCATAATAAAAAGCACACATTTAAACTGTACAGCGAACGCCATTTTATTAGTTATAGCACTATATTTTTATTTATTAATTGTTAAACCTTCAGTTTATTTTTGTATCATTGTTTTTGTTGCCGCATCCGTAATATGAGATAACGAATTTATGCACAATATTACGAAATTTGAAATATTACTTATAGAATATAATACACATTTTACATTATATTATCGGCATTATACTATTATAATTCTAGACACACTATTGTTAGAGTAATTGAGGAAGCCGCGACATTGGTGGCGAATGCAAATAAATTGCGTCAAACCAAAAGAGTCTATCTGATTAATAACGGGAGTTAAACATCGCAAGGGGGCGCCAAACAGAAAAGTTAACAGAGCTAATTAAAACTGAATACAGTATCAGAGAGCACCGCCATTAAAAGTACACATAAAATGGCTGTCATAATAATTATGATACTTTCTCTGTTTTCATTGGTAAAACATCAATTCTCAATTATTGTTCATTTTGGTATACAAAAATGTGTTGGGTTTTCCCCAGCGAAAAACCCAATTATAAGGGGATAATTTCGTTTCTTTTGGTTAGTGTCCCTTTAATAAGGGCAGCCCTACAGTAGAAACGCTATTCAAATCCAACAAATGTCCCCTTATTGTGGGTTCTAACGTAGGTACAGTAATATGCATATTGTATTTATTTATTAAGTTATATCAAAATAGTCTACATAATTTGTTGTATAATACTTAACTACTTTAAAAAAATGAATGGACTCTTCCCTGGTTTCACTTTCATATAATACAATAAGTGTAGTTAAATCCAGTGGACTTTTGGTCTTTGTTTCACATTGACATAGCACACAACAAGCACTTATTGTCTCCGTACGCAGATTTGTTTTTAGTCGTTTTCTACTACTCTTCAAAAAAAAAAAAATTTCGGACCCGACTGAAAATTCCGGACATCGGTTTCATTTATTTATCTTTTCGTGTGTGTTTAATGTTCGTATATCATTCCTATATGTATGTACTTTTATCAGTATATCGATTTTAGGTCTAAATTGTTGTTGTATTGTATCCTTTTCGGTATTTATGTGTGAATGATGTCAACAAAATCAATCAATTATGCACCGTTTTTAAAAGTAGAAATGCGATTGAAGTTGCTGTTTGTTTATTTGTTTATCCAAGCTATTAAAGTTTGGGATAATAAAAGCAAATGCTTAAGCATATCTACCAAATATCCGTTAGCAAGTTTGAGGTTCCTTGGTCGATAAAAACAAGTGTTCAATTCTGTTTTCATTATTGCAAACGGCACCGTCTTCAATTCCGTAAAATTAACAATTCATTGACTTATCACATTAAAGAAACGTGTACAGTTAGATACTATTTATTTTCAGCAGCATAAGGAGTACTGTTTCAAACTAGACTGTTTACCTGACATTTGGTGAATATGTAATGTGACTGTCTGTATCTCTGCAGTCTAGATGTGCGTATAAATAGAAAGCGAGAAAATATTAAAAATATGAAAATTTATAATCCGAGGTAGGCCTAATGAGAGGGATCAAATTCGGACCACACGTGGAAGTGTACAGGTGCAATGCTAGGCTTAAGTACAACTCATTGCAGATAAATGCCGATTGATGTATTGCGACAGGTAAAATGTAGAGACCATGCCAGGTATAACACACCTGAGAAGTGGAACATGGGAAGCCCCTACGGATGATTGTCATTCACGTTACGCCCCCTGGAAGTTTATAAATGAAAGTTATCGGAGTTATTATAGGTTTCATTTTTAGTAGTAGTATATTAATCCTAAACAACGTTTAGTGGATCCTGTGATGGCATTATTACCTTTACGAAAATTCGTTGTTCGCATTAACCACCCGGATTTTAGCTGTCACTAGATAGATTCTAACTGACTAACGCAAGTCATCTAGATATGAGTCAAGCTGTATGTGTACAGAATAGACTCATTTCTAGATGACTTGTCAGTTTGAATCTATCTATCTATTTAAAAATATGCTATCTGTAGAAGTATTCTGCTCATAGATCACATAAGCCTGTCCAATCACAACACTTCAATTGAACATGAACGTATAGGG
This sequence comes from Antedon bifida, assembly GCF_963402885.1. NCBI lineage: Eukaryota > Metazoa > Echinodermata > Crinoidea > Comatulida > Antedonidae > Antedon > Antedon bifida. The sequence continues at coordinate 4,346,302 of NC_136233.1, read as the reverse complement.
AGTAAATAGTAATATTATTTGCTCTAAGCTTAAGTTTTTTTATAGCATCAATTCGATATTAATGATACATGAAACCAAGAGGGAAGAGCTCTCTTCCCCGCATACATTCATCCAAAGGAATATACATAGGCCTAGGCCTAAATATAATTGTTTACAAATAATTTTAGAAAGTTTTTCGTTCGATTGTGTTTTAATTCAAATATGTTTTTATTTTGATAGCTATTTTGAAGTTTTATATTATCATTGTCTCAATATTACAGAATACATTTACCAGCGATGTCCACCAGAGCAAGTTATTTTGAACTCCAACTCCAACCACATAATTCCAGGTATGCTATACTCAGTTAGAGTTATTATACTTCCTTATGTAGATATATTACCTGTTGTCTTAAAGATGTATTTGTCCCCCAAAAACATGTAAAATGAAGATTAATTAAATCAGACTTTTAATTAGCCATTTTGTAGTTTTAATCAAGTTAATTACTTCCGTAGTAAAAAAAAACTGAAACAAATAATGTTTTCACTTATAAAATAACAAAATAAATGGTTGAATTCAACCAAAAATCCATTGGCTGGCAGCCAATTTGACGATTTTTTTGCTTTAAATCTTTAAATTACAGTTTTTTCAGGTAAATAATTTTTTTATCCAATTTTTGGTCAAAGTGGATAACTATTATGTGACATTAAAGTGGCACATTCAACAAAAACAAAATTACGATTTTTTTTATAAGGGGACAATACATCTTTAATAGTGTAGGGCCTAAGCATAAATTAATTCTCGTACACAACTAATCTGCTTTGTAAAACTAGATCATATAGGCCTAGCCCTCGGTATATATTTTTAATGGAAAATTAAAAATTCGAATTGACATTCCATATTCATATGGAAATGGCAAAATGCGAAGAAAAATCTGTGAAAAGATGTGATTTATAAAACCTGCTTAGCAAAAATAAAAACGGAACTTTTTTTACTTAAGTCATTTTAAAAAATAGCTAGAAGTTATATTTGTGAACATTTTTCCTAATTCCTTAACTGGTTTAATTAAAGCTTAAGTTATGTTGCCAAAAAGCCAACATGTTGATAAATGCGAGTACTGTGCTTTCATGATTTTGTTAAACGCACATTTTCATTCAAATTTAGTCCGCCGTTCCGCAACCTATGGGTCGCGACTTAATTAAATTATATTATAATTATACACTGATCTATGTTTGAAATGTTCTCAGTTTTGTAGAATCTACAACAATGATTACATTTTACATCTACAGTTTTCCCTATATTGACGCGCGGCGAGTACCATAGCGTACACACAGTATAGAGGACTTTACGAAACACGACGGTTAGGGGAGGACGACGAATATCCTGTGTTCGCTTAGTCTACTACTTTCTTGCAAGACTAGTAATTGACCAAACTATAATAACTTGTCAGCTAATAGTTGATTATTCCCACGGAATACAATAATTATATCACGATGTATCTTTAAATGAAACGTATAATTGATAACGTACGCATCGACAATCCGTACGCGTGTCTAGAGCACGGTGCGGCCGTTTCTTTAGCCATCGTTTAATTAAGCCGCGATTAAAACGATGTAGGCTACACAATCAACTAACATCCCAACGCGTGAATCCGTGTGCAGGTCTCCTACGAAACGGATTTCTAATTATTTCTCTTTAATTAACCGTGAACCAGATGTGATTGCACGAAAGGCACCTGTATGTATGTGAGATAGAACACAAAGGGAAGGGGTACATAGCAAATCTCCACCTGTACAAGTGTGCTCAATTACAAGAAACTTAATCGTTACTAGGCCTACTTACGTTTGAGTTATACACATACAGTAGTAGAATTGTGTAGGCCTACAATTCAAGGAAACGGAAGGAGGGTAACGGTAATAAAAAATATAGAATTATTCCTTATATGACCATTTACACAAAACGCTGAGCGGACAGGCGGTTTCCGCTCAGGATTATACAGAGTCGACGTGGTACAAGCTACGCGGTTTCCGCTTACCGACCGAACGTTGTTGTGTAAATTTGCCTCGCTCAAAAGAGGTAGGGGGAGAGAGAGAGAGAGCGGGGGGTGGAGGTGTTTTCCAATAAAATGATTAGAAGGAAAAATGATACTTTTTGGGGTTTTTCCTTGGAAATGTGTTTGAGAACATCCTTTTGCATTTGCACATTAGCATGACACGTGACTCTGTATTACATGCAGTGTTACACTTTGTATGATAGCAATGTGTTTATACTATTTTTAAAGCGTTATGAATGTATCGTCGCGTTGATCGCGTAGACCTATATACAATATCAAATGTCTATCTATTCTTTACTGTTATGATGAATTTCTAAAATTGATAGTTTTCAATAAAACGATCAATTTTTATTATTTTTATTGCGTGCAGCGATCTGCCACGCGATGGCTGTCATCAAGAATACTTTAGCAGAGGCGACGTTTGAACTCTTTCGTGAACGGCGGCGGTGCAATCGACCGGTCGTACATTGCTGTGTAATGCTATAGTGTGAACAATTAGTGACCAGTGTTTAAAGTTCAATGGTAATTAATCAACGCGAAGTGCAGGCACTGCGGGTGCGCCGGTCCTTACCTCCATGCAAGAGGTTATCGGTTAGTAATCTCGTCATTTTGCGATACCTCTGCATGTCTTCGACTGTTAGATTTCGTTATAGTATATTCGATGACGTAGGCCTAGGCCACGAATATCATCCATGCTAACGCATTAGCCCAGTTTCCTCTACTTTCACAGTTAAAATCGCTTTAGATCTGATCTGTATAGATATCTAAGCACGTATTCCTACTAATAGTTTACTCTCGGTAAATATGTTGCCGGGTGTCGATAACCTGTAGTGTATAACGTGATGACGCGTCGATGAATACACCGGTTTTCACAATAATAACCAGAAATGTTCGATAACAAATGCCACACAACGAGGAATAACATTCTTTTACTTAAAAAAAAAAGATTGAACTGATATGGGTTTACGACTTATGCTTATGAAATAATTATGCATACTTGAAATTCATGAGGCTGTTGTTGTTATTTATTGTTACCATTTAAGTTATTGTAAATGCATGCTTCTTTTATTTCTTGTAACTGTTTCTAAATAAATGTTGAATGAATTGATTATATTAAATATTGAATTGATTATTTAATTATTATTTATTTACTTACTTGCTTGATACTTGTTTGATTTTAATAGGTCGGTTAACAAGCTAAGCTTATATGACCCTTCCTTTTCTTTCTTCTTTTTCAATACTAACATTGTATAGACGTTTGGGGGATCCGGGTACGAACAATGTTTGTTTATATTTAAAAGATAACTGTAATGACAATATTTGAGTTTGGATGTTAGAGATGATGTGCTGATGATGTGTGAACAAGTAAACTTACAGTCAAGAGTCTTCCGATTATCATTAAGCAGTGACTTGAATTTATTCAGGCTTGGCGCTTTTTACAAAATGAGATGGTAGGCTATTCCACAATCTACAACTGAAGAAAAACTTCCTATAGTAGTATTAAGCCTAACTTGCTTTAAATAACTTGTATACATGACCTCTAGTTCCATGATAATCAACAAATGTAAACAATTTTCTGGATTCTATTTTTGTTATTTAGAATTACTTAATTTATTATAGCTCAAATGAATTAATATAAACATCACATGTTACTCAAATTAAGAGCGCTTTAATAATGGTCTGTAAACTTCTTAGTTTTGTCAAGTTAAATGTTTAAGGTCAATCATCCCTTGTTTGCATTTTTTATCGCTTTATAGGGAGTCACCAGACATGTTATTACATGTTATTACATCAGGTTGAACTACCTAACTACTGAAAAAATGATGTCTGTTTTTTTTTTGTAGCAGAATTTCGCCAAATTTTGTATTTTACCATTTTAAGAGAAAATAATGTTTCTTTGTTGTAATTTCATATTTGATTTAGGCCTATGTACATTGAACCAGATATTATATCTGAAATTCATGCGCGTACCTAAGCTTTCTTAAACATTATTGTTCCCCAAATACATAACAATGAAGATTATAAAAACATCAGATTTTGAATAGGCCGCTTAGTTTAGCTTTAATAAAGTTCCGTAAAAAAAACCCGAAAAATTATGTTTTCACCATAATATAATGTGACCAAACAAACGGTAAATTCAGCGAAATTGGCAATTGGCTGGCAGCAAATTTGAATTTTCTCTTTAAAATACATTTTCTTTTCGATCCAATTTATGGTCAAAGTGAATAACTATTGTGACATTAATATATAATAATAATATTATATAAACTTCATTGGCTTCCAATTAAACAATGAATTATTTTTAAACTAATTTGTTCCACCCAGCCGCTTTAAGACCTATGGTGATCGAGCCTTTGCAGTTGCAGCTCCTAAACTGTGGAACTATCTTCCTGATCCTATTAAAAATGCATCCTCTATCATAGTTTTGAAAACACTCTTAAAAACACACCTTTTTTCTTTGTAATTTCTTTCTGTTTTTTCTCTCAGCGCTTTGGGACAATCTTTTGATTGTATAAGCGCTCTATAAATCGAACATTACATTAACATTAATGAAAAAAAAACAAAAATAGTTTGTTTAGGTACAATATTATCCTTCACTTTACCAATAAATGTGTTATATATACATATAATCCGTTTTGTAATTGCTGTATAATGTTTGTAGAATAGTGTTTATCAATTGACGTAGGTTAATTTATCATTGTAATTCTACGCAAACTATTTGCAATTTATGGTGTTTTTTTTCCTCGAATTTTAAGTACAAAATCAACAAACAAGTTATTTAACGTTAGTCATTCGAATACGAAATACTTAACGGATTTCGCGCTGAGAACGAGAGTTCGTCTTTTGACACGCTAGTTTATCGTGTTGTACATAGTGATATAGGCCTAAGTAATGTTATAACTATTATGATTAGGTAATGGGATTATTATACGTAACGTATCATGGCTTCTTTAAGCTTATGTTATTAGGGTATTTGATTAGGTAAAGTGAGATGAAGTGCAGATTTATTGATACCAAACTTGGTTGTTATCCATGTCGTCGCGGTTGAAAGCGATGCGGTGACCACAATATCAAATAGCTGCAAAGTTGCCGTTGGCGGCATTTGACTGAGGGCGGTATGTTAAAACCTCGACCTGTTTTTGTCAAGTATCAGGCTTCTTTTGCAACTAATGGGAACAAATTTACGTGTCATATCATATCCATTTCAAAAACCAGATTCTAATATCGAAGCAACATTTATTTAACACCAGAGTGTAAATAGAATATTGTTATTAAAAGGGACGGACTTTCTCCCTTGTGATGAAGTCCAGTGGCCTGAATCAACTTTGGACATACGCCGATGGAAGATGAAAGGAGGGTCTGTCCATTTAGTAATTAAAGGTGTAAATTTAATAAAATACACCTGTACGCAAAAATTACATTAAAAATGATGTTAATTGGAATTGACAGCGCCTTAGTAATTTTGTTTTAACTTCACATCGTTGAAATTTAAATTTTAAATTTAAAATACAGTACAATTTTTGTGTCGTCTTCTAACCCATAATAACTTTATTTTACCAAAAAAGAATGATGTACTATATTTGATTATTTTATTTATTTATTATTCATTTTCTTTCTCAAATGTATTGATTATTATTATTACCTTGTCGTTGTTTTGCTTTACTTGTTTGTTTGTCTTGTTTTGTTTCTGTTTGTTCAAACTTCAATATGATTACAACTTCTTAACTGGCTACCCGTCACAAGTTTTTTTGGATGGAGTCCTCCAAATGTTATTACTTTTTGTGTTTTGCCTCTTAATTATTTATATTTAAATTGTTATTTTGTTTACTTTGAAAGATAAGAAACAAATGTTATTATGTACATTCTTTGGGATTTTTAAAAATATAGAAACAGCAAACATTTGCTCCTGTTTTTTGGCTTCCTGGTTTATATCTGCTCCTATTTGTTTATACAGTATTTGATAAAAACAATTTAATTTATTTATCTTTTTTTTTTCGTATTATTCAACTTGTTTATAACTTTATTTTTTTACATCTAAAACTTTAATAATAATTACATTTAAACACTTAAATAATATGAATATACTTAGAAAAATATATTACATACGACTGTAATGTATTTATTTTTAAATTAAAAAAAAAATTAATATTTATCTTTAGGCCTAGATATGTCCCTGTACATATACGTAATACGTAGAATGTTTTATGTTGGTGTAAAACCAATGCTACATACGATACTTATTTTGGAATATGTCTATTGATATCATTTCTACATTTGCCCTGCTACTCTTAGAAAATAAATACAAATATGTATTAATTACTTCGATGAGGGTATAGCCAGCATCAATTTGCCTCTCATTTATAATTTGCCTTAGGCGGGCTAAACACATTCTACCTGCCATAGCCTAACTTCCGTCCGGGCCTTAAGATACCCTGATTAGAAAATAAAAAAATGTCAATCAAGGCTTAGAAATTCCAATTATGTGCATAAATTTAAAACATTAAAAAATTAATTTAAATTGTGGTATGAAAAATGCAGTAATGAGGTTTGCTTTTCAATTCGTGATAATTGTATACAGTATCTGTACATTCACGATTAATGTTAATTATCCGCACACGTACAGATTGTAATCAATATCTTATTTTAATGATTAAAAATGTTAAATATTTGATCATGCTGCGAAAAATGTTTATTGAGTGTTAGTATTTAGGAAACTATACAAATCCGTATATTCATGAAACACTAATCTAAATAAATAGGACATTTTTTGTTTTTGAAAGCGTGAGTTTCCTGGGAGTCTTTCGAATTCTCCCGGCTTATAATCACCAGAAATTAAGAAACTAAGTAGGCCTAGGCCGAAAAGTAACACCTAATACATTTACTTAAAACTATACTACTAATGTACAGACACACTCGAAAACAATGTTGCCTAACTTGTATTGTTTGATAACTTGTATTGCTTGTAGCTTTTTATATTTTTCTTTTTTAGGGTGCACATAATAGCCTAAACAAAGTTAGGCGTAGCACAGATTTAACTTTTTAGTAGTTAACAACCTACTCGGGTAAATAACTAAGCATGCTATATTAACTTTATACATGTTTAATCGCTGAATTTTCTAAATATACGTATAAGCATTTACTATGGGAAGTTATACTAAATTATTATTATTATTATTAACTGTTTACGAAAGATTGTGACGTGCTCTTGATTACCTACAATCAATCATCAATACATCAGATTGTTTATTTAGCATTGGAAGCCGGTCTAAATCTACCAATCATATTAGATTTGTTAGATATTATTGATAAAATAGACGTTGTCTATAACGTCAGTGACGTCCGAAAAAAAACCTTAAACTGTAAGACGCCCCCAATTATCAAAGAAAGTTATTGTAAACTTTCTAATCTGTAGAGGGGGTGGTAATAATTATAGCGTCAAGTAAAAGAATGTTTCTATAGTTCAATTCACCAAATCTGTGCGTGTCTGTCCGGCTTTATTCAGACACTCGCACGGTCTTCAAGCTTGGTGGATGCAGCTTGATATAAAAAAGAACGAGTTTGCGTTTGTTGGATCGTAAGGTCAAATATCAAAATTATCAAATTACTCCGATCGAGATGTTAAAACGTGGATAAAGTAATCCTAAGCGCGTATTAATCTGATATCGATGAGGGCGCCACACAAGATGTCAAAGGTCAGGACAGGGTAAAATTTCAAAATTGCTCCGATCGAGCTGAAAAACAAATCCTGAAGATATATGTCGAGTATGAATCTGATAAATGATGTTTAAAACTACATTTGAAACCAGCTCCGGGTATACTTGAATACTATAAAAGTCATAATGTTCAGTTTTTTTTTTCATCCCAGTTCTTTCTCACTTCTGGGTTTTATTTCAAAATAGGCCTCTGTCGTTTATATACAATGTCATTGTGTTTCATAATAATAATTAAGTAAAACAAAAGATATGTTAGTTATGAAATGTTTTAGAACATTGAAAATTACACTTGATAAAATGAATTCTTTCTGCAATTGCATAATAATTAAATTTAACTTACATACTCTTTTTTGCCTCTAGGTCCAGAACTAGTAATTGATATATTCTTTTACGTTCCTTATCTTTATTATTTATTATTCGAAAACTTAATCAAATCCTTGATTTGAACTGATTGCAATTGTAATAGGTCTGAAGTATCGTTCTGACTTTGTATATCAATATATTTTTATAACGTGACTTCTATAGAATTATGTATGTCGCCCTCTATATTATATGTGACGATAACGTCGAACACTGTTCATGCAAAAATGAAATTCCCACTACCCCATCTATGTTCAATAAATATTCTGATCCATTTCTCTGACAGTAGGCCTATTCTAGATTGTAAATCGGTTATATAATATCAACTACAACAATAATGCGTTGTAAAACTAAATCACATAACTTACCTCCATGTATTTAAATTTGCATAATTCTATATAATGTATTTGTGATTGTAAAATATGTTAATTTGTACAATATTGAAAAAATATCGATACATTTAATTTAATAGCAGAATTATAATCAACCAACATAATCATTACAACAAATAATGATGAGGAACTTAGTTTACGGTTTATATTGTATAGTAGCATAGAAAAACTACTTACATTCATGAAATAGTTCAGAAATAACAAGCAGTAAAAACTATGTTTCCTACTAAGATCAACTATCAATTATTGGTAATCACATTTAAAAACAAGAATTCAAATTGGTGTTAATAATAAACAACTATGAACATACTAAAACTAGTTAATTAAAATGAAAAATGTATTCCCAGGTAATCGGTCATTTCTCAAGAAAAAAGAAGAAGAAAGTTTTTTTTTTTAAACATGAGTGTTTTTGTGTCTTGTCGTGGTGTTGTTTTGGTAATTAGTTAGTAACACCAACAGTAGGACATCAATAAATCACCATAAAACCGTTTATTGCAAATGATGTGGTTTGTTGGTGGGCTGTTTTTATTTTGTTTTGAATGCTTTATGTAGGCAATGGGTGTTTTTATTTTGACTAGCCGTTATTTTAACAATTAATTATTGTTATAGTAGCCTAATATAAAACAACAAATCACAATTGTGAAAAGAAAAAAGAATAATTTTGTATTTTTTGATAATTAGTTTGTGTTTCAAAAGAAAGAAAATTATATATTTGAGAAAAAGTTTTTTAAAAAAAATGGTTTATGTATATTAAGTTTAGAAAAGTTACCGTTATTTATTTAGGCCCTATTAGGGCCTAACTATTTATTCTTGACTTGATTAGTTCTGACTATTTTTTAGCCCTTCCCTTGATATAGTATATTCTATTTATGTTTACAACTTTTGGGTAAATAAAAGAAAGAAAGAAAGAAGTGAAATAATTTTCTGAGTTTATTTTATATCTCTATGGAGTAAATTCAGTTAAGGTACTGTGAACTCATTTTGAGTTTGCTTTAATAACGTATAATATTTGAGGAACTCTATCCATAATTTTAAGAACAGAATTCATATCAGTTGTAATAGTGTGATTCAAACCGTAGTTAACGTACTTCCACAATCCAACCTGCATCTTCAGCGTTGATTCAAATTGGTATTTTAGGATATTGTAGGTTGGTTTTGTAGAAGTTGCTTTTATTGTTAATTTTCTAGTGAAATTGTTTCTATTTTTGTTTTTTGTATGATTTGTATATGGATGTTCTAATATCAATATAAATATCATATACAGTATCAAACTTTAGTGGTGTTGATTATTATAATAAACATTTTATTAAATAAAAATGAAAAAAAAATTCTTCCTTTAAAAAAAAGCGATCGTCAGAGGGTACAGAACCGACGGTATGTTATTTATTATGCGACAGGTATGCACAGTCGGCCAAATCGTCACTTGAATGCAATTGTTTTTAACCCCGTCCGAAGATACTGGCGTCGCCCACGGTGATATTTTATTTAGGTTTATGTAACTTTCACGCACACCGACATAAAGAATATCGTGGTGTTTACGAGCCTTTGTATAGAAATTCGATGCAAAGAGACACTACCATCTAAAGTAAAACTTAATAAATCAGTTTGAAGCGGGTCTTGAAGGTTTAAAGATGTATTGTCCCCCTGAAAATGTTTTTTAAATTTTTTTTGTTGAATATGCCATTTTAATATCATATAATAGTTATCCACTTTGACCAAAACTTGGATCAAAAAAAAAATTATTATCTGAAAAAACTGTAATTTAAAGCAAAAAATAGTCAAATTGGCATGCCAGCCAGTGGAGTTTTGGTTGAATTTAACCATTTATTTTGTCATTTTAGTGAAAACATAATTTTGTTTTCGTTTTTTTCTACGCCAGTGATTAACTTGACTTAAACTACAAAATAACCTATTCAAAGTCTGATATAATTAATCTTTATTTTTGGGGGACAATACATCTTTAACCTATTGGTCATCTTTATAAGAATACGGTTATAATGGGTTTCCATTGTGGGTAATTCTCAATAGTTACTTGAGTGATTTTAAGGTGGTTGGCAATTTCTAGAGCAATTATTATACGAGAAGAATTGTGTGGTGCTGGCAATTACTGGAGCAATTATTATATGAGAAGAATTGTGTGGGCTGGTATTGTTATGCATTACGGTAATTGTTAAAGCAAAAAAATATAGGCCTATAGATATTATATATTTTGCCGATTTCTCCTTTGTTATAATCTGTGGTGGAGTATTGAAATATTATTTGTACCGTTAACTTAAATCGTTCAGTATTGATTAGAGAGATATTATTCAGTTTTTAGATTTAGTTCAATCAAAAAAAAAATTCAAATAGACATAAGTACCAAATTTCTTTAAAAAGCTCCTTTAACCATTGTTATAAGATATATGTTAGATGTTTAAAATTAATTTATATCTTGTAAAAAGATCGATCAGTATAAATGATTAGAGAGATATTATTCAGTTTTGAGATTTAGTTAAATCAAAATAAATGTAAAATAGACATAAGTACCAAATTTGTTACAAAGTTCATTAAACCAATGAAAAGCTTGAAATGAAACTTGGCATGTGAGTAGGCCCAAATGTTAATATTCTTATAAGATGGCAGTTGTTTTAAATGATTTAATATCTTGTAAAAAGACTATTTCTGGGGGTTTTTTTTCACTGTTAGACAAGCGTCTAGTGTCTTCTAAATGAATGTCTCCATAATTCAGGTTTTAACTACAGAAAACGAACTAGCCTACTTTTGAAGAGTCCGTAATTGACTTTCAAAAGTAATGATTTCTGTTTTGTTTGAAGCATCAGTTGCTTTCGATAGTTTTCGCATCAGCCTATCAAGAACATTAGTGATGTGTCAATCAACCGATAGGCCCATTGAATTACCCTGAACTTGACACCTAAACCGATCATGCAGAAATGAACCTGGACGTTTTAACAGGTTTGGCTGCGGGACAAACGTCCATCACCGGCCGTGGACTGGTTGTCTGCTAGGCATAGTGAACCGACACCTTTGCACCAGATTCGCTCGGCTTCAGTTTCAGTATCTCACAGTATAGTATAAAGGGCTCGGTCCTTACTGTTGTATCGACTTCCAAACTTAAAAACTATATAAACTTTATTTGCATAAAAAATTAATAGATGATCATAGTACATAACTTCAATATATTACCGTGGACCTTGGTCTATGATATTACATTGTCCCCTTGAAAAGGTATTATTAATAGGCATGGGGATTTTTTGTTGTTGTTGTTGAATGGGTCATTTTAATGTCGCATAATATTGTATTTACCTTGACGAAAAATTGGATTACAAAAGATTAGTTGATGAAGTGATAATTTAAAGAATAAAACATGTCAACTGGAAGCCTATTGCTTTGTTAAACTGTTATTTTTCTCTATAAGCGAAATCATTATTTTTGGTAATTTTATTTTAGAAAAATTAATAACTTTATTAAAACTACAAAATGCCTGTTTGAAGTTTGATTTTATCCATCTTTATTGTTCATCTTTAAGATTTAACAGATATAGACTTATAGTTATTTTGTAAGTTAGGACCAGTGCCATTATTATTGCCAGCAATAATACCGCATATTCGGTAGGTACTCATCATTTTCATTATTCTGTATCATCACATTTTCTTGATATCATAATCACCGTCTCTGACGCCGTTTCGATATGTAAACCTATTACTGTATAATATACCTTTCTTAATTGTCAATGTTGTGTGTGTGGTAATGATAGACATTGTCACTCGTGGTCACAATTCGATGGCGTTCTTTGAGGTCATTCAACTTTGCTTGTTTTTCTACGTAGGCCTACACCCCATTAGACAAGATGATCGAAACTTGACCATGGTCTTATAGGCCTGGCCTACACTGATAACTATATTAGTGCTTATTAGGTCATGGTATATAAAAAAAAAATATCAAAAATTATCATGTAGGCCTGCTGTATGTTGCGATATACGATGTTAGCATTTTTAACATTACTTAATTTCTAAATTCCAACTATTTGAATGTATGTTTATATCGTTTTTTACTTGAAAACTTGTTATAACTTATAATATATTTACGAGAATTAATTTCTCATGTAAAATAAATATAATATTACTTTTACTGTGGTTCTACACAAAGACCGATTCTCCAAAACAAAATCAACCAGATATCTAGGTAAATATTTTTTTTTTCTAAATACACTACAAAATTTGTTTTGGACATATTTAATTTAACTTCTAGATAGGCACAAACAATGTCAAATTAATTACACAAAGCAAAAATAAAATGTAGGCATATGTTAAATTCAAATCTCTAACGCATACTTCAACTTGCGTACAACTACCCTTCGACTAAACGTTTTGAATACATATAATTACAGTGTATATATTGTATTAACGGTTGTCGACTCTATCAATTTACATCGACTGATATAAGCATACTCTATGCTATTTTTAATTAAAGATCTTACATCAGTAATATACCGTACCTTATTAATTAAACTGTGATGTGACGACGTATGTCGATGACAACATTCTTCGCATCCCACAAACACAACTTTCCAGTAAAAAGAAACCCCAAAAACCACCAATCCCTTTTTTCTAAAAATATTGAAGAATTATTCACTAGCCTATTTTTTAAAAAGAATATACAGTATCTGTCGATAAACTAATGAGAGCCATGAGAAATAATGAAGATTAAATGGCGCCATGTCAGGTCGTCGTCTGACAAAATATGTGAGCGTCTTGGGCAGACGATGATAGGTTATGAGATTGAATTATAGTGGTTTGGATAAACTTTTCGTTGGTGTAATCCCAAAACAGGTCTTTCATCATTCAATGTACAGTAGCCTCTCATTGGACTTCACTTTGGGGCAAGGCATTGTTTTTATCCGTCCGTTTTTATGCTTCTACCACTGTAGAAATGTATCACCCAGGGTAGAATTCAGCCTTCATTTCATGTGTTCAATTTTGGTTCATTATAGATTTACACAATTCATAAATTGTTGTGTAGGCATACAGTACTTCGATTTATCAATTCTAGTGTGATTTGTATTTAGGCTTTCAATTATATCCAATAGAGAGATCGGACATTAAAGAAGGCCTACTAAATGTATCATTATTTGTTGCACGACGTCCGAGTTAGGCCTAAACTGTATTTGTAACGTACTGAAAATACTGATGCGTATTGTTTTCATTGATATGCTCACATATTAGACATCGGTGGATAGTTAAATTGAAATTAGTTAGATTTATCCCAGATTTATGTTTTTTATTATTATTTGTTTATCTGTTGTTAGATTATTTGTTATTCGAAATAAATAGCTCTCTCATCTTTGTTGAAGGAGTTACCCTTAAACCTGAACTATCCTATCCCGGATAGTGTCGGGAGAGTTTAGTTTATTGAGAGGAGGCAGTTTAGTACACTTTTTCTACCGCGTCAGGTATAATGTAATGTTTAAGGTGTGGTTCTTGTATAGCGCCATTCTAACGAATAGATAATTGATTGTGGACTCATGTATTAGTATTACCCTTCCCATGGTATTCCATCCAGTACTGGTCTCACTTTCTACTGAGTTCTACATCAATGCCCCGAGAGGGGAGTTTAAGATTCCATACACTTTGCTATAATGTACACGGAGAGGCACTATCATGTTATTATCTGTAGGCCTACTATTATTATATCCATGAGTATCGCATAGGCGCAATCATGTATGGTTTAATTCTTATCCTATGATACAGGATAAATGTAACAGATATATGTTACACTGTTTTGCAAAGTTTTCCTATGATACTGAACACATTATAGATACAGTGACGACAATTTGTTACAAGCGTAGAGTCACTACAAAACGATCTTTATCAATAAAATATTACGTATCATGTTGGTGGATGCACTTTTTTTATCTAACAATAACACAATCGGTTAAAACAGGCACATGTACGTGAAGATCTTTGCAATATAAGGGTTGAGTTTATTTATAAAGCAAGACTTATCAACGAGAATAAGTCAGAAGACGATCAATCATTTAGATAACCGTGTGGGGAAATAATGGGTGAATTGACCCTCCGCAAGGGGCACCAAAAACATTCCAAATGGCTCTCATACCGCAACTTGAATTTTTAGTAATGTTTATTCTTTTAAAATGCTTTTTTATAGACCGGTGTAAATTAGTTTGACCATGATACAGTAATTAAAAATTAAGTCCTCAAAAGCACACTTCGCTATAAATTAATATTTTTGCACATGACCCTAACCAACGTACGCGATAAAAGATGGTGTTTGTACGTTATGGATACAATCCGAAATTATTTATTTTTGGATGGTTTTTTCTGTTTAAATGCGCAAAATATCAAACGTTTAAACAGTGGACATTTCAAAGTATAGGCCTATTGACAAATGTAAATAATAATATAATATAGGACCAAACTATATAAGTAGGCTAACCGTATTTCCAATCAAGAATTTTTTTTCTTGTCGTTTATATCTTTCAATTTTGAAAATTCGAATTACGTTTTACGACGTACAGTAGCACATTTTAGCACTTCCGCTATTCATGTATGTGTACATTTCATAAATATATATTTCAAAGCTGTATCAAACATTAGGCCAAGCCTATAACCATAACCTTACAGGCGATACATTACGTCTGAATATGTGTACAGTATTACAGAATTATGATACTTGACAATTAATGATAAATATAGAGATACAGTGAGCTACAGAGAATCGCCACACGTCGGAAGAACAAGTGACGTCATAGCCAAATTAGCCTAATTGTGAGCGTATCTTAATGATTTTAAAGAGTAGGTCTATGTCGTGTTATGGTTCGAGCGTGAGAAAACAACAAACGATTTTACCTGTAATTTCATAACTTTGTATTTCCCGGACTTCCCCTAAAATGTACACACCTCGTGTCTTGAAAACGGTTCCGCCTTTTATTACACCTTCGCCGCTGCTTTGTAATGTGTGTACACTAAAGACAATGACGTCATGATGTCTGAAGATGTTTTTTTACAATGCACAATATACTTATATAACAATGTATGTTCACATACGGGTGTTTGTCTAAATGTCAGAATACCCGTTAATGTGGTTTAGGAAGTAGGAATCACAATAAGATTTATGTTAATTGGGCTATTATGCTACTGAATCTAGCATTTGAGCGGAACAAAATTGTAGGCAAAGGTTTTTAAGTTTTAAATGAATGTATATGTTTTCCTGGTCACGTACAACAAATCAAACCTCTGTCATCCACCGCCTTTATATGCAAATGAGCATAAATATGCAAATTAGCTATACATCCCATGTTTTTACGATATCTACTAAACTTGTGGCAAACCCTATATGTTTTCATAACCAATGGACACATTTAAAGCATTTCCAGTTATTAACCCTGTAAAACAGGTAAAATGCAATTTAAGTCACGCTTGAGTGATTTTGTCCAAAAATTCACTTTTTTTCTGGAAATTTAGTTTCCAGATTCTACTTGCGACCCTTATTCACAATTACACAAATATGTGTGTTCATTATTTGTTTATCTATATAAAAAATATACATATATAGTTACTTCCAAATTACATAACACACGAAAAAAAAAAGATGTATACAGTCATACAATATCCAAAAAAAGTAGGGCCAATCCTGTCACGCCACTGACCTCTTACAAAAACATTAGATTTATTACACATTATTAACTTAACATTCATAAAACAAACGAATAGTGGAGCTAATAGACTATATAATGATAATCTTATTGCTATTGCGTACTTTTCTAGATCTTAAATATGTAATTGAAACAAGTTTAGATATTTTTAATGTTCTTTGATCGAAACTTGAGAGTAAAATACAAACAAGAAAAGTTAAAATTATAACGGAAAACTACATAAAAACTATGTGGGAATATCCCCAAAATGTGAACCAAACCATACACAGTTTTTATTATGTGATCTATATAAATTATGATATATAGAAAGATGGATATGGATAAGATAATTAATTACAAACATTCAAGCGTATATTCACATTACAGTTGTAGTCCCACACTGAAAAAAAACCTGTTAAATTACAACTGTTTTTGTGGAGCACTGTGGCGCAGTGGTTAGAGCATTGGACTTGCAATCAAGAGGTTGTCGGTTCAAGCCCCGGCTCGGTCGCTGCAGTGTTGAGTCATTGAGCAAGATTCTTTATCCACATTGTTCCTCCCCACCCAGGTGATAGAAATGGGTACCGGTATGTAAAAAGTACTGGGAAGGTAAATCAGACTCGTTTGTGCGGGAGGAGTGGCGTACCCCCCACAAACATACACACTTAGTGGAGTCTGGCCCAAACGCTAAAGAAATGGAAATGGGCACCACGGCCGTTAGCATTAGCTAAGGTTTCGACTTTACTTTACTACAACTGTTTACAAAAAAAACAGTAAAATGTGTGTGTATATTTATGTGTTTATAGTAAAAAAATTAACTGTAAAATAATTAGAAAGAAAATGTTAGTTTTAAAGTTTTTGACTGTTGTACATCTTATATTTTCCAAAATAATAACCGTACATTTTACAAAAACTGTTGCCAGCTTTTTCCGTAAATTTAACATTTTTTTACAGTGAGTCAAATCATAGGCCTACAAACTACTATTCCTTGGTTAGGTCCTAATAATGTGTAAAAACCTACTATATTTATATATTTTTTTTATCTTTTGTGGTGTTAACTACAACTTTTATTCATTTCATCATATCTATAATATAACATCCTTGTTAATCGCGTGCAAACACGACTATTTCTTATTTTCGTTATTTTCTTAATTATATATATTTTCCTATAATTATATGATTGGATAATTACAATTAAATCAATAGTATTCTAAATGCTTATATTTCTTTCCCATCCTTTTTTAGTAATCACCTTATACTTTATCATGTTATACTCAAGGTTAACAGTTAAACACTGTAATAAAACGCAATTTTTACTATATATTATAACCACAATTACACCATTATCTTTATCTGTTAAAATGTTATATTATCTTAATATCCTTATGAATATTATTAAGTAAGTACAGCTAGTTATTGTATTGTAATGCAACACGTCATTCTTGATCATATTATTTATTTATTTAACAACATCTTTATACAGGATTACACAATCAGGTAAAAAAAAACTGTTTTGCATTGTGGTCCTGTCTTGAATACAAAACAAGACCATGCATGGCTGCAGTCGATTGCTCAAGTTAGTGTTTACCGACCAACCGACCGACAGACCGACATAGTGAGCTGTAGAGTCACGTTGCACGCACGAGACCACAAATCAGGACAAAAAATGTTTAGTTTTGTGAAAAAATGATCTAGCTTTGAATAAAGCAATTGTTGTTTTTCAGTTGGTAGGTTTTTCCATATTTTTGGGCCTACAACTTAAACGACGAGTTCAACTTACTAATGGTATAATAGGCTATTGTTTATGTTATATATATATTGTATTTCATATCTGTCTATAATTATTTCATTATTTTTTTTAATTGATTTAAATTACGTTTTATTCTAATTATTGTTTTTGATTCACACCGTAAAACCGAGGCAATCTATAACAATAGAATGCTGAGCTCCGGAGATCAAAGTGTTTATCTCTGGCTGCGACACGATCAGTTGCTGGTATTTGTCGCAGCCAAACATAAGATCAAAGTACTGTTACGAGTTCCTATCTTGGCAAGGTTTCACATGCGACAGATATATCCCATACCTTACCTTATCTCCCATCATACAAGCACCACATATGAAACTGTATTACGGAATTTGCCTGGGCAATTATTGTCATACATACTACGTCAACGACTAACTGCCGCAAATGTCCATTTTGAATACACGTGTAAGCCTAGTACAGTAGTAATCCCATGTTGTCGACAAGTTACTTGTATAACTTCCCTGTGGTTAATAATATACTTTACGGCCAATGAACTTCAGGTTATTAAGAACAATAATAATAATCATATTTTTCCGGATTAATGACCCAATTAAATGTTTATCTGTGTCATTTTTTCTTTTCATATTCTTTAATAGTAAATATTAATATTTAAAAATTATGAAATAATTTTAGCATTATGTTTGCCTGGGTTCAAATTTTCTGTTAGCCTAGATTTTTATATTTAAGAAAATGTTCTCCAAAAGCAGATTCTTTATTTTGTCAATTCTGATCGTATACTATTGAATATTTTGAACTAAATTAGTTTGACAAAAAAAGTGTGATGTTCCTAAATATGGCAGTGATATTCCCAAATATGGTAGTGATATGACATCATCATTTCCATATATGGG